>NC_090929.1:1127207074-1127807074 GCF_040938575.1 Ambystoma mexicanum | reverse complement strand
GACAGATGATCCAGGACTTGATCGGGAGAGCGCGCCCTGATCAACCAATCGTCCAGGTAGGGGAAGACGTGAATCCCCCCCTTTCCTGAGATGAGCTGCACAACCACCATGAGCTTGGTGAAGACCCTCGGGGCGGAGGTCAATCCAAACGGAAGGACCCGAAACTGAAAGTGCGAGTCGCCAACCGCAAACCTCAGGTACTTCTTGTGCTTTGGATGGATCGGCACATGAAAAAAAGTGTTCTTGAGGTCGAGAGATACTAACCAGTCCTGAAGTTGAAGGGCCTGGAGGACTTGAGAAAGGGTAACCATCTTGAACTTGTCCTTCCTGAGGAGCTTGTTCAAACCGCGCAAGTCCATGATGGGTCTCAATCCTCCGTCTTTCTTCGAAATAAAAAAATAAGGTGAATACCATCCCTTGTTCCTCTCTGCTAAAGGCACCAGTTCTATGGCGCCTTTCTCCAGCAGGGATTGAATTTCCTGCGCAAGGAGCGGATCCAGATTCTTCAAAGAGAGGTTCCCTGGTGAATTGTCGTGAGGTCTCTGCCGGAAAGGAAGACAGTAGCCGTGGGCTATGATCTCCAGAACCCACACATCTGAAGTAATGGCACGCCATTCTACGAGATGCTGCGCCAGCCTTCCCCCAACCGGAGAACCATGGGCCTCATGACTGAGCTGAAGCGGATGCGGCAGTGCCTGAGGGCAAAGAGGCAACTGCTTGCGTGGCCTTGGCACATCAAGTACCTTGTTTTCCACCTCTGGCACTCCTATGGTTGCCCCTTTGACTTGCAGCTCCTCTCGATTTACCAAAGGACGAGTAATATCGAAAGGAACCTCCCCTCCATTGCTGTCCCCTAGGACGAGAAAGGCGGAGGTTGGCGAACTGCAGCGCCCAACGACTTTGCTGCAGCTTTGGGGGTCTGCAACCTCTCAAGACTCTAGTCAGCCTTGCTGCCAAAAAGATGGTCACCATCAAAGGGCATGTTGAGGAGCCAGGCTTGCACATCAGGAGCAAAACCCGACTTCCGCAACCACGCAAACCTGCCTATTACGGTGCTCGCACCCATGGACCGGCTGACGCAATCAACCATGTCCAATCCCGATTGAACGGATTCACACATTGCATCCTTGCCATCCTGCACGATAGCAAGGAAACCATCCTGTTCCTCCCCTTTGGGTATATGATCAGCCACTAGGGAAATACAGTTCCACAGTGAAAACGAGACAAGGCACAAACGGAGTTAGCAGCCTGAAGCGCGATACCCCCAGAAGAAAATACCTTCTTCGCCCAGCCGTCAAAACGTTTGTCGTCCCCATCAGGAGGGATGGTAGGGTACGACGCCTGCTTTGCTGGGGCCGTAGCCGCCTGCACCACCAAACTCTCCAGAGTAGGGTGCGTGGTCAAGTAGCAGGGGCCGCCACTTGCTGGGTGATATTTCCTCGGCAAGGACTTGCTCACTGGCGGGAGACTCTCCGGAGCAGTCCACGCCGCAGCCACCCTTCTCTGCAAGGCCATATGGACTGGCAGCACAGGGTCAGTTGGAGGACCTTGGTCCAGGATATCGGTCAGATCATCCTGCTGAAAATCCCGAGGGGGGGGGGGCATACCACCCCAGGTAATCCATGACCCTCGACATGAGGCGCCGGTATGAGGACTCGGCCTGCGAGCCAGGCTCCGGCCGACCAAACTCCACCTCCGGAGAGGTGTCTAGACCACTGGAGTCATGCAGCGACTGACGCAGGTCCTCAAGATGACTATGACCAGAAACAATGTCATCAGAATCTCACCTTCCTCAGACCCCTCATCCACCTCAGAAATAAAATCCATAGGCTGGAAGGAGGGTACAGAAAAAGGCACAAAGACATGTTGAGCCTTGACCAGCGCCTTTCTTGGGGGTGCCACCGTGCCACCGGGTACCTCCGAGAAGGCCGCCTCGAAAGGCGTCGAGGGCATTGACGGAATCGGCATCGACGTCAAGCGCGGCGCCGACAGCTTTGACGGTGTCGACACAGGCCTCGACGGCAGAGCCCCGAGAGTGTCTCTCGACAGCCTGGGTGCCGATGGTGTTGACGACTTCCTCAGAGGCGGGGCCTCAAGAGAGTCCGTCGATGACCTCGGCGCTGCCGGCGTCGATGTCTTCCTCGAAGACTTCACAGGTTCTCGCGGTCTCGAGGGCGTCGAGGACCGGGGCCTGGAACGGGCATGTCTAGAGTGACCATCCTTGTCCCACCGGGACCTCGAAGGCGCCCGGTGGTCGCGACGACTGCTCGTGCCCAAAGGCGTACGAGCGGTGTCTCTAGCACGGCCATGACCGGCGTCCTCAGACGGCGCGGACGGACCGGAGCCCTGCGATTGAAAAATCACCAACATCTCCTTTCGGAAGGAATCCCATTCCTCAGGAGTGGAATGCTTGTTGGGACAAGCAACCCGCCGATGGGAAGAGTCCTCGGAAGAGGATGGGGAAGGCGACCTTTGACGGCGCTTCCTGGAGTGCCTCGAAGAGGCAGAGGAATGGCGGGACCGACTCCCAGACCGAGAACCCCTGGACTCACGACGACGATGCGGAGAGTCGCCTCTCGAATCGTCCGTCGAAAGACCAGTGGAACGCGACTTCCGGGGCTTGGCCACCTTACCGACCGACAGCTTCTTCTTACGCTCCTGCAAGGCCTTCGATGTGAGCGATTGGCAGTCGATACAGTCGTCCATATCATGGTCCTCCCAGAGGCAAGCGTCGTGCGTATCCGTCAGCGACATCTTGGACCCGCACACCTGATACTTCTTAAACCCGGACCGCGGGGTGGAGGAAGCCGAAGACGACATTAGCAATGAAGAAACTGGTTCGAAGAACCGAACAAACATGATTCAGTAGAATCGAGGCGCGCCGAGAACTCCGAAGAGAACACGTTTGTGGAAAAAACGGAACTGAGGCTACGGGCGTCGTGTGTCCTACTTATAACATCCGGTGACGTCGGCTCGACGGAGGCCCTCGAGGACAGCGTATCGACGTCATCGACTCAGGACGCAGACGCCGAAAGATTTTCCGAAGCAGCACAGCTGTGGTGATTACTGTCATAGATATGGAATACGTCGTCGGACCATCCCATTGAAAGAACGTTACCAGGTAAGAGAGTAACTTGTTCTTCTGGGTCTTGTGAATCTTCTTAGATTCACAATCTATGCATAGGCCAACATCCAGTGGTTGGTGTGGGGTATTACATCTTGTGTTTTCGAATTTGAAAAGCGTGAGATAGGACCCATACTCCTTCATGCATCAATGCCCTCCGATTGTTTTTTTCCACCATCGGGTTGGAAGCAAACGGTTTTTAAAATATATATTAGCAACTCTCCACTTCGTAGTTGAATTACCAGTTAATCGATTAACTTTCTTGACGCCACTCAAATACATCTGTATACTAATTTATGCCATAAACTTCGAGCTAAAAGGTAAACAGGGGTAAGGGTTCAATACTCTACAGGCATATATGAATGCCTTAATTTCCCCTGAGCCCTACAATCTTTGGCACCCTCACTTGCTTCGGGTCCATTGGAGAATACTCAGTTTAAATTCTGCCACTCCTGTAATCACAAATTCCCTTGGGTAGATACACACTGTGTGCAATGGCTGTCTCAGAAGGGATCATATGGAGGATGTGTGAGGCTTGTTACATTTTTTGCCCATAACACTGAAAGAGCACCCAACAAAACGCTGGGACATGTACGCGATGCAATCGTAAAAAGAGAAAGAAGACGACTTTTGAAGCTGAAAAGGGAAGGGTCTGCTTCGAGAATGAATAGTATCCTCACAGCCAGTCCCCAGCAAGGATGAACGTCCTCTCTCGTTGGGGAGACCTCACTTGGTGGCAATAAGGCTAAACATATAAAACGTGAACAAGCGGCAGGACTGAAGTCGAGCATCCACGCTTCAGCTATTAGATCAAAAACTGTCAGCGCTCCTATGAAACTCTTGTCCCAGTCGACGCCGACACACCAAGTGTTAAATCTGCACACGATCAACTGTCACACAACTTAGTTTTGAAGTTAAAATCCTCTACTACTTTGAAATTGGCCAAAAAGCTCACACAAATATTGCACTACACCTACACACTAGACCAGTTCGGCATGAGAGGAGACCCCTCGAGGACTACTCCATTTTATTGCCAGATGTAGAGGAGACACCATAGACTAGCTCTATTTATGCAATGATCTTTTAGGTAGGGCAGCACAGACTTTTGGGATTGCCGCAAGGCTGAAGGGTACTGACTTTGGGGGCATACTACATGAGAAAGACAGTTGTTCAGTTGGTCCCTTTATAAAAATCTGGAAAAAAAGAATCCATCAATCACTACTTAACCCATTGCTACCCACACCGGTCAACCGAAGGGTTACAAAATACAAAACAGCGCCCACAGACACAATATACATTAAGTGCCAATTAGGGGCCGATTCTTTAGTGGTTACTGCCACTCGTACAAGGGGCAGACCACCTCTTTCAAACAATGAACTTCTGATAAACAGAACAAATAGATTTGTGCTCTGGGGAAAAAGTGTCCGCCAATCTGCATACAAGGCCAAAATTGCAATGCAACCGCACTCGGGTCGGGTATAAAGGGGCAAAATGGCAAATGGGTCCCAATGGACTACTTTCTAAAAGACGTCCCATAGCACTTCTAGCAAGCTTATGAGTAAGGTGATTAATGAAGGAAAACAGTCTGAAAATGCGGTTATAAAAAACTCCCAATATGCAGCCGACTGACTTTTTTGCTGCGGTCACTATTGTTGAAAGGCCTGGGTGGTTAGAAGGCTCAGGTTTAAAGCCAGAAACCCAAGCCATACTGTCAGACATGCCAGTTTAAGAGACTTGACTCTTTGGCAAGGCAGTGGTTGAGGCTCTTGAAAAAGGTTAAAAGAACACAAAACTATAAAATATCAGACAATTGCCTTAGATATGAAGGATGTATACTCAAATATTTCATTGTTTACAGGCAATCAAAAATACCTGCGAATCAAGATAGATCAGATCTTTCCAATTTGAAGTTCTACCTTTTGAATTGTATTGGCACCTTGTGTGGTCATCAAAGTGCTTGTGGTGGTGGCACACACCTATGTTGCAATGGAGTTCCACTCTACCCCTATTTAAACTGCATAGTAGTAACCGGAAACCATGCAAAAAACAATGCCAACTACACACTCAAGAGACCATCCTTTAGGTGGTCTTCTGTCCTGTTATAATATGCCTCAGTATTATTTACAATTGCATTGTGAAACCTAGGCCTTTCTCCCGCTATTCAGCATTCTCAAATTTAGGTGGTATTCTCTCATGTTATAATATGCACTGCCTCAGTGTTATTTAAAATTGCATTGTGAAACCTACGCCTTTCTCCCGCTATTCAGGATTCTCAAATTTAGGTGGTCTTCTCTCCCGTCTTAAAATGTGCATTCTGTAAGCTCCCTCAATCCCGATTGTCATCATCTTGTACTACTGTGCAACTGGCTTGCCTCTCGCTGTCTTGCCTGCCTACTCTAGTGTCCTTCTCTAGTACCTCCCCCCTCCCTTCCACCTCTCTCCTCTCCCACCTACTCTATGGTGCTCTCTGTCTTTCCTATCTTCTCTAACTGCTTCTCTAGTGATGATCCTACTCTCCTCACTAAATCTGGTAGGAAGAAGTTTAAAAAGGACATCCTGATCTCCAACCCAGGCCTCCTTATCGCTGACACCTATACCAGTGCCTCCTCTAAGGAAACTCTCACCGACATCCTCTTTGTTGTTCCTTTGCCAGACCTATAGACCCTTCATATGGTCTCTGTGCTCTCTCTGTTCTCCTCTTCTCCCATTAATGGTGGCACCCGTTGGGATGTCCTCCTGGCCTCCCTCCATTCCTCTAAGGTCATCATTAATGTTTTCACGAATGGGACAGTCTTGGTTCAAGGCCCTCAGGCCAACCTTCACCTCTTTGATAGACGCTTCCCGCGCCTCATCAATTTCTGTTCTTCTCCTGCTGTCTCCTCTCCCCTTCTGCAGCGACCTCGCCTCCCCCTTATGCCTCCTCCTTGGCTACCTTGCCTTCTCCCTCCGTCTCTGCCCCCTCTCGGGCTCCTTCTACACCTCCGAAGGGCATACCTCTGACCTGTACCCCTCCCCGGAAGTCCTTCAATGATGTCAACCTTCTCCATATTGTCACTCTAAACTCTCGCTCTGCTGTCAAACACTCCTGATATCTGCCACCTTCTGGAAGAACTTGACCTCGATGTTCTCGGTCTCACCGAGACATGGTTCACGGCCAGCTCTGTCACTTGCTTTGACACGCTCCTACCTGATGGTTACAAGAGCCTCTCCACACCCAGGTCCAACCGCTCTGGAGGGGGTATAGCCCTGATCTTCCTAGAGTGGATTCCCACCTCTGTCACTCCTACGTAGTCCTACTCCTCCTTCAAATGCCTCATCTGCAGGCTCCCTCTCTCTCCCCCCTAGCCATTCCCTTACCGTGGCTACTATCTATCGGCCACCTGGTCAATTCTCCTCCTTCATCTGAGTGGGCGGACCTCTCCTCCTCGCTCCTGACCTCAACCACTCAACTCCTCCTTCTTGGAGACTTCAACATCCACCTGGATGCCTCCTGTCCTCCCTCTGGACTCTTTCGCCACATCTGCGACTCTCTCTCACTCACTATTCTCCCCTCTGGCCCAACTCACTCTACAGGGCACACTGGATGTTCTGATCTCCTCAGAGCTTCCCCTCTCTGTCTCTCTCTCTCCACTCCTTTCTGCTGGAGTGATCACTTTCTACTCTCCTCCCACCTCACCCTCCCTACCCCTCAGGCCAAGCCACCTCCATCACTGCCACCCACCTTCTTGGTCATCCGACCCATGAAGCACGTGTCAGTTGAGGCTTTCGACGCCACTTTCTCTTCCCCTCCTCCTCCTCCCCCTTTGGCTGGCTCTCATCCCGACACAGCCCTCTCCACGCTACACTCTGCTATATCTGGTACTCTTGATATACTTGCCTCTGTCATGAGAATCCGCCTGGAGCCCAAAGCCAAGTGCAACTCCTGGTGTGACTCAGACCTCGTTGCCCTAAAACGCAAGTGCTGGGTGGCCGAGAGGAAATGGCTCGCTTCATGTGCAACTTCTGGCAAACTGGCCTGCCGCTTGCTCCAAAGGCAATACCGGCTCTCTATCCTAACCAAGAAGAGAGCTCATATCCAAGCCCACGTCTCTGCGGCATCTAACAACTCGGCTGAACTCTTTAAAATCTGCAAGGAACTGGCCAATCCTGCCGCACTGTCTACCTCTCCTGTCCCTTCCCAGGCCCTCTGCACGGCACTGGCTTCTCACTTCATCTAAAAAACTCAGGATATCCTGTCCTCGCTCTCCTCCTTCGCCCCCTCCCTCTATTCCCTGCTCTTCTTCTGGCCCTTCTGCAGCCACCTCTCCTCCCCCCTTCTCTGCCTTTCCCCTGTTCTCCACAGACAAGGTTTCTAGACAAGTCCGATCCATGAAAGTCTTGTCAAAACAGGTTCACCCCGGCTCCTCCAAAACTATCAAGGACCACATCGACTCCCTGCTCCTACCCTGGCTGATTTCTGCAATCACTCCTTCGCCACTGGAGTCTTCCCATCCCCCCTAAAGCACTCCCTTGTGCACCCTCTTCTTAAGAAACCCTCTGTCGACCCCTCATGCCCAGCTAACTATCGCCCAATCTCCATCACTCCCTTCCTGGGCTAGCTCCTGGAGAAACTGGCCATTTCCCAGCTTAATCACCTCTCTGAATCTGTGGGCTGTCTTCATGACCATCAGTCTGGCTTCAGAGCAGCCAGAAGCACGGAAACTGCTCTCCTGAACATCCGTGAAGACCTGCTATCCAAACTGGACGCTAACACCCCCTGCGTCCTCATTCTGCTTGATCTATCCTCTGCCTTTGACAATGTCAACCATGCCATCCTGCTCAACCGTCTCGTTGATAACCTTTATATCACTGGTCAGGCTCTGGCGTGGCTGACTTCTTTCCTCTCTGACCAACCCTCCCAGGTCCAACTTGGGTCCTTCCTCTCCGCTATCTTTTTCTCTACTTGTGGTGTCCCCCAGGGATCTAACCTCTCTCCCTGGCTGTTCAACCAATACTGGGCACTTCTTGCCCACCGCATCGCTGCTCTCTGCCCCAACTTTCAGTGCTATGCGGATGACACCCAGCTCATTTTCAGGTTACCCTTGGCTTCATCGTCTCCTTCCCTAATCTCTGTCTGTCTGCTGTAGCTCTCTGGCCAACCTCCCTTGGCCCTCTTCCTGCTCCAACCTGCAAGGCTAAAAACCTTGGTGTCATCTTCGACTCCACACTCTCCTTCTCTCCTCACATCTCTGATGTCTCTAAGAAGTCACACTACCAGCTGCACCTCCTCAGAGGAATTCTTTCTTTCCTCTCCTTCCCCCAGAAGCTCACTGTCTCCAGAGCTCTGGTTCTCTCTAGGCTGGACTTTTGCAACAGCCTCTTTCTTAATCTGCCTGCTTCTACTCTCCGCCCTCTGCAACTTATCCAGAACAGGACTGCAAGACTTGTCCTTGGCCTCAAGCCCAGGGATCGTATTTCTCCGGGACTGAAATCTCTGCACTGGCTCCCAGTGGCTGCGAGGATTAAGTTCAAAACCCTCAGCATCGTCTAGAAGGCCTTCTGGGGACTGGGACCTCAATACCTTCAACTTTCTCTCCCTAAATATCTTCCTTCTCGAGCACTACGCTCATCCGCCTCCAACTTCCTCAGAGTCAGTCGCTTCTCTAAGCAACAAGTCGGTGGTAGATCTCTATCTTCGGTTGGCCTCTGGAACAGCCTCTCTGCCTCCCTTAAACTTGAGGAGAACCATCTCCGGTTCCGGAAACGCCTCAAAACCTTTCGCTTTGCCTCTGCTTTTTCTCCTCCTCTCTTCTGCTGACCTACTGGGTGTTTCCAAAACTGCACCGGCTAACTGGACACCCTCTGATTCCGGACCCAGGTCCCTCCCCCGCCAGCATCACACACTTGCACTGCCCTCCTGGCAACCCCTGAACTTGGGGACTGTTTCTGTATCCCTTCAGTTCCCCCCCCAGCCCTTGACACCTGATGTCTACATTTACCCATGCACTTGCCACATGTTGGCCGTTACTTACTTCTTGTTTATCTATTCACATGTACTGCACTGTCCCTGCGCCCTTCCCATGCACTTGCGCAATCTGAATGACACCTGGCCTAGTAGGATCGTTGTCTGTCCTCCCTTTGTTCCCCTCCCTTGCCTTGTCGCGCCTTGAAACACTTGTGTATAGGCGTGTTATAAATGCCATATCATATATATCAGTCTCCTACACGATTTGGGCTTTTCAGTAAAAGATGAAATCTAGCCTCGCTCCTAGTCAAACCAAGAAATTCTTAGGAGCAATTTTAGAAACAAATCTGCACATTTAATATCCATCTCAAGAAAGGGCAAAAGCCTTACTAACGCAAACCCCAAGTTACTATGCCAGATGCCAGATAGCAATTAGAAAAGTCATGTAGCTATTAGGCATGATGTCATCTTGCATCTATGTAATCTCTCACGCAGGACTCCATATGTGTCTGTTGCAGCAATGGTTTGCATAACAGTGGTCTCAAGCAACAGGTGAGTGAGACAATCAGATACTAGTTTCGAAAAACGTATCGGCCATCAAGGGCTGGTCAAAAGAAAACCTGTTAAAAGGAAAATCATTTGTCAACCCACTTTTTCAAATTACCATCACAACAGACACATAAATGACTGGCAAGGACTGGTTTGCCTCCACCTCACAACATCAGGAATGTGGTCAGTACAGCAAGCCAAAAAGTACATACATGTTCTACCATGCCCAGTACTTACAACAGCGTTCCTCTTTTCAGACAAGCCTAGTTAAACAAGAGTGTTCTCATTAAAGACAACACACAACCGTGTATTTTATATCCGCGATCCAACAGGAGCGCACTCATTTTTATTTTATTTTATTTTTTGCAAATATTTACAAAATCATAAAATCACATACATCTGTATACATTCCATAAAACAATAAAATCCCCTAAATTACTCAAACGTTTACAAAGTAACTATATACATCACAAACCCCAACCAAAATCTCAGCAATTCCCAGTCACCACCCCACAGCCCCTATATACACATATACATTTTCAAGTCTAGTATAACTGAAGAAACTTTTCCCCAGATGTTCTCAAATAATTCCATTTTTCGTTCTCTTCTGTAAAGTGACCTCTCCATAGCAGCCAAATCTTGCATTTCAGTCAACCATGTCTCAACATTCAGAGTCAATGCAGATTTCCAGTTTCGCAAGACAATCTTCTTACCAATCATTTCCCCCCGGAACAACCACTTCTTTTGATTTAAATTAAGCCCCTCCAGAGACTCATCATCCCCCAATATCGCCATTCTGAAGTCCAAAGCATGTAAACCCACAATCACCTCACCTCACCACACACCCGACCAACCTCACTCCAGAACAACCTCACCAACCTGCAGTCCCACAGCATATGCTCTAACGTACCCGTCACATGTATAGAATTCTAGCAATCCGAACTCTCCGACAACCCCCTACTCACCATTCTTTCCGGAATCCAAAAAACCCGATTAAGAATCTGTCTCGACCTCTCTGTGAGCCCCAAAGAACACAACGTAACATTTTCACACATCCGGTGCCACAATCCTTCAGTAATATCTGATCCAATTCTCCTACCCCATTCCTCCTTTAGCAAGTCATTACCCTTGTAATGCGACATAATCTCCTTATACACACGACTGGCCAGGCCACTCTCCCTCCCAATTGGCTTTCTATTAAACAAACGCAAATCCATTCTCCGATCAAAGTCCACAGCCCCAATTGCCCGTTTTAGTTTCACATAATTTGCGATCTTAAAATTCTCTATGGTAAAGCAGAGTTGCATTTCCCTTGCTGTCATCCAAATACCATCTTTAAACAGATCTGCCACCCAACACACTCCACCCAAAAACCAATCCGCCCAAACAACCACATGACCATTAATCCTAATAGCAGGATTAAACCACAATGACGCACCAGGTTCTTTAAATCCATCCACACCCAAATACTCGCACAAACTCTTCCATGAACCCCTCAAATTCTCAATCAGCGGATCTTTCACACTACCCTTTTTCGATACAAAAGTCAAGACTGCCCGCGGAGTCAAAGGTCCAACAAAGCTAGTCTCAGCCTGCACCCACACATCCTGTATTTCATCCAAGAACGGTACCAAGAAATCAGACATGAAAACCAAGTGGTAGGCCCTGAAATTAGGAACCCCCAAACCGCCCTCATGTAGTAGCAGTTGCAATTTCCACAACTTTAATTTCTGTGGCTTCCTATCCCACAAGAATTCTTGAAGCATCCTGTCCAAATCCTTCCAAAATGAGGACGTAACACCAAAGGAAGCATACTTATGACATAGTTAATTTTAGGGGCTGAGATCATCTTCAGTGCGTTCACCTTGCCCCAAAGCGAGAGATTTAACAAACGCCATCTGTCCAGCTCAACCCTCAACCCACTGCACACTGATTTTGTATTTTCCGAGATCAAATCTCTAATCACGGGAGACAACCATACCCCCAAGTACTGCATCTTAACAGGAAACCACCGAAAGCTCAGGTCCACCATAAATGTCCTGTTCAGAGTGTGTTAAAGGCATAACCTCTGATTTAGTCCAATTAATCTTGAATCCTAAACATAACTGAAAGTCAGCCATATCTCCATAAGCACCGGAACAGACCTTCCCAGATCATCCAGAGCCAACAACATGTCATCCGCAAATAGCCAAATCTTTTGCCTCAAACCCCAGCTCGTAAGTCCCACCACCTCATCTGCCTCCCTTATAGCCTCAGCCAATGGTTCAAAGGACACCTTTGCCTAGTCCCTCTCTCCAGCACAAACCTACCAGATCGCATACCATTTGTGTTAACCTCGGCATTCGGAGTAGCGTACAACAGCCTAATCCAAGAAATACATTTCTCACCAAAACCCATCCTAGACAGAACCAAAAATAGAAAATCCCAATTTATTCTGTCGATAGCTTTCTCAGCATCCAACGACAACGGAGCAAATCACCCTGACGTCCCTCCGATTTCGAAATAGTATTCAATATCCTCCTAAGGTTACTAGTGGTCTTCCTTCCTTTTATAAACCCTGCCTGGTCTACATGAACCAATGTCGGGAGCAAATTCGGAGCGCCAGGAATTTAGCCAGAATTTTGTTATCAACATTTATAAGGCTAATGAGTCTATAACTCGCGGGTAGGCTATCATCCTTTCCTTTCTTCAGAAAGACAGAAATCATAGCGTGCCTAGTAGACTCAGGTAGGACACCAGTGCCAAATGACTCCAAATACATGTCTTTCAAGAGCCGAAGTGCCGACTGTGGTAGCAACCTATAAAATTCGACTGGAAACCCATCGGGGCCCAGGGATTTCCCCACATTTAACTTTCCAATGGCCTTCTCAATTTCCTCAACCGTAACTTCTGCCTCCAACACCTCTGAGTCCCGGGCACTAATCCTCGAGAGATTTAATCTATCTATCAATGCCTCGCCCCTCTCAGTCACCTCGGGTTCATTTTTGTAAAGATTCACATAAAAGTCCTGAAAAACTTTATTTTATTTCACCTGGATGATATGTAATTTTCCCATTCACATTACGAATCGCCGTTATGGCTCTTTCAGCATCCCTCATCCTCAACCTATAGACCAACCATCTATCACACTTCTCTCCCGTCTCATAGTAAGCACACTTAAGAAAGAAGTTACGACGTTCTGCACGTTCATCTATTATCGACTTAAATTCTCTCCTCGTCTTCTTCAGTTCCGCCAACACAGCAGCATCAGCAGGGCCCAACATAACTTTCTTAGATAAGTCACTCAACCTGCTCCCCAACAACGCCTCCCTGTCATCAACCTGACTTCTAAGACCACTAGATACAGCAATCAAGTGCCCTCTTATTGTACACTTCAGAGCCTCCCAAACCAAACCAGGTCGAACTTCCCCCGTATGATTACTCTCCACAAAACAATCAATCTCCCTTTGCAATGTATCCACCTCTTCATCTTTGTGTAATAAGTCAATATTCATCCTCCACAAACTACGCCTCTTGATTACATACCGCAACTGCAACAGTAGAGTCACATGTGCATAGTCCGATAACAATATACCACCAATTTCGCACGTCTTATAAGATTCAGTCATCCTGCCAGCCGTCAAAAACATGTCCAACCTCGAATACACCGAATGCGCCCCGGAAAAGAAGCTATATTCATGTGTGGTTGGATGCTCCATCCTCCAACCATCCTTTAGATCATGTTCCAGAAGTAAACCATCCAATGCCAAACGTTGCCTGTCAATCCTCCCCTCCCCCCTTAGCCGATGTCCCACTCCTGTCCAAATCGGAATTCAACACAATATTAAAATCGCCTCCTAAGACAATGTCCTGCGATCCCAAATCTTTCCTAAAGAAAGTTCCATCATCCACTGACGCCGCATAAATACTACAGATAGATACCAACTGGCCTTGCACATCCATTAACAAAGCCACCATCCGACCTTCTCTATCCGACACCTCTTTTAAAACCTTAATAGGAGTGTTCCTCCTAACCAATATCGCAACACCCCTTGATCCCGAATTAAAAGAAGCACCATAAACCTTCCCTACCCAGCCCTTCCGCAACTTTTCAATCTCATCTTTCATTAAATGTGTCTCCTGTAAGAAGCATACATCTGCCTTTTGTTCATCCAGAAAACGTAACACTTTTATTCTCTTTTTCACATTATTCAACCCATTTACATTCCATGTCACAAGTCTCAGTACATCACCCATCTTCAGCGTACCAATCCAATCCCCACACAAATACGAAGGCCCGACGAGTAAATCAAAGAAATCTGGTAAACTATGTACACCCACTCCCCGTACACCCAACCCACCCCCTCTGAAACTGATGCAGAAAGCAAACCACAATGCAACACAACAGGTCAAGAAATACATTCCAAAAGCCCCAGTATCCCGGCCCACCCCCCAATCACTTTGAACATACAATTCAAATCTATGAAAGTCCAGAGAAATATACCCTAAAATCCCCCGTCCCCCACAACTGAAGCACACCCCCCTATAGCTTTGGTACCATAAAAATAGACAGCCGCCAATCACCCACACAAAATACACATATATCACTAAAGTAACCGGATCCACATCATAACCTTTCTGGCTAAAATGACCCACCCCTCGCACATCCTGACTGCTCAGTATTCCATGATACAATGCGAAAAGCTGCTCCAAGCAAACCACTTTCAATAGCACCCAGATCTCCCCCTCCCCCCACCCCCCTCAGTCGAATCACACCCCGATCCCCACATCCCATCAGACGTCCGTCCCCGACAACTCATGACTCAAGCATTATTAAAAATAAATAGCAAAAGCAGTAGCCGGATCATCCCCTCGTATCCACTTGGCACAATTGAGTGCCCAAGTACAGCAGCTACTAATACACACAGTTCAGAGATACAGAACCTAATCCGGATGAGACATTCATGCCTTGAGGACTGTAGTGAACCCACCCACCCTGGCAGGACCTTATTCAGACGACCATTGAGAACAGTGACAAAAACAACGACCAGAGACTAGAAGAAGCTCAACAAACAAGAGCAGAAAAATCTGCAATGATCTAAACCAAAAACTGCGTCACCCACCCAAACAAAACCCAAAGTCAACCCCAACATCATCCCTCTACAACCCCTTATGCTAGTAATTAACACAATACATTCTGCAAAGCAGAACAAGCATTTTGGAATCGAAAGACATTTCGAGGGGCAGTGCCAGAATTATAACCCGCATGGTATAAAAAAATGAATAAATAAATACATTTAAAAAAAAGGTAGCTGATTCGGCCAAGTGGGGATGATGGCGTTACCTGCCAGCATGGAATCTTACCTTAAGGTGCCGGCTTGTACGGCAGCCGCCGTTATGCTACTGGTCCATACGCAGGCGCCACTGCCAGCTGTATGATTATGCATGTGCGTGTAGAGTTCAGTGCTAAGGCGCTGAGTGGTGTTTCAGTTGACCTCCTCTGTGTGATGTTTGTCACCTTTAAGCACATGGAAGTTGTAGGTGACTGCGCCACTTGGTCTGTCCACGGAGGGTTTTACGCACAGTGAATACTACATTAATAAGTTCGAAGGCTTGCAATATAGATGGCACACTCTCAAGTCTTCCGTACTATTGCCATGTGCTGTACAGTTATGGGGTCCATTGTGACGTCAGTTCAATAGGAGGGGCTATTCTTACTGATGACACGTGTGGTGTTGATGGCGACTTAAGGAGCGCACTCATTGGAGTTGTCCCTGCTTGCACAGAATATGTGGCAGTTGTGCCTCAGAGATAAAACCACATACAGGCACATGTTCCAGAGGAGCAGAACTCTCTAGCAGGCTGTGAGTCCAGGAACACAAATGGGAATTAAACACCAGCATTCTCACAAATATTTGCACAATGAGGTCATCCAACAATACATCTCTTTGCAAATACAAAAAGCGCAAAATGCCAAAACCTTGCACCCAGATACGCACTTTTTACAAACACCAGAAAGGCTAGAGGAAATATTTCTCTAGACCACTTGTGAACAGCCCTCTACAAATTGGTACAATATATTATATTCACAGGGTCACTTGTTTCCCCAGAACCATTTGTGTCTGCCCATTTGTATGTGTTATTGTTAATTAAATCATCACATACCAATTTCATAAGTATCAAAAATATCAATATATTAATTTTTCTATAAAACAGAGTCATAAAAATGCATACACTTCTATTTTGTGTCAATCGTGTATACAACAATCTAAAAAAGACATTACAATTTCAACATATTCCAACTGTGCTTCAACAATATTATGTGGTCTCTAAATTTATCAGTTGTTCATTATCTCATTAAATTAATTTTCAAAATAGATCTGTGGTCAAATACCCTGTCCAATTGAGGGGGCACACCCTAGTCCATACCACTTCTACCTATCCGTATTTACTTCACTCATTTAAATCTATCATGCTAAATTCACAACACACCCAACATGTTTCTTTCCTTATACTTTTGTAATTTTTACTTGGAAATTCATTAGGGGTAGAACCGCATTCAATTGCAATGTACAACAATATGTTATCTTCTTGGAACCATTGGGGGATCCACACCTAGTCCCTCCCTTTGATCCTCTCTTCAGGCTAAGACACAAGTGGATATCTGTGGGAAACAAGTAAAGGGCAATCGACTTTAGTGTTTGACTCATCCTGGTTCTATTTTTCATTAGATACAACTTGCTATGTTTAACATCACAGCAGGAGGGAATCATTAACTTTTTAACTCCTCCTTTTTATCTATTAATGACGCATCACTACTTGGTTTCGTAACAGGCTTAACATGACTTGATGTCATATACATTATTCTCACTTTACACCATTTTCATTTCCATTTATTATATTCCAATTCTGGTCTATGCTCTATGAAACCTGAATCTCTTAATTTGACATTATCCTTATATTTATTTAGGAAAAAAGGAAAATGAGGCATGATCTCTTTATACCTCAATGTCATCACTCAATCTCGTGTTGAGATCTGTCCCCTCTCAGCACAAGGCTCTGGATTGCCGCTACAATATGCAATATCTTTGTCTTCGCTAGCCATTCGAGTACACCATCCCTGAGTGGCAGGAAAAAAAGTAACAAGCACGTATACGATTAGGTGGATTTGCTTCTTTCATTATTTATGGTAGTTATACCTCCGTGTTCAAGCACGATTTATGGTCTTACCCCAAATGTTCGATTTTGGTCTCTCAGTTCTAATTTAACTAGTTTTTCAAACTGTTAGCTTAGGGATCCTCCTGTCCTCTTCTGGACATTCCAATTACGCCCACATTCATTAGGCTACAGAGGAAATCTACAAAACAAAGCAAAATATCTGGGTTTAGCTGTTTTATTGTTTTTCTTAAGCCATAGAATCTGTTATTCCTATTTAGAGCTAAGTACGCCAAATTGAATTTAAAGCCTTACCATTGATATATGGTCTCCTTTACTAATGTTATTCCGGAAGTCTAGCAAAGCTTGGGGTTTTGGCTCCCATTCTGTACTGGAAATCACATGCCTTCAACATGCTGTTATATCTATTACAACAACT
This sequence comes from Ambystoma mexicanum, assembly GCF_040938575.1. Taxonomy (NCBI): domain Eukaryota; kingdom Metazoa; phylum Chordata; class Amphibia; order Caudata; family Ambystomatidae; genus Ambystoma; species Ambystoma mexicanum. The sequence goes on along the minus strand of NC_090929.1, from coordinate 1,127,789,884 downwards.
GTATTGCCCTTGTGACAGAAACGAAAAACAAAGACCAAGGGACATAATGTCCTTTAGGTAAACGGGATAAAGGGAAGGGAAGAACATATTTACATGGTCCTCCTAACCCATCCCCCTCCATCTGGTACCCTTTCTAATTTTTAACTGCCTTATTTTGTCCAGATACTACCCGCCAAATTCTTACCTATGTTTTCTATCCTGCCTTTGCCTTCCAACCGCTGGAGTCCCTTGTTTTTAGGCCATATTCGTGCTCGGCCTTCCTTATCACCTTGTTTGGCTTCGCCGATCGCATTCTCTTTCATTAGCGATCTACTTCCTGTTTTTATTGTCATATCCGATCGCATGTGACCGTATCGTCACGTGATTCAAACCCGTATTGGAAGGTGCCTTTTTCTATTTCAGGAAGGAAGGCAAAATACTGCCTTCGGCCCCCTGCTTTACTCAAACTCTTGCAGCTCATTCGCTGTAATGGCGCATCACCCTTACTAAATTTCCTTTCCGCGTTCCAACTCATATGTATTTTGCCTTTACTATTTTCTTATGGTTCTCAGTGACTCCAGCCAGTGCGAGTGTGCTCCCTGTTCGTCTCCCGCACTCCAACCTGTAAGTATGTAATTTCATCGTTTCCTTAGATACCTGTGTTATTCCGGTTTTGTGCCAAGTGCCTTTATCTTTAGTATTCCTGAGTGTTCTAGCTTAATGCTAGTCCAAAGTCCCTGTTCAGGTGGCCGTATTTACACATTTTTTCTCGCCCGCTCCATGCATGATCACTTCGTTATTGTCACAAGTCCACTTATACGTTTTCTGTGATATATCATCATCCTCACTTGAGCATTTAAGCCGAAGGTTTATGGAATTTTGAACCTGGTTGTAAAATGGTGCTGGTTGCGAAATATATTGTTTAACCTGTGTTAGTTACTAATCGTTCACATGTCTCTAAATTCCAAGGGGGTAATAGGCTGTATCTTTCTCGAGAATCGTTTTGCTCGGGGCTTTTTAGGCAGATCTCCACTTAAAAAGCCAGTGGGAGATTACAACCCGCAAGGATGTTCTCTGCATCCTCATTTCGCCTTGCATTGTATTAGTCTTATTGGAGTCACGTCTATACATTTCTGAGTTCTCTAAACTTAAAGGAACAGCCTCTCACCAGTTCTCAAAACAGGTTAGATAATCTTTTTACTCTGCTCTTTCATTTAACCCCAGGTCCGTACTATTAGTTAGGCACATTAGTTATTTTTCTTTCAGGAGTAGTTTTTTTCGGTCTAAATTAATCTCATTACTGTTTTTAACCTGGTAGACTATGGACCACCTCAAATCTTCCACTCTGTATATTTTCTATAAAGTGTCCTGCTAGTGGGGCTGAGTGAACTCTATTTTTATGCAACTTTTATGTTCAGTGATCCGGGTTTTGACTTTTCTTTCTGTTTTCCCTATGTATAATTTCTTACAGGGACACCAGATGACGTACAGCCAAATTTGGAATTACAATTTGTTAGAACTTTGTTTCCAGTGAGACCAAGGTCTATTTCTGTAGAATTTCGTTTGTTCGCAGCAAGTACACGACCGACATGGGTTATGACCCTCTGGTCGTCGTAAAACCCCATGTTTCTGTTAGAGTTGATATGATATGATAGTTTATTTATATAGCGCCTATACACAATGTATTTCAAAGCGCTTCAAGGAAGGGAACAAGGGAAAATACGACATTCTTACAGGCCATGAATAGTAAGGATATGAAATTAACTATCGTACTCGGCCTGACGACATTTCAGATAGTGCAAGTGCTAAGACATAGATAAGGAAGGGAGGGGGAGAGTGGGAAGGAAATGGAAACAGACAGGCGACTACCGTACTAGGCCTGACGACATTTCTGTTAGAGCTGGAGGAAAACAAAAGGTGAGGGAGAGGGGTGCAGAAAAGCAGGGGAAGAACAAAACAAGCGACTATCGTACTAGGCCCGACAATGTTTCAGATAGTGCTGGAGGGAGTGGGGGCAACAGTAAGGGGATAGGCGAACGACAGTCGAGGTTGCTATCATAGTAGGTCCAGGGACAATTCTGATAGAGTAAGTGCATAGAAGAAAGTAAGGGGAGGAGATAGGAAAAGGGAGAGGGGAGGGGAGGAGAGAACAGAGTAAGCAGTCAAAAAGAGTGGAGAAGCAATAAAGGAGAGCAAATACAATTGCAGAAGTCAGTAGTAACTCATAATGTTGCAAGTCAGGATACAAGATGAAGATGGAACAGCATGATTCAAGGCCACCATGAGTATAAGATACAAAGGAAGTCCAGCATGAGAGTTGAGAAAGGGGGACGCACCGTGAATCAATGAAGTCCATAAAAGTAAAATCCAGCATTGGCCACAAGACGGTGATGGTGAAACCAGAATGTATCAGGACAGACTCCTGTGTGCAGGAAGGGGGGTGGTGCACAAGGGAACAACATGGGGGGACCACAGAGGGTGGGGGCTGGCCTGTTGGGACAGAGGTGTAAATACATGTTGGTGCATGCTTACCTGCTGTCTTAGCAGGGGGTAGGACCCTAGATCCTCCTGGTCCAAACAGGTCCAAACAGCAATAGCCCTTTTCTTTGACTGCCCTTCACTTTAGACGCCCGGGCGAGAGACGCCCTTCATCTGAGAGTTAAGAGCAGGAAAAAAGAGGCAGGGCTAAGAAGGTGGGCAGGGCATTGGCCAGGTGACCTAGATCCCCTTACACCTGCTCCCCAGCTGCAAAGGAAAAGAGGCTGGAGGGTTCCTTAAGTAGGGAAAAGAGCAGCAAGCAGGAAGGCACCAGGTGGGTGGGGCTTGCTAAGTGGTGAAAAGGAGCGGCTAGCAGGAAGGCACCAGGTGGGCGGGGCTTAGGCCAAGTGACCTAGATCCCCTTACACCTGCTCCCCAGCTGCGAAGGAAAATAGGCTGGAGGGCTCCTTAAGTAGGGAAAAGAGCGGCAAGCAGGAAGGCACCAGGTGGGCGGGGCTTGCTAAGTGGTGAAAAGGAGCAGCAAGCAGGAAGGCACCAGGTGGGCGAGGCTTAGGCCAGGTGACCTAGATCCACTTACAGCTGCTGCCCAATACCTAGCCCACTCGGCCGAATATCCAGCCCTATGCTGTCTAATATTCGATCGATGCATGTACTAGCAGGCCCCAGTTCGACTAGCCACAACACTATATACTCTTACCTACCAACCCCAGTCTCTCGTGTATCATCCATTAATCTGATAGCTCTATTTATTACTACTATATACATCTCCATGCCCTCCATACTGCCCCCAGAGTGCACGACTACCCAAAATATTCCAACCGGTCAATAAATATAACATTAACCTAGATTACCTTCGACCGAAACTACCTCCTCCTTTGGCAACCACCGTTCTTCCTAGCCGCAAACCCCACCCTAAAAGAAATGAGCCTACCACTAACCGACTTGCCACCGCCAACCTGCGTCCTACTCCACAGCCAGAACCCGACCTTAAAGGCGCATTAATCAATGCTAGATCTTTAGTTGCTCATGCTACAGACATAGCACACACTATCCTGGAAAATGACCTTGACTTCATCGCCATTACTGAATCCTGGCTCCACGAGGCAGCAGGTCCAGCACTAACGCTAGCAGTCACAGACAACTACACTATCCTTAGAGCTGACAGACTAGATGCACGAGGTGGAGGAATAGCGATCATCACCAAAACCAATCTCTCCATGAGAATTACCTCTACACCTAACCTTAAATCTTGCGAGTCCCTTTCCATTAAACTACCCACTGCCAACTCTCAAACACTAAATACACATCTCCTCTATAGACCCCCAGGCCCAATAAGCACCTTCAATGAAGATATTACCACTGTTATCTCTGAGAAGCTAAAAAACTCCTCACAAACCCTAGTGCTAGGAGATTTTAACCTAGGGTACAATGATATCAATAATCACCAGGCCACCTCAGTAGCCAACACCCTGACAGAACTAGGTTTCACACAGAAAGTGAATATGTCCACCCATACCAAAGGGAAAAGGGAGAACTCTTGACTGGATTGCCAGTCACAACTGTAACCTCTCCATTACATCCATCGCCCCCCAAATATGGACTGACCACCACTTAATCTCCTTTACTCTCAATACTAAAAGACCCACTGCTCCAACACCCCCCCTCGCCGTACCCACATTAACTAGAAAAAAGAAAAAGATCACAGCGCACAATATCTTGCCCCATATCCTACCTAATCTTAACTCCTTACCAGACCATACTGACCCAGGCCTCCTAGTGGAGGAATTCAATAATGCCATGACCATTGCTCTCGACAGCATTGCTCCGCTTAAACTTAGGAACAGTAAACCAAAAAAGCATCTTAACTCTTGGTTTACACCCCACCTAAAAAACCTAAGATTACAGAAAAGAAAACTCGAAACGGTATGGAACCTACATCCTACCGCAGAAAATAAAACCAATCTAATAAATATCTCAACGCAATACAAAAAGGATATCATCCTTGCCAAACAAGGAACGTATAATAACAGGATTACCCAAGCTAACTCCAGTATGAAGGAGCTCTTCTCTATTCTAAAAGAATTGGAAACCCCTATTGCAGTACAGGATGACTCTATTAAAGATAAAACCTGGTAAACAGACATTCAGCTGGCACTAACCAACAAAGTGGCCAATCTCCAAACTAAAATTGCTCTAAAGAAAGCTTCACTATCAGCCCAAACCCAATCTCCCCTGAACAAAACACCAATACTTAAACCCAAAGAACTCACCCAATTCAACTTTTCTAAGGTCTCAGTGCTCGAGGTAGAGAAAACTATTCTTGCACTTAAACCATCCAATTGCAAAGGCGACCAATGCCCAGCACAACTGATCAAGGACGCTGCTAGAGATCTAGCTCCCTTCATCACCAAACTTATCAATGCCTCCTTTATTACTGACACAATTCCGCGTAACCTAAAGGAATCCTGGGTACTCCCCCTTCTGAAAAAACAAACACTGGACCCCAACATTCCCACAAACTACAGGCCCATCACCACGGTGTCTTTCTTAATAAAAATACTAGATAAGGTAGCATACACCCAAATTCAGAACTTCCTTGAGGTGAACCATCTCCTTGGCGCCCCCCAATCCGGTTTCCGACCTCAACATGGCACAGAGACTGCCCTTATCGATTTAAAGGCCCAAATAAACTCACTCAGAGACGAGGGTAAATTAGCACTCCTCCTCCTACTAGACCTCTCAGCCCCCTTTGACCTGGTGGACCACAGAGTCCTGTGCAATCACTTGGACTCTGCGGCCCACTTTTCAGGGGAGGCTATAGTCTGGATACAGTCATTCCTTAGTGACGGGACCATGAGGTGTTCTCCCCTTCAGCGGCAGCAGACCCGATACCCATCACTTGTGGAGTGGCCCAGGGATCTTGTGTCTCGCCAACACTTTACAATATCTTCACCAAGCCACTCGTTGACGATCTCGACAATCTGGGTGTCACCTACACCAATTACGCAGACGATACCCAGATTCTACTACCACTTACCGGGGATTATGTGAAGATCTGGCTTTGGTGAACAGAGTCTATAGCATCGTTCAGGCATGGATCGCCAACCATGGCCTATGTTTGAACGATGACAACGGAGCTCATCATCCTGGGCACCACAGCTTGCATCTCTAAACTCAACCCTAATTACTCAGCATTTATCATCGATGGGAACACCATCAAGGTCGCCAGTGAAGTAAAAACTCTAGGTTTCTATCTCGATTCGACCGTATCCCTTACCAAACAGGTAAACTCACTGGCTTCATCCACGGCCTATACATGCAAATTAATTCGAGCCGGGAAACAATTCCTATCAAATGACATTTGCCTAATCTTATCCAGAGCCCTTATCCTTTCAAAATTAGATTATTGTAATTCCCTCTACATAGGGGCATCTAAACAAACCATCAACAGAATACAAGTGCTCCAAAATAATGCTCTTAGAGCGGCCCTAAGTATTCCCAGAAGAGCACATATTTCTGAAATAAGACGCAAACACAAATGGCTCTCTACCCAAGAAAAAATCAACCTCAAATCTGCCTCCCTCATCCACAAATGCTTAAACAACAAAGCCGCTAGCTACCTAATAGAACGATTTACTAGAAAAAATTCCACTAGACCAACAAGAATAATCAGCCCCAACCGCCTTCTAGTGCCCAGATTTAAACTGACCACTATTGGAGGGTCCAGCTTCCCAGTTAGAGCAGCTCAATTGTGGAACTCCCTACCTCACGCACTTAGATCTGACCAAACGTTCAACAAATTCAGAAAGAACACAATAAAATGGCTCACTGAGAATGCTCTGTAACCCTCATTGTCCCCACGCACCTACCACATGTATTGTACCTGATATAGATTTGCCATTATGTAACGTCAGCTTTATGACCTGTTGTCTGCATACCGTTTGTACTTGTACTCTACTGTCCAACCTTTATCCTGTGGAGCCAAGAAAATTGTTCTACCATGTTCTGTAAACTTGTAACTTCTGTAACCAAGCTGTAAGCCCTCTTGTCACATGCGCCCTGCTACCTCATTGTCTGGCGCCCACAATAAATAAACAAACAAACAAACAAACAAAGGAAAAGAGGCTGGAGGGCTTCTTAAGTAGGGAAAAGAGTGGCAAACAAGAACGCACCAGGTGGGTGGGGCTTGCTAAGTGGTGAAAAGGAGCGGGAAGCAGGAAGGCACCAGGTGGGCGGGGCTTGCTAAGTGGTGAAAAGGAGTGGCAATCGGGAAGGCACCAGGTGGGTGTAACGTCACTCAGCCTGTTCTGACCTCTTAAGACCTCGAACCCTACCCTGGAGTCTACTCAACTGGAGACTGGGCCTGAAACACAGGATTGGTAGAGTTTAACTCCCTATTGTCTCTGTGTGCTTGAACCCCTTCTTCACAGGGGTCCAACACTTCCCTTTGATCCACAGCTCACCTTGTTTTCTTGGAAAGTGTGCTCTCCGTCCTGCTTTCAGCGCAGGGGTGCGTTGATTGATGCGGTCTTGTTGCTGCCTAGTTACTTCACTGGCAAGAGTCCGACAGGTAAGTATGAGTCTTTTGAACAGTTCTCTAACTTTGTTCCTTTCCTTCCTTAGATGATGGCTGGCGTCCGGGGATGGCGACGTGCTGCTGAGATGAGTAGCGCTGAAGGTGAATGAGAGCGCGATGCGACCCTTTCGTATTTGTATTGAACTGAGTTATTTTTCTGTGTCTTTTAGGTGCCGCGACGTTTTCAGCGTGGATGCCGGTTATGAAGAAGAAATGCGGTGAGTAAGCGCGGTATGCGGCACCTCTAGATGTTTTCACACTAACCTGGAGTGTCTTTTCCTTCTTGCAGATGGATGAGAAGTTCCGGAGACAGAGTTCCCCCAGAGCGCCTGGATTCAGGTAAGCGTTTGAAGCTCGTACAGTCTTTAAAAATAAGCGAAGATTTGCTGAATGCTTACTAATGCCTTTTTTCTGTTCTTTTCCCTTTTTCTTAGGAAGCGACGTGCCGGGATGGGAATGACACCGCCGAAGATGCCCGCAGAACAGAAGGAGCGATGAATGATGGGCAGAAGCGCTGCAAGGTAAGGCTGTTCCCAACGGTGTTCTTGTTCTTGCAGGAGTTGAGCGCAGAAGAAAGGTGCAGGCCTACTGGAGACCGATCCGAACACAGTGAGTCTCACGCTGCAGGTGTAGAAAACACAAAGCATGTTTCTCAGCCTGGGCGTGGCTTAAATAGTCTCTGGGTATCCCAGGTGTCTCTGGGCTGAACCACACCCAAAAGACTAGACTGCACATGCAGTTCTGGGAACCGAAATATGTGGGGGCATCCATCTTGTCCCCATCAATGCACTAGAAGTCCAATTCCCCAATGTAATCCTATGGGAGTGAGTGAGTCTGGTGCCACAAGCGCCAAGTCTGACTCCAAGTGGGTCTTTGGAGGGATGGAGAGGCCCTTGAGGGCAATGTTTGTGATCGTGCCCTGGCTCCAGCCTGACATCTTGGAGGGCTGGGGACATGAGGGGTAGGAATCATGGCAGCGGGCAGGGCTTAGGCCAGGTGACCTAGATCCACTTACACCAGCTGCAAAGGAAAAGAGGCTGGAGGGCTCCTTAAGTAGGGAAAAGAGTGGCAAGCAGGAAGGTACCAGGTGGGCGGGGCTTGCTAAGTGGTGAAAAGGAGTGGCAAGCAGGAAGGCACCAGGTGGGCGGGGCTTGCTAAGTGGTAAAAAGGAGCGGCAACTAGGAAGGCACCAGGTGGGCGGGGCATTGGCCAGGTTACCTAGATCCACTTACACCTGCTCCCCAGCTGCCAATTGGTTGCACTTTGTTTTGTAATATCATTACTCATGATCTGATCCTTAATAGATCTGCTCCTCCGGAAAGCAATCAGTGGTCTCTCTAAGGAAACTTTCCCTTTCTCCGGGATTCTCCAGTTATGATACATGATTTTCCGAATCCGATTGGAGAGATTGCTGTATGTGTTAACAAAGACTAGATTATCTTTATTTTTAACTTTCGGTGTTTGTTCGAGGATAGCTTCTTGATGGTTATTGTCAGCTTGTTTCATGGCCTTTTTATTGAGATTTTCCGGATACCCTCTTTCATGTAGGCTAATTCTTAGTTTCCTGGCCCCTTCTCTATAATCAGCTCTATTGGTGCTGTTCTTCTTCAACTGTAAGAACTGTCCGAACGGTAAGTTGTCAAGTGTGTGGGTTCGGTGAAAGCTGGTGTAATGCAGCAATGCATTCTGGTCCGTCGGTTTCTTGTATGGTTTAACATATAGCTCACCCTTCTCTATGTCCACTTTTATTGTAACATCAAGGTAGTTGACTTCATCCTTGCTGTAATTTTCGGTGAATTTTAGATGTTGATTTTGTACATTAATCCACTCGAAAAATTGGGTTGCCGTATTCTCTTCTCCTTTCCAGATGATAAGAAAATCATCTCTGTATCTTCTTCATAGTAGAATGTTCTTCCTAAATGGGTTGGTATCTGTGTAAATGTAGCTTTTGTCAAAGGCTTCCATATATAAATTTGCAATGCTTGGGGCCAAAGTGGCCCCCTTTGCCGTGCCCTGTATTTGTTTGTAAAAGTGGCCATTGAAATGAAAATAGCTCTCCATTAGTGCCATTTCAGCACACCACATGATAAAGGAGTTTGGTGTATTTGTATTTGTGTTCTCTGTAAGTAATCTCTCTTCCAATACCTCCAGTGAGGCCCTCTGCGGTATGTTTGTATATGGGGCCATCACATCTAGTCAGATCAAGATGATCTCACTGATGTTAAAGGGTCTGCCTTCTACCTCTTTAATGATTTGGGTGGTATCTTTCACAAAGGAGGCCATTTCCCTAACCATCGGCTGCATGAAATGGTCTACAAACTTCGATAATGGCTCCAGAATTGAGTCACAACCTGACACAATCGGTCTCCCTGGTGGTCTAGTAAGGGATTTATGAGTTTTTGGAAGAATGTAGAATTGCGGACTCCTCGGTTTATCTACTACGAGGAAGTCAGCCTCTTTTTTCGTAATCCATCTCCTCTCTTCTGCTTTTGACACTTTCTGATGGATTAGTCTTTCCAATTTCAACGTCAGATTCTCTTCCAATTGTTTGTAATTGTTGCAGTCAGTTAATTGCCTCATGCATTCCTCAACATAGTCTTTCCTATTTAGGACCACTGTCGCGCCACCCTTATCTACTTTTCAAATTATTATTGATTAGTTAAATAGCAGTGTCTTGAGTGTGGCTTTTTCATCACGTTTCAGATTTTGAAAAGTTTTTTCTTTTTCTGTTGTATTTTCTAACCTCGTAATTTCTTGTTTTCAAAAACTCTGGCTTCAGCTGTTTGTGATTGTACTGGTGGGCAAAAATCTGTTTTTCTATGTAGCCCACTATCTTGTTCTTTAAGCTCCATTTTGTCATCAAAAAACTGTTTCAAATGAATTTGTCTCATAAATTCTGCAAGCTCCTTTCTGAATTTAAAACGATTATGTTTGTTCGTAGTCACAAACCCCAGACCTTTTTCAAGTATCTGTTTTTCATTCGAGGCGAACTCGTAGTTTGAAAGATTCACCACAGTGTTTTCATGCTGCGGGTCATGACTCTCTGGTCCGGTCCCAATCCTGTTGGTCCCGTCCTAAAAAATGTTGGCCATTGGGATTTCCTCTATTACTGTTTCTCCTCTTTCCACTGCCTCTCCTAAAAGGCTGTCTCCCTGTATTGAAGTCTGAGGCTCGTCCTCTTCTCCCTGTACTGCTGCCTTCCTCTGTGTTGTCCTCCCTTGAGCTATGTCCCTCTAAACGTGACTCTTCTTTTGCTGTTGCTCTGCTTTTGATTTTTTGTCTGATCTTCTTGTGCTTTAACAAAATAGTTCTCTTGTACATAGGGGAAGGCTTTTTCATGGGTGAATTGTTGTATATCCCTTTTTAGTGTCCTAATCCGTTCTTTGGTTAGGTCCTCTTTGAATGACCTCATTTTGTTCATCAATTCGACTGATCTTTTTTTCTATTGTTCAATTGGTACAATTTTTTTAATTTCTTCTTCTAGTTTTTGCAGGTCAATGGCTATTTTTTCTGTTGTATGTTTGGCGGTATCAGTTATCAGAATGACCCAATCTCTTTCCCATTTGTTCCCAATATAGCTCCACTGTAGCAAAAACTCTGTCTTCAAGACGATCCTTTGCTCATTTCTTACTACGAGCCCCTGCGGTAATATATTATTTCTCAAGTTTTTTTTTTTTTTTTTTTATTTAAAAGAATTTTTATATATAGTTTTACAAAAGAAAACTTTTATAAACAAATATTGTGTGAATTTACAAAAGAAAACATTTACAAGCAAAAAATATGTAGTTTTACAAAAGAAGACTTTTACAAACAAAAATTATGTAATACATGAACCTTATGAAGTGTAAACATGATGATTAAAATTTCAATCGACGAGAGTTAAAAAATATTAGGTCCCTTAACCATTTCTTTAAACAAACTTTTCGTTACATTACAATCAACAAAACATAGATTATAGATTGAATTCATCACCCATTTCTTTGATCAAGCTTTTCATTACCAGCATCATAATTTGATCTACCCAAAAATCGTACCTGAAAAATTGTGTATACATCATTTTGGAAGAAAGATGTTCAGCTAGAGTTGTTTAGGTTATTATTTATGCTTCCCAATACAGTTTCGATTTTACTCAGCAGACGCACTAATGAAATAATAAGTGCCATGCTCCCACCATACATACAGCTATCCCAAAACGAAGATTTCGAAATATCTGTATCCTTTGGGGCAAATATCCCCAGATAGTTTTTTCTATCGTGTTCAAAGAAGGTGCAGTCAACTACTAGATGTTTTAAGGTTTCAGTAAACCCACTATCGCAAAGGCGACAAAGCTGATTAGTGGATACACCAATACATTTACGCCAATGATGAATTCTCTCAAGTGTGTGGTATTGATTCAATTTGAACCTTAGATAAGCTCGACGAGTCTTACTTGATGGGCATAACTCCAGATAAGGAGATCTTAACACTCTTTTACGTGGCCATCTAGCATATTCCAAATACGATTTGTATGAATTATTACAATCCAAGGTTGCTGACCAGTCACGATCGTAGAGATTCCTTTTGACTTTAGGAAGCTGCATAACTAGATCTTGAATCGTGCAGTCACAGTCGTCTAAGATAAAATTCATTTCATTAGCAAATATGCTCATAGATTTTATTTTTGGCAAAGCAAATAACCCACTTAGATCCATGTATAGGGAGTTTTTGTGGGGCGCCATAATATCTGCATATCGTGATAGTTTTCTCCAAGACCATCTGGCAGCTAGAGAGGATATACCAAGTTCATGTCTGATAATAGAGTTAGGGATTGATTTAGATAACCCCAACACACTTTTCCATACATTTCCCTGTATGTGATTTAATATGCCGCCCACATCAAGAAGACACATATCCAAGCCATATAGACGGATTGGTTCAACTTTCAACATATAGAAATTGATCAACGGTAGCAGCGAAAACTCACAGATAGTTCTTAACAAAACCTTCATCATAGATATTAACGGACGCACCTTGGTCTTTAAATATGATTGCCAAAATTTAAGAGAATACTGAACATTTAAGGGATACCCAAGATAACGAATTGCGTTTTCACATACAATGATGTTACCATTTAGTTGCCAGTTATATGATTTGATTTTTCTGAAATTGCGAAAAACAACAATTTGTGATTTCAGACAGTTTGGTGTTAAGTTATGAGATGCAGCATAATTAGAGAATCTGTCCAGTTTTTGTTGTAATCCACTTGGAGTTCGATCAAACAATAAAATATCGTCTGCAAAACATAACCACGATATTTTCAAATCCCCTAGTTTCACGGGATACATGCCACTTCCATTCCATATCATATCCATATCACAGATGTATAAATTAAATAATGTCGCAGCCATGTTACAGCCTTGTTTGACTCCTATCTTGGTCATAATAGGTACTGTAAGAACACCATCTCTATTTATCCTTATTTGATACGTTGTGTGATTATGCAACATTGCAATTAGTTGGACCATTCTTTTTGGGAAACCAAGTTGTATGAGTTTAGTCCATAATATTTCTCTTATTACTGAGTCAAAAGCACTACTCATGTCCAAAGCTGCCATATAGACAGCCCCGTACTCTGGAATTTTGGTTTGTGCATAAATGTGTGATATAATGAGAGCATTTAACGAAGTCCCCATATACTTTCGAAACCCCGTTTGAAACTTTGAGAATATACTCTTTGTTTCTATAAAATTTTGTAAACGCTGTAGTAAAATTATAGAAAAAACCTTTTCTGATGCGTCCATCAGTGCAATTGGCCTGAAGTTCTCAGGCAATTTGGGATTCCCCTTTTTGTACAAGGGAATGATTATGGCATTAAGCCATGACTTGGGGATAGAATTAGTCGAAAGAATATAAGCAAACTTTGTATAAAGAATGGCGCCCCAAAAATATGGGTCATCTTTTAAAATACAGGCAGGCAAACCATCCGGCCCAGCCGCCTTAGAATAGTTAAGATGGTTGATTGCATCAACAATTTCATTCAGGGAAAAGAATAGGTGTTCTTTACAATCAAAATCAAGAATTCCTGAGTTATATGTTGAGAATTTCAGAGGCAGACTATATTTACATTCAAAATATTCAATCCAAGTGGACGAGGCAATTGGTGAGGCCATATCATGCAGCGACACCCCCTTTTTGTTATTTAATACTGCCCAGATGTACCTGGTGTCATGTGTGATGAGATATTTCATCATTTGTTGATTCGCGACAAGCTTCATTTGAAATTTTATGGATTTTAGTTTGTGCCTGTAGTGGTTCATAATCTTGTTTTTGGCAACATAATAGTCTATGTGTTGCTCGTGACTCTTCTTCAAAGCACGCAGACAGCGATTTTTTTCCCTCTTAGCCATTGCTATTCCAGAATTGTAACCACTTTCGAGGGATAAGTTTAGGGCTGTCGCTTTTTGGGCAAGATGTTCAATATGATCTTTAATTATAATCGAATTCCATTCTTCTCTTCTGCGTGCATTAATGAAGAGATCTGCGGTACTGGACACACAAATTACATCTCTTTGGACCAGAAACGATAGCTCCCTGCACATTTTCGGATGCCATCCCACAGAGGTCTGTGCTCTTTCAGGGGTCACCAATCCCAGAGCAACATCTTTATTCAAGGATGCCAAATCGCATTTTACACTTGTACTTATCGGGTAGTGATCGCTCTGGGTCTGTGTGTGGATTGAGACATTGTTTACCAAGGGCATACAATTGGAGGAGACAAAAAAATAGTCAATGTAGGAGGATTGAGACCCCCTCTTCCAAGTCCCCTTATGATCACCAATCTCATATTCCAACAATTGAATGTTCCATTGTTTGAAATAGGAGACCCAACCCTTTCCCAGAGTCACTGAGGTACTTGATAAGGACTTACACCTATCAACTGACTTAGATATTGAGGGTACACAAACCGCATTAAAATCGCCCCCAATGACAATCATGTAATTCGAATTTCTGATCGTTGCCTCCTCAAGTAATTCATCCATATTATCAAATGCGGCCTCTATCGAGACATTTGTCGGATTGTAGTACAGGCATACAATTAAAAATGCACAGGTCGATACACCAATGAGGATGCACTCAATTACCAACATTCCATGTTTAGCAAAAATAACCTTCGAATTGTGGTTTATGGCATTATTGAGTATAGCAATACCCCCATACGGCCGACCTGTTGCACCTCTTATAGCCGGTAAACAGTAATTGGAAAATCCCTCCATATTCAATTCATTAACGCACATAGTTTCCTGTAAAAGTGTTATCATGGGAGATCCCATATTTACAAAGTTGGAGGCCCAATTTTCTAAGTTCCTTTTCCCGCAACAATTCCAAGACAATATTTTAAGACACTGAGCATTTAATGCTGAAATGTTTTTTGCCTATGGTTTGCTTTGCTTATTAGAGAATTCAAGGATAGATGTCATCAGAGGAGCAAGCCACGGAATGTTAGAAGTGGCACCCACCAGTTCTGATATTTTAGAAAATAATTCAACAGTTTGTGCAGAACCGGCTGATAAGGTGGCGTGAGTGGCCCCCATTTCTGCCTCCGGTTTTAAGACTTCGTTTAGGAATTCCTCAGCCTCTTCAATAGTCCTAAACAGGTGTAGTGTCAACCCACGGGCGTTAAAGTCATCTCTATGATCCCACAATAGCCTGAGTATCATTGGTGAGTGTGGAGCACAGATCATTCTCAGATTATTATGGTTTGCCAGTCTCAGCCACTCAATGTCATCCATGTGGAGGGTTCTCAATTGAGGACTATCCTTAAATATGTTAAACAAAAAAGATCTGTTTAGCCTTTGTTTGCCATTGATTGCCTGATCACTGGACCAACCCAGAAAATACCTTATATCTCTGTTGAAAACATATTTAGTTTCCTCTTTTTCATCACTACCTCGGGAAGGAGATTTACTCTCAACAGATACTCTGACTTCTATAGCTTCCCTTGCCTCAGTAGTGGAATCCCCCTCACAATCAATTGAAGCTGCCAGATTTTCTGGATGTGGAATGTGACTTTCAAAGTCCTCAGTGGATTGAATATTATCCATATTCCTAGAGGAGTTGGTTTTTATCTTTACGTCACATGCCTTTTTTTGTTTAGGAACTGCATCTGGATTAATTTCAGGATTTTGATCCTTTATCTGTCCTAACACCGTGGTTTTTTTTTCAATGAGAGGATAAAATGTCGATAGGCGTCCTTGAGACAACTGTCCCGAGTAACCCTTCCCCATATTATCCGTCGGTTTCCTCATGAAGGCTCCCTTTTTTTTTGTTTGTGGGAGGGAGCCAACTGATGGAACCACATTTAAGACCACCTTTGATTCTTCATTCAGTTGGGTTAGGTCAATTTTTGATTCATTTGCAGAACCTGAAAGAGAGTTGGATGGTTGCGTCTCAACCTCATCATCAGCAATTTTCATTCTTTTCTTATTTTTATTGGTGTTTTTACTGTTATCCTGTTTCATTTTTTTTGTAACCACAGATATTTGATCATTAGTTAACTTTTTTTCTGTTTATTTTCTCTTTTGATTGCCCTAACGTGAGCACGCTTCATTTTACGTGACATAAACATCTGATTTCCCTCAGATTCGTTGCCCTCACGATCACTGCTCGCAGCACCTCCTTCTTCTCTTAATTTGTCCAGATTCTCAGCGATAATAAAATCGCTTCTAATTTGTTCTGCTTCTGCTTCGTTAATTACATTCACTAAAGGTGAAGGGCTATTGAGTGCAATCTCTTGTGGCAGAGGCATTGAACTAATTACATCGACGAACTCCTCAAGTCCCCCCCCCCCCAAATTTTAAATCCAAGTGCTGTCTTGTTAGTAAACGAGATAACTCTTCCAATCTACATGAGTTTTGCTTAACTTCATCCAATATAATAGATGACACAGGACATTCCATAGGAGAGTTTTCCTCCTTGGGGCCATCCACAACAGCTCTCGCATAAGTACGTTGCTCTGATATCACAATGTGGGTAGATGCAGTAGTTTGGGTGGATTGATTTTTACACGTCTGAACATTAGCTGACAGAGCTTTCAATAGGCATGCGTCAACAAGTGCTTGTTTCTCTGAATGAGCAACAGATTGGGAAAGCAACATACCCTCAATTTTAGATACTTTGTTGGTTAAGTCCAACACCACTTCTTTTAGTGAATTGATGTGCATGTGCATTAGATCATGACCTTTATCTAATAAATTTAAAAGGGAAGAAATCACAGGAAAGTTGCTTAGATCATCTTCATTGTTCAGGCCTTGAGATTTAGATTGTGTGTTTTTGTCTGGAATGGGACACGCCCCTACCTCGTAACACATTTCTTCATCGAATGTTTCATTCACCATTTGTGTCGGTGCAGGGAGAGACCCTTGGCCATTAGATATTTTGCAGAGTATGGGAGAACTACAGGAGGGTCTCTGCTTTCGTTCATGATGGTAGGGTTCAGTACCAGCAAAGGAGTGCATAGAGTGACCCTCCTGAATGTTATGCAAGCAGATCCGTTCAACTTCCGATGGTAAGAATACTACCGGAGAATTCGGGGTGAATGAAATTCTGCAGCGTTTCTCCCATTCGCCAATCAGTGCAGGAGCCAGGAAGGAAACATCAGAAATGATTTTCGGTACCACACAGGTTTTATCATCTTGATTTGCAAGTGCCGCAATCCCAAGTGACTCTATTTCTTTGTTTTTTTGAATTACTACAGCCGAAGCTTTTACCTTTGTAGAAATTTTAATAGAATCTTCATCAGCAGTTATTACATTAGGTGTGCAAAAATCATTAGGTTCTATTGCCATTGATTGCAGGCTATATGGAATGTTGTTATTGTCATTTAAACCAGCATCTAATGCCGGTAAGTGAGGAGCAATTGTGTTGGATTCTAGGTCAGAGTCATGTAATAGTACCGGATTTGTGGCATTCATCCCTATATGAGAATTCCCTTCAGCTAGGCTCTTGCTGCTACGTAGACTGACCACCATTTTGCTATTTAAGACCTAGCAGATGCCTGCAATGTATTTATTGAATTAACCACCTCAAATTAGCTACTATGAGCTTATGAGTAGTAGACTTGAAAGAATAATATGGTAATATAAATGTAATAATATCAGATTGAAATACAAGCACAAGGTTGGTTATACAGCAGAACGTACAGTTGATTCAGGCGAGAACAGAAAGTTCAATCTGGAATAGAAGATTCACTGAGTTTAGTACTCAAGAGGACCTCAAGATCAATTCGAAGGTACTTCCTTCAAGAGTTTACTTCCTTCTAGGCTTCTAGGGTTTTTTCCTGACGCCCTGCCGACCCGCCGAACAGCCAAACAGCCCAGCACACTTAGACACACTTCGGTGCGCGTGCCAGTGTGTTTTGAAGCGGGTGTGCTCCAATCGTACGGGGCGTGGGCGGGGCCTTCGGCGGGATCAGACAGAGGCTGTAACAGAAAGAAGGGGAAGTCAGGAACTAAAAGTCAATGCGGAGACAGTCACTGTTGTGCACAAAGTGCACACCACAGTATCTTCTTTCACCAGTAAGTTCGCTATTGGCAACGAGTACCTGAAAACAAGTCCGGTTCAAAAGTGGAAGTAATTCCTCAGGGCCACACAGTCCAAACGTGGTGCGACAAAACGCAATCTTCTCCTTGCCGACTACTTGTCGGAGAGCAGCGAGTACAGCCAAACAGCCCAGCACACTTAGACACACTTCGGTGCGCGCGCGGTGCGCGTGCCAGTGTGTTTTGAAGCGGGTGTGCTCCAATCGTACGGGGCGTGGGCGGGGCCTTCGGCGGGATCAGACAGAGGCTGAAAACAAGTCCGGTTCAAAAGTGGAAGTAATTCCTCAGGGCCACACAGTCCAAACGTGGTGCGACAAAACGCAATCTTCTCCTTGCCGACTACTTGTCGGAGAGCAGCGAGTACAGCCAAACGGCCCAGCACACTTAGACACACTTCTCAAGTATTCTAGCATAATACTGCCATGGAGTTCAGATATAATTAATCTTTTCTTAATTTGGGTTAGTTTGTCCCAAATGGTGAGATTAGATGTATCACCCAATTCGCCTCCAAACAATGTGAAGTTACTAAGTAATTCTGTGATGTACTCTTCGTCATAACTTTACACTTTTCTGCGGCCATATCTAGACTTGTATCATGTGTCACCTGTTCCTCCCAAGTAGAAGATGACGTCATCTGTCAAATGACTTTTATCTTGTATTATGTCTCACGGCCAAACGACCGTACACACCCTTGACAAACACCAGAAAGACTAGAGGAAATATTTCTCTCGACCACTTGTGAACAGCCCTCTACAAATTGGTACAATATATTATATTCACAGGCTCACTTGTTTCCCCAGAACCATTTGTGTCTGCCCATTGTATGTGTTATTGTTTATTAAATCATCACATACCAATTTCATAAGTATCAAAAATATCATTTTTTCTATAAAACCTAGTCATAAAAATGCATACACTTCTATTTTGTGTCTAATCGTGTATACAACAATCTATAAAAGACATTACAATTTCAACATATTCAACTGTACTTCAACAATAGATACCCACAACAGGAATCCCTAGGTAATGCACCATGTATAGGCTGGTCAGGGATATTTACTTGCACTTGCCCCCACCCCCACCTAACACCCTGCCCTGACACCGTTATTGCAAAACTGGGGCATGCAACAATGATACTCATTGCCCAAAGGTGGGCAAGGCCACCATGGTACTCCCATCTGCTAAACATGTCGCTTTGCCCACCATGCAAACTGTGAGTGACATAAAACCTGTTAACACATTGGTCATTTTAGCCAAACAACACGTTATATGGAAATCTTAAAGGAGTCTTGAAAACCCAACACCAGACATTGCTTTATCAACAAATGGAAAAGGTTTGTCATCTGTTGTTCCAAGAATAAAACGACCATCTAACATTCTAACATACCTACTCTTTGAACTAGACTCGGCTAGTATATAATTCCAGTTTTCAAGGCTTTTATGGAAGGGGTTATAGGACCTTACCCACCAATAATACGTCTGTCAACAAACAGGGATGTAACAATGTGTTAAGCAAACATGTGTCCACCCTTTGAACCTATGCATAAGGCGTCTATCATATACCCCCCTTTCAAGGTGGCATTCCTAATTGCAGCCACATCCCTAAGAAGGATAAGTGAATTACAGGCATTATCCATGTCGGAACCATGAATGTCCATACACAGAAACGGTGGCTTTAAGGATGCATACATCTATCTCAAATTGCGTGTCAATCTATATCAATGTTCCTCTACTGTGCGCTGTGAAATGCTCGCACACTTTTGATAAAAAGGCAGCCCAAGTTTGTAAACTCGCACAGGACACTGCATGTTCCCCCCCATTCATTCATCACTTGCTGTGAGCAGCCAATACTATATATCATTTAAAAATGATATATAGTAGCAGTGCGCGACTGCTACAGCAAATGAACATTCGTAGTGAAGGTGCGGCAGCCAGGTCTAGTAGAGCTCCTGCTTGCGTGTGGCAGGGCAGGTCCTCTATACAGCCGGTCCGTTGTGAGCGCGGTGATCAGGCGGACCATGGAGGATTGTGCGCAGGAACCATCAGAGGTCAGTTACAGATAACGGAGGAACTCTTCCAGGTCGGTTAAGCGAATCTTTTGCTATGGCCTTGGACAGAAGAATTCCCGAAATAGCGTGTTTGCCCCAGACAGGAAGTTTCTTCTCGTCACTGTGTTAGCATTTTTTACAGCTGTAATAATCGCATATTCTACGTGCTGCCGAGATTGTCGCTTGACCTTTATAGCCCTTATCTGTCTGGGATCGGCAGACAGATAGTGGCCACCTCTTTGCGTTCTTGTGCAGTGGTGGGGCGCTGTAAATATTTCCCAGCATTAAACGGCTTGCATTTTCTCTTAAGTTACATCCATTATTACATTAATGAACTCCCCCAGACAGCATTTCCGATCAGCATAGTGCACATCATGTACATCTAATTGAATGTAAAGCAGTCAGTTTAATAGTGCACTCAGTGTCACTCAACAAACACAGTGGCAGGCAGGCTCTAAGGGAGACGCGAGTA
This sequence comes from Ambystoma mexicanum, assembly GCF_040938575.1. Taxonomy (NCBI): domain Eukaryota; kingdom Metazoa; phylum Chordata; class Amphibia; order Caudata; family Ambystomatidae; genus Ambystoma; species Ambystoma mexicanum. The sequence goes on along the minus strand of NC_090929.1, from coordinate 1,127,769,733 downwards.
GAGCTGATTCTGCTAAAGTAATTCGTGAAGTGCATACGGGTTTTACCTGGGTCTTTTCAGTGCTTTATAGAATGGTGCCACTGTGACCGCATAGATTGTTCGTATGTTGCTGCATGAACCACAGAAGAACCTTCATCTTTACCTGCAGCGTACTAGGGTATTGCATTTACCTCAACTAAATCAAGAGTGCAAGCCATTGTAAACGTCCCAAACGTACAATACTCTCCTCCTCTACTATCCTGTTCAATATTTACAGGCCTCGATGTCCTTCATTCTACATGCGTCGGACATGCTAGCACAAAGCATGCTTCAAATCTGTATCCCAGGCCCTCAGTAAGTGTTCAGTTCTGTGTGGGTTTCCCCTATGCATTACCAGGTGGCAAGTGGGGTTGTTGTGGCTTAACATGCAGCGCAGTAGCCCCAGAAATGACTCTCTGCAAAAATCACCTAGCAGCATATAAGGTGCACTGAGGAAGCGGCATGGCGGCATGCTGATATGAAGTGTGGATGCCCTTTAACGGGCATCGGTCCATCATCAACCATTACAGGAATTTAAGCTTCTGATATGTATGAATCCATGTAATGTGTTTTAGTCTACCTTAGGTGTGAGATGCCAAGTCCCTGAGGAGTGTTCACTCATGATATTCAGTGATCTGGGAGTGGACACGCTCCGTGCTAGATGGCCACCAATCCCTGAGATTAGATGTTAAGGCTCAACGTCCTGATGTCGCCGCTCTCAATGCTGTTCGTTAGGTGTGAGTGAATAAGGTGCTAGCGCTGCGCACGTTGTGCCATTTCTGTGTTTGATGACAGCTTGCACTGTGTGTACCTGTGCTGCTTCTGTTGGGGGAAGCTTGCAATGACGTAAAACAGTGTGTAGGGACTGTTCTTGGATTTGCTAGGCCCTCTATTCAGCAAAAGACATATGCCGGGGGTATGCAGGGCGCACTCATTTGCCAAAGTAAGGACATTGCCGCAAATGACAATAGAGAATATATTACAGCCAAACGGAGTGAAATCGGTCTTTTGATATTCTGTAGCATTATGGGAAGTTGCATTTAAAGCACTTTCCTTTACATAGGTGAGCCAAGAGGGACAGATGACTGTGATGCATATAAATGGTCACACTATTATTCATGGAGGCACTCCAACTATGATTGAGGCTTTTTCAAAAAGTAAACACTGCAAACTCAGTCCCTTCTACGGACTTGCAATTTTGGCACTTAATGGTGAACCTGAGATTTGAATCCAGTCTGCAATTTAGGCACTTGACACGCATCTTCTCCTCTCTGGCAGGTAAAAATATGTAATAAACGAACCCTACATTTCTATCCCCAAGAAAATGAGGCAAACTGCCGCTGTGCCACTCCAAATATGTAAAACATTCTTAATGTTGACCACCTGTTGTATAAGGAAAACATTACTAATATCTAAGTGATCCAGTTAAAAGGACCATAATAAAAAAAAGCCTCAATCTCAATTTGATAGTGTTGCACTATCTATAAGGGGGAGTGGGGGGGGGGGGTCTTCAACCTTTTTTTTCTTTTTTGGACTACAACTCCCATCAAACCTAGCCAGGATAATTAATGTTGCGGTGGGGGCGGGCGGGGGGGGTCGTGAGAGTTCTATTGCCCACAATGCTATTTGTCTCTTGGCTTGACTAACTCATGTTTGACATGATGTCTCTGACTTCATTGTCTGTGATCAGAGCATTGTTGAAAATATGTAGCTTTGTATGTATGGCATTGATAAAACGCAAACCTAGCAGGGAAGCAAGAGTATTGCACATATGGAACACACCCAGTCAGTTACAGCTAGAGGGGGCTAAAGGAGCTGGGATCGGAGGAGAGGCTCCAGAGAGCGTGATTGGCCTAATGTTCTTTGAAGGTTATGGTCTTCATGTCCTTCCTGAAGTTTAGAATGGAAACATGACATTGGTAACTTGTTCCAGACACAGGGTGCCTAGCAGGAACTTAGCTCAGGCTGTGATCTAGAATGTGTTTGCTTGGCAATTGGCAAACCCCTCTGGGAGTAAAGCTTGCTCTTGCTTGCACAGTGGGTCGTGGTCTCCGGTTCGCATCAGTTAAGTCCGCACATGAGTGAAAAACAGCCCTCACATAAGCATTCTATTAACGCACAGAGGCAAAAGAATAAAGGGAACATTGGTCCATAGGACTAGCAGTCGTCTTCTAAAACCCTCAAAACAAGGGGCAAAGGGTGCTTCATACACTTCATATACGATGAGCCGTTATGCGCTACCTCGGTGAAACAAAGGAAGTCAGAAAAACAGACCACGTTGTTTCATTTGCAACAGGAAGTGAAGGAGATCAAGTTCTAAAGTATTGCAAGATTTGTCAAAAGCATACAACACCTTTACACCCTGTCCAATTAATAACCTCCCTTCGCACCAAAAGCACATTCAACACGTAGTATGGAAGCTGCACTCTTTAATTGCGAATGTTTCCATTTGAAGCAATCTGTAAAGCAGCAACATGGAGCTCTGTGCACACATCCATACAACAATGTTAAGATATTCTGGCACAAACAAATTCACAAGTAGGCCAAGTCGTTTTAAGGCATTTATTTGCAGCTGTTCCCTCAGCTCTCCGACCTTGCACAGGTACCACTTGTTAATTAAGCATATCATGGGAATCTAAGACAAATATTACTTACCCTCTAATAGTCTTTCTGTGGCTTCTTTCTGCTTAGAATAAGATACTTACCCACCCATCCTCCCACAAGGGAGCAAAGCGCACAGTAAAAATAAGAGACACCTGTTCACATACCTCAGGACAGTAAAATAACAATCCTGACAACATCGACACGTGAGGGAGCATAGGTAACTGTACACATAGGGGAAGGGGGAGTGTTACAGGAAAGCCCATGTCAACACCCTTTTCAAATGACATTCTCTGCACCTTCCACTGGATGTCAGCCTTTGCATAGCATGTGATTTTGAGCAGATAAAAGCCACAAAGACTATTACAGGGTAAGTAGTATTTGTCATATATCAGAGGATCCTTCCAAGGGCCTGCCCTTCAAGTCCAGCAGCACCCAAGGTCATGACATTTGCCAAGGCCACATTCCTTTAAAGTCATTTGTATAGAATTGAGATGGCCAGTGACTTTTCTTTTTTATGGCTCGCTTGCAACATTTTGCTGCCAACATTTCTATAGCATCACAGCACAAATAGTATCATCCAACTGATTCGTACTCATTTAGACAAGCCACAGTTATTTTGAATGATGCGTCAGCCCTGCTGAGATTTTAATTCATGGCATGGTACACATCTGCTAGAGGGGGATAAACTTATTGAGTTTTGGTCTTTGTTGTGCACGGCACCAATATTTCATGCAGTTGATAATCTGTGGGAGGAAAAGATGCCCTATGTGCAGTTGCCCTGGGTTCTGGAGCTTATCAACCTAACTACTTAATCTCTTCTGTTTATATATTTGTCCCTCCCGCTGCTTGCGGTTCCTGTAGTATTATGCCCTGGCAATTTCCCCATCTAATGTTTAGATGCAGTACTTCATCAATATCCACTATAGATGAGACCTGCTGTTTCGCCAGTCATCTAGTGCACTCAACACCATTCATTTTTTTGTTTTTGTTCTGTGCAGAATAAAGTGTGGCTCCATGATTTCTACTGCTTTTTTACTTTCCCTCTTTATTTCCATCTCTTGCCATTCTTGTGTTTCATCTTTTTGTAGAACAGTTTATCAGAGTTGACTCCTATTTCTAGCACACGTGTAACAACCTAGCTTAGTATGACACTTCCCCCTGCTGGGCACAATGAATACTCCCACTTTTCCAACTGTCCACATTGAACACTGTTCTATCCGTTCAGTCTTCTTTAATGGTTCGTAGACCCTTCCTCTCTGCAATTGGTGTCAAATCTCCTCAAGAATTTTCCTTGTGGTTCTGGCTCACCTGTGAATGGGGCAGTGCGTCTACCTTTGTACATCTCTGTAGTAGCTGGCACGCTAATGGAAGCCAATGTGTTGTAAGCGCAAAGCCATAGACCATTTTCCTTAGCTGCTGGATCTCAGATATTGATCAGTGGAATAAGGTGATCGAGCAGCTTGGGACGCCATGTGCAGAGTTCATGAAGAAATTGCAGCCTACCGTCCGGACGTATGTGGAGAACAGACCTAAGTATGCTGGCTACAGTTTTGAGAAGCTCTTCCCAGATGTGCTTTTCCCAGCTGACTCTGAACACAACAAACTGAAAGGTAAGGCTAGCATGTACTGTTCTCTGTTTTGTAGTGTGTGAACCAAGGGTAACCCTGCTCTCCTGTGTGCATTACAGAATCTGACACTGGTCGTTTTTAGTTTAGTCTGTTCAGAGCAGTCCCAGCTCTCCTTTGTGTTAAGGATTTGGGATGTAATGCACCGTCTCTTTTTTTTGTTGGATAGAGTAGTATGCCTTGTTTCTGTTTTAGATCACCTCAGTAGCAAAGTCTTGTGTGAAGCGATGCAAACATTTCCAATTGCACCCTTTAGTCTATATTCCTTACATGCAGCCCCCCTGTCAGTGGCATGAACTCCAGTGACATTTCCTTCACATTTCATAGAGCTTTGATAAACCAAAGGTTGCATTTGATCAGCTGCCATTACATGTGTTACACCAAGAATCTGCAGAGTTTGGTAAGATTAAAATCTTGGATTTCAGCATTCTACTGCATAATTGTTTAATAGCTCATTGTATTTTTTGTCCTGGGTTACATTAAACAGCAGATCTGTGTGGCTGCCTCCCCTTGCCCAGTCCCCACTCATCCAAAATATTTGGTGACCAAATAGCTCTAACTCCAAAACAGTGATAGTTAATATTGTTCGTATTTGTAAAACAAACTCATTCCCTAGTCGTTGGAGGGGATAAATTGATGCTAATTATTAAATATTCCTTCCCAACCTCTTTTTCCCCCATCAACTTCTTACTTGCAGAAGGCACTTTCGCTGCATCACTTTAAAATAACTGCCATTTGTTGCTCCTCTAAACATTTTTAAAAAAAATCTAATTTTAACCCATATTAGGACAACTGCAGATGCATGATCCACCTCCTATTCCTTGATAAGTACTACAGAGGTGTTTGCACAAAAAGACAGAAACATGGACTGAATGCACAATTAGTGTGCATTCGGCCTGGTTGAAAAGACTGAATCCCAAAATACTGAACAAGGGGAGCGGGAGTTGCAGGGGGTGTCCCCTGCCTACATTACATGCATGCTGGGGGACATAAAGATCACATTTTTTAACGTACATCCCTAAAGAGAACAGTTGCTTTTAAACTGGAATACCATATTGACTACTAAAGCAACCTGATACAGTCAACAATGCCCTATGTATTGGACAATTGGGACACATTTATCTGCATCCTACTTGACCTTTTCAGTGGCTCTAAAGTCAAAATTAAGTACTGCACCTAAGTGGGTGGGTCTTGGTAATGTTTTCCTTTACTTCTGCATGTGTTTTGTGATACCCTCCGCATCCCCTTTCGTTAAGTCCTATTCTAATGACTCCCCAGGGATGGACATGTGTAAAGAAGTGCCCCTGAGTCACCCTTTGTGTAAAGTACCTGACTGGTAGCACTTTACCACCAGAATTGTAGCTTCAGTGTGCAGGCAGTATCCCAAGAATGACTCTACTGAGTATCCTACGATTGTACATGCACCAGTCCTTGTCTGCTATGTGTATGCCCATTTGATGACATAAGAGAGGATAGCGGGAGCTGATCTCTATAGGCTCACCTGTTTGCCAACTGATAGCCAAAGACATCAGCCCTGATAGTACAAAATGGTTGACACACTGCAAGCCTTATGCCTAGCTGCGCCCCTTCGGTCAGAAACTGGCCAGATAAGGCATAATACATGGGTATCTGGAGCACTGACTGCAATATATATACCAGTGCAAAGAATTGCTACGTTTGAAAGTGGCACACCCTATATGATTGGGCGACGAACTAAAGTTTAATTGATACAGCTCAGTCATCGGAGGCTGATATTCCTGCTCAACCACCAATTAACTTTAACTAGTGAAGGTCTGCTCCATTGCTTTGTTCCTCCCCTGGGATGTGCCCCTAAAAACCTAAGAGTAAGACATTGAGGATCGCAGATCGGGCAGAGGCTCAGCTGGTGTGCAGTCCTCTACACAGCCTTTCTCAAGATTAAGCTCTGCTGGAAGTTGGGACATCAAGCTCTTGAACCTGACAAAGGCCTTATGGTGGGGCCTTGTTCCCTTGACACCGTCAGACTGCTGCTGACATTTGGTGCCCTTTAATGGACATGCACAGTGCTGCTCTAATCAGGAAACCCAGACTGAGTCGTGGCCACAGAAGCACTGCCAAATGGACGACCATCAGAGCTTTGGTTGCTGCAACAGAAACCAAGACAAAGACCAAAACTGAGGAAAAGAATGTTGGCACTTGGAGAGGAACTTCTGCATATGTGCAGTCATTGTGGGACTCTGCATGCACAGATTCAATCACCACCACTACTACTGTCAACTGTCCAAAGCAACATTGCTGTTTCTTCATGTTCTTAATTTCCTCGCTGTTCTCTTTCCTCTCATGTTTCTCCAGCTCTCTTCATGCACAACCAGCAATCACCCTTCAATATCCAGCGACTGCCTGTGGGCCAGAAATGGATCAAACTCCTGCAGATGACAACATTGGACCATTAAATGACATTGGCATCAGGAAACTGCCTGGTCTCAATGGGAAACAGCTGGAACCAAAGCTTCCCCATATAACAGCTTTGGCCCATGGAAACAATGGACCCTATCCTGACTGTTGGACAATGAACCACAAATGAAGTTGCATAACGTTTGAACAATAATTGCAAAGATGCTAGGGGTGGGGGTGGGGGTGCGGGTACCACTGAGGACACAAAGATCTTTATACCCTCACCAAAGAATTCCTAAAGTGATTTGATTGGCTGCAATGCTCCACAAAAGTTCCATTTACCTAACATCTAATAAGGCACCAGTAAATCATAAACTGGCATGAACGGTTTATAGTAATTAAATCGAAAGCAATAATGCCGAAAGTCAAAAAATAGAAAAAATAAAATTTCTTTTTTAAGTTTTTTATTCGAAATGGGGGGTCCCCCCAACCCCCCTTTTTTGTATTTTTTTTTTATTTTACCCCTTTTTTTTACTTACTAAACCCAAAAAATACATATAAATAAAAAAATAAAACATTCGACTTTTTTTCCGACATTTTGTTTTCGACATTTTTGACATTCGACTTTATTGTTTCGACTTTTTGACTGCACACCGGCATGAACAGCCTACCTTTCAACATAACATTTGTTATACTGTGCTCAGGGCTTGAAATTAAGATTTGATGAGCAGGCGCTAAAACCAGCTCCTGGATATCGGGCATCATCTGCTAGTCAGGAGCCATCCCTGAAAAACCAGAAGCAAGAAGAAAAGCAAAACTAACTTCACCATGAGATGAAAACTTTAAAGTATTGTCCATTATATGTGATGCATTATGATTTAACTGACCTCTTGGTGTGTCCTTAATTCTCCTTCTTACCCATATTCTAACTGAGAGTTAGTATGATAAAGGTATGCTTTATGGCACCAGTTGACCTCAGCAGTCAAAAGTAGAGGCTGGTAGAATTTGATGTGAAGCTTACCAGGCCCTCCTACGCTACAGCCATTAGATATGGAATAGCTCCTAGCAAATTCAGACCTGGTGTTTCAGTTGTCGCACGCCCGTTGTGAGAGGGGGAACTTGGCTGGTTCGACCATTTCTACCCTAGGTGATACAGTAAGGACATTTGAAGTAACACATTGCTTATTTAAATGTGTGTTCTTATATAATGCTTAATTCCCAATTCTGTTGGCTTCTAAGCACTGCAATACGTTATTAACCATTGTAAGGTGTTGGATTAATTGCCCTTGGAAGCCTTAACTTGTGAATTGCAGGCGTCCTGGTTTTCAGAGACCACAGCTTTACTTTGGGGCTAACCTTCTGGCTATATTGCGGTGGTGAACTGGAGGCTTCAAGTGATCCCTTCTGATAGCGGCTTTTGACGTGATTGATCACCATGGAATGCTCTGCATGTACTTTTTACACTTGGGAATAACCGACAAAACCCTAATGAGGTTAACGTCATTCTTGGCTGATGGACATTTGTTCATCCTTTTAGGGATGTCCTGTTTTCCCTAGTCTGCACCCTGTTGACGTCGTGACGTATAAAATATATATATAGATTTCTGAGGCATATAAATCTACTTAGGATCACATGCTCTGTATAGGCTATTATCTAGTGGTTAGTTTTGAGTTTTAAAATTTGTTTTTCTCAATCGAAAAGGGTGTCTACAGGTGTTTGTGTCACCCTATCCTTCCTACATGTGTAGATATCCATATTCCCTCAGATGTTTTCTTCCTGCCATTGGTTGGTCGCATTCAAGCAGTATCTGAAACCACTTGGGATTTGACAGCAAGTGACCTCAAATAAGCGGATGATGAATCCCCACATGGACGCTGCTTGATGGAGACAGACGATAATGAGACGTATAGTAGCGAGATTGGGGAGGGACATCATATCTTATTCCCCACGTTCCATTAGAATACTTGTCACATTTCCATACATTTACAATGCAGGCTGCTCACTCATGGAGAATACTGTTTAAGTTCTGTCCTCCAGAGTAGAATACAAAGTTCCTTTGGGAGGACACATTTAGACTCCCTAGTTACTCACTGAAGCGAAGTCGAGGTGCTTCCGTTTGGGATTGTATCGGCACCTTGTGTGTTCCTAAAGATACTAGCAGTAGTGGGAGTGCATCTGCATTGACAAAACATCTTGCTTTACCCTTCGCTGGACGATTGGCTCATAAGTGGAGAGCAGCATTTCTTCCAAAGCACTCAAGTTTATCATCTTCACCAGCTGGGTTTTTCAATCCATTAACCAAAATAGTCTTATTCCAAGCCAATCCAAAGAAGGTGCTGGGAACAATCCTCGATGCAAAGTGACCAATAGTCTATTCCCCTCAAGAAAAGGTGCAAGCTCTTCTAACACAAATCCCTGGTTATCATGCTTGTATTTCGTTAATGGTATGATAGGTAATTAGACTCTTAAAAATGATGGTGCTGTGGGTATTGGTCATTCAGTTTACATACCTCAATATGTCCCTGGTACAGTAGTAGCTCGTGAGGCAAATGGGTAGGTTCTGTTGGTAGTAAAAGCTGGTAAATGCATTAAAATGGTGGGTAGAAACAAACCTGATAAGAGGAAAATCTTTTGTTCACTGGTCGCCGCAAGTCACCATTACAACTGATGCATCCGAAGCTGGGTGAGGGGCACACTGCCAGGCTCACAAAGCAGATAGTCAACTCGGCAAACATCTCATTAAATAAACATGTTAGAACAGCTGCCAATTAAAATATCTCTATGCACTTTTCAGGCAAGACCATACTCATCAACATGGACAGCACAATAGCCATGATTTACCTAAACAGGGTGAAACTCACTCAAGGATGTTGTCGCTCCCCACTGAACAGATATGACGGCAATGGTTCATAAGCAGACAAATGTACATTCAGGTGTAGCACGTTCTAGGAGTGCACAATTACTTCAATGACTATTTAAGGAGGGTGGTGGTACATTTACTCGAAGGGGAATTCAATATAAACATACTCCAAATAGATTTTCAAAGCATGGGGTAATCCAGTAATAGACCTATTTGGGTCCAAAGCATACATAAAATGCCAATTTTTCACATACAGGTACACACAACAGGCGTCTCTCAGCAATAGGCTTTGGGTGAACTGGTCAGGGATATTTGCATATGCTTTTCCCCTGGCTCCTCTGTTTCTCCAAATCATTCAGAAACTACTGCAGGAGAGCTTAACGCTGACGCTCTTTGCACCAATGTGGGCAAGACTGGGTAGTATCCCCTCCTCCTGCACATGTCAGTGTTCCCATCAATCGGGATGCGCCCAGCCCACAACCTTTAGGCACATCTACAAATAACACATCTAAGACGACAAGCTATTAACTTTGCAGCATGGCTCCTAATGTCCTATAGCTTGTTCATCTACATCTGCTGTCGATGTATGGAAATACTAAGCCAGGCAAGGAAACCAATCCAAGCCATCAACAGTAAGAATGTGAAATTAACTATCATACTCGGCCTGGCTACATTTCTGGTAGATCTGGAGAAAAACAAAAAGGCGAGGGAGAGGGGTGCAGAAAGGGAGGGTCGGAACAAAACAAGCGACTATGGTACTAGGCCTAACAATATTTCAGATAGTGCTGTGTGGGGGGGGACAGGTAAGAGGGGGAGGAGGCAGACAAGGTTGCTATCATACTAGGTCCAGGGACAATTTTGATAGTAAGTGCATAGAAGAAAGTAAGGGGAGGAGGAGAGGAGATGGGAAAAGGGAAAAAGGGAGGGGAGGAGAGAACAGAGAGTAAGCAGTCAAAAAGAGTGGAGAAGCAAGAGGGGAGAGCAACTACAATTGCACAACTCAGTAGTAACACATAATGTTGCAAGCCAGGATATAAGATGAAGATGGGAACAACATGATTCACCACGAGTACAAGATGAAAAGAAAATCCAGCATGAGAGTTGAGAAAGGGTGACCCATCGTGAATCAATGAAGTCCATAAAAGTGAAATCCAGCATTGGCCACAAGATGGTGATGGTGAAACCAGAATGTATCGGGACAGACTCTTGCAGAAGTAGGCTGGAAGGGTGGGGGGGCAGCAGGGTAGAAGAATCAAGCAAAACAGGTAACACCTGTGTGCGATCACCAATCATGGCAGCGCCAGGCTGAAGCAGGATGCACTTTGATGTGCAATGTGTGGGGCAGCCATTTTGGAGTGATGCAAGGTCCCAGAAAAGTATGGCCCAGGTGTGATGCAGCAAAGTTCTTGCGCGCACACAGGGCTAAATTCTACCCATAATTTATATGCACTGCTCAAAATGAAAATAGCGTTCTATTTAGGGTACAAGCACACACCTTGGCTCCCACTTATCTGGTTACCTATTTTCCATTTGCTTGAACTCTGGAGCATCCTCTGCAACACCTACTCTAGCTGGAGCCCCTTTAGTGTATTTTCTTTGACCTCCCCTACACACTTTCTACACCTCATCCCTTGGAAAACTCACGTCTTCCTTCAGGTTCTCATATAATTTCTTTGCAGATGGCATGCCTTTTTCACCTTCCCTGCCTCTTCACTAGTGCTTTGGGACCACCATTCACCACTGGACAGCACTTTACACTAGCATAGTTCCTCAAAAACCAAGTAATATACCTCCTGAAGAAGCATGTCAATCATGTTGACTATTAACCTGCAGATATTGTTACTTCCCTGCTTAATCCACCTGGCTCAGGCCTAGTATACAAACCCGTCAAATTAAACGTATCTGCAGTAGTAGCATATGCCACCACACAACACAAGGTCTCATGGTGGAAGGTGCCAGTGGTCAAGTCTTTTATGGAAGGAGTAAATGGCATTTATTCGCCAGTCGCACGCTATCTGGTTGGGATCTAAATACAGTCCTTAAAAGGCTAATCAGACCGCATTTGAGCCCATGCACCAGGCTTCAGTTAAGGAACTGTCATACAAGGTCACCTTTCTCATTGCCATAACCTCTACCTGAAGAGTAAGCAAACTTCTGGTTCTCCTGGTGGATAGACCATTTGTCACTTTTCACAAACAGTGATTTTTAAAACTCATTCATGATTCTCACCTACTACTTTTCAAAGTTTCATGTCAACCAGTCTATCGAATGCTGTGCTCTTCCCTAAACCACAAAACTGAGGTGAGAAAGCACTGCAGACACTGGATGTAGTGTAGTTATGTTCTATTCAAGCAAAAGTAATGGGTAAAACAAATTGGTTTTCTTTCTTTGCAGCCGGAAGATAGGGTAACCCATTAAATCCACCACCCCAAGGTGGACTGTTTGCTGTATAAATGTGTTGCACATTGGCTCAAAAACCTCTTCCTTTCACGCCCGAGACTCACTCCACAAGAAGTACTGGAGCAACACTAGCCTTCATTGCAAATATTTAATTAAATGCAATTTGCAAATTTGCCATGTGGAGTTTAGTTCACACAGTTAAACAATGCTATTGAGTAGATATGCAAGCGAGGGCAGACTCAAAGGTGGGTCAAGCAACATTAAAGCATCTGTGCGCACTTGTTCCATCAGCTCTACTGCCGCCTTGCCAGGTCTACTGCTAGTTAGTCTATGCAAAGCATGTAAATCTATGCTTATTAGCAAAACAAAAGAGGTCCTGGCTGGAAGGCTTAGAATTAATCTTGACCTGTGGCATTGCTGTGAGCAACCCTCCAGACATTCGTTCTTCACCTGCCAAGTCATTACAAAAGGGGAAAGCCCATATGCAAATCCCACCCCAAAAGGGGCCGTCTAGCCCAAACTGCTTGGTCACATCCCTTCTGCACAGGGTAGGACCAGGCCTGATGATGCATATGGTCTTTGCCCTTTTGTAATGGATTGGCAGGCGAAGAAGAGTGGTCTAGAATGTTGCCGAGAGCAAGGGCAGAGGTTAAAATGTATTCTAAACTATCACCTCTTTTGTTTTGCTTTAATCTATGCATGCTGGCCAGCCTCAGAAGGTGAGCATTAGTATCTGGTGAGTCACATGCACCCACCCAGCATCCCCACATATGAAACAGTTTCATGCATAGCGTCTCCTCAAAAAGCTATCTGAGGATGTTGTTGCATCAGGGATTGTGTACCTGCCCCATACATAGAGTAGTGATAGCGAGATAGGCTCCTTTCTTTGCCCTTTTTGATTTTGAGAAAAACAAAGTGTAATACTCCGATCCAGTCGCTCGATTGCGACCTATGCAAAGCATATTACTCTAAGCAGATACAAGCCACAGAAAGAGGATGACTGGGTAATTATTGCTTGCCATGTATATGCCTGTTTCAGATTCATCTTCTATGCATAGGATATGAGCCTCTTCCAGACCTCCTGCAGGACAGTGCAGTGCCAAAGATGATTCTGACAACAAGTAGACTGCTTTAGCAGTATATACCCTTGTCCTTCTTCAACCTAGGTCGAACACCATGCTACAAACACAACATAGATACTTTGGACACTATGCCTCCTAAGAGCAGCAGAAGTTATTGGATGTCTGCTAAAGGGACCACATCTAGTCTGAGTTTACCAGAATTGTGGCTATAGGAATGATTGAACCCTCCTACTTCTGACTCCAGTCTGGCCGTCCTAATACCCGTAGCCGACTCTAATTACCTCAGGTTCTTTCTTGACTAGAGGAGTTTGAATGTGGTCACCAAGACAGATGCTCACTCATTGCCCCAGACTGATAAGCATGTGCACAAGATAGATGCTTGCAAGTTATCTTTGATCTCACTGCTGGCTGTTGCCAGATAGCCCTGACAGACCGTGCCAAAGGGAAAATGGTGGTATACACCACTGAAGGCCTGCACACATTCCAGGTACTATTGCACTTAATTGCCAACTTTAGTATTATAGTTGTACCTCTCTTGTAAAAAAAAGGCTAACAAATTCCCTCAAATTTTTGTGTGGACAGATGAATGCTAGAATGCATTCCAAGACCTGAGGAAGCCAATTAAACCACTCCAGTCCTGCTGGCCTTCTATGACTGCTATAAACTCATTCGGTATGCGCCTTGGAGGCAGACATTGAAGCAGTCTCACAGTGTAAGATATATTCTGATGATTAATATTTGGTTTGCTCATTAAGTGGACACCCAAATGTCATGTCCCCTAATATACAGTCCAACGCCACAATTCTGTGTAAGAAGTAGGCGGATGGGTCAAAAACTGAATGTATTTAAATGGAGGAATTCAAGGTGGTCCCAGACGTTATGCAGCGGAAGTCACCACAGTGTTACACAATAACAAGCAACTTGTCTACAGAAAAACGAAATTAACCTGCTAGCATGAATCTCACTATTTCTCACATGCATGCATTCATTTCCATGATCAATTCTCTATAGATGTTAAGTTGGGAATAACACCCGACTTTCTAGTTGCACTTCTCAAAAGTCTCCAAATTACACATGGTCACATTTGCAAATGAATCCACCAACTTTGCTTTCCCCCATAACACCAGCAATGTATAGTATCCAAGAACTGTTGCATGTTCCAGATTTCCCAGGTAGATCCGGTGCTGTTGGCTTCTAAAGTGTATGCAGTTTAAAATAGCTGATAATAACTTGCATTATAATTCTGCAGATTTTAGTTTAAGGAAGCTGTTATCGATTCAGAAATAAGAATTTCCATTCCCGCACCAACCTGAAAGAATTGTATTACATAGTTCTAGGTGTCCCTTCCCTTTCTCTTCACCAATAGTCACAGTGTGCAGTTTTAAGAATGAGAGGTGTATAGGATTTATATTTGCACTATTTCTATGTGCATAGAAATGATTACTTTAAACTTGCTCTCATTGTCCTCTCGATGTTAAATAGCTATGGCATTCACAGAATACACATTATCAACTATATCTTCATCAGGCTCTTCTATGCACCTCGTCATATCGCACTCCAGTGTGAACTGTTTTTGTGAAAACACTTTGGGTATAATTTAATGAGATTATGATGTTTTAAGAGCTGTGCACAGAAGTGCTATCTCTATCATTGCGTACAACTCAGAAAGGTATTTGAAATTTGATTGAATTCACATCTCACTACATTTTGCTTGCAGTGAGATTGCACTGTTTATTTCCCATTTAAATCAATGTATTTTGAGAACACCTTCCCTAATCATTCTTTCTGGGACTTAGCAGGAAAATAGAGCACATATATAATTTTTTGGGGTAATTCATACTCTCCTTTGATTAGTATTTCGAGGCATCTAGGCAGGAGAACCCTTCCTTTGTTCCCAGTGAAGTTTGTCATGCGGTTACCTTGTGGACAGGAATCCCATGGGATAGCAACTGACCGTTCTCATCTGTGCTGCCACTATGTTTAAAGTGTCGAAAATGCCCACCTTATGGCATACTTGTCACACTGTAATTGTCCATGTTCTTCCATTGGCCTACCCAACAATTGGACGCTCCCATTGAACACACACCCCCAATCTTCTTTGGAGATTCTAATTTCTATAATTGTGCTAAAAAAAATGCTGGGGGCCGAACTGTAACACTTTAGATGGTAAATAATGTTCCTGCTATAATGCATTGTGGCAGCACGCAAACTCAGTGAAATGAAGATTATTCGAATATATGCCTAGAGATACACAGTTTGGTAGGTGAACTGACTCTTTGGCACATTGTTTCCCATTTTTGTAGTCATATCTTGTTGTTCTTTTTTTTTTTTTAGTGTTCAAAATTCCCAACTGAATAGTGTCGTAATTATGTCACACTATTCATTTTTCCATGTTCTTCCATTAGCCTATCTCGTAATTAGACACCCCCGTTGTC
The DNA here is from genome assembly GCF_040938575.1 of Ambystoma mexicanum. NCBI lineage: Eukaryota > Metazoa > Chordata > Amphibia > Caudata > Ambystomatidae > Ambystoma > Ambystoma mexicanum. The sequence continues at coordinate 1,127,754,335 of NC_090929.1, read as the reverse complement.
TATCTCAATCTCAATCTCAATCTCAATCTTCATTGGATGATTATAATTTCTGTACTTGTGATCACAAGAGGTGGGGGCCAAAAAATACTCTTAATACTTTTGACAGCAATTTTGTTTACCTTTCATAATTTGACTGCAATATGCAAACTCAATGAAACTAAGATTATTTCAATCTGAGCTGGTAGGTGCACAGTTGGATATCTGATATGATTATTTTACCTCATAATTTGTGAGTGCTATGTTGGATTTAGGATTAGCTAAACATGTTGTCGAACCTACACATCATTTGGGAAATACCATTGACCTCATTTTTGCATCTGAATCGATCTTATCTGTCTTCCCTGTGGTCCCTGTTATTTGGTCTAATCACCATATTGTTCCCTTTTCCACTGTCTCTTGCACTCCCTGTTCTAAGGTTAAACAACAGGGTACTTGGAGACACAAGTGGCATTCAGTCTCTGCACAGGATCTAGGCGCTTATATCGATGCTAACTGTGCTGAACTAGATCTCTGTGATCTATCTGTTTTGATGCAGACACTAAATAGCGCCGCTGACTGTTTTGCCCCCCAGAAACTCTGTAAACAAAAGAATCGCCCCTCTGAACCATGGTTTCTGTAGGAGCAAAAATCCCTTAAGACTAAACGCAGGCAAGCAGAAAGAAAATGGAGTAAATTCTACAGGTTAGCTGCAAAAGCTTTATTTAGTCAAGCTACTGTTATTTATCAAAAGGCTATTCGCTTCGCCAAGCAATTTTTCTTTCGGGACAAAATTGAAAGCGCCATAAATCACCCGAAGGAATTATTTAACTTTGTTCAGTCTCTGTCATCTTCAGTGCTGACCCAATCGACCATCGTCCCCTCCCAAATTCTTTGCGACTCACTTTCTAATTTCTTTGTAGAGAAAATTGTAACTATCTGCAATAAAATTACTAATCTGAGCTCTCAGTCGGGTATTACCCAAATTGTTTGAATGCAATTGAACGAATGACACAATTGACCGAATTACAATGGTCCTAATTAACCTTCTGTACAATTGGTTATTTTTATATATAGTGGTTTGGTTTGGGTTTATAATACTATAAGGGGATTGGGTGGGTGGTTGCGGGGGGTTTGGATTGGGTGGGGGATTGAGGGGGGTTCCCCCCGCTATAGATCCTATTTGACCTTTTAAATTATGTCAATTGTGCAGAAGGTCCATTGTGATTGTCAATTGTGATTCGGTCAATTCTCATACAACACTCAGTCTGATCTCTGCCTCACCTGGTTCGCAATGGTCTTCCTAAAATGAGTTGGACTAATATTCCTTCTTATACTAATCAGGATATATTATTAGCCATAAATAAAGGTAAGTCTGCCTCCCCTCTGTATTCGACCCCCCTGACTACCCTCAAAGACATCTAGGTCACGATCGCTCCGTGGACCACCTTAGCAGTAAACAAATCATTTACATCAGTGTCTATCCCTGACAAGTTGAAGCATACTTTAATAATCCCTCTCCTGAAGAAGCCAATTCTGGACCTTTTGGTATTATCCAATTTTCATGTGATTTCACTGCTTTAGTTCCTTATGAAGTTAATGGAATCCCTAATTTCTCCCCTACTCCGTTCTTTTTTGGAATCGTCAAGCTTTTTCAATCCGTTTCAGTCTGGTTTCTGCCATGGCAGGGGAACGGAATCGGTGCTTGTGTCGGTGGTAGATGATCTGACCCGCCTTATTGATCAGGGTGGAGTGTGGGCACTTATCCTTTTAGATCTTTCATCTGCCTTTGATACAGTAGACCACTCCACCCTGATCGCTTGGCTAACCCAGGCGGGACTCTCTGTGCAGGCGCTTGCCTGATTCTCCTTTTTTGCAGGATGCACACAATCCGTCTATCTTTCACTTTTCCACTCAAAACCTGTTCCTCTCATATGCAGAGTTCCCCCAAGGCTCTGCATGATCTGATATTTTGTCCCCGGTAGCAGTGGTGAAAGATCTAGTTGTAAAAATCTCTGCCTCCCTATCGATGAAAGATCAGGTTGCAACTGTTTTCCAAACTGGGAAATTTCAACATGCAGGTTCTTAGTAAGAGTCTTCCCTACATCCCTGCACATTTTCATGCTCCAGTAGTATCCTCTCTAGTTTTTAGTTTTACTGATTATTGCAGCTCTTTGTATTCCGCACAACCTGTATATCTAATCCGTCTCCTTCAGCTGCTAAAAATATGGCAGCTAGGGTGGTGTTAAATCCTCTCTTTGGCTCGCACATGTCCCCATGTCTTCGCCAGCTGCACTGGCTTCCTGTTGACAAGCGTGTCTTATTTAAATCCTTCAGCATTGTCCATAGAGCCTTCTATAAAGTAGGAGCCGAATATACAGGATAGGTTTTGCCCCTAGGTCCCTCCTAGAGTGCTCCGCTCTGTCATCCCTCACTATACAGGTCCCTTGTGGGAAGCCTTCTCGTGTAGGAAGGCAGGCTTTCTCAGTGGCTACAGCCAAGGCCTGGAACTCACTTCCATTTCTTGTGCGGGCTACTGAAAACCATCTGTTCTTCCGTCGACTGCTGAAGACTCATCTGTTTAAGATTGTCATCCCTCTTTGTCTGCTCTGGTTAGTGCCTGATGGTCTAGCACCAAGATGCCCTCAGGCGAATGCTGAGCTATGGAAGTATGCATAACATAACTTAACATATTGTTTCCTACATTTATGATTTTTCTCATTTTATTACTAAAAATCGTAGGCAATGTGACCTTAGTGTCAAAACTAAAAGGAGACTCTTAGCTTTGCAATGAGGCTAGCCCCATATTTCAAAGTTGTATTTGCTTTTGCATGTATTGTCTATGGTAAATATGTGCTGTTTTAAAACCAAGCGAAATATACATGCCTAGAATTGCCCTGTAATTCAAGGTAGTTACGTGGTTAGCACATGAGTTAAATAAACAGCTCTGTGTGAGGCCTCGTTGAATGATTACTGTCAGTTGACAGGGCTTTTTTATTCTCATTGTATTAGTCCCAGCAAATGGCTGATGAGAGCAGGGTCAAAATATGCCAGCTACGTGCAATGAATTGGACTTTCAGGCTGGCTTGGAAATCCAACCATCTGTTACCTACAGATATTAATCTTTAGATAGAATGCAAATCGTATAATACTTTCCTCTGGAAGACTCCTAAAGTGTGTATCCTGCTCAGGGTTTAATCCCAGGTCCACTTGAGGTCTGCACCAGAGAAAACTGAATTAAACTCCAATTTCGAATGGATTGTGTCCTCCAACGTATTTGGACGTACTTTGACATGTAATGTCCACAGCTGTGCACTTCGGAAACTTTTTTCGGCAGCGGGCATCTTGCGTCCATGACATCGGCTGATGTCCCTCGAAGGCCTCCGTCGACGGCAATGTCCCCGGATGTTATAAATAGGACGCACGGCGCCCATAGCATCAGTTCCATTTTTTCTGCAAACGTGTTTTCTTCGAGAACTCGGCACGCGTCGTGTGTTTCAATGAGTGATGTCTTCTTCTTCGACACCTCCGATTCTGCGGTCCTGCTTCAAGACTTGCCGGGTCTGCAAGTTTAAAATGTCGATCACCGACCTGCATCGCATTTGTTTGTGGTGCTTGGGCGAGAGTCATGACACTGACGACTGTAAGAAATGCCAGTCGCTGATTGCCAAGGCCTTGCTGGAGTGTAAGGGGAAGCTTCAGGTACCTTCAGGTAGGGGTTCTAAGCCCAGTAAGTCCCAGAAATCGAAATCCAAAGGGTTGTCCACTGACGACTCGAGGGGCGGCTCTCCACGTCGGGAGGAGGCTCGGGGTTCTCGGTCCTAGAGTGGTTCCCGCCATTCTTCTTCCTCATCGCGGCATTCTCAGACGCACCATCACTGGTCACCTTCCCCATCATCCTCCTCGGATGATGGAGCCGCGAGGAAAGTGCCATGCCCGACGAAGTCCTCGACTCCGGAGGAATGGGCTGCCTTTAAGGAACAAATGTTGTCGATTTATCAATCGCAGGGCACGGTTCCGGTCACGCCTTCTGATGAAGCCGGCAGGGAACTGTCTCCTAATGCGGCTCGCAAGCCTTTGAGCTCGGGTCCGCGACGCGACTCACATCAGGAAACTTCGAGGTCCCGTTCGGACAAGACTTCGGATAGTCGCAAGAGACATGCTTCCAGGTCTCGGTCCTCGTCCCCAGCGAGACCGCTGCAACCTGCTAAAGGCTCTAAGCCTGCATCGACGTGGTCGTCCCCATGTCCGTCCTACTTGGATGTCGAGGCTTTGCCTTCTTATCAGCCTTCGGCGCTCTCGACACCAAAGTTGTCGACGCTCTCGGCGTCGAAGCCTTCGGCGCCCTCGACGCCTTCACGGATTTTTTCCCAAAACTTACCGTGGGAGTTCCCTGATCTGGTGGATCCTCCAAGGAAGGCTACTGCTAAGTCTGTGTGCCTGTGGTGGACTCCAGGCCCTCTTCTGTCCCAAGGCCAGGTTTTCACCTCCCTCTGGATGACATATAAGAGGAGGAAGAATGATCTGACTTTGAGTACCCTGTTGAGCAGGATGTGGCTCCTGTCTTTTCTGGAGACAGTTAATTGAAGGAGTTAAGGCAAACCCTCCATGATGCCAGTGGGTTGGACACTTCCCTGGAAGTCGAATTTGGCAGGCCTGAGCCTGGGGCTCATGCAGAGTCGTCATACAGGCGCCTCATGGCTAGGGTCACAGAGTATCTGGGCTGGTCCAGTACTCCTGAAGATTTTGTACAAGATGATCTTACAGACATCTTACACCAAGGTCCATCCTCTGACCTGCTGTTACCTTTTTAATCTCACTTTACAGAAAAGGGTGGTGGCTGCTTGGCAGTCATTGGAATCTCTTCCGGCTGTTAATATTGACAAAGAAGTACCGCCCTTCCGTTAGCGACCCAACCTATTTATCCACTCACCCCACTCTCGAGAGTTTGGTGGTTCAAGCGGCAACAGCCACCTCGAGTCAGGCGGCGTACCCTACCATCCCTCCTGATAGAGACGACAAACCCTTTGACAGTTGGGTTTGCAAGATATTTTCTGCGGGGAGCATGACATTGAAATCTGCCAACTCCACTTGTGCCTTAGCAAGGTTTTCACACACTCTGCGGAACTGTTTCTTTAGCGGCTGAACATATTCCCGAGGGCGAAGAAAGGGATGAGTTCCTTGCTGTCGTGCACGATGGCAAGGATGGCATGTGTGAATCCCTTCAGTCGGGTTTGGATACTGCCGACAGTGTTAGCCGGTCCATGGCTGCGAGCACTGTCATACGCAGGTTTGCGTGGTTGCGGAAGTTGCGTTTTGCCCCGGATATGCAAGCCCGTCTTTTGAACATGCCCTTTGATGGCGCACATTTGTTTGGCAACAAGGCTGACGAGAGCCTTGAGAGGTTGCAGACTCCGAAAGCTGTGGCAAAATCTTTAAGCGCAGCTGTGCGTCAACCCCTGCCTTTTCGTCATAGGGGACAGCAGTGGAGGGGAGATTCTTTTTGTTACTACTCCTCCTTTGGTAGAACAAGAGAGGCCGCCAGTCAAAGGTGTCAACGTAAAAGTACCCGTGGTGGTCGGGGAAATAGAGGTGCCAAAGCCGCTCAGGCAGCTGCCTCTTTGCCTTCAGGCACTGCCGCAGCTGCTCCAAAACAGTCATGAGGCCATGTCCCATGCCATGGTTTGCTGGTTGGGGGCAGGCTGTCTCAGCATCTTGAAGAGTGGCAAGCCATTACTTCGGATGCTTGGATTCTGGATACAATAGCCCACGGCTACAGGCTGCCCTTCCTAAAGCGGCCTTACAACAATCCACCGGGGAAACTCTCTTTGAAGCTTCCAGATCTGCTCCTTGTGCAGGAAATCTTGACCCTGCTGGAGAAAGGCGCTATAGAACTGTTGCCTGTAGCGTAGAGGAACAAGGGTTGGTATTCCCCATATTTTTTTATCCCAAAGAAAGACGGGGGATTGAGACCCATCCTGGACTTGCGTTGGTTGAACAAACTTCTCAGGAAGGACAAGTTCAAGATGGTTACTCTTTCTCAAGTCCTCCAGGCACTTCAACTTCCGGATTGGTGGTGTCATTGGACCTACAGGATGCTTACTTTCAAATGCCGATTCATCCCAAGCACAGGAAGTACCTGAGGTTTGCGGCTGGCGACTCAGACTTTCATTTTCGGGTCCTGCCATTCGGATTGACCTCATCCCCAAGGGTCTTCACCAAGCTAATGGTGGCAGCGTATCTCGGGCGAGGGAGGATTCACGTCTGCCCCTACCTGGACGACTGGCTGATCCGTGCGCGCTCTCCTGAGCAAGCATTGGCTCACCTCGGTCTCACCAGCCGCTCCCTTCACAGGCAGGGCTTCTCCCTCAATTTCAAGAAGTCGCATCTGACTCCTTCCCAACAGCTCCAGTACATAGGGGCTGTGTTGGACACGTCCTTGCGGAAGTGGGCCAACAAAGGCAACCTGATGAAGGGGGAGCAGTTTTGGCAACCATGGCTGGAGGTGACTGTAGTGCTGGATGCTTCTCTCACAGGATGGGGCGCTCATGCCAACGCCTTGACTGCCAGCGGTCGTTGGTATCCGTCGGAGTCCAAACTCCACATCAACCTGTTAGAGTTGAGGGCCGTCAGGCTAGCCCTGAAGGCTTTTCTGCCGTCTGTGCGGGGGAAGAGTGTCCTGATCATGACGGACAACACAGTGGCCATGCATTACCTCAACAAAAAAGGGGGTGAGGGGTTAAGGTCATTTTCGTTGTGCAGAGAGGCAATGCAGCTCTGGTTCTGGGCAATCCAGCAGGGAATTTCTATCTCGGCAGTTAACTGGCCGGAGATGAAAATGGAGCAGCGGACGCTCTGAGCAAGCAGAGCACGATCTCTCACGAGTGGGAGTTGGCTTAGGAAGTCCTTCAGGAGATCTTTGCCCTTTGGGGAACCCTGCAAGTGGATCTCTTCACCACCAGTTCCAACTGGAAGTGCCAGATATTCTGCTCAAGGGAATTTTGTCCGAAAGGAGCATTAGGAGACGAGTTTGTGGTGGATTGGTCATTCCCGCTGCTGTACACGTTTCCTCCAGTCCCTGTCATTCCTCCAGTGTTACGGAGGTTACGGAGTTTAAGGTCCCACATGATCCTCATTGCTCCAGATTGGGCCAGGAGAGCGTGGTACCCGGACCTTCTCGAAATGTCCATCTGCCCTCCACACCGTCTTCCCTACTGAGAGGATCTGCTCTTGTGAGAGGGGGGTCAGGTTCTCCATCCAGAGGTCAGGACTCTCAACCTTGATGCTTGGTATCGGAAAGGTTGGGATATAAGGTTTGGGACCTCCCGGATGATGTGAGATGTGATGGAGGTGTTGCTTTCGGCCCGAAGGCCATAAACAAAATCCCTATACCGTTGCCATTGGCGGAGTTGCCGTTGGTGGAGGTTTTGTGACTGGTGCAGAGGTCAAAATGTTGATCCTTTTCAGTGTTCCATTCCTATGGTGTTGTCATTCTTACTTTCTTTGGCCCACAGGGGCCTTCGTGTAGGTACCATTAAAGGTTACCTGGCGGCGCTGTCTGTATTTAAGCGCTCGTATGAAGAATGCTCTTATTTTAAGATTCCTTTGATTTCTCAATTTCTTAAAGGACTGACTAATGTATTGCCACCGTCCCCTTTCCAGGTGCCGTTTTTGGGATTTGAATTTGGCTTTGAAATTTCTCATGGGTGCTCAGTTTGAACCTTTGTACTCTTGTCCTTTGAGATTGTTGTCCTTCAAGACAGTGTTCTTGGTTGTGGTTACTTCCACTCGCAGATCGAGTGAATTGCAGACACTTTCATCTAAGCCGCCCTTTACTGTCTTCCACAAGGACAGGGTTTTACTAAGGGTACGTCCTTCCTTTCTACCTAAGGTAGTGGCTGAATTTCATTTAAGCCAGAAGGTGGTTCTTCCGTCTTTCTATCCTCCTCATCCTGTTAAGGAAGAGGAGTGACTCCATAGGTTGGATCCTAGGAGAGCTCTGAGCTTTTATATTTCTAGGATGTCCAGGGTCAGAGTGGACGATCAACTCTTTGTGGGATATGCTGGACACCGTTTGGGCCAGGTTGTTAACAAACATACCTTGTCCAGGTGGATTATCCTCACCATTACTGAATGTTACAGATTGGCGGGTAAGGACCCTCCTGAAGGGTTGCGAGCTCATTCTACTAGGGGCGTGGCTATTTCCACTGCGCTCCAACGGGGGTTCCTATTAGGAATATTTGTGAAGCAGCCACATGGGCTTCTATCCACGCTTTTGTTAAACATTACTCCCTGGGTACGATCCACGGTCAAGATATGGCCTTTGGTAAGGTGGTTCTTTATTCCGCCATCTGATTGGGTACTCTAAATACTTTTCCCTCCTCCATCTTTCTGGTACTGCTTTGGGAGTCTGACAAAGATGTGGAATAGGTTGGAGGACTCAATCCATTCGAAGAACAAGTTACTTACCAACTGGTAACATTGTTTCGACTGGATGTTCCTCCAACATATTCCACATCGCCCTTCCAACCTGTCCCTCTGGAGAATTTCCTATGTGATTGCAGCTTACGTTTTTTCGCAAGGCTATGTACATATCAAAGATGTGGAATACGTTGAAGGAACACCCAGTCAAAAGAACATTACGAGTTGGTAAGTAACTTGTTCGTCTTTCAAACCACACAAGAATTTCTACTTTTCTATAAATGTATTCTGTAAGATTTTTTAAGTACATTCTTTTTTTTTTAGAAGGTTTGTATAATAATCTGACTGAGAAATAAAACATTCCATTAAGACTCTGAATGAATGATGATTCTTCAGCATGGGGTCTAGCATGGATTCACATGCTCATAAATAATCCCCGTTGTCAGGCGGGGAGTCGGTAAAAAAGAAAAGCTGTTTTGCTTTAGCCTGAAAACTGCATTTCTCCTCTATAACCAATCATTGTCCTTTCGGTCATACTTCCCCCATCCAGTGACAGTCGTCTCCCTAAAATACACCCCTGGTGGCCATCTTCAGATTTTTACCGCATGTTTCAGTGTTGGGAGACCTCTCCTCTTGCTATTTGAATATTTTGCTATTTTTTTACTTTCTCGTACGCTATTAAGGCGTTTAACTCTGTTGAATGGGACTGTTTGTATGCTACACTACGACGCTGCGGCGTGAGTCGGTCTTCCTGCGATTAAAGGGATGAGACATATTATTTCACTTTGTACAGATGACATGCTGCTTTTTTTAAACAGGCCGGAAGACAACCTCCCCTATATATTAGACGTGTTGGACAGGTACGCGGAACTCTCAGGGATTAAGATAAGCAGGGACAAATCCAGCTCCTTCCCGCTAGGGGACATGAGGGCACTAGACGAGACTCAACTCCCGGACATAGGCATTAAATGGATGCTGAGGCCATTCAGATATTTAGGAGTAGATGTTTGGCATGACCTCACAGATACCCACAGGCAGAATACGCAAAGGGTGTGGAACGGCCTCAAAAAGAGCATACGTTCTTGGAAGGAACTACCGCTGTCAATAAATGGCTGGCAGGGCACCATTTTTAAGATGGTGGCACTACTGAGATTATTGTATCATTTGACGAACATCCCATATGATGTGCCCGCAACATTCTTTCGCAAAATTGACAGCACCATCAGGGTATTTCTGTGGGCGGGCAAGAGATACAGGATAGGATTGGGAACGCTACAGAGAGATCCAGCTGAGGGTGGGATGCTAGTATCCAACTTTGAAGCATACTATTTAGCGGGGCAGCTATAATTCATTACAGGGTGGATAGCAGATGAACCTGCAGTAGACACATGGCTACTACAATCATGGCTTAAACCCCTCTACCTGAAAAAAATATTGTGGGTAGTTGATAGAAGCCTAATAAATATGTTGCATTTGGAGTCCCATGGAAGAAGGATGTGGAGGAGAACATGGAAACTGATGAAGGTAGAATGCTCTTACTCCCCAGACATTCCACTAGCAGGGTTAGTAAATAGGCGCCCAGACATTAGGGAGGCGGTTAGAATCCAATGGGAGGAAAAAGGGATAGCCACAGTGGGTGATTAACTAGAGGAAGGGAGGATACAAGAATTTGAGGCCTTAAGGAGGGACAACGGAATTTCAAAGGGTCAGTTCCTTACACATATAATGAATATGGTGAGATTAATTGTGGATAGCTGGCCCGAGGTATGACCGGGATGGAAGCGGAAGACATACTGGCGACCATGTATGACGTCACGGAGGGCAGTCATATGATATTGAGACTTTATGACTTAATGTTGGGGAAGATAGGGCAAAGGCTCACCAAGACGAAGACGGCGGGGTAAGCAGACCTATGCAGAAACTTTACAGATGTGGAATGGGGTAATATATACACAAAGTGGGTATCGAGAAAAGCTAGATTCAAGCTGATTCAATTGTATGTAATGCACCATAGCTACATGACACCGCACAGGATATCGCAGATCCCAGGGCTGGGAAAACAAAGCTGCCGGAGATGATTGGCAGGAATGCTCCACATGTTCTGGGCCTTCCCAGTTATACAGACATTATAGGCTGCGATTGTGGAAATGGTGGAAGTGCGAGGCATTGACATGAGGGGATGGCCATCTGAGGCATGATTATTAGGAATGTTTCCAAGGGGTAAGAGAAAAGGAAGAAGTGGCAAACACAGTGCATCAGACGAGGATGAAAGATTTAATATTTATACTGGCCAAAAGACAGATCGCCATGGCATGGAAACAGGCCAGAGGCCCAAGCATTGAAGCATGGTGGGGGGATCTACGAAGATGGGCGATGGCTGAGACGGTGGTGTGGCACAGGGCAGTAGAAAGGGGCCTGAGAGAAAGGAGCAAGGATGTACTGGTCTGGGACACGCTTACCCAAAATATGTTTGAATCAAGATGATATAGGGTAATGGGGGCATTGACAACTGTAGCAGGAAATGTGTACTGGGATATTACATTACATATAAGGCGGACCAGGGGCTGTGATATGGACTAGGTGGCGGAATCCCAGGAGCCTGATTAGTAAAAGAGGTGAATGAGCAGGGGTTTTTGCACCCAAGGATGGACTTTTCGTAGGACCCAGAAAATGTAAACTGCCTGAACAAATCAGAGACTATGCTCAATAGATGTACACTGAATATATATATGATATTAGATCCCTTTTAAGGGGGCTGGGGGGCATAGAGTGAGATAAGAGACACATGGCTTTGCACTCCGTATTATTCTATGGAGGACATGGCAGACTCGCACAGGTATGCTTACTTCTCCAGCATTGGATCTTTCATAGATTCACAGGCTTGAATATTTCCTGTCATCAGACTGGGAATCCTCAGTAATTTAAATAATTCTAAACTGTATTACAAAAACGTTCCCTTAGGGAAAGAGCTACGCACCAAGCCCCAATGGGCCTGTGTAGCCTCTTGCCTCCACAGCTCCGCCCCATACATTGCTGCTTGCCTAGCCTGAGCTTTATAGGCTTCAAGTGAGACGCGCACTGGCCCATTACCATGTTCCGTTCTGAACCTGGCAAGTGCTCTGCTGTACCTGGCCAGCGTAGTGTCCGCTTTCTCTAGTTGCGTTGACCAGCTACAGAATGTCATTACTCTCACACTCAAATAATCATAAAAAGACACTTGCTCGATTTCCCTTTCATCCAGAACAAACCAGAGTTCCTTCCTCCTGGCATTAGTGTTAAAGACCATACATTTTGTCTTACTAACATTGAGTGCCAGGCCTTTTCTTTTGCAAAATGCAACACATATATCCAGCTGTCTGCGGACGCCTGTAGGAGTTTCTTTTCCCTGGAGGGATAGTGGCTTCTCTGCTGCTACAAATATCAAGGCCTGTGGATTCTTTTGTGGCAGCAGAGGGGTCTGAGGCTCTGTGACTAAGTTTCTGGAATTTTAGAGTTCCCCAATTTGTCTCAATTGAGCCGTATCTCACTGCTGACACCATATGTAGGAAAGGTACAATTTGTAAAACCTGTTTTGAAATTGTTAGGTTTGGAGAAACTCCTATTTTGCCCTATAACTAAGATGGGAGTAGTCTCGACCATCAAATAATAAATAATGCAATTCTAGTGGAGTCTGTCAAATCTAAATGGCTTATGCTAACAAAACCTAATGCCTGCCTTATTTCTGGTATGAAAAAGTGTAGAAAGGAGAAATGTATGCAAAAAGGAAAAATCAGTGTTTAATTAATAACTGTGGTTGTACCAGCACTCCTCCCCATGTTGGACCTCACTGAGTTAAGGCTGTCCCTGTAGGCAGGATGGCACACTCTGGCTCGGCTTCCAACACAAAAAACAGTTCCAAAATGTGGTTCGAGGCACGTCTGGCCTTCCACGTTTAAGTCTCTTTTCTTGACTTCTAAATTAATGTTTCAACCAAAAAGTTCACAACGGTCCCCCTCTGCCGGGCTCAGACCTCTCACGATAAAGTTCAACACAAACATGCAAGGGGGACTCCCTTCCCCAAGCTTATTTCACTTTGGGTCTCCCTCTGTCGGGCTCAGACCACTTTTGGATGGTGAAGGCTTTCGAATGTGCGTTCCTTTCTTTGCAGACTACTGCTGGACCACTTCGACTCAAAGTTTACAATTCAACTTTCACTTTCTCGTTCTCTAGGAGTTAAACTTCTTTATTTCCCTTTTGCTGTCCATATGCTTTATCGCTTCAATTTACTTTTCACCGAGACTTTCGAGTGGGCTACTTTCTTTCACCAGACCACTCCGTTACTTAGTATCGCTGTTTTCATAGCTGTCTTTTACTTCAAAGTTCATTCACCGGTCTGCCTTTCGTCGCGTTTCATTCACACACGTGCAGCCTTCTCTTACATTCTATGGTTCTACTTCAAACTTGAACACACACTGATCTTTCAGGTCGCTTGCTAACCTCATCAAGGCTCTTTGATCTCAGATCCGGCAGTCAAAGCCTTCCTGAAAGGTTTGATGCACACCTTCCCCAGAGAAAGCAAAGCCATCCCTACCTGGAGTCTTAACATGGTCTGGCAGTGCTGATGAGAGCGTCCTACGATCCTCTCAACAGATGTGACGTAAACTTCCTTTCATGGAAAAGACAGCCTTTTTAGCGGCCATTGCGTCAGCCACGCGCATTGGGGAACTACAGGCACTTTCCGTCAAGCCTCCATTCAATATCTTTCAAAATGATAGTCATCCTCCGACCTAACCCTAAATTCATTCTTAAGGTAATGTCTTAGTCTATTCTGTCAGAGGAGATTGTATTACCTACATTCTTTGGCAACCATTCAACTACAGCCTACAGCCGAACAAACACTATATTCACTGGAAGTGGCTAGAACACTAAAGTTCTACTTTGAAAGGACAAAGGACTTCAGGGCCTCCAAAAGGCTTTTCTTCACATTTGAAGGATGTGCCAAGGATCGATGCATCTCCAAACACAGTCTGGCGGCACGTTGGGTCTCCAGCTGCATTACCCACTGCCACCAAATGAGAAACAACCTGCTACCGTCCACACCTAGAGCGCACTCCAGCAGTGCGAGAGCGGCTTTAGCAGCATTCCATGCAGGGGTATGTAAGGAAGGCATTGTATCAAACAGACATACACAAGTGATCACAGTTCAAGGGTGTTTATTGAACTTGAATTGAGTTTGAAACATGTCTATGTAATCCTAAATCTAAAGATGGGAGCAAGCTACGACCATCAAATAATAATAACGCAGTCCTAGTCGAGTCTGTCAAAATAAAAGGGCCTATAATAATAAACCTATTGCCAATCCTTAATTCAAAATACAAATAGTGTGGGAAACAATGTTATACAAAAGAAGTGTTCAAGAAATTATATGTCAGGCTATTCAAGCCGTTGGCTTCCCTTCCCCACGTTTTCAGCACGGGACAAGGCGGCACACTCGAGCTTAGCCCACTCTTTGGCTTCTTCAGCATAAGGATGCAGTTCAAAACTTCCACATCAGGGCCTTCTGTGCCAAAGTATCTTTGCCATTCAAAGTCTCTTATTTCAGAGGGCCTGATGCAACACAACAAACATTAAAGTTCCTTTCCTGTTAGGATTTCTTTTTTTGTTTTTTTAACTGTTTATTTCACTTGGCAGATAACATTATTACCATACGTCAAGCAAGAAGACCTGTTCAAAACAATAGTGCAATTTTGGTTGATATGCATTTACAAACGGTTATCAGCAGCATCAGGGGTTACAACAGAGTGGTCCGAGAGTGGTTGATCTAGCTTGGTTAAATATGCTCGAAGCTCAGCCCTGATGTTCTTAGGCTTACTGGCGCCTGGAACCAAAGTAATGCACAGTTCTTCAGTATCATTGGCCCAGCCCATATCTTGCATCCACATTTCTTTCGTGGTGAGTTGTTTGTTTGTCCATTTCATAAGGATAGCTCTCTTGGTCAGCAGTAATCCCAAATTCAAAAATCTGCGCTGGGTTAGCCCCATCCGGCCAACATAGCCTAATATGCAATCACAGAGAGTTCCAAACGCTCCCCCGTTATCTCAGACAAAGTGAATTTAACAGCGTTACAGTAAGCTCTTAATTTGGGGCAGGACCAGAGCATATGCAGCAGGTGGGCTTCCTCATCCCCAAACCTGGAGGATACTTTTGTCTCATCCTCCCGGAACATGTTTAACCTCGCCGGGGAGTAGTGTAGTCTGTTCAAGATCTTAGTATAAGTCTATACTTCGAGTTTAGCGATATCCCCTTAGATAACAGGCAATGTGCCTTCCATTGAGAATCCGTGAATTCCACCTGGAGATCTATACCCCATCTCGCTCTGATGTTCTGTGCGTCGCCAGTAGTCATTGATTGTGCAAGTCTATATAGAACTGGGATGCTCTTACTACCATTAGACCTTAGCAGTATGTACGATAAGCATGGGTTTATGGCTCACCTGGAAATGTGGGCCATAATGCCTGCACTGCTCTGCGCATCCGCAAATAATATAACACCTGTAAGGGGCCCGCACTGACTGCTGTCCTCAAGCGGCCCTCCACTTATAGGCCTCCAGTCATGAGTAAGCCTGCTGCGCCCCAGGTTCTAGCCATGCCACCGTCCTCAGTCGGGGAGAGCAACGGGTTCCCCCACAAGGGCAACATCCTATCATACAATGGTGCCTGAGTCCCTCTAGCCAACAACCTCTTTCAAGCTCCACATGTGGCCCCGACGTGGTCCTGTTGATGTTTTGCCAAGTATGTGAAACTCGAAAAGGGACGTTGAGAGGGTGTGCCACTACTATCCCTAGTGTGACATCCACTGTACCCATGGTCCTTCACGTGTCGAGGTCCCTCGGATTGTTTTTTTCCACCATCGTGGCGGACGCTTATTGTGGAGTTCATTTCGGCTAGTGCCATTTGCTTATGAAAGACTAGTTACTCTTTCTGTCCTTTTCTGAACCGACTTTGATTACTTCATCGACGCAGCGGCAAAGACGACTGTCGGACGGATTCCCAGAATCGACTGACCCTTTCGGCCTTGGAAGACCACACCGGGCCTAGACCCTAACAGTAGGGAGAGTGGGGGGTGGTCATTGCAGAATGCATTTTCCCCTCCTTTCCCTTTCTCGCCTGGCTGCCATTCTCCATAGACATGGAGAACACTCCATTTAAGTTTTGCCCCACGTACAAAAAATAACCCTGTGAATAGACGAGCACCGGGTGTGCAAATTGTGGCTAGCACGCAATCGTGGCGAGGGTCATTGTCGAGCCTGCAAGCTCTTAAAACCAAAAACTCTTTGAGACCAAAGAACTAAACGCTGGGCCCATCACGCCATGCAGGCTGAAGCCACCATGCACGTGGAGAGAGCACCCAGTGATGCCAGCGTTGCGGTTTTTACAGACAGCGATGGCGACGAGGAACAGTTAGGGTCCCAAGTGCAAGCCCCTGACCACAAAAAACAGGCAGGCGGCTCTGTTACAGGGACAACACACGGTGACGAAAGCACTACCAGGACCCTCGGCACTAAGCACATAGTCTGTGGCAAGGAGTCGACATTGTTGACCAAACTCCCACACGTGGCGTCAAGGGGGAGGTCTACAGAATCCCTGTCCTCTGAGCACTAGAGGTCCCGATCGCCTCATGACAGGCCCGTAAATCTAAAGACAAACAAGTCGCCATCTCCAAAACATCGACCGAATGTCAGGCGAAGAGGCTGCGGTCCGCCCCACTGCCGAAAGTCGACCTCACACGTCGAAAACAGTTGTAAGCTTTAAAAACACTAGTTTGTCCCACCTAGTGAAAAGGCATGTCCCTAAGAGCGTTCCGAAGTCCAAACACTTCAATAAACACTCTTCCAAGAGCCCCGATCATAAGGATAAGCCTAATAAGGACAAGTCTGCCCCTACCCCCAGGGAGAAAGCCTCTGTCCCCCAGAAGGAAGGTTCCTTGGCAGAAGCCTTAAAGAACAAAGGCCAGACTTAGCCTTCCAGTCTACACCCCAGGGCCATCCTACATCCTCTCTCTACCCCTCCGTACCCTGGTGTCATTCCAAGTTCAGCCACATGGACTGCTGCAGACATAAACAGGGTCATGAGTAGAATGACTTTTATGGCCAATTTCTTTGAAACAAACCCACAGGCATACCAGAACTTCCAAAGCACACCTCCTACAGCTGAAGCTTCCACATCCCAGCCCCAGCTAAGAACGCTAGACCTGATACTCTCTCTATTCCGAGTCCAGTCCAACCAGTCCAAAGTGATCTGTATGAAGTTCAAACAGACACTGATGACAATGAAACCTATCAAGAGACTGATTATTATTATGATGATGATGATGATGAGGAGTAGGAGGAGGAGTATAACTTGGCCTCACCAATTCAGCAGGACTCAGCAGTGGCCGATTCACCAGTGGACAATCCGCCTCTCCGTAATGATGCGTTAATTAAGGCAGCTGAACACTTTGGTATCCAAACCCAAGAGACTCAGCTAGATAAAGACTTTGTAGAAGATATATCGGGGGACAAGAAGGCCGCCACCCAATTCATCCCTAATCTACAATCTATCCAAAGAAGAATTCAACCTTCCCTGGAAACACCAAACCAGAACTGGTTGGGTTGAAAAACGTTTCCACCCAGCGCTGTCTGACCCACTCTACATCAGGGGCCATCTTGAGCCAGATTCGCTTGTGGTTACTACAACCCGTAAAAGGGCATGAACACAGCAAGTCTCTTCAGAGGCACCTAAAGATAAGGAGAGCAAAAAACTATACACTATGGGGAGATAGGTAGCGACTTCAGCAGTTTTCAAAACAAGGATCGCCAATAATAAGACGCTGTTGGCAAGCTATAATTGCCACAAATGGGATGAGATAACTACCCTGATAGCTTCTGCTCCCGTGCCTCTGAAGTCTAAACTGGCCCTGGTAGCAGCGGACTGAAAGGGGCCCCTAGGTTACCCTCGTGCATCCCCGTTGGTCAGTCCCGCCTCTTGCCCCCGTGGTTTCAATTTCAACCCCAGGAGGAACAGACGGTACCGAGTCTGTGTCTGAGGCGGGAGGTGCGGATGGGACAATGGGAACAGGGAGTGTCTGTTGTGGGCCTGGTTAGCTAATAGGAAGTGTTACGCGTGCGGTCTGTGGCTGTGGGAGAGCTTGAGCTACCGGAGGGGGAGCTTGGGCTACGGGCGGGGTCTGGGCAATAGCTACTGACGTGTCTGGTCTTACTTCTGATCTTGGGCCTTGTTTTGTATGGGTCAATATATTTTCTATTAATTCATCTGCTATGTGTAATTCCTGTTGTGGATATATCTTTTCTATATTCAACTGGTCTCGCCTACCTGTCCTTCTTAGACTCTCAGTCCACTCCTCCTCTTCTTTCTCTTCCGCTACTTCCCCTTTCGATTTATGCCTGCGCGCATGCTTCGCTCTGCTTTTAAATCGGAGCATTGCTTCCTTTCTCCAGTCTTTAATAGTCTCAAATGCTGCAGGGCGCGCTTTCTTTCTTATCAACACCCTTTCCAGGTTGTCCATCCTCGCTATCTCAAAACTACCATTAATCGGCCACTGATGGTCTTGTTGCTTTCTGGTTTGCCTATGCCAAGTCTCACAGAATATTATCGCACCCACTCCATACTTCACATACATCTCATACGCCGGCGTTCCCCCAGGTGGTACAATTTGGCCATCTTCCAAAGATTGTCTACCACAGCGGAAAAAGCCCGCTAAGGTGGACAATACCCCAGGCATGTTTCAACCTTCCCCCTGGTTAATCAACCTTACCTGGGGCGTTTGATTTTGCAAAGTCAACTCTCAACCAATATCAGGATTACTTTGAATCAGGGAATAACTCACCTGATAAATCAAGTCATCTGTATACTGACGCACCAAAGGACGTCGTGTCTGCGTTTCTTGGCTTCTGCCTCGTTTCGGGACCCTCGCCTCCTTGTTCTCTAGCCAGGCACATCGATCAGGGATCAGATGTGTGCAGATCTGCAAAGGAGTCTCATCACTTTTACAGGGCGCCCCGAACACCTCTTGATCCCGGCTCGATCGTCCCGTCCTCACCGTTCTCCGCCTTACTCAATTACAACGTTATGCGATGGAACAAGTGGGGGAGGGTCCCTATTCGGGCGCCATCTTGAAAGGGGCCCCTAGGGGACCCTGACGTCTATGGAAACAAGGCGAGTCACCACACACGATAGATACGCCAGACACGAGGTTGTATTTCCAAAGCTAGGGTTTATTGCAAAGCAAAAGTCTCAGTTGGCCAACTCGGTCTCACTCCCCGCGACGTGTATCTCTAGACCTCGAGGGACGCAAGAGAGTGAATTACGTACATCAGTTACATATATACAAAATGCATATCAAACAATAAGCTATGACATGTTTAACACCCCCCTTTTATTGGGTTTCTTTGAACTTGGTGTGATGATGGACATCTCCGACAACTATGACACCTTCAAACATCTATTCTAGTAACAATTTGCAATTTGTGAGTGCGAAGGCATCTTTCAGTTGTTGAATAGAACACAGCGCTTCTGTTCTTGGAAGCGAGCTTCAAACGGGGGGGAAAGCTGCATTCCGGACCTTGCTATCTATTAGGTGCTACTCGTGTCCTGGGGGCCGACACGCTCTAGCGGGCTCAGCAAAGGGGGGCCGTAAGAAGAGCATAATTCAAGCCTTTAACTGTATTATTCTAACATATTCTACCATATAACGAGACTGGCTGGCAGCTGCGAAATGATTAAATGCCCTGCAGCTCTGCTTCAAGGCTACATTCGGGAGGGAGCCGGGCATTCTTCCTGGCGCTGCCTACGTTTGTGTTTCAACGAACTCTTGTTATCCTCTCGGCCCTGCGGCCTTGTCCTTTTTACATACAGACAACAATGTTTTACAGTCGAGCAGTGTAAGCGGAAAATATACTGCGAAGCAATAGGAACAGAAAGCAATGAGCAATGGTTAGAAAACAAAATGGCGATTCTTGTTACATCAAAATGGCCATTCATTTGCAAACTCGAAAACCTATATTCTGTCATATCGTGCATGAGACGGTTGGCCCACGGCCACCAAAATACGTTTGCGGTCACAAAGTAGAGGTATCCATTTTTCTAGACTGACAGGACGGCAAGGCAACATCCAGCTACATTCTTAAAAACAACCTAGATGCCGCAGACAATGCTGGCAGGATTATTGACAATGGGACCATAATCAATCGCCACACATGGCTATGCCAGTCGGGCTTCAAACTTGAGACCCAGGCTACACTACTCAATATGCCGATGGAACCTACCGTTTTATTCGGCAAAGCCGTAGAAGACGCATTAAAGTCCGCCAAGGAGAAATATTATACCCTAAACTCCCTAGGTCAGCTGACCAACAAACCACCAGGCCAGAGAGGCGGAAGCAATTTTCGTCGGTTTTGTGGCCAAAACTCTGAGAGGCTCTGGTTACGGACAGGGTCAAGGCTCTTCCTGGAATAACAACCAGGGCCGAGCCTCACAGGGATACCAAAGAAGCCAGCGCTGATCTCGTTGCCGGGGAGGTCCTCCACATCTAGAGGTGGAGGTACACCTCCTAAGGAATGACAGCCCACTACATGTCCCCTCCAATGCCTCTCCAGTAGGAGGGCGCATTTCACACTTCACCCATGCGTGGGAGGGAATCACCACGGACAAGTGGGTGCTATCGACAGTAGTGGGAGTTTATTGTGTGGAGCTCATCCAAAAACCATCAAACCATCCCCTGCGCCAAAGATCAACAAAGGACGAGCAACTCATCCTTCTCGAAGAAGTCGGCGCTCTGCTACTCAAGGATGCCATAGAGATCGTACCAGCGAATGAGGTAAACAAGGGTATCTCTTCAACCTACTTCTTTTTGCCAAAACTATGTGCCTGGTGTTAGACTTACGCCCTGCAAACACTTTTGTAAAGCCACAAAAATTCTGCATGACAACGCTACAAGAGGTAATCCCCCGGCTAAAGCTGGGAGACTACATGGAAACACTGGATATGAAAGATGCCTATTTTCATATTTCATTTTTCCCAGCGCACAGAAAATTCTTGCGTTTCAAAATAGCAAATCAGCACTACCAATTCAAGGTGCTACCCTTTGGAATAGCGTCTGCTCTAAGGGTATTCACCAAGGGACTGACGGTGGTGGCAAAACATGCAAAGAACTATAAACCTTCTCTTCCAACTGGGCTTCTCAATAAATGAGAAAAAGTCAAGCCTTGTGCCAACACAACAAAACAGTTCCTAGGAGCTGTCTTAAACATGGAAGCAGGGTTAGTCTTTCCATCTATGGAAAGGGTTCAAAACATGCTACAGCAAATACCTCTGTATCAAACTGGTCGTCAGGTAAGCGTAAGCAAAGCAATGCAATTACTAGGCATAATGGCATTGTGTATTTACCTGGTCCCACACGCATGTCTGTACATGCGCCCCATGCAGGAGTGGATGGCGAAACAATGGTCTCAGGCAAGTGGTCAGTGGGACGATCTAGTGGTCGTTGTACAAAATCTACGCTGGTGGACAAAGAAGAACCCGTTAAAGGGAAAACCCTTCCACAACCCGGAAGCGCAAGCGATCGTTAAAACAGACGCATCACTCTCCTTATGGGGGGCAAACTATCTTCACCACGCAGCACATGGTCTGTGGACTCATCACTGCACAGAACCACATCAAGCTGCTGGAACTCCTAGCAGTATTCAAAGTGCTTCAAGTATTCGAAGCACAGCTGACGAACCAGTCGGTACAAATCCTAACAGACATCACCTCTGCAATGTTTTATGTCAACAAGCAGGAGTGCACACACTCTCCCAATCTGTCCAAGTTGGCACAGAAAATATGGAGATGGGCACTCAGACTGGGGATGTTGCCATCCTCGCAACATGTTCCAGGGGTACTCCCGCACTCTAGCAGACTGTCTGAGCAGAGAACCCCTACCAGAGGAACATGAGTGGCAACTAAGCTGTGTCGTAGACAACATCTTCTCACAGTGCGGTTACCCAACGCTAGACTAGTTTGCTACAAGATATACCAAGCAATGCCCAGACTTCGCGTCCAGGTTCCCATATCCAGACTCCAAAGGGAACGCCCTACGGTAAGCTGGTCAGGGAAATTTGCTTGCGCCTTCCCTCCAAACCCCCCCTGATTCCTTTAATGAGCAGGGTAGTGAACAAGATTAACAGAGAACAGATGACGCTTATCCTAGTTGCTGCCACGTGGGCAAGGCAGCCATGGTATGCACATCTGCGCAAACTGGCAGTGTGCTATCCCATCAAACTCCCATGCTGAACCAATTTATTGACCCAACACGGGGGAATAACAGTACACCCTCACCCACACTCAATGAACTTGGCAGCATGGCTCCTGAGGTCATAGAGTTCGGACATTTTAACCTTCCACAGAGGTGTATGGATATCTTGAAGGAAGCAAGAAAGCCTAACACTAGGCATTGTTGTTTTGACAAATGGAGGAGATTTGTGATTTGGTGCCAGTCTAAACAAATTAACCCCATAGAATGTACCCCTTTTTCCATTCTAACTTATATGCTCCACTTGCTTGATTCAGGGTTAGTATTCAAATCTTTAAAGGTCCACCTGGCGGCCTTGTCAGCCTATACCACCTCCCACAATAAGGTCTCACGGTGGAAGGTACCTGTCATCAAAACATTCATGGAGGGAGTAAAGGGACTACACCCTCCAATTTCAAACCCCCTGCCAGGATGGGATCTCAATGTTGTACTCGCTAAGCTCATGGGACCCCCTTTCGAGCCAATGCATACATCTAGTCTCAAACACCTGACTTACAAAACTGCTTTCTTTGTGGCTATTACTTCCATAAGAAGAGTTGGTGAAATACAAGAATTGTCGGTGCATAATCCTTTCTTTATCATACACAAGGACAAGCTGGTTTTACGTACTCGCCCTGGGTTCTCCCTTAAGTTAATCTCTAGAATTCACGTAAACCAGTCTATTGAGCTACCGGCTTTCTTTCAGAACCCCACTAGCTCACAGCGGAGGTAAAACTCCACACACTAGATTTGAGGAGGGCGGTCCTTTACTATGTAAACAAGACCAGACCGGTAAGAAAAACAGACCAACTGTTTGTGTCCATAGCAACAGGTAGAGGAGGAGATCGCATTTCAAAGAATGCCATCTCCATGTGGATAGTCGGATGTATACAATTGTGCTATTACCTATCAAACAAGACCACTGCCTTTCACGCCAGGAGCACAGGAGCCACTCTGGCTTTCATTGCAAATGTCCCTCTAGACACAATTTGCAAAGCAGCTACATGGAGCTCAGTACACACTTTCACTCAGCATTACTGTATTGACACTCATTCCAAGACGGATACACAGGTGGGACAAGTGGTTCTAAGACACCTCTTCGCACATGAACCTTCTCAAATCCCACCACCGTCTCCTAACACTGCTCGCTTATTTATGCACAGCATGTGATCTAAGCAGATTCCACAAGCCTCAGAAGGGATACATTACTCAGCTTAATCGTATTTCTGATGCTTGTATCTGCTTAGATTCCCATGCGCCCACCCTTTCTCCCGGGGCACATGGTTGCCTATGAGCTTGTCTGATATGTATCTGCGTGGATACAACAGTACTCACGCTACACCTCATGCTATCTCATGTCAGAAAAATAACAATCTGAGGGACCTAGACGCATGAAGGATCATGGGTACAGTGGACGTCAGACTAGGATAGTATTACTGGCACGCCTTGTCGACTTCCCTTTTCCAGTTTGGAAAACAACAAATGTAATACTCCGCAGCTTCCACCTGGTGTGGGTTTATGCACATCATGTGAATCTAAGCAGATACAAGCATCAGAAATAGGATTGCAATGAGTAATGTATTCTCTCTCTCTCTCTCTCTCTCTATATATATATATATATATATATAATTTCTGAGGCTTGTGGAATCTGCTTAGATCACATGCTGTGCATAGGCCGACATCTAGTGGAAGCTGCGGAGTATTACAGTTTGTTTTTCGAAACTCGAAAATGGGCGTCGACACAGGCGTGCCAGTAATACTATCCCTAGTGTGACGTCCACTGTACCCAAGATCCCTCACGCGTCTGGGATCCTCAGATTGTTTTTTTCCGCCATACTGGTCGGAAGCATCTTGCGGAGTCCCCTGGCCTTAGCCATACTTTTGCTAATTATTGAAATTTAAAATTATTTATTGACATCCTTCCCCACCCCAACGTCGACCCTCGAACTCGACGACGGCTGGAGAAGACATCGACCGTCGGCTGCTGCACGACGGATCTGGGCCTCGGAAGGCCGCTGGCCTCGGCCCGGGCCTAGTAGGACGCTGGCCTCGGCCCTGCAAGTAGGGAGAGTGGGGGGTGGTACATACTCTTCACTCTTGGTATATAGGTACACCTTATATATTTCCTACACTTACCAGCCCGCTGCCTCAAGGTGCGTATGGAGAGTACCCCTTTCCAATTCTGCCCCAAGTGCAACCGCAAATACCCTTGGGTCGACAGGCACGCCACGTGCAATCTCTGCTTGCCGAGGGACCACCCCGAAGCGAACTGCAGAGCGTGTAGTAGGTTTAAGCCTAAGACACTTAAGGACCGTTCGACAAAGCGTTGGGCCCACCACGCCAGGCAGGCGGCCATGGCAGCGGAGGGCGCCTTCAGCGATGGCAGCGACGCCGTACTTTCGGACGGTGAGGGCATTACGGCGTCGAAAGACTGCCGAGCGCAGGTCCCCGACCTCGGAAGGTTGTCCGGCAGGGCGGCTATGGGGAAGACCCCCGGCGATGCAAGCGCTACACACCCTACACACACTAAGCACACTAAGTCCAACCGAACCTCGACGACGTCGACTTCTCGGAAAGAGGCACAGATAGAACGGTCCGACTCAGTGTCCTCTGGGCGCTCTCGATCAAGATCGCCTCATGACGCAAGGCAATCATCCACTCTTGCCAAGAGTGCCTCGCTCCCTAGATGACGACTTCCACCCCCAGGCCGCGCTCCAGGAGACCGAGGCCGCAGTTAACACCAGCGAGGCCCCACGCTCGAAACAAGATACCTCTCCCGACCCTCGACGCCAGGCGTCGAAAGTCTCTGGGGCCTCCAAGGGGCAGGGAAAACATTTTTCCACGCACGGGGAGGGGGGGAAACAGCGGAAAGCACAGCCTTCCACTCCTGTAAGACCATCCTTCCACCCTAAGCAGACAGACAAACATAAATCCAGCAAGGGTACCCTTGATAAGTCCTCTAAGTTGCCTACTAAAGTCATACCCTGTTCCAAGGAATGGTCCAGTGAAGACATAGACAGGGTCATGTCAAGGATGTCTTCCTTAGCTGATTTTTATGACAAGAACCCAGAACATTTCCTTTTGTATGACCCTCAAGGGGCCACACCCTCAGGCTCCTCTGATCCTATCCCCCTAAGTAAAAAGGCCCGGTTCGAAAGACCTGAACCCTTCGAGGTGCAGCCTTACTCTACTCCATACTCTACTCCACACCCCAGATACCAAGGACAGCCTTTCCCTGAAGGGGACCAGGAGTTTACAATTATGGAGGAACAAACCGGGACTGAATACTATGCGGATGATGAGGACCTGGAGGAGGTAGAAGATGAGCAGGAAATTTACAGAGTAGATTCCCCGGTAGAGAGCGAAGCCCCAGTTACCGACTCGCCAGTTGATAACCAGCCCCTCCTTAATGAAGTTCTCGCTCGCGCAGCAGAACATTTTCACATCGACACCCACGGTGTACAGGGGGAAAGGGACTTCGCAGAAGAGTTGGTGGGAGAGAGGAGGCCAGTCGCCCAGACCATCCCTATCCTTAAATCCATCCAACGTAGAATAGATCCATCCCTGGTAAATCCTAACCTCACCAGAGCCGTCAACCCCAGAGTCGAAAAACTTTTTCGGGCAGCCCAGTCTGACCCTCGTTATATAAGAGGACATCTTAAACCAGACTCCCTAGTGGTTACCAACACTCGGAAAAGGGCTGGGACACCCTTATCGTCGTCAGAAGCTCCTCCCGACAAGGAGAGCAAAAGACTGTACGGGTTTGGCAGGAAGGTAGCCTCAACGTCCGCCTACCAAGCAAGGATTGCAAACTCCACCACCCTGTTGGCAAGTTACAACTGCCATCAATGGGAAGAGGTCGCGGCGCTCATAGCCTCTGCTCCTGAACCGTTAAAGGGCCAGTTGGCTCGGTTCTCGGCAGAAGGGAGAGCCGTTTCTGGTTGCATATTAAAAGCAACTTTCGACGCCGCGGACAACGCAGGAAGATTGATAGCAGAAGGTACTGTTATCAAGAGACATGCGTGGTTACGGCAGTCGGGGTTCAAAACAGAAACCCAGGCTTCATTAATAGACAAGCCGGTGGAACCCGATCTATTGTTTGGGAAAGCGGTCGAAGACGCACTTAAGAATGCCAAGGACGAGTACGAGACTCTCAAATCCGTTGGCCAGCTTACCAACAAACCCCTTAACCAGAGGGGGAACAGTAATTTTCGTCGCCCACGCGGCCAAAATTCACAAAGAGGCAACTATGCCCAAGGACAGGTACACAATGGAACAACAACCAGCAGTCTACCCAAAGTTACGGCAGGGGTAACAAGAGAGGTCGTGGAAGAGGCAGAGGCAGCCCCAACAAGGGAGGTGGCACGCCTCCACCAAAGCAGTGACGCTCAGTTCAGGGTCCCTTCTCACGCAACCCCAGTAGGGGGACGCATTTCCAACTTCACCCAGGCTTGGGAAGGGATCACCTCAGACAGATGGGTGCTGTCAACAGTGTCCACAGGATATTGTATAGAATTACTGCAGCGTCCCCGGAACCACCCTCCACGACAAAGAATACACTCCTTAGAACATCAGAAGATCCTTCTCGAGGAGATCGCCATTCTGCTAGAAAAGGACGCGATAGAACTCGTCCCAGGACACCAGGTAAACAAGGGTATCTATTCAACTTACTTCCTTGTGCCAAAGAAAGATTTGACAATGCGCCCAGTATTGGACTTACGGCCTGCCAACAAGTATGTCAAGCCCCAAAAGTTTCGTATGACTACGCTACAAGAGGTAATCCCCCTCCTAAAAAAGGGGGATTACATGGCAACCTTGGATATGAAAGATGCTTATTTTCATATTTCCATGCTCCCAGCACACAGAAAATACTTGCGCTTCAAGGTGGACAGTCGCCACTACCAATTCAAGGTACTGCCCTTCGGGATAGCTTCAGCACCAAGGGTATTCACCAAGGTACTGGCGGTGGCAGCTGCACACCTACGCAGGGAGGCAATCCCAGTGTACCCTTATCTGGACGACTGGCTCATAACGGGGGAAACCCCAGGAATTTGCAGGTCAAACATTCAGAGGACTATCGACCTCCTCCACGAATTAGGCTTCTCTATCAACGAGAAGAAGTCAAGTCTGGTGCCAAGCACCTCAAAACAGTTCCTAGGAGCAATCCTAGATACTCAGAAAAGGTTGACCTTCCCTTCGGAAGAGAGAATTCGGAATATACTACTGCAAATTCCACATTATCAGTCAGGTCAACAAATAACGGTACGCAAAGCAATGCGGTTACTGGGCATGATGGCGTCATGCATTTACCTGGTCCCCCACGCGCGTCTGCGCATGCGTCCCATGCAGGAATGGTTGGCGAAACAGTGGTCTCAGGCAAGTGGTCAGTGGGACGATCTAGTGGTCGTTTCGCCAACACTCGTACAGAGCTTACACTGGTGGACAAGAGAGAATCTCGCAAGGGGAAAACCCTTTTACGATCCCGAAGTACAGGCAGTGGTGACTACAGATGCATGCCTGACTGGGTGGGGAGCTCATCATCTCCACCACACAGCTCAGGGTCTCTGGTCTCACTCAGTAGCCAAGAACCACATCAACCTGCTAGAGCTTCTGGCAGTATTCCGAGCGCTTCGGGCGTTCGAGCCCCATCTGCTAAACTTGTCGGTGCAGATCCGGACGGACAGCACGACAGCCATGTTCTATCTGAACAAACAAGGAGGGACTCGTTCGCCAAATCTGTCCAAGCTTGCCCAGAAAATCTGGATATGGGCACTCAGACGGAACATCTTCCTGTCATCACAACATGTTCCAGGGGAGCTCAATTCCCTAGCGGATGCCCTAAGCAGAGACTCCCTCCCAGAAGAACACGAATGGGTCCTTCACAGAGATATCGTAGAAGATCTCTTCTCTCAGTGGGGTTTCCCCACTATAGACCTATTCGCCACAAGCGAAAACAAACAATGCCCAGGATTTGCATCCAGGTTCCCCCAGCCAGACTCCCAAGGGAACGCCCTGTGGATGAACTGGTCAGGGATGTTTGCGTACGCTTTTCCACCAACTCCTCTCATCAGGAAGGTGGTGTACAAGATGAACAAGGAATCGATGACGCTCATCCTAGTTGCTCCCATGTGGGCGAGACAACCATGGTTTCCACACCTACGCAGGATGTCGGTGTGCGAGCCCATCAAACTCCCAGCCTGGTACAACCTA
Source organism: Ambystoma mexicanum (assembly GCF_040938575.1). Classification (NCBI taxonomy): domain Eukaryota; kingdom Metazoa; phylum Chordata; class Amphibia; order Caudata; family Ambystomatidae; genus Ambystoma; species Ambystoma mexicanum. The sequence continues at coordinate 1,127,726,423 of NC_090929.1, read as the reverse complement.
CTGTCCCAGCAACAAGGTCAAACAGTGCACCAGGAACCCAACTCAATGAACCTGGCAGCATGGCTCCTGAGGTCATAGAGTTTGGGCATCTCAATTTACCACAGAGGTGTATGGACATCCTAAAAGAATCCAGGAAACCAAACACAAGGCACTGTTACTTTGACAAGTGGAAGAGATTCGTTATTTGGTGCCAGAATAAACAAATCAACCCAGTTGATTGCACTCCTTCCAACGTTGTAACATACATGCTCCACCTGCTGGACGCAGGTTTGGTTTTTAACTCTCTGAAAGTACACCTGGCAGCCCTCACGGCTTACACCACATCCCATAACAAAGTATTGTGGTGGAAAGTACCAGTAGTTAAAGCCTTCATGGAAGGAGTAAAGAGACTTCACCCTCCTATTTCGAACCCACCGCCAGGATGGGACCTCAACGTGGTGCTAGCTAAGCTCATGGGCCCCCCTTTCGAACCCATGCATAAAAGTAGTCTCAAACACCTGACTTATAAAACGGCCTTCTTAGTAGCCATTACCTCTATAAGAAGGGTCAGTGAAATTCAGGCTCTGTCAGTGCAGGATCCTTTCTTTACTATCCACAAAGACAAACTGGTTTTACGCACACACCCTAGGTTCTCACCTAAATTTATATCTAAATTCCATGTAAAACAGTCCATCGAGCTTCCGGCTTTCTTCCAGAACCCGCAAAGCTCATCTGAGGTGAAACTACACACCCTTGATGTGCGTAGGGCGGTCCTCTACTATGTAAATAAAACCAGACCGCTAAGGAAAACAGATCAACTGTTTGTCTCCGTAGCTACAGGCAGAGAGGGGGATCGCGTCTCTAAAGGCGCGATCTCGAAGTGGATTATCAACTGTATACAGCTGTGTTACTCTCTTTCTGAAAAAACTCTGCCTTTTATGCCAAGGGCCCATTCTACTAGAGGCATTGGGGCCACTCTGGCTTTCATTGCAAATGTTCCCCTCGACACCATTTGCAAAGCAGCTACTTGGAGCTCTATTCACACTTTTACTCAGCATTACTGCATTGACACTCATTCCAAGACAGATACACAAGTGGGACAAGCGGTTCTAAGACACCTGTTTGCTCATGACCCTTCTCACATCCCACCTCCTTCTTCGGGTACTGCTCGCTAATCTATGCACAGCATGTGATCTAAGCAGATTCCACAAGCCTCAGAAGGGATACATTACTCACCGTAATCGTATTTCTGATGCTTGTATCTGCTTAGATTCACATGCGACCCACCCTTCCTCCCCTCCGAGAGAAGGCGCATGATTGCTTGTAGTCTTACCTTTCTTCTATCTGTTTGGATTATCTGTACTCACGCTACTCCTCATGCTTCCTCATGTCAGAAAAAATACAATCTGAGGATCCCAGACGCGTGAGGGATCTTGGGTACAGTGGACGTCACACTAGGGATAGTATTACTGGCACGCCTGTGTCGACGCCCATTTTCGAGTTTCGAAAAACAAACTGTAATACTCCGCAGCTTCCACTAGATGTCGGCCTATGCACAGCATGTGAATCTAAGCAGATACAAGCATCAGAAATACGATTACGGTGAGTAATGTATCCCATATATATATATATATATATATATATATATATATATATATATATATATATATATATATATATATATATATATATATATATATATATATATATGCACACACACGCACGCTACCAGACATGCTCCCTTCTCCAGTCATTTATCACCTGTCGGCCTTCATGGTTCAAAATCTGAAGATCACTGCCTGGGGTGGAGCTTAACCCCTGCCATCTAATTTTTTAAGGTCTAGAAGGACCAAAGGAGGCAGAGGGACTGCACACATGAGAGGGTACACAGGCCCTATGGGGCTGGGAGTGTAGCTCTTTCCTGAAGGGAACGTTTTTAAATATAGTTTATAATTATTTAAATTACTGAGGATTCCCTGTCTGACAGCTGAGAATATTCAAGCATATGAATCTTTGAAAGATACCAATGCTGGAGAAATACAGTTACAGGTAAGTAACTGAGACTTACAACCCTGAATTTTTTCGGTTGTCTGGGGGTTGCTGGGAGTATGTGGTCTTCAGTCCTTTGTTTCAGTGAGAGGTACCCAGGCGTTGCAGGTTCGAGGCTTCTTCTGTTCAGGTGCATCTGCAAGATGCAGAACTGTTCTACAGTATGGGACCCCTCATGGATTCACATGCTCATGAATATTCCCCGTTGTCAGGCTGGGAATCCTCAGTAATATTAAAGCAGTTTAGCTTTGAAGCCTAAAAACTGCATATCACTTATATAGCCTATTGCTGTCACTTTGAGTCATACTGGTGGTCATCTTCAGATTTTTTACCGCACGTTTACGTGTTGAGAGTCCTTGTGTTTCAATCCTAGAAATATCAACTTTTTTCATCTATTTTTGCTATATCTTCAACTTTTTATTCTCATCATCGTGACTGCCGGTAGTGTTGTTCCGTCTTTGTGAAGACCTGGGCATCGGAAAATCTTCTCGCCGCTAGATGCCCTCTACTCGACTTGAGGCCTCCTCCACGCGGCCATTGGCGGAAGCCAGCAAGAACAGCCTTTTCAGGTCCTGCTCCAAGTGTTGCCTCAAGAACATTTTTGTGGCTGATCGACATGAAACATGTATATATTGCCTGCACCAAGACCATGATGTCGATGCTGCTCCATTTACCAGTCCTTCTCCACGAAGACATGGAAGGATCGCTGTAGAAGGTTGCTTTGAGGAGGGTGGCAGTCATGCCTCTGTCAGGATCAGCAGATCTGCAGGAAAAACTCCCTCTGCGAAGAGGTTGAGGTCTTATGAGGACACTTCCCTGGGGAAGAAATCTAAAAGGGACATGGGCATAAATCACACACCTCGACAGCCCTTCAGTCGATGGCTGCGACGGCTGCCAGGACCCAGTCATTCGCATTATCGACCGCTCCCTCCACGATAACTGCATCCACGATTACCACATCCACAAGATAGTCTTCCGGCAAACAACATCCGTTGACATCCATGACATCAACAACACGTCGATGAGTCACCCGTCGTCGAGCACAAGCACAAATCATCATCGGTCCGACTATGCCACGACTGCACCGTCTACGATTGAATCGTTGACCACCTTGTCCACAGTTACGACCATCGTGTCCAGGGTTGCGTTGTCTCCCAGACCAGCTCCCACAATGACAACACAAGCTCCAGTGATCGCTTCCTTTGCTAAAAGTGCTAATGTGGAGAGCGGCATGCTTTCAGCACTTTTATTTTGCCACAACCTCAAAAGCAAATTCAATGTTTTCTCTGGTGCCTAAGGCCACTGAGACACCACCTGTCCAAATGCTACAGGAGGGTAACATGTCGGAAGAAGAACCTTTTGGAGGCTTTATTTTGGGATCGGGAGAAGATGGAAGAGGTACCTGACCCTATTCTTCCAGCACCTCATCAATGGGTGCATCCACCAGTTTCACCTTCTGCACCCGCTGCTCTGCCTGCATTTCATGTGGGAACAAAATCGGCACCCATGGATGTGTTGCACATCTTGTCCTCTTTGCAAACCTTGGTGACTTAACTGAAGCACCGCCTACCTCCCCATCCCATCAAGGTGCCCCTAGTAGGAGCCCTCCATCACTGCCTGTGCGGGACGATGTAATCCCCCAGCATTTGCCTTCTCAACCGGAACCTCATTTGCTAAGCCCAGTGGCTGCTCTCACGGATTACGATGACCTAGTACCAGTGGATGGAGAACCTCCTGGGGTACCCTACAAAAGTTCTCCACCAGACTAGACTAAATGGGTCCTTCCACACACTATTAACATGAGCAGTGAAGCTATTCGATCTCGTCCCGGAGGAACAGAAAAAATTGTTCCTGTTCTGGAGATATGAAGCCTCCAGAACATCAGCGGTGGCCATCTCTGTGCTAGATGACATCTGGAACGATGGTTTATTGTTCATGAGAAATAATTTTTTGGCTCCACAAAAGAAGGATCATCTGGAAAAGAAATATAAAGTTCCAGAGACTGTGCCCAAATGTCTTCGTACTCCGCCATCTCTGGACTCTGTGGTCTCGGCTACAGCAAGGAAGAGATCTGCTAACCCGTTGTCCTCATCCATGGATCCTCCTGACAAGGAGGGAAAGCAGCTGCATGCTTTCAGAAAGCGGGTAATTACCTAGTCTCTTACTATGATCAAGGCTGCAAATTCCTTGGCCATTCTTTCCCGGTACGACCGGGAATTGTGGTATAAACTGGGTCCCATCTTGGATTTTCCACCTGACGCCAAGAGGGATGAGGCTTTGGCCTTGCTTCATGAGGGTGAAGCCGCATCTGATCATGCCATTATCGTGGCCTTGGATGTTGCAGGCGCAGGGTTCCACTAGATGGGAAATGGGGCTGTTCTGATGAGCCAGGGGTGGTTGAAGGCCACCAATTTCCACACTGACATGCAATCTAAGGTCATTCATATGCGATTTGATGGCATCAATCTCTTAGGTAAAGAGGTTGACGAGATCCTTCAGGCAATCAAGACGGACACTGACGCTGCCTGCTTCCTTGGCACACTGCACCAGCAAAGGCAGCCCTTTAGTTCTAGGAAGGTAAGATTTTCAAGACCCACTAGAGATTTTCAGCCATCATATTGCCAGACGTCTCGCAACACCTCGCAGGAGGCATACCGAGGGAGATTGCAGGCGTAGAAAGGTATGCAGAGACGGCACAGAGCCTCTTCCCACGCTCAAACAAGCCTGACCAGCATCCGGTTCCGGGTCCTCACTTCAGCACCTCAGTGGGCAGCCAGTTATCGCAGTTTGTCGAACAGTGGCGCAACTTCTCCACCAACAAAATGAGTGCTCAACATTTTTCAACAGGGTCACACTCCCGAATTTCTAGGCAAATGCCCTTCCATTTCACCAATAAAGAATAAGGAATATCATCTGCCCCTTTTACAGGAAGCTCGGTCCCTACTAAAAAAAAAGAATGTAGAAGCTCCAGATACTTCCTGGTGAGAAATGAGTCTGGTGGCTGGCTATCCATCCTTGGCCTTGGGCAGCTCAAGTTCCTAAAATTGCAAAAGTTCTGCATGGTCACTTTAAGAAACCAGAGGGTGTCTCACCTGCTAGTCCCCGGGGATCTCTCCATTAGGTGGCAGTGCACTTCCATTGCCTTTGGATCCAGACCCTGGGGGTGGACTAGTGTGCGAGGATCACCTGGTTGACGGGTCTTTGGGGAGTGGTGTTGAGGCAGCGGATGGTGAGATGCAGTATTTCCCCCTTTTTTGTCTATCCAACCTATCCTATTTTTTAGGATTCTCAGAGGTCCCACCTCCCCTCAACCCCCTTTTTACTCAAACACTGGGTTGAGGAAGAGGGTGACTGAGAGTAACAAGAGTAAATCTCATACATCATACTGGACATGTCCCGTTAATTGGGTCAGGCAAAGTCAGGCACTTGACTTTAAGTGCATACACCTGATACCAATTGGCTCTTCTCACGTGGATAAAAGGCTGAACCTAAAAACATACTATGAGCAAGGTAGAACATGAGTAGGAGTAGCACTTCCGGGACGAAGGTAAACCTACTGGAGCAGAGTGACGGTCCAAGGGATGAGAGCAGCAGGTTGAAAATCCCAAGAGTTACCTATTGGAGGTCGTTGCCTCTGACAGGCCACGAAAGACAAGTGGATGAAGCCAGATCCCACATCAGAAGGAAAACCAAGAAAGAAACGCACCCAGCGGGTGAGTTGGGAAACGACCTAAGAGACCGGTGTGTGTTAAAGAATGTTTGAAGTGGCAACATTATATCGCAAGTGAAGACTGCACGCATGTAGATGAGGTGCAAAGAAAGGCAGAACTGTGAATGAACTTTTAAGTAAGGACAGCTGTGAAATCAGCGATACTGAGTAACGGAGTGGTCTGGAGAAAGGAAGTAGCCCACTCGAACGTCTCTGTGAAAGGTGCATTGTTTGAAAACGATAAAGTAAATTAAATGCAAAAGCGAAGTAAGCAAAATAGAGAAGGGGAGAGTGAAAGTTTAACCTTGAACTTTAGTCGAAGTGGTCCTGCGGAGGTCTGTAAAGAAAGCCATGCATATTCGAAAGTCTTCGACATCCGAAAACGGTCTGAGCCCGGCTGAGGAAGACCTCAAGTGCAATAAGCTTGGGGAAGGGAGCACCCTTGGAAGTCTTGGTGGACTTTGTTGTGAAAGGTCTGAACCGGACAGAGGGGGACCCACGCGAACTGTGTTTTGAAGAAGTCCGAGCCCAGCAAAGGGAGGCCTGCATGAACTTTTTGTTGAAATATTATTTTGAAGTCTAGAAAGAGGGACTTTGACGTGGAGGGCCAGGTGGGCCTCGATCCACATTTTTGAACTATTTATTGTGTTGAAACCCAAGCAAGAGTGTCGTCGTCCTACCTACAGGGACCGCCTTACTCTGTGTGGTCTGACAAGGAGCGCCTTACACTGTGTGGTCTAATGTGGGGAGGAGAGCTGATTCAGCTACATGTATTCCTATATGTACATTTTTCCTTCATCCACTTTTTGTACAAGATATAGGGTAGGCATTTGGTTTTGTTAGCATAGGCCATTTTGATTTGACAGACTCCACTACGACTGTTTTGCTTATCGTTTGATTGTTGAGACTACTCCCATCTTAGTTATAGGGCAAAGTAGGAGTTTTTCCAATCCCAGAAACTTCAATAAAAGTTTTACAAATTGTACCTATTGTGTCCATGCCATACTTGTGATACCATGCCTCCCCTACATCACAGTACAACATGTTTCCGGTCAGCTGGAACAGAGAGACTTTGTCTTCTCTCTGGGCTTGGAGGATGCCTTCTTCCACATTCCTGTACACCGCAAGCACGCTTCCTTCGTTTCATGGTTCAAGGGAAGCGTTACCAGTTCAAATCTGTCCACTACAGCCTAAAATTGGCTCCAAGAGTCTTCACAAAATGCGTAGCTACAGTGGCTGCCAATCTCTGCTGCGCAGGCATTCACGTCTATACCTAACTAGACGTCTGGCTGATACGTGCCCCCTCGCAGCTGCTGGCCATGCAGCACACCAAAGAGACCATCCGATGCCTGACTTCACTGGGATTCTCCATCAATGTCTCAGAACGCTCCGTTCCTGGGCTCACGACAGGACACATTGCAATGTCTGGCGACTCGGAGGAGAGAGTCCATGCCATATTCTACAAGGTCTTCAGCTGTCCTATCTCCAGCTAACAACAGTTCGCTCCATCAAGTCAAAACTGGGGATGTCTTCCTGGATTCCTCTGGTACCCCACTGCCGGTTGCATACAAGACGTCTTCAGGAGTTCCTAGACGACAGGTGGAAACAGATATTGGGCTCCTGGACGACAAAATCAAGCTCAGCCCGGCATTCCACCGGACTCTACAGTGGTGGTGTCATCGACATCACCTCACACAGGGTGCCCCCTTTCACCCAATGGCACATCAGGCCACAGTGACAACCAATGCCTCCCTTGACACAGATATCACTAATTCTTTTCACTTACATTTTTGTCTTTTTTTTTAAAAAACTACTGGACGGATTTACACCAAATAAAAAAAGCACGCTTTCGGGACCAAGCCGCCGCTCCCGCCGCAAATTTGGTGTAAATCCGTCCAGCGGTTTGGGCTGTAGGCGTGAGCAAAGTTTTTTCCCATTATGTCTATGGGAAAAAAAGAAGTTTTGGTACCCCCCCCTATAAATTTTCCCCCCCTGGACCAAACCTCACCAAACTTTGCAGAAAAATTCAGAGTGGGCCATATACTGTTTTTTGCAAAGTTTGGTGAGGATTCGTCCAGGGGGAGCGAAGTTATAAGCCGCCCAAAAAGTGCTCTTCCTATGGAAACAGCAACTTAACCATAACTACATGGCCACTACCGTGGCCATGTAATATATATATATTTCTGAGGCTTGTGGCCGACATCTAGTGGAAGCTGCAGAGTATTACAGTTTGTTTTTCGAAGTTCGAAAAGGGGCGTTGAACTAGGGCATGCCAGTAATACTATCCCTAGTGTCACGGCCACTGTACCCATGATCCCTCACGCGTGTAGGACCCTCAGATTGTTTTTTTCCACCATACTTGTCGGAAGTATATCGCGGAGTTCCCTTTGCTCTAGCCATTCAATATTATTACAAAATGTGCCCGTTTTCTCCAACCCTACGCCGAAGATCGACGTCAGTGAATCGAGACTGAGGAAATTAGCCGTCGAGACTACACACCAGACTTTGGGCCTCGGCCCTGTGCAAGTAGGGAGGGTGGGGAGAGACACACACACGCACGCACGCACGCCCGCTGCCAATTAGTAACATATGGAGAGCACTCCCTTTTAAATTCTGCCCAAAGTGTAACTAAGTTTCCATGGCTAGACAAACACAATATGGGTAACTTGTGTCTCCCACAAGACTATCCTGTGGCTAATTGTAGAGCTTGTAAGCTCTTCAAGGCCAAAACACTCCAGGACCGCTCGACGAAGCGCTGGGCCCACTACGCCAGGCAGCTAGAGGCCATGGACGCCGTGGGTTCCTTCAGCGATGGCAGCGACGCCGCCTTATAGTACCGCAAGGGCACAGGGGTGACTTCAGGCACCCATGCGCAAGCCCCGACCTCGGAGGACTGACCGGCGGTTCAGTTATTGAGAGCACCAGGCGGCAAGAGCGCAACACACACCTCTTTCACCAAACACATTAGTCCCAGCCGAGATTCGATACATATGTTGAGCGATCGGCAAAAGAAAGCATCGAGAGAGCGGTCCGCTGATTCGGTGTCCTCTGGGCGTTCCTGGTCATGTTCGCCTCACGACACGCAACCGTCCACGGTTGCAAAAGATGCCACATTACCAAAAGTCATTGAGGTCCGGTCGTCAGAAGACAAATCCGACCTCTTCCCCAAGTAGCACGTTCCACGTCTACTTCAGTAGCACGTTCGTCTGCTTCCGAGATTCAACGCCTCTCTTCCAAGACTCCCGAATCTCGTGCCACCACCTCCAAATATCGATGCCGGGCATCGAAACACTCAGAAAACCCTAAGGGTTCAGGAAAACATTCCTCTAGTGATGGGAGGGGGGAAAAGAACATAAAAAACCCTCAGAACATCAGGTTCAGAAGGAAAAACAAAAAGACCCTAAATCTTTAGAAAAATCCAAGGTCCCTGACCCTATCACCAAGGAAAAGATTGTTCCTCCCACTCCTCAGGTTATGGGCATGGATGAAGAACCACAGCAAGAGAGGGTTATCCTCAGTTCCAAGCAATGCAACTCAGAGGACATTGACAGCGTAATGAGGAGGATGTCCTTTTTTGTAGACTTCTACGAAAAGGACCCTAATTATTTCCATAGCTATCAAAATACACCAGCTACCTCTGCCCCTTCGGGATCCAAAGACCGTCAACCCCCTACTAAGAGGCTCTGTTCTGAGACTCCAGTGCAGGGTTTGGTTTCAGGCCCTTCAATAATTCAACCTTACCAGCCATATGGTGAGGAGTCAGAAACACAGATGCTGGAAGACTAGACAGGGGTTGAGTACTATTGGGATGATGAGGACCAGGACCGGGAGGAGGAAGATGAGGCGGAAGCCTACAGTCTTGACTCCCCTGCTCCGAAGGATCCCCCAGTGAATGACTCGCCGGTTGATAATCAACCATTACTCAATGAGGTACTAGCTGAAGCTGCAGCCCATTTTCAAATAAACACACAGGGTGTCCAAGAAGATAGAGATTTTGCAGAAGAAATCCTAGGGGACAGGAAAGCCATTGCCCAAGCTCTCCCCATATTAAAATCAATCCAGGGCAGAATTGATCCCTCTCTGGTAACCCCTAATCTTACTCAGGCAGTTAATCCACGAGTGGAAAAATGATTTCGGGCCGCTCCCTCTGATCCCTTATACATAAGGGGTCAGTTAAAACCCGACTCATTAGTAGTAACCACCAGAAAGAGGGGGGGCACACCACTAGCTTCTCCAGAAGCACCCCCCGACAAAGAGAGCAAGAAAATATATGCTCTGGGGAGGAAGGTGGCATCCACGGTAGCATATCAGGCACGTCTTGCTAACACCACCACTCTGTTAGCAAGCTACAATTGTCACCAATGGGAACAAGTAGCTGCCCTAATAGCCTCCGCACCTGAACCACTAAAGGGCCAGTTGGCCCAAATTGCATCAGCCGGAAGATCTGTGTCTGGATGCATCCTTTTATTTTTTTTATAACTCTGTTTATTGGGTTTAAACAACACAACGTAGTAGACATGAATCATAGGCATACAACAGATGAAGGAAACATGGCAGTATCAAAAGCAAGAAGGGCGCCGCGGGGCCATGGGCCGTAAGACAGTTGCGAGACAAGGCAGGTAAATCATGTTATCAGAGGTGCTGATCTGCAATCACTGGCGATTTCAATGAACATCAAGCCATTTGCCCCATATCTTTTCGAATTTGCAGGGGCAACCCCGTGCACTATAAATCCGGCGTTCTGAAGCTGCGCATCTGTCCAGTTCATTACTCCAGCGGTTCAGGCACAGTAGATCCGCAGAGTCCCATTAAGCCGCGATAAGTCTTTTGTCTGCCCCTAACGCAATCGGCAGAATTTATTTTCCTATTTTGACAGGTCTACTTCTCCCCAGATGCCTAAAAGTACCATTTTGGGATCTCTAGGAATTGACATTCCCAGGGCAGAGGAGATCGTATTAATACAGTTCTCCCAGAAGACCTGTAACACCTGGCAGTCCCATATCATATGGTAGAAGGTGGCTGGCTCAGATTTGCATCTAAGGCATGTCCCATCTTCTATTCCCCCCTTCTGGCCATTGCAGTACGTGAGTGGTCTCAGCGGTGAAGGATTCTCAATTGTATTAGTCTGAGTTTAGTTTCTATCCCAATTTCCCTGGGGGACATTAATGCATGAACCCAGTCTTCTGATTCCAGTTGGCCTACATCCCTTTCCCATTTTGCTTTGAGCCCATCAAGCTGTGTAGCCCCGAATGAGTTGAGGGCCTGATAGAGGGTGGAGGTGACCTTAGAGGAAATGTGTTGCGGGAGGATGTTGGTTTCAATGGGAGAGCAGGGGGGTATGTTTGTCGTGTCAGGGAATTGGGTGCGGATGGCGTGGGCCAGCTGCGCATGTCGAAACCGGTCCATCGGTGCCAGGTCAAACTGCTCCTGCATGTTCTCAAAGTCCAGGAGGTGACCCTTTTGTATCACATGTGCTAGTGTGTGTATCCCCTTTGCGCGCCAGTGACCAAAAGAGCCCATTTTCACTATTTCTGGGAGGGGCGCGTTGTGCCATATGGGTTGGGGCAGTGTTGGCTTTCCTTTCAAGCCGATCAGTTTGTGTGCATCCTGCCAGGCACGACGGATATGGTGCGTTGTTTTTTGGCAACGTCGGGAGCGGTTGTGGGTGGCATATAGGCTCAGTAGCGGGTTTAATGGGGTCATGGTCTCCAGTTCAATACGGATGTGTGGTAGTGTGGGGTCTGCGTGTATCCAGTCGTTTACCACCCCGATCTGTGTCGCAAGGTAATACGTGCGTATGCAGAGTAAACCGATCCCTCCCCCCCATACCGATCTCTGGAGCGTGTCCAGGGCGATTCTTGGTTGTTTCCCTCCCCATAACAGCGTGCAAAGGTTTCTGTCAATAAGTGCGAAGGTCTACCGGGGATGTTAAATGGGGTGTTTTGGAGAAAGTACAAAAGTCTGGGGAGGGTCATCATCTTGAATAATGCGGCTCTACCCATTAGCGATAGGGGGAGTGATTGCCAATGGGAGGTATCTCTGTTAAACCGCTCTATTACTGGTTGTAAATTAAGTTGGAGGAACCCTTCAAGTGTCGGGTCGAGCCGTATGCCCAGATATTTACATTCCCTGATGGAGATATGGTATGGGCAGGTCTCGGGGATCGCAGACTCGCCCCCCTGGATCGGGAAGTAAATGATCTTGGCTTCATTCACCTTTAGGCCCGCAAAGTTCTGGACTCCCTAAGGATGAGGGAGACAGTTGGGCATGAAGTGCTCGGGTTACTAAGGTATATGAGGAGGTCATCCGCATAGAGCGAGAGGCGGTCTTCTCCCCCCCCCTGAACCCCCTGGCCAGACGAATCCGGTCCAGTTGGTGTTAGCTCTGAGCTCAATTGCGAGTGGTTCGATGGCCAGGAGGAAGAGAAGCGGAGACAGCGGGCACTCGTACCTCGACCCAAGGGAAATGATTTAGAGGATCTGCCGTTCACTCTTACCGTGGCCTCCGGGGATGCATAGAGAAGTTTTACCCATGATATAAAGGTGTGCCCCAGGTTCATCCGAGCCATGATTGCCCACAAAGCATCACACCCCACAGAGTCAAATGCCTTTTCAAAGTCCACCGCCAGGAGGGCAAGTGGGGCCGGTATTTCTTTGGCTCTACTCAAAGCCAGTTGGATTCTGCGTAAGTTCATGCGACTGGATTTATTGGGCATGAATCCACATTGGCCTAGATGGACGAGGGTCTCAATCACCTGCCGTAGTCTGTTAGCGAGTGTTCTGGCAAGGACCTTGGCTTCTCCATTGATCAGTGTAATGGGACGGTAGGAGGCACATTCCTCTGGAGGTTTCCCAGGTTTATGTATGACCACTATGCATGCCTTCCTGAGGTCCGTGGGGAGTGTCCCTAGTTCTCTGCTACGTAGGAACATACGGTGCATATAGGCGGGTAATGTGCCACTGAGGCATTTCCATGTCTCTGTAGGGAAACCGTTAGGACCAAGAGTTTTCCTTGGTTGGAGCTGTGTAAGCGCCTCCTGCACCTCGGCCTCTGTGACTTCAGCGTTCAGGAGATCTGATCGATGTTGTGAGAGTTTCGGGATCTCAATCCGGTCCAGGTAGCATGAGGGTTCAGTTGGCGAGCTCCCGGTGGGTGGGGTATAAAGATTCTTATAGTAGGCGGTGAAAGCTTCCACAATGTCAGTCATCTGTCAGTAATTTTCCCTCCAGAGATTTTATGGCACGCACATGTCCTCTGCTTTGTTTGTGTCTCTCCAACCAGGCCAGGGTCTTATTTGCTTTGTCGCCTCGTTCATAAATTTGGCTCCGGACTAGCTGATAGGCTGTTCGTGCATTGTCTAGAGCTAGGTTGCTGAGGGTGTCTTGTGCCGTGATCAGGGCCTCTTTTGCCTCTTGGTTGCTGTGTTCTAGGATTCGCCTTTCACACATCAGGACTCGTGCTTCTGCCCCTCCGATTTTTTGTTCATGCCGTTTCTGGTGGGCAGAAACCGCCGAGATAGCTTCTCCTCGGAGGACAGTCTTGTATGCCTCCCAGATCGAGATTGAGCAGTCCACTGAACCTTCGTTGATTTCGAAATATTCCGTAGTCTTTTTTTCCAATTCCTCTGCAATTTCAGGGAATCGTAGGTGGTACGTGTTCAAGCGCCAGTTGCGATCCGCACACTGGCAGGCATTCTTCATGGTTAGGAGAAGCGGAGAGTGGTCCGAAATTCCCCTTGCAAGGAATTCCGCAGCTAGGAGTCTGATTTGTGCTGCGGGGGATGAAGGCGTAGTCAATCCTTGAGAGCGACTTGTGCACACCGGAAAAAAAGGAAAAGCCAGCCTCGTCGTTATGGAGTGAGCGCCATGTGTCCGTCAACCCCAGGGCTTCGGCGAACATGGAGAGTGGTGTGGAGTAGGGGCGGCTTCCAGATCTCCTATGCGAGACTGTGGCGTTCATCACTTCGTTGAAGTCCCCATCTATCACCCACAGATCGGCCTCTTCTTCCAGAAGCAAGTTCCGTAGTTCGGACAGCTTTCGTGAGCGTGGGGGGGCATAGATTGCTGCGAGTCCCCATTTCTCGCCCCAAATGTCGGCAAGTATCATTAAGTAGCGGCCCCGGGGGTGTGATTTTGACCTTCCTGACCTGTAGGGGGATTCGCTTGTGGACAAGTATCATCGTGCCCCTGGCGCCTTTCGTGAAACCGGCATGGTAGGTATGCGAGTAGTTGGATCTTTTGAAAATGTTGGTGCTCGTACCGATCAAATGTGTTTCATTTAGGAGAACTATGTCTGGCGAGTACCGATTGAGGTACTGAAGCACCAATCTTCGCTTTATGCTGGAGCCGAGGCCATTAACGTTCCAGGACAGTAAGGATACCTTGTTGGAGTTCATTCTATCTGCGTGGGCCTCTTATCGGGGCTTCTAGAAGGATCATTGGCGGTTGCGTACCTATACGGAGGTGTGTGGAGGTATTCCTTCGAGGGAGACGTCCGGGGGTCACCCCGTAGTGGTGTGCCTGATGACTGGATGATTTTAATGTCAGTGGTCTTGCCCATAAACAGTGCTTGATTCTCTTGCCAGCGTATGTCGGTATCATGCCTTCTTGTCCCGTGGTTCTGATTCCTTACATTCCCAAAACTCCCCCCACCGTGTACAAACCCCCCCCCCCCCAAAATTGGGAGCACCTGTCGCCCAAACATTAAACTTATAACTTAGTAATCTTCCTCGGGATAACCCGGACTGTGATAGCGCCCGCGCCGCACTAGGGGGACAGCCGCTGAGTGAGCGTTCCCATGTTATCGTGTTGCAGGTTAGTCCCCATATTGCGTGGGTCTTATCCCTTTTCCGCAGGGCTCCCAGTCGTGCCGCCATCTGCATTGGTCGGAGATCGAGGGCCGCCCAGACCAGGGCTTCTGTGTGGGCGGGCCCGGCGGTGTGCGCCTCACTCTTCTGGATGCATCCTTAAGGCAAACTTCGATGCAGCAGATAATGCAGGGAGATTAATAGCAGAAGGCACAGTAATAAAACACCATGCTTGGCTAAGACAATCCGGGTTCAAGCCCGAGACCCAAGCCACCCTCATAGACATGCCGGTAGAGCCGAACGTCCTATTTGGGAAAGCAGTGGAGGATGCACTAAAGACGGCTAGGGCCGAATACGAGACCTTAAAATCCCTCGGCCAACTGACAAGCCCTCCGGTCAAAGGGGAAATAATAATTTTGTCGCTTTCACGGCCAAAGCTCCCAGAGGGGTTCCAACTACTATCAGAATCAAGGAACCTCATGGGGCAGCAATCCATCCCAGGCTTCTCAGGGTTTCACCAGAGGTCAGCGCAGGGGCCGCACTAGGTGTGTAGAGACAGCCCTGGTAGAGGTGGTACGCCACCCAATAAACAGTGACGTTCCGCTCTGTGTCCCTTCCCATGCATCCCCAGTAGGTG
This sequence comes from Ambystoma mexicanum, assembly GCF_040938575.1. Taxonomy (NCBI): domain Eukaryota; kingdom Metazoa; phylum Chordata; class Amphibia; order Caudata; family Ambystomatidae; genus Ambystoma; species Ambystoma mexicanum. Next base: position 1,127,711,243 of record NC_090929.1, on the reverse strand, counting down.
GGGTGCATTTCCACCTTCACCCACGCATGGGAAGGGATCACTTTGGACAGATGGGTATTGTCCACAGTGTCCGCAGGATACTGTATAGAGCTACTAGAATGCCCCTGCAACCATCCTCCAAGACAGAAAGTACACTCCTTGGAGCACCAAAGAATCTTTCTCGAAGAGATCGCCATTCTTCTTGCAAAGGACGCAATAGAACTCGTCCCTGGCAACCAGGTAAACAAGGGTATTTATTCAACCTACTTCCTTGTGCCAAAAAAAATCTAACAATGCGCCCAGGGAGGACTTGCGCCCTGCAAACAAGTATGTCAAGCCACAAAAATTCTGCATGACTACACTCCAAGAGGTAATCCCCCTACTAAAAAAGGGGGATTACATGGCAACATTGGATTTGAAAGATGCCTATTTTCATATTTCCATGTTCCCAGTGCACAGAAGATTCTTGCGTTTCAAGATAGAGAGCCAGCACTACCAGTTCAAGGTGCTGCCCTTCGGAATAGCCTCGGCTCCAAGGGTATTCACAAAGGTACTAGCGGTGGTGGCGGCGCACATATGCAGGGAGGCAATCCTGGTGTACCGTTACCTGGACAACTGGCTCATCACAGGGGAAACACCCGTAATTTGCAGGTTAAACATTCAAAGAACAATTGACCTCCTCTTCCAATTGGGCTTCTCAATAAACGAGAAAAAATCAAGCCTAGAGCCAAGCACTTCAAAACAGTTCTTAAGAGCTGTCCTAAACACCCAAGAGGGGTTGGCCTTTCCATCAGAGGAAAGAATTCGAAATCTCTTGCTGCAAATTCCTCAATATCAGTCCAGTCGCCAAATAAGGGTACGCAAAGTGATGTGTTTGCTAGGCATGATAGCATCTTGCATCTACCTGGTTCCCCACGCGCGCCTGCGCATGCGACCCATTCAGGAATGGTTGGCGAAACAGTGGTCTCAAGCAAGTGGTCAATGGGACGATCTAGTGGTCGTTTCGCCAGCACAACAGATGCTTCCCTGGCAGGTTGCGGAGCTCACTACCTTCACCACACAGCTTGGGGTCTCTGGTCCCACACACTGGCTCAGAACCATATCAATCTGCTAGAACTTCTGGCAGTCTTCAGAGCGCTTCGGGCATTCGAACCCCTCTTATCCAACCTGTCGGTGCAAATCCTAACAGACAGCACAACAAGGGGGGGATTGTCCACCAGGGGGCGCGTGGATGAGCTCGCCGCCCGAGGTCCGAAAAGTGGTCTTGAACCCCCACTTAGTGACCCCCCCCGAGCTGTAATTAGAGCGTGAGCCGCATGAAGGTTGCCCCCCAATCCTGTGAAAAATTCAGGGAAAATCGGAGCCGCCTTCCCTGAGAAAGCAAGAGCTGCGTCGGCCCGTCCCTGCGGAGATGCCGCCGACAACTAAACGAAAGTGAAACCCCGCGAAACACACGTGGACCCGGCAGGACGGCCGACTCGCCTCGCAGCCCCTGCGTGGGTCGGACTTCGCCTGGAGTGAGGTACTTGCTCCTGTTTGTGCCCATACCCTGCTGGTGGACCACCCCACGGAGATCCTCCCCTCTGGAGCACGCTGGAACCCGCCAGCCACGGTCTGCCTCCGAGCAGGGGACTGCGCTGGTGGAGATTTCATGCGGGCCTCCCAGCGCGGAAGGGATAGGTGATCCCCCTTCTCCCCCCGCTTACAGGACTGCACCCAGAGCGCAACCGGGCCACACTGCAGTGAGGCTATCCCCGACCTCTGGACACCGCGTGTCTGCACTCCGGAGAAACACCTCCAGCTCCGCTCACGACCGCATGACAAGCGCTGCTCACACACAGCTTTCACGATCACAGGCACCGGGGCCCGCGACTGTGCTACCAGGTAGAGAGAAGCCTCTCCATACACCCACGGGCTGCCCTCCCCTCCCGGAAGGCCCCCAGGACGCCCATACACCGCAACAACCTACCTGGTAGGTAGCTGGATGGCAATTCGAGGGGGAGAAGGGAGAAAAACAGGCGGTTAATGGGAGCGAAGTGAAGACCACCAGGAGCATTGGAGGGTCCATCCCTAGACCTGGGTGGCCCCACCGATCAGAACTGAACCGGCAGCATTCCTCAAATTACAGATTGCCAAGTGAATTCCACAGGTACCTCTTTGGCCCCTTCAAGAGCTCCTCAGTGATCAGGACACGCGGGCCTGCCTTGTTGCCACGAATTTGCGTTGCTGCACAGAGGGTAGGGCCCCCGACTCAGGGGCGTGTGCCTCCTCTGACCTGAGACTCGCTCCATGCTTGCAAAGGGCAGACTAGCCAAATACGCCTACGCCCCACTCCCCTTGACCCCTGACCAGAAAGCAATAATGGCGACTGACGCCACGGAAGCGGATGCTGCCGCCACCAAAGGGGACATTGCGGCATTACTATCTGAGATAAAGACCTTGGGAACCAGCCTAGGCGGTAAAATCGACAGAATTACCCAGCGAATGGACAACTTTGAGGAGAGGTTGGAAGGGGTCGAGTACAACCAAGCTTCAATTGACGCCCTTGAAGCCCAAATGGACACGAGGATACGCAGCATCGAAAAGAGGGAAGAGGACATACGTCTGAAAATGGACGATTTGGAAAACCGAGAAAGGAGGAACAACCTCAGATTTTTTGGTATTCCGGAATCCGAGGGAGAAACCGAAGACTCACTTAAAGCCACAATACATGATATCATTACAATTTTAATGTCGGATGAAGACATAAACGAGCCGAAAACTGAATGGATCCACAGGGCAGGCGGACCTCCTGGTGGCCCGCGCTCTGTTCTCGCAAGATTCCACCGATATCAGGACAGAAATAGGATCCTGATGAAGGCCAGGTCCGGGGACTCGCTCACAATGGGAGGTGCCCAAATTACCATCTTCCAGGACCTGTCGTCGCTCACACTGGCGTTGAGGCGTCTCTGCAGTCCCTTGATCAAATGGCTAAAAGAGCGGGGCACGAGATACAGGTGGGGTTAGCCCTTCTCCCTCACATTTGAACACGGCAGCACGAAATGGATTCTCCGGTCTGAGAAAGAGATCAAGGACTGCATTGCAGACATTCTTGGGGCAACCCCTAGAGAAGGCAGAAGGAGCAAGTCCGAACACGCCGAAATGCAATGGGAACTCCAGGGCCCTAGAAGAAAGAGAGTGAGAGGATCCAGAAAATATAGACGCCCTAATAACACGCGGAAAAGCCTGAAAATGGGAAATGAGGACCGATCTCTTGAGCTGGGTGAATCAACAGACTGAATTACACGAATGAACGGTTCGGAGCCAAGTGCTTAATTGCACAGACCGACACGATTGCTGTGGAAACGGCAGTGCCTGGCAGCGGCAACCCCCCTCTGAAGTAAGGGGGGAAACGAATATCCGAAGGAAAGGCCGGAGAACGCATGTATCATTATACTTTTGGTTCCTTTTTTGATGTTATTGTTGAAAGATATGAAGTTGGGGTGGGGGGTGAACGGGTGAAGGGGGCTCAACGATATGTTGTGATGGTATACTTGAATGGGACCGTAAGGCAACAGTTCCCACTGGTGGTCCGATACTGGACTGAACACTTCCATCATGTCCGAGTCGGACACTGTCAAAGTGCTGAAAATGGCACATCTTCAGCTCCTGGGTTCATTTGAATGCCAGGGACTCAGGGAGGGGGAGCACAGGGGGAAGGGAGAAGAGAACCTTGGGAACAGTAACAGCATCATCTGAACTAATCCGCAATATCAACGTTAATGTGGGACGGAGAGATCAATCAATTGTCTGGTCGCTGGAAGTGAGCGATACCCCAAAGACACCCGACAATGGCATCACCTGATAAACTTAAGGTGAGAGGCGTGCTCATATTTGGGACCATCAATGTGAAAGGCTTGAACTCACCGACCAAAAGGTCATTGGTGCTCAGGGAGTTTCGCAGATCCAACATTGACATACTCTTCTTGCAGGAGACCAAGTTTGCCAAAGGGGAGGAACGGAGCATCCTGGGGAAGCAGGGAGGCCTGGAATTTTGGGGTTCGGGCCCGCTTAGGAAGGGAGGAGTCGGTATCCTACTCGGGAAGGGAATCCAATTTGAAATGGAGAAGACATGGTCTGACGTGGCGGGCCGTACTCTCCCGATAACGGGTAAAATAGCTAAAGTTAAAGTAACTATCACCACCGTATACGCACCAAACACTGCACAGACCCCATTCCTTGAGAAAGCGATCTCTAAAATAATGTTAGAGGCCACAGGGCATGTTATCCTGGGGGGAGACTTCAATCAATGGGCTGACCCGAAGATGGATTGGAAACCAGGCAACCCCGAAACAAGACACCAAAATAAAGGGGGGCGCACCGCACTGGCTAAGATAATGGACCTGTATGACATGAAGGACGTGTGGAGAATCATGCACCCTGGTGCAACTGGATACACCTTCTATTCGAACCCCCACCACACATTTACACGTATTGACAACATACACCTCACAAGCGATCTCACAACCACTGCACAACACTTGGATATCATTCCAATAATCTCGTCAGATCACGACATGGTACTTGTAGAAATCTCCTGTGCCGATCTACCCGTCACGGGAGGGAAGTGGAGGTGCAATGAGACCCTCTGGAAAGACTCGGTCTTCAAAGTAAGCATGGAGACCGAAATTGATGAATATTTTAAAATGAATAATGACAGGGAGGTTTCCAAAGAAATGGTCTGGGAGGCTGGGAAGGCCACATGGAGAGGTGTCCTAATACGAGAAGGGTCCTCCAAGAAGAGGGAGAGGGAGATCATAGAGCAAAGGTTACGGGCCGAAATAAGTCAATTAGAGGGAGAGATGAGGAAAGACCCTAAGGTAGACCCGGGAAAAATGAAAACAGCCCAGCAAAAAAGGAAAGAACTACGGTTCTTAGAACACAACCAAGTGGTACGTAAATTGCAGTTTCTAAAACAGAAATTCTATGAAAAAGGAGATAAAGCCGATGCCTTATTGGCCGCTAGACTTGGGGAACAAAGAGCAGAACGCAAGGTAAATGAAATCACTGAGGACCCCACTCCCTCTCCCCTTATCCCCCGCACCATCCCGGAATCATTTGCCAATTTCTATGAGAAGCTTTACACCTCTGAAATAACCCCTGGCCAACTAGACATAAACTCTTATCTATCATCAGTCACTATGCCCACAATAACGACTGCAGAAACTGAGCTCCTCGACTCCCCAATCACTGAACAGGAGATCCAATTAAAAGGTTGACACTGGGCAAATCCCTGGGAGAGGATGGCTACACTGCTGGTTTCTATAAAACATTTGCTAACCAATTAACGCCTTTCCTATCAGAATTATTTAATGAAATATTAGAGACAGGTGTGGCCCCAGACTCTTTTAAAAAAGCATTGATAACAGTGATCTCCAAAGAGGGGAGGGGCCCTAAAAATTTTGCTATCATACCATCCTATTTCCCTTCTTAATCTTGACGCCAAAATGTATGCCCGGATACTAGCAGCCAGATTGGAAACCCTAATGCCCCGCCTGGTCCACCCAGATCAAGTGTGATTTATACTTGGGAGACAGGGAGCTGACTCCATGCGCAAAACACTACACCTTATCCACGTGGCCCATGACCTCCCCAATGACCCTGTTCTATTGTCAATTGATGCAGAAAAGGCCTTTGATGGAGTGGAGTGGGAATTTCTGGGAGCAGTCCTCCAGAAGGTCGGAATATGCCCCAAAACTAGAAAGGGAATGCAAGCGATATACACATCCCCCATGGCATCGGTATTCGTAAATGGGGAATACTCCCGATGGTTCGCATTGAAGCGAGGGACTAGACAGGGATGACCCCTCTCTGCAATCCTATTTGCACTTTCATTGGAACCCCTGGCACAAAAGGTGAGGTCCGACCCTGTGATAGAGGGGATCCGGCTAGGCCCTAAAGCATACAAAATAGCACTCTAAGCGGACGACATTCTCCTCCACATAACCAACCCCTCAGAGTCCATCCCCCATGCCCGGAGACTAATGGATGAATACGGCCAATTCTCCGGCTTTAAAGTAAAAGTAAATAAGACAAAGTCCATTCTGTTCCCCCTACAAGGAACCGCAGAAGAGAATGACGCCAAGTTTCTCCCACTGGGCCTTAAGCTGGAACACTGCGCACTCCAGTATCTGGGCATACAGATCACCAAAATCCTGAATGACCTATTTGAAGCCAACTTCCCCCCACTCCTCCAGCGATTCGCAACAGACCTTAAGAAATGGAGCAGACTCACGATCTCCTGGCTTGGCCGAGTTAATGCAGTCAAGATGGCGTGCCTTCCCCGCTTCCTGTATCCCTTCCAAATGCTCCCAGTTGAGATACCAAAAGAGTTCTTTATTGAAGCTAAAAAGATCATGATGAGATTCATATGGCAGGGGAAGAAACCAAGGGTCCCATATACTACACTGACGCTCCCCAAGGATAAGGGAGGGGTTGGCCTCCCGACCTGAGTACTTATGTTATAACTTTATACTAATAAAGCACTTGAAGCAAATTATCTCTCGGCAAATGAGAATGACACCTACCTCTGTGATGGTCAGCTCTCTTTGAAATAGAAGTAGGAGGGAATTACCTGAAAACCCCTCTCAAACCCAGCCAAAGGCTAGATTGAAGTGAAGTCTCCAGGGGAAACCCCGAAGGGAAAAAACCCTGTGAGGTGCTGCTGGGGAGCGTGGATTCCTGCAGCGGCTGGTGGAGGGTCACACTGGTTGGGCTGTGAACCGGTATCTTGTCAGGGAGGATTCTGATAAATAGAATTTCAGATAAATAAAGATACCGAATCTTTAATAGTAGAGTGGTAGGGATAAGAAAGGCAGCTTACCCTGACAAGCCTATTCCCTTCTAAGCTTTTCTTTTTCAATCGGATGTGAAAAGTTGGCAATGCACCTATATGATATTAAAGAGGTTAGGATATGTCCAAAAGTAAAGACACGAAGATGCAAAGAATGTTATAGGAATTGGAGTCTTACCAACAGGTGATAGCCCAAGGGAGGAATTGTAATGAGCAGGATAGAGGGCTTGAGCTCGAGGGGACTGAAGACTGAATAGGAGGTCTGAAGTTGAAATCTAATGTTGACGTAGTAGATAAGCAAGATTAGAGGGAGAAAACCCCGTGAGAGACACAGAAACACAAATAGCTAGACAGAACAAAACACTACCAGAGAGAACAGTCGGGAACACAGGGAGGTGACTTCCTGCTGATCCGCTGGGCTCGGAAGGAAATCGAGATCTCTAAGTTTCAGGAAACGGAAAAGTAAGGAGAAAAGGGAGTGAAGCTACAAGGAACGATCCACTGAAAAGCAGCAGAAGAATAACTTCAGATAAGAAGGTAGCGAACTTACGATGCGCAGCGCGACTCTGAATAGAGAAGCAACGCGTAGTGCTGAAGTTCCTGTTGCCGGAAATACCATTCCGGAAGTTGGGGGTGGAGCTAATCCCGCAGTCCGGGGAGCGGGAACAACTAGAGCGTGGCTTACAGTCTCTGGATCCTCCACATTGAGAGTCCCGATTCCGGGTTGAACCGTGGGTGTCACGGGTATCGATTCCTGGAAGTGTGCAGCAGTGCGATTCCACAGGACAGTTGTAACAACTTACTACAAAGCTGCCCAGTTACGCATCTTAATCCCACACCTTAGAGATCACCAAAACCTCCAGTGGGTCCAAATGGATAACCACTATCTGTCCCCGGCTACGGTATCGGAATGGCTATGGACTCCGCACAAAAGGGTGCTACGAAAAATGAAATGGCCACCCCACACTGAGCACCATATGGAGTATATGGCGTACAGGCAAAGAAATGTGCGAAATCACTACCTGGCCATCCCCACTCAGTCACTTATGGTCACGCGGCATAAACAATCATATCCCAGGCCTGGGTAGGTTCCTATCATGGTATGAGGCGGGCTTGGAGAGAGTGGGACAGCTGCAGAGGAAAGATTCATTTATCACTCTACCCGAATTGACTGAAGCATTGGGTTATAGGCACTCTATCCACATTCCAGTACATCCGACTGAAAGGGGTCCTAACGAAGGCAGAGTGGAAAGACAAATTGAACAGAGACCTGACCCCATTCGAGAAAATCTTAGACTCTAAAGCCGAGATGAAAGGATTTATATCCGTAATGTACCAGGAACTAATGGCCTCGGAAGACGGATCCACGGAACCCCTGAGGTCGAGATGGGAAAAAGACTTTGGGGAGGGAATACACCCCGATCAATGGGATATAATGTGTAGAGCGGCCTCCAAAACGTCTACATCCTGTCAATACAAGCTTCATGCCATCAAACTCCTGCACAGGTGGTAATACGATCCCCTTAGGCTATCCAAAATGTCCCAAACAATGAACCCAACATGCTGGAGGAAATGTGGTCAAATAGCTAATTACTGGCACATGTGGTGGGCTTGCCCGCGCATTGAAGTATTCTGGAACGAGGTCCTGGGGTGAATTAAAGAGATAGAAGGCATCCAAAGAGACACTGACCTCTACTTAGTACTTTTCGGCTTGGAAAGAGATGAAGATGACTGGATCAGAGTGAAGGGCTTGACCCCCCACCTACTACTAGCGGCCAGGGCGCTATTAGTGATCAAATGAAGTCTGCAGTGGTGCCCGGAAAGAATGAATGGATCGCCTTAGCCACAAATATCTACTTCATGGAAACCATAACTGCCTCTCTACGTGGCAAGGCCGCCCAATGTGAGGCCCTATGGATGGACTTTAAAATAAACACTTAACAACGAATCACAAATCCCAATCGGAGGAGCCTGAAGGGTCCTGATGAAAAAGGAAATCGAATCAGCATCAATGGAAGAGTTCTCAGAATGAGTGCTCACTGCGCGACCAGGCAGAGGATATATGACTACTGTGCTTTCGATGTTCCCACATTTCAATAACGTGCAATGGATGTGTGCTAGAACAATGCAGTTCTTTAGTTAAGATAAATACACCTCAAAATGGCAACTGAGACTTATGTTCCAAACCTCGTTATGATATAATGTCCCTTGTCTTTGTTATGCAACCGAATGTTACCAATGGTGTATCATACAATGTGTACTTTATTTTATTGTTTCTTTCTATTCTCTGTTTGTGTTAAAAGCAATAAAACCGAATTAAAAAAAAAAAACAAACAAGGGGGCACTCGTTCACCAAATCTGTCCAAGCTTGCCCAGAAAGTTTGGAAATGGGCACTCAGACGAAAGATTTGCCTGTCATCCCAACATGTTCCATGGGATCTCAATTGCCTTAACGCCAGTAAGACTGAGATTCTACTCATCGGCACACCCACTCCCTCCTTTCCTGCAGCTCTCTGGCCGGCCTCCCTTGGCCCCCTTCCTGCCCCTACCTGCAAAGCTAAAAACCTCGGGGTCATCTTCGACTCCACACTCTCCTTCTCTCCTCATATATCTGACGTCTCTAAGAAGTCACACTACCAGCTGCACCTCCTCAGAGGTATTCTTCCCTTCCTCTCCTTCCCCCAGAAGCTCACTGTCTCCCGAGCCCTGGTTCTCTCAAGGCTGGACTACTGTAACAGCCTCTATCTTAATCTGCCTGCCTCCACTCTCCGCCCTCTGCAACTTATCCAGAACAGAACTGCGAGACTTGTCCTTGGCCTCAAGCCCAGGGACCGTATCTCTCCAGGACTGAAATCTCTTCACTGGCTCCCAGTGGCTGCGAGGATTAAGTTCAAAACCCTCTGCATTGTCCACAAGGCCTTCTGGGGCCTGGGGCCTAAATACCTTCAACTCTCTCTTCCTAAATATCTGCCCTCACGAGCCCTTCGCTCATCCGTCTCCAACTCCCTCATGGTCAGCCGCTTCTCGAAGCAACGAGCTGGGGGTAGATCTCTCTCCGCAGCAGGGGCCTCCCTCTGGAACAGCCTTCCTGCCTCCCTGAAACTTGAGGAGAACCATCTCCGGTTCCGGAAGCACCTCAAAACCTTCCTCTTCGCTTCTGCCTTCTCTCTCCCTCTCCCTTGCTAAACCTGCTAAACTCCCCACTGAAGTCTGCACTAAACCTGCATCTGGGCCACTCTGTGACCTCGGTCCAGGGCCCAGCCACTCTCCACTTGCACTGCCTCCCTGGCTCCTCCTGCACTGTGGGACTGTCACTGCATCCCTACAGCCCCCTTCCCAGCACTTGCTCTGCACTTACCTCGCACTTGCCACCAGCTGGCCCTTTTATTTATTATTTATTATTTATTATTTTATTACGCTACTTACCTTGTACTGCACTTTCCCCCCCACCTCCTCCCCCTGCACTTTCTCCTTTTCCCCTTACCTCTGCACTTGCACGATCTGAATGACACCTGGCCTAGTAGGATCGTTTGTCTGTCTTCCCCTTGTTTCCCTCCCTCCCTGCCTCGTCGCGCCTTGAAACACTTGTGTATAGGCGCGTTACAAATACCATATCATATCATATCATATCATATCATATCATATCATAATTCACTAGCGGACACTCTGAGCAGAGATCCCCTCCCAGAGGAACACGAATGGCAAGTGCACAAAGAAGTCGTAGAAGATCTCTTCTCTCAGTGGGGTTTCCCCACTATAGACCTTTTCGCCACAGACAAAAACCAGACAATGCCCAGACTTCGCATCTAGGTTCCCCCAGCAAGGCTCCAAGGGGAACGCTCTATGGATGAATTGGTCAGGGAAGTTTGCCTACGCTTTTCCACCAGCCCCTCTAATGAGGAAGGTGGTCAACAAGATACACAGGGAATCGATGACGCTCATCCTAGACGCTCCTATGTGGGCGAGACAACCAAGGTTTCCACACCTACACAAACTGGAGGTGTGCGACCCAAGCAGACTCCTGTGCTGGTACAACATACTCTCCCAGCACAAAGGACAAACAGTGCATCCTCAACCCAACTCGATGAACTTGGCAGCATAGGTCCTGAAGTCATAGAGTTCGGTCATCTCAATTTACCCCAAAGATGTATGGATATCTTAACAGTCAAGAAAACCTAACACAAGGCACTGTTACTTTGATAAGTGGAAAAGATTTGTTATTTGGTGCAAGAATAAACAAATCAACCCAATTGATTGCACTCCTTCCAATATTGTCACCTATATGCTCCACCTACTGGATGCATGGTTAATATTTAATTCACTGAAGGTACACCTGGTGGCGCTGTCAGCCTACACCACCTCCCATAACAAGGTGTCATGGTGGAAAGTGCAGGTTGTCAAGGCCTTTATGAAAGGGGTAAAGAGACTACAACCTCCAATTTCGAACCCACCGTCAGGTTGGGACCTTAATGTGGTGCTTGCTAAACTCATGGGAACTCCATCCATAAGGCTAGTCTCAAACACCTAACTTATAAAACTGCCTTCTTAGTAGCCATTACGTCCATAAGAAGGGTCAGTGAAATTCAAGCTCTGTCATAAGGATAAACTGGTTTTACGCACTCACCCTAGGTTTTCACCTAAGTTCATTTCTAAGTTCCATGTTAACCAGTCCATTGAGCTACCGGCCTTCTTCCAAGAAACCAAAAGATCCGCAGAGGTGAAACTCCACACACTAGATGTGAGGAGAGCGGTCCTCTACTACGTAGACAAGACCAGACCGCTAAGAAAGACAGATCAACTGTTCGTCTCTGTAGCTCTAGGCAGAGAAGGAAATCGTGTCTCTAAAGGTGCCATCTCTAAATGGATAGTCAGATGTATCCAACTGTGCTACTCCCTTTGAGATAAAACACTGCCTTTTACGCCAAGGGCCCACTCTACAAGAGGTACAGGGGCCACTCTGGCTTTCATTGCAAATGTACCCCTTGACACCATTTGCAAAGCAGCTACATGGAGCTCTATTCACACCTTTACTCAGCACTACTGCATTGACACTCATTCCAAGACAGATACTCAAGTGGGACAAGCGGTTCTAAGACATGTGTTCGCTCATAACCCTTCTCACATCCCACCTCCTTCTTCTAACACTGCTCGCTAATCTATGCACAGCATGTGATCTAAGCAGAATCCACAAGCCTCAGAAGGGATACATTACTCACCGTAATTGCATTTCTGATGCTTGTATCTGCTTAGATTCACATGCGCCGGCCCTTCCCCTCCTCTGAGAGAGGGTGCATGGATGCTTGTAGTCTTATCTATCTTATCTGCTTGGATACTCCGTACTCGTGCTACTCCTCATGCTACCTCATGTCAGAAAAAATACAATCTGAGGGTCCTACACGCGTGAGGGATCATGGGTACAGTGGACGTCACACTAGGGATAGTATTACTGGCACGCCCTAGCTCGACGCCCCTTTTTTTTTTTTGATCAAACATTTTATTGAATTTTCATACAAGGTTAAATAGACATTACAACAATTGGGAGAGCCGTATAAGAAGCTCTCCAAACACAACAAAGAGAGGGGAAAGAAAAAGAAGGGGTTATTGTAAAACAAGAGCAAACAACTATGGCGTGTATCGGCACAATAGTCTCTGCACAGTTGACACGTATTCACAGACTCAGGTCATCTGGTAGGGGAGGGACACGTTATCGATAGTCCTCCCATTTCTGCCAGATCCTCTTTGCTTTTTCAGGGCAGCCTCTTGCAGCGTAAACTCTGTACTCAATGCAATACAAATGTCTATATCCGTGGCCCATTGTTCGAGGGTGGGTGCCACCTCCGAGCCCCATAATTGTGCTATGTTCCTTTTCGTTACTGCTGTGGCAGTTGACATGAATAGTTTTTCGTATCTTGTCAGTTAAATTTCGTCCTCTATCCCCCGCAGCAAAAGCTTTAGTTCCCTGGAGACTGTTTTACCTAGAATCTTTGACAGTTCATTGCAGCATGCTTGCCAGTAGCGTTGAATATGCTCGCATTCCCATAAAATATGGAAGAAGGTGCCTTCTTCACATTTACAGCGCAGACAGTTTGAGTCCGATATCCTGCCCCAGCGGAAGAGTGTCACTCTTGGGTAGTAGACTCGGTGGAGGATTTTAAGCTGTATAAGTCTAAATCTAGATGAGATCGCTATCTCCTGGGGGTACATTAGAGCGGTTATCCACTCCTCCGCCTGGATTACCCCAACCTCCCGCTCCCATTTGACCTTTAGACTTGCCAGTTCAGTTGTGGCAAAAGAGGTGATGGCGTTATACATGACAGAGGTGACCTTATGTTCAATTCGTTCGGAAACTACATTGCGTTCCATCGGTGTGTATTCAGGCATATCGCACATGCCAGGAAGGTGGGTTAACAGCGCGTGGTTTATCTGTGTATAGTGGTATTGTTCTGTGGGGGGGAGAGAGAAGCGGGACACCAAGGTGTCGAATGGAATCACTTCTCCCTCTCGTATCACATCTCCAATTTTTGCTATCCCAATTTTTGCTATCCCATGCAGTGTCTAATTGGGCCATCTGGGGAGTTTGCTTACTTCTGGGAGGTTCCTGTTATTCCACAGCGGTTGTGTGGGTGTTAGTGTGTTCCCCCAACCCATATATTTGTGTGTTTCTGCCCAAACTCTTGGTATGTGTGTTAGCATGGTTGGAGGGGTCGCTCGGCCCACCTCCCAATATAAGTGTTCCAGGGGAGGTTTGGTGGAATCGTTTGTGATTATCGCTCTGATATGTGGTAATGTTCTATCCCCGTGCAGCATGTCATTCACAATCGCCATTTGGCTGGCCCAGTAGTATGTAGTCCGGGGAGGCCTATACCATCCTCCCATATCGATCTTTGGAGCGTGGCAAGTGCTATGCGTGGGTGTCCTCCACTCCATAGCAGTTTTCGAAGGATACAGTCAATTTTGTGGAATTCGCGCCATGGGACATGTAGTGGGGCATTTTGCAGTATATACAAGGAGCGCGGGAGGGCCATCATTTTGAAGAGGGCTGCTCTGTCAAGTAGGGTTAGTGGTAGGGAGACCCAGTGTTGGATGTCTTCAGCGAACCGTGTTATGATCGGGTACAGGTTTGTGGGTGTATATTCCCTAAGGTCTTTTGTAATTTGTATGCCCAGGTATCTGAATTGTCAGTTCAATATGGTAAGGGCCGTTTGTTGGTATTGTTCCGTTCACCTCACCCAGTGGGAATAGTATGGACTTAGTCCAGTTAACACGTAGTCCGCTAAAGGAGCCATATCTTTCTAACAAGCGTGTCACTACGGCACAGGAGTTAATCGGGTCTTTTAAATATATCAGCAGGTCGCCTGCATACAATGAGACTCTTATCTTCCCAGTCATCTGCCCAGTGAAAGCCACTCCACGTCTCTGTGGTACGCAGCAGTACTGCAAGGGGCTCAATCGCTAGGACAAAGATCATTGCCGACAAGGGGCAGCCCTGTCTGGTTCCTCTGACTAGTACAAAGGGGTCTGAATTCCAGCCGTTCAGCCTCACCGTGGCCCTTGGGAGTCTGTAAAGGAGTTTGACCCAGTTTGTGAAGTGAGGCCAAAGCCCATGCGGTGCATTATTTCCCAAATCGCCTCCCAATAGACTGAGTCGAATGCTTTTTCAAAGTCAATGGCTAATAGGGCGAGGGGGCTCTGGAGGGTGCCTCTTCTCTCCAGGGCCGAGTGTAGTCTATGGATATTCATGCGATTTGATCTTTGTGGCATGAAGCTGCATTGATCTGGATGAATTAGAGACAGGATGACCTGTTGTAATCGATCAGCTAGGACCTTCGCAAGGATCTTGGTTTCGCTGTTTATGAGAGAAGGGTCTGTAGGAGGTACATTTGTCAGGGGGGTTTGCCTGCTTTGGGAATCACTATTATGGTGGCTTCTCTAAGGTCGGGGGCTAGGGAGCCCTGGTCACGGGCACTTTGGTACATGCGTAACATATGTGGGGCTAGCTCCCCTGGGCCTATCTTCTTCCACAGTTCCACTGGGAAGCCGTTTGGGCCTCGAGTCTTCCCTGATTGAATCCCCGACATGGCTGCCACGATTTCTTCTTCCGAGATCTCTTTTTCGAGGAGTTACTGTTCTTCGTTGTTCAGGGTGGGGAGATTGACTACCGCTAGAATCGTATTCTCTGCATGGGAGACCGGGGAGATAGGGGAGATAGGTGTTTTGTAGAGGTCAGAGTAGAAGGTGGCAAAGTCACCCGCTATTTCCTGATATGTTAGCAGAGGGTCAGAGTCTTCCGGGCTGAGCCGTCTAACTTGACTGTGCCCCTCGTCCCTCTGCTCCAACCAGGCGACCATCTTGCTGGCTTTGTCACCGGTCTCGTAAACCATAGCGCTCATTGCTCTGTCTGGCGTTATCTAGGGCTATATTTTGGAGATGCTTCTGAGCGAGCAAGAGTGCCCGTTGTGTTTCGGGCCGATCCTGCGACAGATGGTTCTCTTCCTTATGTTTTACCTGTCTCTCGGCCTCGTGTAGCTTAGCAAGGTGAGCCTTTTTATGGGCAGTGGTCCAGGAGATGATTTCTCCTCTCAACACTGACTTGTATGCTTCCCATAGCACTCCTGGGTCTTCTACCGTTCCTGTGTTTGTTTCAAAGTAGGATTTCGTGGCTATTTGGATTCTTTCCACTAGATCCGGGAAGCCCAGGTAGTAGTTATTGAGACGCCACCGCGGGGAGGGGGGGTAGTCGGTCTGGAGGTGAGGAGATCGAACGACAGGGGGGAGTGATCAGAGATTCCCCTAGGGAGTAGGCATGCCCTGTTAGCCTTGTGTATGTTCACCAAAGGGAGAAAAAAGTAGTCTAATATCGAGAGCGAGGCATGTGCTCCAGAGTGGAAGGAGTACTCCCTGCTATCGGGGTACAGCTCTCTCCAAACATCCCGTAGGCACAAGGCATTGGCAAAGGTGGCCAGCTCTGTGCGTATGCTGGGGTTTCTGCCTCGCACATGTGTGCGGTCCATTTCTATGCCCATGAGCTTGTTAAAGTCACCTCCCATAATCATAATGTCAGATGTGTCCCCAGTGATCAGGGGTGAGATATCAGTGAGCAATGGGGTAAGCAGCGTCGGCGGCGCGTAGATTGCCAGCATTTCAATGGATTGTTCCCATACTGTCCTCATGATGTATACATATCTGCCACTTGTGTCCTGAGTGACGCTGGATAAATGGAGCAGGAGTATTTTGTGTATTAATATGAGCACGCCCCTTGAGCCCCTAGTGAAGCCGGCGTGTATTGCAGTTCGATAATTTGTGCGCTTAAACAGATTGCATTCTGTGCCGATAAGTGCATTTCGGTTAGGAATACTGCATCTGGCTTGTGTCTGTTTAGGAATTGTGTGACCAAACGTATCTTTATACCGGTACCTAGCCCATTGATATTCCATGTCATGAACCGGAGCGTTCTAGTGGTGTTGCTATGTGAGGCCATGACAACTTGGGGTGGGAGTGTCACACATCATAACCTGCACCATGAGTGATTCGTGCCATCTGGCTACTGCTGTCGACCGTGCAAACATGAGAGAGCAGGGGGTTCGTTTACGGGATATGTTGTCCCCAGTGGGGCCATGTTTGTGTTGTCTTCGTGTGTTCTCTCCCCTTTGAGGAGTTGTGCCTTGCTCGGTGAACACATAGATAACAGAAATAAAAAAGAAAACCCAACATACCCCCCACCCTACACTCCACCCAACTTGAAGTATCTGTTGCCCGAACAACATTTAGCAGCTGTCAAATTGACAACCTGCTCACTCTAAAACATAAACTCACAATAAACTGGAACATCTAAGTGTCTGGAGGGGGTGTCCCGGGGGGAACTTTCCCTATCCCCTGGACCGCTCAAACTTAAGTGTATACGTGGGGCTCAGAATTGCGTGATGTGTCTTTTGTTGAGCCAACAGAATGTTATAAATGTGTTCCCGTCAGATTAGGATGGTACCTTTTTCTGTTTTGTGCCTTTTAGCGAACTTCAACTGGCGGCGGGTCCGGATCGTGTTCCATTGGTGGCAGGGCGGGCAATCCTCGCTCGCGCGGCGGTCTGGGCCTCCAGTTGTTTCTCAGTCTCGCTGCCCCCCAGTCGCCTTCAATGTGTTGTTCTGCCCATCTCCATGCGTCCTTTGGATCTGTAAAATGCACCATAGTGCATTGGTGGTATATTTTAAGCTGCGCTGGGAAGAGGAGGCCATATTTCACGTTCTTGGTTTGGAGGTGTTTCTTGAGTTGGTCAAAGGATTGACGTGCCCTCTGGACCTCCCTAGTGTAGTCCGGAAAGAAGGCGATGCAAGAACCGTTGTGTGTAATTGTTCCCTCCGTGCGGGCCATTTGCAGTAATGCGTCACGATCCCTGTAATTCAACAGTTTCGCAATCACCGTACGTGGTGGTAAGTCTGGTGTAGGTGGTCCAGATGGCATGCGGTGGGCCCGTTCAATGGAGAAAAATTTTGAGAATGATTTGGGTTCGAACAGGTCAGAGAGCCATTGTTCTAGGAATAGTTCCATGCATGGCCCTTCCGCTTTTTCCGGCAGGCCCAGTATACGGACATTGTTGCGCCTAGATTGGCCCTCTCCCTCATCGACTCGCTCCTCCAATGTTTTGATGCGTGACATGGCCTGGGTCATACGCTGTTCCATGTTTCGTAGCCCGTATTCTGCTACAGAAATGCGCTGTTCCGCTTCCCCTGTGCGTGATGTCAATTTTTGCAGGTCATGCCGGAGAAGGGAGACGTCCATGCTAATTCCATCCATTTTTTGCTCCAAGGATGCCCGCGATTCGGCTATTGCAGCCATGATATCCTTAAGGGATATGGAGCTTTCAGCCTCCCTCATGTTGTGCAGCTGCTCTTGGACCGAGGAGGAGGCTGCTGGTGTTTTAGTATATTGATCGATTCTGCTTTGGAGAACTGTCTTTCTGGCTTTATCTTTGCCCATCATGTGCTCGGCTGATAGCAGTCAATGCGGAGGGTCGTTTTCGCTATTTGCAGCGGGTTGTTGCCCCGATGGATGTTGCTCCACAGCAAGTGTAGGCCGCCCCCAGCCGCGGCCCAACGATCTTTACTGCGTGTTCTCCAGACGGGGCTTGCCCCATCACGCCTCCCCGAGCTGCAGCGCCCCTGGATCTCGCAGCTCTTTTCCAGTGTGCCTTCGATCAGGTCGCGTGCACCCACCTCCAAGGCCCAGTTCGCTGTCGCCAAATACCCGCTAGTGGCGCAAATGTGTACAGGGCATCACACGGACGGGGACAGGCAACGGGCAGCACGATCACCCGTGGAGGTTCTTTCTTGTAGCTTTCTCCGGCACGGTGGAGGCCGCGTCACAGGCGCCTCATGTGGCACGTCTCCCCTTCACAAAGCGTCGCAGGCTCCGGACGTGGACCGTGACCATCTTGCTTTTCACTCGCCGACACCGCTGCAAAGCTTTCTCAGCAATTTAACTCAGTTACGTGGAAAGCTCCGGGCTTCGTTTTCAGTTCATCTGGTCACTAGGTGTGTGGCTCTCAGCAGGGTTATTTTGCGGCAGTAACACCGCGGATAGCAGGCTGTTTGAGCGGGATTTGTGCGGCGGTCCCGGGAGCTTCAGGGACTCACGTCTGCATCGCACCGCAGCTGGCCACGCCCCCCTCCACGCCCCTTTTTGAACTTCGAAAAACAAACTGTAATACTCTGCAGCTTCCACTAGAAGTCGGCCTATGCACAGCATGTGAATCTAAGCAGATACAAGCATCAGAAATACGATTACGGTGAGTAATGCATTATATATATATATATATATATAAAATTACATGGCCACTGTAGTGGCCATGTAGTTATGGTTAAGTTGCTGTTTCCATAGGAAGAGCACTTTTTGGGTGGCTTATAACTTCGCTCCCCCTGGACGAATCCTCACCAAACTTTGCAAAAAAAGTATATGGCCCACTCCGATATTTTTTGCAAAGTTTGGTGAGGTTTGGTCCGGGGGGGGCAAAGTTATAGGGGGGGTCCCAAAACTTCTTTTTTTCCCATAGACATAATGGGAAAAAACTTTGCGGCGGGAGCGGCGGTTTGTCCCGAAAGCGTGCTTTATTTGGTGTAAATCCGTCCAGTAGTTTTTTTAAAAATGACAAAAATGTAAGTGAAAAAAATTAGTGATCTCTGTGTCCGCTTCGCGGACAAGACGGGGATTGGGCAAGCGCTTGCGTGATGTCCGCGGACATCTGACGTGCTTTGCTATTGGCTGCCATGAAGCGTGCAGTGCGTCGTATTGTGAGAGACACCCGCCATCTTTGTTCATCGGTTCATCAGAGCGTTGCACAGTAAGCTCTGTGTGTTCCTCCGTTTCCCCCACCCCCCGCTCATGCTCCGTGTCTCTCTCCTGTTCCCCCCCACCCCCCGCTCATGGCCCGTGTCTCCCTCCCGTGCCCCCCAATCCCCGCTCATGGCCCGTGTCTCCCCTGTTCCCCCCCCACCCCTCGCTCATGCCCCTTGTCTCCCTCCCATTCCTCCCACCCCCCGCTCATGCCCCGTGTCTCCCCTGTTCCCTCCCACCCCCCGCTCATGCCCCGTGTCTCACTCCTTCCCCCCCACCCCCGCTCATGCCCCGTTTCTCCTTCCCGTTCCCCTCCACCCCCTGCTCATGCCCCGTGCCTCCCTCCTTCCCCCCACCCCCTGCTCATGCCCTGTGTCTTCCCCTGTTGCCCCCCACCCCCCGCTCATGTCCCGTGTCTCCCTCCTTTCCCCCCCACCCCCCGCTCATGCCCCGTGTGTGTCCTGTTCCCCCACCCCCTGCTCATGCCCTGTGTTTCCCCTGTTCCCCCAACCCCCCGCTCATGCCCCGTGTCTCCCTCGTGTTACCCCCACCCCCGCTCATGCCCTGTGTCTCCCTCGTGTTCCCCCCACCCCCCGCTCATGCCCCGTGTCTCCCTCGTGTTCCCCCACCCCCTGCTCATGCCCCGTGTCTCCCTCGTGTTACCTCCCACCCCCCCGCTCATGCCCCGTATCTCCCTCGTGTTCTCCCCACCCCCGCTCATGCCCCGTGTCTTCCTTGTGTACCCTCCCACCCCCGCTCATGCCCCGTGTCTCCCTCGTGTTCTCCACACCCCCCACTCATGCCCCGTGTCTCCCTCGTGTTTCCCCCTACCACCCGCTCATGCCCCGTGTTTCCCTCGTGTTACCCCCACCCCCTGCTCATGCCCCGTGTCTCCCTCCTGTTCCCCCATCCCCCGCTCATGCCCCGTGTTTCCCTCGTGTTACCCCCCACTCATGCCCCGTATCTCCCTCGTGTTCTCCCCACCCCCGCTCATGCCCTGTGTCTTCCTTGTGTACCCTCCCACCCCCGCTCATGCCCCGTGTCTCCCTCGTGTTCTCCACACCCCCCACTCATGCCCCGTGTCTCCCTCGTGTTTCCCCCTACCACCCGCTCATGCCCCGTGTTTCCCTCGTGTTACCCCAACCCCCTGCTCATGCCCCGTGTCTCCCTCGTGTTTCCCCCTACCACCCGCTCATGCCCCATGTCTCTCTTGTTCCCCGCACCCCCGCTCATGCCCCGTGTCTCCCTCCTGTACCCCCACCCCCGCTCATGCCCTGTCTCCCTCCTGTACCCCCCACCCCCTGCTCATGCCCCGTGTCTGCCCTGTTCCCTCCCACCCCCGCTCATGCCCCGTGTCTCCCTCCTGTACCCCCACCCCCACTCATGCCCTGTGTCTCCCTCCTGTACCCCCCACCCCCCGCTCATGCCCCGTGTGCCCTGTTCCCCCCACCCCCTGCTCATGCCCTGTGTCTCCCTCCTTCCCCCCCCACCCCCCGCTCATGCCCCTTGTCTCCCCTGTTCCCCCCACCCGCCGCTCATGCCCCGTGTCTCCCTACTGTTCCTCCCACCCCCGCTCATGGCCCGTGTCTCTCTCTTGTTCCCCCCACCCCCTGCTCATGCCCTGTCTCTCCCTACTGTTCCTCCCACCCCCGCTCATGGCCCGTGTCTCTCTTGTTCCCCCCACCCCCTGCTCATGCCCCGTGTGTGCTCTGTTCCCCCCACCCCCATTCATACCCACGTTTCTCCCCTGTAAACCCCCCACCCCCCGCTCATGCCCTGTGTCTCCCTCCTTTTTCCCTCCAACCCCCGCTCATGCCCACGTGTCTCCCCTGTTCCCCCCACCCCCGCTCATGCCCACGTGTCTCCCCTGTTCCCCTCCACCCCCCGCTCATGCCCTGTGTCTCCATACTTTTCCCCCCACCCCCTGCTCATGCCCCGTGTCTCCATCCTTTTCCCCCTAACCCCCCGCTCATGCCCCTTGTCTCCCCTGTTCCCCCCACCCCCCGCTCATGCACTGTGTCTCCCTACTGTTCCCCCCACCCCCCGCTCATGCCCCATGTCTCCCTCCCCCACTCCACCCCCTGCTGATGCCCTGTTGTGTTCTCTTTATACACCCCGCCTTTCCTTTCCAGGGTGGCCATCTTGGTAAAAGATTTTCCTTCCTACACCGGGACGCCGCAGGTGTCCCATTTTTTGGGAAGAAAAATCTTTTTTTTTTTTACCACCCGGGGTTCCCACTTTGAGGACCTAAGATGCTAGTGGTCTTCATCTATTGAAAAGGATGTTATGGTGACGTTGCACTAATAAAAACCTATGAAATTCAATGAAAAAACTTTGTTAAAGGGATGTTATGGTTAAGTTGCGCTACTAAAAACCTATGAAATTTAGTGAAAAAACTTTGTTAAAGGGACGTTATGGTTAAGTTGCGCTACTAAAAAACTATGAAATTCAGTGAAAAAACTTTGTTAAAGGGACGTTAAGGTTCCAAGTAAAACCGAAAACCCCTTGAAATTCGCCAGTTATGGTAAGCTAAGCAACCATAACTCGCGCCACCACCGTGCACTGCTAAGACTAACACCCACGACATCAAAGATGACATCACAAATGTCATTGATGACATCACTGATGACATCACATGTCTGGCTCACTCTTTTTTCTTTTGCTGACATATCTAGGCCACATGGTTTTCTTCAGTAACAGTCAGAAACTAAAAATCTTATTTTATTTGTAGACGTTTCCTTCAAGTAGGTTCTTACAGTAATTCCCTTAGAGTCCAGTCACATCATATGAAACATATACATAGGGGAAGACACAAGCTTGAAAGACAGCAATCATTTTTGTGCATAAAGATAATCAATATACTTATCAGCACTTTCTGATAGTTCTGTTGTTTTTCTATGGCTGTACTTTCCCTGTATATGGTCATATTTGTATACATTGTACTCACACTACTTTCCATAGGGTCCAATCACATCAAGTGATACATATACATAGGGTAAATAGCAGCTTTGAAACAGAGCAATCATTTATTTGCATGAAAATAATCAGTTAGGTTATGAATTGTTTCTGCTACTACTTGTGCTTTTTTGCTAACTTCACTTTCCCTGTATATACCCATATTGGTATGTGTTCTTGTCTCTTTGTGTTTTGTCTATAGTAATGCAGTTATGTAATACATGGGTTGTATTAGCTACTTATTCCATATTTCATAGTACACAAAAATCTATTAAGAAAACAATTATCATTTCATTATTCAACATATTAACATAATGAATATTATACCATCATCTGGTACGCTGCACACAATGCTATGTTTCTGTATGAGTAGCTTAGTATACTAGATGGAACCCCAGAATAGAATGCTATTTATATCAATGCATCGTTCAATGCACTAATTAGGGTATGATATTTATTGCAATGACCCTTGACACTTTTTTCGCAACATTATAATAAGAATCCCTTGTACACATATTTCATGAAAAGTACATACACATGTGATGTCATCAATGACATTTGTGATGTCATCTTTGATGTCGTGGGTGTTAGTCTTAGCAGTGCACGGTGGTGGTGCGAGTTATGGCTGCCTAGCTTACCATAACTGGCGAATTTCAAGGGTTTTTTGGTTTTACTTGGAACCCTAATGTCCCTTTTAACAAAGTTTTTTCACTATATATATATATATATATATATATATATATATATATATATATATATATATATATATATATATATATATAATATATTCCTGTGTATTCATATTTGTCAGCATGTAAATCCATTAAAGATCCCATGCTGGAGAAATGAACAAGTTACTTACCTGTAACTCCTGTACTCCAGTAAGGGTATCTTTCATGGATTCACACCTAGCCCAAGTACCAGACGAGTACTGTCGGCTGACCGGCTGAGAACGCTGCTCAAACGCGCTCTATTCGTTGCCTGCATTGGATCACATTCATCCCAACTCCACACAGGGTATTGGAACCCACCTGGATTACTATTAACTGAATTTCTACAAGCTTTGAAAGTAGCGTTAAAACGCTCAAAATTAATAATGATCTCTCTTTTCATGCAGCCACGCCCCTTTTTCTTCGACGCCTACAAAGTGCGACGCCACACGCACCAGCGCACGCACACCTAGCCCGAGTACCAGACGAGTACTGTTGGCTGTCCGCTGTGCCGTGGTGCTGCAGTGCTGGTGTGGGTGGCGGGGCACTTCTTAAAAGGCGGTTGTATGAAGTAAATCAATTATTTCTTGTTTTCAATATTGAATCTCCTGTTTCTTTGCTTTGTATTTTCTGAACAAACATCAAGCAAGAGAGGTTTTATGCTAACAACGTGTAGTTACGTGTAGCTAACCGTCTCTCTGCCTGACCTGTAGCTGAGCTCGTTAAACATGCTATGCCTTACAACCGGAATGCCATTCCCTGCCCCCGGTATGGGCAGCGTTTACCTTTAAACGTGTGCCCGGGTCTCCAACTTTCGCCACTGATAGATAAGACTTTATTACCCATACATAATAAATTGGGGAGTTCTAAGGAAGTTGGTACTTGCCACTTAAATCGGTTAAACCCAAATGTATCTGACGAAACGAGCATCCAAACCATTCAAAAGTACAACTCGCATGAAGTAATCACTCCAGCTCCTTTTTTATCTAATAGCACCATGCGAGATTGCGCTCCTGAACCGATGATAGACCCTGATGGCGAATCTTTTCATACACCAAACATCTTACCTGATCAAATGAATGAGGCTCTATCGTAACAATCAGCCCATTTCAATTTTCCTCTCTCCACCTTTTTACCATACTCTCAAATGGTAAAAGGCTTTCCCAATCCAAAAGAAGATGCAATCTTCAAGAGCAACTTGGATGCTAGAATGTGCAGCCCAACATCGAACCTATCTCCTCCAGCAGCGCATTCAACCCAGACTCCCAACTACATCTGATATCACATCTACCAATAACGTGATTGTGGTAAATGGAATGCAATCAAGGCTATCTAACTCTCCTGAACTTTACCCAGCTGATGGCCCTAATGACATTATCTCACCATCTGAGTCAAATATATCAACGGCGGTTTCTTTTACAAAACCTATACTACGGCCATCGTTTGGCTTTCTGTCTACAGCCAACCCAGCATTGGATGCAGCACTAACTGCCATCAATGCAACCATTTTCACATTGACTAAGTTATTTGAAATTTGACCAAAAAGCCCTAAGGCAATATTTGATGATAAAAACTCTTACAAAGGAAGCCACCAGGGGGCGCTGAGATGTGCAACACATCTGAGCCCTTCTCCTCCATGGGGGCCCATTTAACGGTCTGAGCCCCCCAGATAGCCCCTGGAGTGAGGTCCTGCCCCCCCCTGTGGGAACCCAAAGTGACAGGGACAGCCTGGTGAGCAACTCCGGCTCTCCAAAGTGCAGGCAAACCTGAGTCCTGAGCCTGGTGCGATGAGCTCCCATCCGGTGTGTGAAACGAGGAGGTGAGCGTACGCAGGCGAGAGGTGGGGGCACCCTGTGATATGCTACTTCCTGCTGGGAGAGGGGCCTCCCGGAGGGTACCGCTCCCCTGCTAGACCTGCGGCTACGCAAGCCCTCCGGGACCTTGGAGGAGACGTGGTCAGCGCTGGCGGGCCGCCACCGGGGAGTCCCTGCCCCTCCCCCCAACATCATCAGAGGGCCACTGAGGCCGGCTGGGAGGAAAAGACCTTGCCTGCTTTCCTCGTCCGTTGGGAGCTGGCTGCGCTCCATTGCGGTCCCGGAGGATGTGCTTGCGGTCCAGCACGGCTGTTGGGGGTCGCAGAGGATCCCGATGGCTAAGAAGTGCTGGATGTAGCCTCCAGCGTCCCCGAAGGGAGACAAGAGTGTCGCGGCCAGAGAAGAAGCGGACCCTGGAGGGATTTGGAGTTCGTGGAGAAGTGGAGCTTGGAACTGTGGGGAGACTGCTTGGGCTGGTCCTGACGAGGAGAGGAGGAGTGTAACCTTTTCTTTTTTTTTTATTCATTTGAAGGACACCCCGTCACTTGGTCCCTGACAGGCCCTGTGTGCAGTGGGGCTCTCCTGCCATATTGCGGCCTGCCCCAGCTGGGACGTGAGTGCTTTTGGGCAGCTGTGTAGCCCCTACCCCCTTCATAAAGGAGTGTAAGGCTGTCTGGCCTGCTGATTGTGTGGGGCCTGCTAGAATCTGCTGTGACTGCACTCCAGTGAGAGTCGCTGAGCTTTGCCCAAAACAGGGAGGAGGGGATGAGCAGCTTTGTCTATGTGGGAACCCAATAACCCATATTTTATCCTGCTAACTGACTGTCTGTCCCAATCCATGGGATCTCAGCAGTGCTTTGTCAGAGCTCATTGTTTCTTTAAGTCAACCCAAGGAGTGTATTACAGCAATTGGTCTCGTGCCCTAAGGGGGGGGCTGCTTCATTCTTTGTGGCAAAGGTGCATGAGACTGTAAGGAAACGTAGAGGTGCAGAATCTCGAAGGGTGAGTTGGAGTCTCGGCACAGTGGCCCCGTCTGGCTCGCTATTCAGCCGAGCTCTAAACACTTCGAAAAGCCCCGGCTGCGTGTGCACATTAGCGGATCATTCACCTGAGGCCTCCTCCTGCTGAACCCCCCTGGCCCTGGGTGTGATCTGTTTCCTGAGTCTCTCCCAAATGGACTGGGCCCAATCACTGAAAAAGCTTTGCTATCCTCCGACAACGGCAAAGGAGAAATCAGAGGGCTCAACCCCCACGCAGCAGGGTGGAGTGGACGCTCAATCTGTGAACTAATGTATGACGGCTCTCCTCGAGGAAATCCGTGGCTTCAGAGCAGATATCGGAAGACGTCTTGACTCCTTAGATAAGAAGGTAGATTCTGTAGAGGAACGCGTCCAGACCCTGGAGGGGAATCAGTCTTCCGTTGACATTCTGGAAACACAAATAGTCACCCATCTTGCTGAGCTGGAGAGGCGGGAAGAGAAGTGCACCCTAAAACTTGATGACCTTGAAAATAGGGAACGTCGGAGTAACCTGCGTTTTCTAGGGATTCCGGAGCGAGATGGTGAAACACAGTCAGACATTGATAAGAGTGGTCATGGAGGTAATCAGTAATCTGTTTGACACCAACACCACCAACCTGACAATAGACCGGGCCCACAGGGCAGGTGCCCGCTCCAGATGCCCCAGGTCAATTCTGGTGAGGTTGCACTATTACGCGGAGAAGAGTAAGATCCTGGAGCTGGCTCGGAAGAAAGGCCCGATTGTTTGGGAAGGGGTGAAGGTTTCAATTTACTAGGACCTGTCGGCCCTCACCTTGGCGACAAGGCGTCCCTGCGGCCCTCTTATAAAATGGCTCCAACCAAGAGGAGTCCGCTACAGATGGGGTCATCCCTTTTCCATCTCTTTTCAGTATGAAGGTTATAAATATTCCCTGGTCACTGTGGAAGATATTCGAAGAGTGTCCCGGGAACTTGTGGGTGAGCCCTCCCAGGACCGTAGCCAAGAGTCTGGCGAAAAGGGTATGGGAAGCCCCTGAAAGCCGAATGGGAGATCCCGAGAGGACTCTGAAAGACGGCGGGTTCGAGGACACAGAAAGTTTAGAAGGGTGATCCCGCCCTCCCCTAAGTCTGCCAAGGACTGAGCAGGTTGTGGCGGCCTGAATGGTGTCATTGAAGAGGGCGTGGTTTCCGTTCAGTAGTCTGGGCTTTTGTTTTGGAACATACTAGTTTGAGATTTGGAACTGGCTCTGCTCTCTTGGTCCGGGGGGTGGTTGTACTGTCCCCCTGAGAGG
Source organism: Ambystoma mexicanum (assembly GCF_040938575.1). Taxonomy (NCBI): domain Eukaryota; kingdom Metazoa; phylum Chordata; class Amphibia; order Caudata; family Ambystomatidae; genus Ambystoma; species Ambystoma mexicanum. The sequence continues at coordinate 1,127,684,339 of NC_090929.1, read as the reverse complement.
GGATCTGCAAGAGAGTGAGGAGGGGTGCCGAGACCTTGCCAGACAGCTGAGAACTATTTCCTGTTCTGTTTGTGATGTGGGGACCATGGTGGGGTTTGGCGTCCTGAGCGGATAATGTGCCCTGTTGGTACCTGGATCGGGGTGAGGGGAGGATCAATCTTGAACTTTTGTTTGTTTTATTGGTGTTAGAGATGAGGGATGGGGGGCTTGGCATAACTTGGTCTTATTGATGAGTGCTGTCCCAATGGAGGGGGGCAGCAGTGGCCTGGTTGGACGGTGTTTCCTATGGCGCAAGAAGACCAGGCGTGCGTGGGGCGGCGGGGGGCGAGTTGGGGTTTTTGTGGATTGACAAGACCGGACAGGAGATTGAGGTCATTGAAAACTAAATTCCCTTATCGAAATGGATGGGCCACGGGAGCCAAATGGGGAGTACAGCCCGCTTCAGAGCCTTGCAGAGTTGTCCGTTTGTTCAATGGCTGATGCTTTATCCTTGCTGACACTGGGTTTGTTGAATGTACGGGGGTTGAATTCTCCGACTAAGAGATCTCTGGTAATTAAGGAGTTCAATAGGTTGAAGTTGCACTTTTTCTTTTTGCAAGAAACCCACTGGGCAAGGGGGAGGGAGTTGGCGCTCAGAGCCAGGTCCATTCAGGAGGTCTTCCGAGCCTCTGCCTCATCTAAGAGAAGGGGGTAGCAATAGTAGTATCTTCCAATGCCCACGTCTCTGCGAGAGCCCACCGGGCGGACCCAAATGGTAGGTTTGTTATGGTGAAGGTGGAGATTAGGGGGAGGAAAGTGACCTTTGTGTCTATTTATGCTCCGAATGAAGCCCAGGACCAGTTTTGGGATGAGACAAAAATAAAGATCATGGAATTTGCAGAGGGCCTACTCCTTGTGGGTGGAGATTTTAATATGGTCCTACAGCCTGAAGTGGATAGGAAGACTCTCCGCCCTAGCTCGGAAATGTAGGCCCAAAGGAGGTTGGCTGCATCCTTCCAGACGACGAATGAGGCGCTGGGCTTGCTGGACTCCCATACGACACATCGGGGCCAAAACCCGCTCTTTACTTTCTTTTCTAATCCGCACTCGTCTTTCTCTAGGATTGACTGTTTTGCTTGATAACTCCTAGCGTGAGAGTATTATGGGGTTTGGGGTGGAGTTTATTCCATGATCCGACCACGATCTGGTTCGTGTGCAGGTGGGTCTTTCTCCGGGCCCTCGGTACCGGGGAGATGGGTGTGCAGCGATCTCTTGCTGAAAGATAGATTGCTCAGTCCCTCCTCACGAGTATTAAGGAGTTCTTTGAGCTCAATGATAACGGGGAGGTTGGAGAGGCGGGAGTGTGGGAAGCCTTTAAGGCCACAATTCGAGGGGTCTTGATTGGGTTGGGGACTGCAATAAAGCAAATCAAGGTCAGGGAGGAGAAGACCCTCAGAGATAGAATAAAAGAGATCCAGCCGGCGGGCAAGCTCTGTTCCCAACTGTTTCCAGGTAAATGGGCGGAACTACAACAACTTAAGGCGAAGTTAGCCACCCTTATGGACAAACGGAGAGGAAGTTGTCTCTCTTCAAACAAAAGTATATGGAGAAGGCTGATAAAATTCTGGCGTGGAAACTACGAGAGCTGAAGAGCAGTAGAAGAGTGGACGCAGTGCGTCTCTCGGGGGGTGAGAGATGCCTCGATGACCTAGGGATAGCAGAGTGATTTTGTTCATTCTATGAACTCCTCTATGCATCAGAATGCTCAGGAAGGGGTCCAGAGGCTGAGAACTTTCTTAACTCTAACGATCCCTTGTCTACCTTCAGAGAAGGCGGGCCTTCTAGAGAGGCCCATCACGCCCCAAGAGATAGTGGATACTATAGGCTCCATGAAGGGGGGTACTACTCTCGGTGACAATGGCTTTGCAGTCTTTTTTTACAAGTCATCTGGCTCCAATGTGGCTCCATTCTTGGGCAGATTATTCAATGGTGTCCTAGACTCAGGGACTCTTCCCCAGTCCATGTTATCGGCTCCAATAGTGGTCATCCTTAAAGAGGGGAACTATCCGTTGAACTGCCAATCGTATTGCCCCATTTCGCTGTTAAACACTGATGTGCAGACCTTGGCGAAGCTGCTTGCAAACAGGTTAGCCCAATTTCTCCCCTCGCTCGTTCATGGTGGCCAACTTGGGTTTATCCCTGGGAGGCAGGGCTCCGATAACATTAGGAAAACCCTTGATTTGATGTTCGACGCGAGTAGGAACAACACCCAGGCGTACCTTTTGTCGTTGGACTCTGAAAAAGCCTTCGACCATGTGGAGTGGGCCTATGTAGGCAAGATCTTGCAAAAGATGGGTTTGGGGGCGAAATTCCGTAGGTGGCTGTCTGCTTTGTATAATAGTCTGTCTGCCAGGGTGGCGTTTAATGAGGTAGTTTCTGCCCCGTTCTTCCTTTTTCGCGGCACCCAGCAGGGATGCCCCTTGTCTCCTCTCTTATATGCTCTTGCAATGGAGCCGCTTGCTATAGCCATTAGGCAGGACCAGGGGATCTCTGGGATCAGGTGCAGAGATCTGGAGTTTATCATTATTTGCTGATGACATCCTGGTGTATATAACCAATCTGAGTCAGTCTCTTCCGATATCTCTTGAACCTGATCCAGTCCTTTGGTACCTTCTCTGGCTTGAAAATTAATCTGTCGAAATCTTCTCTCATGCCAATGGGGGAGGAGGACGGGATAGTCGAGGGGAAAGAGTTTGTGGGGGGTGTCAAGGTAGAGCATGTGACTACTCAGTATTTGGGAGTTTTGATCCCGAGTGCCCTGGAAGACCTCTTTGAACTTAACTTGTCCCCCACTCTTGCCAAGATTCATTCGGATCTTCAGCTTTGGGGCCCGATCTTAAAGGAATGGTTCGGTCAAAATTTTGTATTGCCCCTACTGGTCGGCCATGTGTTTTGAAGCCTAAGTCGCTCGATTTTAGAAAAATTTCCTATGGACCTTACCCGAGTTTTCGTCCATTAAACGCACACGAAAACAGGCACCAGGGAGCTGCCATTTTGTGATAATCCTATCATTTCCCCTATCGCCCTGGCTGACCTGCTTATGCGGCACTAAATCATATCCCCCGCCCCTGAGCCTGACATTATCAAAACATTCATATTCCCCGCCTCTCTCCGTGACGTTACTGTGCTGCATAGGCAAACGCGCCCAGTCGTCTTCTACGCGACTTCACACAGAACCCGTAAACCAACACAGATCAGCTCACAACAGAGCGCGCCACAAATCGGAATATGAAACTGTACTTTAAAATCAAACAGCAACACAGTAAATTTGGTAAAGTACATTTATTTGACATTAAATGTTTATAGAATATTCAGCAATTGACATATGAACTCCGAAAGTCATTTGTTTTCTTTTATCTCTATCCGCAAATCCTTAAAATGTTATCGTGAGTCACGCGCTGTTCCTTTATGGTACACAAGCTGTTGGTTTTCGTTCAAAGAGGCACTTTTGTCGCACGTTGAACCGCAAGGCTGTTCCATCAAGTAGGCACTAGGCCAGTGTAAAGGTTGATATGTTGCTTCTAGCCGCTAGTACCGCGTAAGGGCATATGGGCCCTTGGCGATCGTCCCATAAAATCATCAGAATGGTGCAGTTGTTTACATTCAGCTGCAGCTGGCGGCTGAAGAAACCGTCTGCCGGTGTCTGAAACTGGTGGCAGGGGCAAAACGGGAGTATGTACCTATTTTGAAAACATAAAATTTATAATTAGTCTCGCCAGCCGATCTTTATTAATATTATTCATTTTATTTATTACGGCCGAGCTGAAACTATTTGCTTTCAAGTATAGTGCAATGGAGTATGTTCGGCTGTAAAATCAATGCGAAAACTAACTAAATAAATCGAGGTTGGTACACAATGAGAAACGACTTTTTGTCTACATGCGTGTGAAATGTGGACCTGCATGCCCATGTGCCCGCTACAAGGACAATCCCACAAACCTTTTCAAAGCTCTTCATTCATTCATTCATTCATTCATTTATTCATGCATCCATTCATTAATTCTTCATTCCGGTATAAAAGCGTCTAAAGAGTTACTTACATTATATTTGCAATTCCCATTGTGTCTCTGTGTAATGCAGTCCGTAAATCCCACTGTGCTCTTGACAACGATTTTTCGTATACTGAACTAACATGAAACTCGGTCTAGTTTAAGAATTTTCTGCCTTATCGTGTCAAACGTTATTGCACCCCCCAAAACCCCCCTTCAAATGAAGTTCTTTCAGCATGGTCTCTGTCTCTCAAGGTGAAAAAACAATAGAACCTTATACTGCCAGTGCGAGTTGTGGGCCTCTTCAGGGCGCGAGCTGAAAATCAAAGCCGCTGACCTTCACTAGAAATTAGCATACATTCTTTCTTTGCAACATCCCATAGTAAAGCCATCTGTGAGAACTTGAAGTTTCGAATCCATCTATGTAGTGCGCCTCAATGTGCAAATGCGAACTGGCTTCACTCTCATCTGCAACGGCTCGCTTGGTGCGTTCTAAGGCCCCAATTTTGTCCTCGTTGTCTGCGAGCTTTGAAGCCCCAAAGAACCATAACTATTGAGACTTTTAATTTTTTGGGGAAGGTCAGGTGAAAGTATAAAGTACCCGAGCAGTTGATTTGAAAGTGAGATTTATTGTTTGTTTGTTTTATTATTTGCAATACGCAAGTCTCCTCTCGGTTAACAGTGCCCAGCATTTATAAGAGATTGCGAAAATTAGTTACATCAACAAAAATATATACATACACAAATAGACAAGGTCAGCAATATGAGGTGAATAGAGAGAGAATTCAAAGATGACACCCAGGTAGTTCGGCACCCAGGATGGTGAAGGTAGGGGTTAGGGTTAGCGTACTTTGTATGCACACTGTACAATAAAATGTATTTACAAAAAGACAATCGTATTACAATTATTTAAACCAGGATTTGTACTTCACAACCAGCTCTCCTTTGGGTGGACATGGCACAGTGGCAATGGATCAGTGCTCTGCACAGAAACGTTCAAAATTCCATATCTGTGCTTCGAGGGGATTGGGTCCTCCGACGTATTCCATATCTATGACATGTAATAACCACAGCTGTGCTGCTTCGGAAACTTTTTCTGCGTCCTGCGTCGATGACGTCGATGCGCCGCCGTCGAGGACCTCCTCCGACGTCCGACGTCATCCGATGTGATAAGTAGGACGCACGACGCCCATAGCCTCAGTTCCGTTTTTTCCGCGAACGTGTTGCTTAGTGTTTCTCGGTTCTAGGCCTCGACTCTTTGGAGTTCTGTTCTTTCTGGTTCTTCGAACCTGTTCGTTTGTGAATTTCCTTCGGCGATGTCTTCCACTTCGTCTTCAACCCCGCGTCCGGGCTTTAAGAAGTGCGGGGAGTGTGGGTCCAAGATGTCGGTGACTGACTCGCACGACGCCTGCCTCTGGTGCCTCGGGGAGGCCCACGACACGGATGACTGTATCGACTGCCAGTCGCTCACGTCCAAAGCCTTACGCGAACGTAAGAAGAAGTTGTCGGTAGGTCGGGTGTCCAAGCCCCGGAAGTCGAAGTCGGCGGGGCTTTCGACGGATGATTCGAGGGGTGACTCTCCGCGTCATCGTCGGAAGTCTCGTCGGTCTTCTTCTAGGAGTGGGTCTCGCCACTCCTCGGCCTCTTCGAGGCATTCTCGGAAGCGCCGTCACCGGTCGCCTTCCAGGTCCTCTTCCGAGGATTCTGCACGGCACGTTGGTTACCCCACCAGCCGTGCGACGCCGGAGGAATGGGCTTCCTTCGGGAAGAAAATGTTGGCGATTCTTGAGTCGCAGGGTACTCAGCCGTCCGCGCCCCCGAGTGGGGTCGGCCGTGTGAGGTCGAGAGACGCCGCTCGCAAGAGTGGTCGGCACGAGTCACGGGAGCGGTCCCGTTCGGACAAGGAGGCTCATTCTCGCCGTACCCGTTCCAGGTCCCGGTCCTCGACGCGTTCGAGACCGTGTGCTCCTGTGAAGTCTTCGAGGAAGACATCGACGTCTGAGGCGTCGAGGGCGTCGACAGGCTTTCTCGAGGCTCCGGCTTCGAGGGCCTCGTCGAAGCCGTCGACGATCAGGTCGTCGAGGGACACGCTCGGGGCTCCGGCTTCGAGGGCTGTGTCGACGCCGCCGATACTAGAGGCGCTGCATCTGACGTCGACGCCGATTTCCTCGACGTCGACTTCCTCGACGTCGACGCCGATCCTCTCGGCGCCGTTGCCGGTTTTCTCGGCGTCGGCGCCGATTCGCTCGACGCCATCGACGCCTTTCGTGTCGGAGGTGCCCCGTGTCACGGGTGTACCCCCTAGGAAGGCTCTGGTTAAGAGCAAGCACTCTCGGGTGCCTTTTCGCCACCTGGAATATATTTCGGAGGCGGATGAGGATTCTGATGGCCTGGTTCCTAGTCTGGTGCCAGATGAAATTGTCTCGGGCCATAGTCAGTTTGACGATTTGAGGCAGTCACTGCATGATGCCAGTGGACTGGACACCTCTCCGGAGGTGGAATTTTGTAGGCCTGAGCCTGGCTCCCATGCCGATTCCTCGTACCGGCGCCTTATGGCTAGGGTGTCTGAGTATCTGGGATGGTCTGCTCCCCCAGGGGAGTTTGTGCAGGATGATCTGACGGACATCCTTGATGTTGGTCCCCCAACTGACCCGGTACTGCCGTTCCATATTGCTTTACAGAGAAGGGTGGCGGCGGCTTGGACTGCTCCGGAGAGTCTCCCGGCGGTGGGCAGATCCTTGTCGCGTAAATACCGTCCAGCCAGTAGCGACCCCTGCTACTTGACCAGGCACCCCACTCCGGAAAGTTTGGTGGTGCAGGCGGCCACGGCCCCGGCAAAGCAGGCGTCGTACCCTACCATCCCTCCTGATAGGGACGACAAACGTTTTGATGGCTGGGCGAAGAAAGTGTTTTCTTCTGGTGGTATGGCGCTTCAGGCGGCCAACTCCATTTGTGCCTTGTCACGTTTCACGCACACTCTGTGGAACTGTGTTGCGTTAGCGGCTGAACATATTCCCGAAGGGGATGAACGGGATGGTTTCCTTGCTATGGTCCAGGATGGTAAGGATGCCATGTGTGAGTCCGTTCAGTCGGGTCTGGACTTGGCTGAATGCGTCAGTAGGTCCATGGCGGCGAGCACCGTGATACGCAGGTTTGCGTGGTTGCGGAAGTCGGGGTTTGCTCCTGATGTGCAGCTCCTCAACATGCCCTTTGATGGTGAACACCTTTTTGGCAGCAAGGCTGAGGAGAGCCTTGAGAGGTTGCAGACCTCAAAAGCTGCAGCGAAGTCGTTGGGCGCTGCAGTTCGCCAACCTCCGCCTTTTCGTCCTAGGGGACAGCAGTGGAGGGGTGGTTCCTTTCGCTATTACTCATCCTTCAGTAAAGCGAGAGGAGCTGGCAGTCAAAGAGGCCATCGCAGGGGTACCAGAGGTGGACGACAGGGTACCCGTGGTGCCAAGGCCGCTCGGGCAGTTGCCTCTTTGCCCTCAGGTAACGCCGCAGCCGCTCCCACACTGTCGTGAGGCCATGTCCCATGGTTCGCCGGTTGGGGGAAGGCTGGCGCAGCATCTTGTAGAGTGGCAAGCCATTACTTCAGATGTGTGGGTTCTGGAGATCATAACCCACGGCTACTGTCTTCCTTTTCGGCACAGGCCTCGCGACAATCCACCGGGGAACCTCTCTTTGCAGAGTCCGGATCCGCTCCTTGCGCAGGAAATTCAAGCCCTGCTGGAGAAAGGCGCCATAGAACTGGTGCCTGTAGCGGAGAGGAACAAGGGATGGTATTCCCCTTATTTTTTGGTTTCGAAGAAAGACGGGGGATTGAGACCCATCATGGACTTGCGCGATTTGAACAATCTCCTCAGGAAGGACAAGTTCAAGATGGTTACTCTCTCTCAAGTCCTCCAGGCCCTTCAGCTTCAGGACTGGTTGGTGTCACTCGACCTCAAGGATGCTTACTTCCATGTGCCGATCCATCCCAAGCACAGGAAGTACCTGAGGTTCGCGGTTGGCGACTCGCACTTTCAGTTTCGGGTCCTGCCGTTCGGATTGACCTCCGCCCCGAGGGTTTTCACCAAGCTCATGGTGGTGGTGGCAGCGCATCTCAGGCAAGGGGGGATTCACGTCTACCCCTACCTGGACGATTGGTTGATCAGGGGGAGCTCTCCCGAGCAAGTCCTGGATCATCTATCGATCACCTGCCACTCCCTTCACAGGCTGGGCTTCTCCCTCAATTTAAAGAAGTCACATTTGACGCCAACACAGCGGCTCCAGTACATCGGAGCAGTGCTCGACACTTCCCTGGGGCAGTGTTTTCCTCCCCAGGTGAGGGCTCTTCACATTCAGCAGATGGTGCACAAGTTTCAGCATGCCCAGACGCTCCCAGCGTTCGAGTTCTTGAGGTTGCTCGGCCTCATGGCATCCTGCATTCTTCTGGTGCCAGAGGCTCGCCTGCGGATGAGATCTTTGCAGTGGGCACTCAAGACGCAACGGTCGCAGTCCTCCGGCAGGATGTCGGACTCGATTCAGGTGCCGTCCTCGGTCGCCCGGGACCTTCTGTGGTGGGCCGTCGAAGGCAACTTGATGAAGGGGGCTCCGTTTTGGTTTCCCTGGCCGGAGGTGACGATCGTGACGGATGCATCCCTCACGGGATGGGGAGCTCATGCCAACGGGCTGACAGTCAGCGGTCGTTGGTCTCCGTCGGAGTCCAGACTCCATATCAATCTGTTGGAGCTGAGGGCCGTCAGGCTAGCCCTGAAGGCTTTTCTGCCGTCTGTGCGAGGGAAGAATGTCCTGATCCTGACGGACAACACAGTGGCCATGCACTACCTCAACAAAAAGGGGGGGCAGGGTCACTTCCTCTGTGCAGAGAGGCGATGCAGCTCGAGTTCTGGGCCATCCAGCAGGAAGTTTCGATCTCGGCAGTTCATCTGGCCGGTGCCGTAAACGTGACGGCGGACGCTCTGAGCAGGCAGAGCGCGATCTCTCACGAGTGGGAGTTGGCTCAGGAGATTCTCCTGGAGATCTTCGCCCTTTGGGGGACCCCTCAAGTGGATCTCTTCGCCTCCAGTGTCAACCGGAAGTGCGAAAGGTTTTGCTCGCGGGAATTTCCTCCAGAAGGAGCCTTAGGAGACACGTTTGTGGTAGAGTGGTCATTCCCGCTGCTGTACGCGTTTCCTCCAGTCCCCGTCATCCCGCAAGTGCTGCGGAGGTTACGGAAGTTCGGTTCCCGGATGATCCTCATTGCCCCGGCGTGTGCTCGGAGGACGTGGTACCCGGACCTTCTCGACTTATCCATCTGCCCTCCACGTCGTCTTCCCTACCGAGACGATCTGCTCTCACGGGAGGGGGGTCAGGTTCTCCATCCAGAGGTCAGATCCCTCAACCTTCACGCTTGGCTTCTGAAAGGTTGAGGTATAAGGATTGGGACCTCCCTGAGGACGTGATGGAGGTGTTGCTTTCGGCCCGAAGGCCGGCAACAAAGTCTCTGTACCGTTGCCGTTGGCGTAAGTTCTGCGACTGGTGCAGAGTTCAGAATGTGGATCCTTTTGCATGTGACATCCCCATGGTTCTGTCCTTTTTACTTTCTTTGGCCCACAGGGGCTTGCAAGTGGGTACCGTTAAGGGTTACCTGGCGGCGCTGTCCATCTTTAAGCGCTCGTCTGAAGAGTGTTCTTACTTTAAAATCCCTTTGATTTCACAGTTCCTGAAAGGGCTCACTAATGTGTTCCCTCCGTCACCTTTCCTGGTGCCCGGTTGGGATTTAAACCTGGTTCTTAAGTTTCTTATGGGTGCTCCGTTTGAGCCTTTACATTCTTGCCCTTTGAGGCTGTTAACTCTGAAAACTGTGTTTTTAGTTGCGGTTACTTCCGCTCGTAGAGTGAGTGAGTTACAGGCACTTTCAGTTAAGCCTCCCTTCACTGTATTTCACAAGGACAGGGTTGTCCTTAGAGTTCGTCCTTCTTTTCTTCCGAAGGTAGTGACGGAATTTCATTTGGCCCAGAAGGTTGTTCTTCCGGCATTCTATCCTCCTCCGCATCCTGGTAAGGAAGAGGAGAGGCTCCATAGGCTTGATCCTAGGAGAGCTTTAAGCTTTTATGTTTCACGCATGTCCCGGGTCAGAGTGGATGATCAACTCTTTATTGGTTACGCTGGAAAGCGTTTGGGGCAAGCTGTGACGAAACAGACTTTGTCTCGCTGGATTATTTTGGCCATCTCGGAGTGCTACCGTTTGGCGGGTAAGGACCCGCCGGCTGGCTTGCGGGCCCATTCTACCAGGGGTATGGCTGCGTCTACTGCCCTGCAGAGGGGTGTTCCTATTCGCAACATCTGTGATGCAGCCACCTGGGCATCAGTACATACATTTGTACGTCACTATTCCCTTGATTCCATCCGAGCACAGGATCTGGCCTTTGGCAAGGCGGTCCTTTGCTCTGCTATTTGATTGGCTATTCTACATTTTGATTCTAAATTCTTTCCCTCCTCCTTGCTTTGGTACTGCTTTGGGAGTCTGTCATAGATATGGAATACGTCGGAGGACCCAATCCCCTCGAAGAACAAGTTACTTTCTTACCTGGTAACGTTCTTTCGATGGGATGGTCCGACGACGTATTCCATATCGCTCCCGCCCGGCCTTCCCCGCTGCAGAATTTCTTTTGCGATTGCAGCTTACGTTCCGCAAGGCTTTGTGTCTGACTGGCAGTTGGCTTATGTCACACGTTCTGGGGGAAAAAACTACAACTGAGGCTATGGGCGTCGTGCGTCCTACTTATCACATCGGATGACGTCGGACGTCGGAGGAGGTCCTCGACGGCGGCGCATCGACGTCATCGACGCAGGACGCAGACGCCGAAAAAGTTTCCGAAGCAGCACAGCTGTGGTGATTACATGTCATAGATATGGAATACGTCGTCGGACCATCCCATCGAAAGAACGTTACCAGGTAAGAAAGTAACTTGTTCTTCTCTAATACAGCAACAATAAGGCTTTTGACAAAGTCGAACTCCATTTCCTCATAGACTGGTTTGATCACCCATTGCTTACTTCTTTTTTGAAAAGGCCTTAGTGTAGCGAGGCATCCTTACATTACCCTTAGTCCTAGATTGTTCACGGCCGAGATTCTTGTTATGGGCCAAGACGGTAAGTAGAGTCCTATGTCTCATGCCCTGTATGCTGAAATGGCCTGTACTTTAGGCACATATTGTGGAACACCTCCAAACCTCCTGTGTGACAGAATTCTGTCAGTCCCCTCAAATCTCTTGATAGTTTTATCGAAAACAAGCTTCTCAATGGCTTTGTGTGTCAGTGAAGATGGATTCAACCACTTCTTCTTCCATGCCTCCACTTGGGATAAAGGGCCATGTTCACATTGGTGGAAATGTAGGTTTTCTGACCAGCGGTGCACGTTGGTACAGTGGTGCATCAGTGACCACCATTTTTCAAGTAGTATTTCCACTGACCCTTGACAAGTTTTGGAGCTCCACCAAAGATGGTTGCTGATAGACTGGGACCACTCTGAAATACTTTCCAAACCTTTTTTTTTCCCTGCAGCCGAGATTTTCTTATTGATTGATTGATTTAGCAAGATGCCATACGTCAAATTGATGTTTAATATGTGGGAACTGCTCTCTCATTGTCTTGGCAATTGAAACGTGTCTGTCCGTGGCTATGAGGTCGATGTGCATTCCCCTCGATTGTAGATATTCCACTGATTTTATAAATCCTAGTATTCCATGGCCGCTGAGGATGTACATTGTGTTACCTGCACGACCACCGAACTCACAATTTTCTTACTATCCATGTCCTGAAAGTGGTAGGTGCAGTACTTGGCAGAAAATCCAGGGCTGTCGCACTGTCCATCGCCAGCTAGCCTGAATCGTTTGCCTTCGAATGTACTTGCTAGAGACAATTGTTCAATTTTCCAAGCATCACTAATGGCCGGAAACAGATAATCATGTTGGTATTTGTAGTACTGCGTTTTTTAAATGAAATGGAGTCCCACAAACTGAAAGAAAGCCTCTAACTTTCTAAAACTGGAGCCACTAAAAAGTGATGCAGCTGCGCACAGTAGATTGCCTGCTGGCAGTTTCCCCAGCATCGGTTGTGCAGACCATGAGAACGTATGATGTAATCTACAGGCGGCATGTATTGTGACGTTACTGCCTTGTTTTTGACGAGTCACATGAATCAATGGCTTCCCACATACTTTCCCTCTGACGGAATACCCACATTTCAGCTTACTTATAATATCCATCAAACAACTGTCGAATACTATGTATTTGCCCTCTTTCATAAGACTGTCATCCTGCGCCAAAGTTGATTCGGCCTGTGACGTTGAGGACATATCACCACATTTGAAAGAAATATCGCTGCTATCAAGTTCTGATTCGTCGGTGAATGCTGCTGCTGGTTCATTCTCTGTCATTTCAACATCTGTTACTTCAACATTGATGGGAGAACACAACAATGTCGACAGCTTTTTTGGTGGCAATTTTTTGGCGGGTGTAGATTGTGTGAATTGATCTTCGACTACTTCAGAGCTATCTTCAATACTTCCAGTATCATGTTGCGGCGGTGCGGTCGTACTGTAGCAATGGTCCAATAAAACTTTGCTGGATTCTCCGGACACATTCATTTCATGTTCTGGCCATTGGACATGAGCATCCCGAGTCTCAACACGCCGCGTCTGAATTAATAGTTCCTCCATAATGTAAATGGTCTGGCAAGCAACATCTCTCATTCGCTTCACTGTCTGTGTATGTATAGTTCGTAGACCCACGGGAGGACAGATTGGAAAAGGGATGTTCAGTTTAAACACAAGATAAAGTATAGTACAATTGACTGGAAAAAAAAACATAAAATAGTCCCCAGCACAAAATAATTTCTAAAGTTATGAACTGTTTGTAACTAACCTTATTTTGGTTTCTTTTCTTTACAGCTTTTTTGACTCGACGTTCAACATCTGCACGCTGTTGCTCTGATACGTTATCCGCATGTCTCCCCTTCCTCTTGCGCTGCAACGACTATATTTTCTGTATCCGCATAGACAGCACGGAATGAGGCTCCATCGACTCCCTGAAACATAGTATTTTCATTACTGTGTATCAAAATATTGTTAGGGTAAAACGCACGTGAGGACGAACACACATGTACATCTCAATAGCCAAACACGATTTAAACATTGTGTGGAACAATCAAACGACAAGTATTTCACTCTGATGACCTAGTTCGATGGAGATGTCAGTATACATACCTCTGGCTCTACATGGACTGCCACGAATGATTGTATTGAAGAGGAGGCATCAGCAACTCCCTGAAACACAGTACTTGCGTTAGTATGGTTTTCAATATCGTAAACATAACACACACTTGGGGTTGACGGCACAGGTACATATAAAGAAATAACCACAAATGTTGCATTATCTAAAAGAATCAAGGAATATTTTAAAATGATCAGATTTAATTGACTTATTTCTCCAATTTCTTTACATCTGCATCATCTAAATGTGATCTTGTGATTGTAGTGGAAGCTCCATCATCTCCCTGAAACACAGTACTTGCGTTAATAGGGAAGAAAGTATAGCAAATGGAATCACGATATATGATCACGCTCGATGGAGCTGTCAGTATCCATACCTCATGCTGCTGAAGAATATCTAGGGCTGTTGTCAATGTGGTGCGCACTTCCGAAAGCTGTTGCGTCGATTCGTATCCGCATGGTCCCGCATCCACCGGAATTACTTGAATGTCAGGCTCTGCATCAAGTGCAGGGGTTGACGATTCAACAACAGCCTGAAACATAGTATTTGCATTAGTAAGGATTACAATATTGAAAACACAACACAGGCTTGGGGTCGACTGCACAGGTACATATCAACGGCTAACTACAAATGAAATATGGTGTAGAACAATCAAACGACAAGTGTTCCAGTCCTGATGATCACGGTCAGTTGAGCTGTCAGTATCCATACCTCGGGCTGCTGAAGAACATCTAGGGCTGTTGTCAATGTGGTGGATGCTTCAGCATCTCCCTGAAAGACAGTACTTGCATTAGTATGGATAACACTAATTATAACTGAAAACAAACACCAGGGGACGACAACTAAGGTGTATATCAATTGGAAAGCACTAACCAAACAATTGGTAAAATAATCACACGATACAAACTATTACTTGACATGCATAAAACAAGTCTGTAGCGGAATAGCCAAGTATGATTACCTGATACGCGCTAGAAGTGGTTGATAACTGCGAGCACGTGACGGAAGTAGAATGTTCTTGCTTCAGATTCAAGGGATAGTCAAGAAGTTGTAAAGGTAAATTATTGTTTGATAATGAAATGCCAATATTTAAAATTGCCATGTAAGGAGACAGAATACTTGAGTAATGCGCAATATAGCACAGTTCCCTGTGCCCATATATAGATTTTGTTTGTGGGTTATGAAATCTAAAAATAATATATTGATAAATGTCATTATTCAAAAAGCTATACGCTCATATCAATGTCGAAAGTATTACAAATTGGAAACAACACCTAAAATATCAATGAATCCATTCGGCTACCTACACACTACTGCAAGGCCTAAAGCTAAAAACGAACACTTGACTCATCAGTGGCGGATTGTGGATGAATAGAGTGGGAATAGCGTTTGCGAGCAATTTTCGTGTCGATCGCCGTTTGTTCTTCTTTGTTACCCAAGATGTGGTGTACATGTTCGAGGGAAAGTACCGGCTGCAGATGCGGTATCGATCACCCCTCTTGTCCTCAAAGACTTGTTGGACTCTACTTTACAGCTCATCCAGTGGATATCCGCAATGTCTGACCCATTCTCTTATTCGATCAACAGTTTTCAGGAATACATGCTTTGTAGTGCCTTCAGATTTAGCATGGGTCTTCGAAGGGCAACCGCTAATCGAACAGGCAGGCATTGTTGAAAATTCTGAAAAGTAAATATGAAGATTATTATAAAACCTTGATGAATAAAAAAGTAAATGAACCATACCATGCTCAATGCAAGGTTTGTTTTGGTCGCCGAAACTATACCAGTTCATCATGTGCGGCTTGGTATTTGCATAAATTACATAAATTTCTGTTTTGTCTTGCACGAAAAGGAACCATGCTTACATTATAGACTGGACCCCCGAAGGATGCAATTCGATGACAATTGACACAGATGAAAATAAATAGATCTATTGATAGCATAACAATTGAAACTGAAGTCAATAGCAATGAGACCAATGACAATAGCTCTATTGGGTACTGTAATAGCAAATAGATTGAAATGTAAAAATGACCGAAATATGACTAGGATACATGGCCTTACCTTGACCAACAAACAGTTGAAATCAGCAGGCCGAGCAGTATGTTGCAGGAGAACAGGTAGATGGCCACAGGTAGCACACTGACGAGTTTGCTCGAAGCGGTCACAGATAGCACGGCGACAAGCAGATTAGCATAGATCTCAGTGCTTCTCAGGTAGAAGGTTCAGGAGTTGACTTGCAAAGCACAAAGATGTTCTCATGAGACATATCAAGTGGTTTATAAAGTATTAGAAACAGGGGTGTGTTTGTGAATGAATGACGTGTGTATGTCGTGGTATTGTTTATTGCAGGGGGGGCGGCCTGGCTCAGGGGAGGCCTGCCTGGAGACACGGGGTCTGAGGAGGCCATGTGAGCGATGGCCCCTGGGCGTAAGATACCTTTTGAAATGTACATGCTGTTTGGCACCTTGGCCGTTTGCACCCGTCCCTTGCCCTTATGTGATGTTAAAGGACACGGGGCATCCATTTTTGGACCCCCTTTACACTCCATGTTGGTGACCAGGCCTCACTGCGATAGTACAGCGCGCAGAGCACATGGCCCACAGCCTCGTTCCCACTCTGACTGGAAAACTCCAGAGGTATTTGCAACAGCTAATAAATGTAACACATCACTCTCGGAGATCACGGTCCTGCATGTGAACCAGCTTGAACCATGCACATGGCTCGTTCATCTCCACAAATGTGTCCTTGCCCCACGCACCCTCGCCTGTGGAAAGTAACTGCCATTCTGACCCTGTGTCCCTGCAAGGTATTCTCTTCATGTACCTGACCACTGACCACGCCATGATTGCCACCTAGCAGATCCCCAACTAACATTAGACCCCTACTGCAGTATATCGTTGCCTATCAATAACAAATGCCACATATCGGAGATTCTTGTGAGCACAGACCCACACTTCAAACACTGTATTATAGTGGTCAAGACCCTAGACCTAAGGCCTGTATAATCAAATGTTCATTGATAGTATTGATATATGTGTGACTTTTATAGAGACATAACCGACTGAAAGACTTTGAACAAGTGTTATTTAGTGCATGCATTATTGATAATATATTTGGTTAGCTTAGATAGTGACCACCCCGCTTCACAGCGACCTGAACTTCACCCATTCCGAGCACAGGTGTCTGACGTCCATCCTTGCATGGAGATACACTTGATTGATTTAAAAAATCGAAACAACCGTTGTTAAAATATATGTGGTGTTTTGTTTTGTAGCTTATTTTGATGACACAAAAATACAAAAGTTTACACATTGTACAGTTCAGGTTGCAGCACAGCGAGAGATTATCCCCTGTACTGACCGCTGTCACTCGGGAATGTTTCTCTTACGGCACGAACGGCACAGGCAGGTATCACTATTCGAACGCTGTGTCCAAGCCTCCCGTGATGCCACCATGTAAAGGAACGATAGGCCACCAGCCTGTACCACCTGTGAAAAGGAATGAAACACACTGTTTTTAAATGACCAAGAAAAGTTTAATAAATGTTTGTTGTCAATGACAATTCTTGTAACTAATGGCATTCTGCTTGGACAAATGCTATCTAGACACTGCACACTATTGAACGACTTTCATGCGTTACAATGATATGTATATGTAATTTTGGATATAGTAGAAGACCATGAAATAGTAGTGGCATCACAAGCAGAGTATACTTACTCGTTACTCGGATTACGAGGACGAACAGTTGCGCGAAGTTCGTGCATAAGCACCATCATTATCCTCAACACGGACCGTGTGAGGCAGGCTGCCCTGAAGTCTGGCAGCTCGGTGATGCATTGCGGTCGTGGCTCGCCTTCCTAAATGTAGGCCACGCATCCCGAGTTTTCACAGCAGCAGCAGTTCTCCTCCTCAGTCGGCATTAGCTCGCACCGATTGCATGTGCACCAGGTGGAAACACTGTCCATGCGACTAGGTCCAGTGTCTTCATCCGTTGATTCGTCCTGCCAACTGCTGTCCGAAGCCCCATCGTTTTCGTGTGTTTCCCTTTCCAGTAGTTCCTCCTCGGTATACTCGGGCTCGTACATGTAGGGCATTATTGTATCCATTGTGTGTTGCACAAACTAAAATAATTGATAGCGGTGGTACTGGTATCTGTCCACACGGGCTACAAGCAACGAAGGTAGCTGACCAGAGCACAGAAACGAGTCACAGAATACTCAAAGTAACAAAGAGAGAGGAATGGAATCGAAAATCTGCTGCTGTGTGTTGTGAAACGGTCTGTTTATACTTATTGAGGAAAGAGGCGTCCTGCCATTTCCATGGCGACACGTCATTAGCTGAAGCGCAGCGAATGTTGACACGAGACGTGCTTTGGCGTTGTGAAATGGGCGGTACGCGTCTGCTGATGACAGGCTCAGAGGCGGGGGATATGATTTAGTGCCACAAAAGCAGGTCAGCCAGGGCGATGGGGGAATTTATAGGATTATCACAAAATGGCAGCTCCCTGGTGCCTGTTTTCGCGTGCGTTTAATGGACGAAAACTCGGGTAAGGTCCATAGGAAATTTTTCTAAAATCGAGTGATTTAGGCTTAAAAACACATGGCCGACCGGTAGGGGCAATAAAACATTTTGACCGAACCATTCCTTTAATCACGGCCCAGCTTGAGGGTAGACAGGGGTCTAAGCAGTTTTGGGAGGAGAAGTGGGGAGAGACCTTGGAGGAGAACACCTGGTCTAGGCTCTTTAGTGGGCTACTATCGGGTTCCCTTTATACAGCGGCCATGGAGCATAATTTTAAAATCTTCCATACATGGCATCTCCCCCCGGAGAGATTATCTAAAATGTATCGGAGCACCTCACGCCTTGTCCCCCGGGAGTGTGGCCAAAATGGTTCCTGGTTCCATTTGTGGTGGTATTGTCCTTCTATTCAGATTTTTTGGTCGGAACTACTGAGCTGGATTAAAGACATAACAGGTCTCTCGTTCCCCTTGAGTGCTATTGACCTCCTGTTTGGGTTCCCTCTCCAGCCTCGGAGTCTATTGCTTATCCCAAGGTGGTCCAGGCTATGCTGAGGGCGGGGAGGTTGGCCTTGACCCAGAAGTGGAGAAGCAAATTTGTTCCATCCAGAGCAGAATGGCTGGCAAAGTTGTGTTATTTTTACTTCTGAGAAGTTGACAGCCCTAGTGCACAACTCAATTGACACCTTCTTGAGTGACTGGACACTGGTGCTTTTGCATGAGGACTGTGGTACAATGAAACCTTGAGGCTCCCTGCCCAGTAGCGCCCGCTCTAGCGCCTTCAGGATATGTTACCACTGACTGCTTGATCAGTATTATCATTAATGAACCCCGAGTGTCAGCCTATTAGTTCTGTGAGGCCCAATAGTTTTTTTTTCCCATGAAGCTCCAATGCCCATTTGAGCCTGGTTAATTATGTGCAGGGATGAGCTAGGGAGGGGGGATGGGAGAGTTTGTGGTTGTGAGTATTCACAGATTGTGTTGTTTTGTTTAAATAAAATTATTAATAAAAACTAAGTGGGGAAAAAAACTCTTACAAACAAACTAGACTGGCTTGTCTGGAACCTTCCAAATATGTTTAAGAATGTTGTACCTAATGTTGAGCCTTAATGTGTAAATTCTGAATCTCCTGTTGCTACACCGATGGGGATGCCACTGACTGAGAGAGCAATGGCTGATAAGAACTTGACCCGCTCATCATATTCAGGTGGATGTGCAAATTCTTTACTGCTCCCCTGTTGTTACTGATGAAGGGTGCAATATCGTTGAAGTATCTGACCCTCCCAATTTGGAACTACTGTTGTATGATGTTTTCTGTCGTTCTTCCCAAAATAGGAGAGGGAAAAGAAAGAGAAATAGAAAGCGCACCTCGCAAATTGGCCCTGATCTGAACACTACAGTAGATCAACAAAAAAATTAAATAACAAAAAAACAATAAAATTACTGATACCATCAAAAAAATGTAAATCTCAGACAAAGGAATTTGTGGCAAATATATTGATTCAAGAGCTGCAGGCTTTGGAGAAATCACCACTTAAATAAGCAAACGAAAAACCTCTCCCCATGGAAGGCTCGAGCTCTCTGTGTCGGTTTGGCATCACCCAAAGGAAAGACTTCCGCTAAAGCTGTTGTGGTCAACGCACAGAAAGTTGATGTTCGCACTATGGACAATAATTTTATAAACAAGACTATTACTCCAGAAGAATTGCTTAATTTCTCAGTTTCTCATCATAATGCTTCGATTGAAGAAAATATCCATCACAGTTTACATGAAGACAGTATCTCACACCCTATCCAAAGCCCAACTTTCTGTGTTCATTTAAATTCGGACTCAACTATATTTAAAACTCTCAAGCAGAAACGTAATGAAGTACTCTTTTGTGTACCCTTTCCTAAGGGTTCACCCCCTAAGCAGGAGCTGCCACCAACAAGTAATCCTGTGGCACCCAATTTGAAAAACTGTAAATTGGACAATCCCACTACTATGGTGATAAATGATTCTGGTGTTCACAAAACAAACTTTTCTATCCCCAAAGCAGTAGAGGTAACTGGAGAACCACAGAAAATAAACCTTAATTTTTCTTGTAATGAAAGTAATCTCTCAGAGAATTTACAAGATGAAATTCTATGTATCACGATGATAGGGTAGATCGACTCGGATAAGAATATACCCTGCTGATTGTATTTCATGCTATTCCTTCATTAAAATATATAAACTCTGCAGACATTACTGCGGTAAGTTACCCTAAACCTGCCCAACAAGATATTGTGGAAATAATCATCCCATCTTTAATTGTTAGGAATCTTGTGTGGCCAAACAGACACCTTTTGCAGCAGAAAGGCTTATTACTTGAAGCTATCTCGCCACCAGGCCCTACGGAGTCGGATCTACTAAATCTAAATTATCAGCAGTGTCATCAGGACATTAAGTGTGGCAATAACTCTCATGCTTGCTGTTGAAAATCAATCACTCAAAAACCTCTGCAGGCCCCTGAATCAAAATGGGCCTGGTTTACTCATATTAGAGACAACGCACTGAATGGACAATAGCCTAATGACGTTGTCTCTGTTCATGGATGCTCACTTGTCTCATGGAACACAAGAGGATTTTCCCACTTGCTGTCAACCAAAACCACGTTATTGAACAACTTCGATTTGGTTTTGCTTCAGGAAACGTGGATGATGAAATATACCTGTGTGGCCCAAACCCCAAACCCAATTAATATCCGCCTCTAAAGCGGCAAGAGGTCGGCCGGCTGCTGGCCTACTAATAGCTGCTAGAAATGACTCTGAACTAACGATTGAAGCCTGGTTGTCACCTGACTCTGGCATACAAGCAGCGAAAATACATACAATTAATAGAAATCACCCTTTTTAACCAACTACAGGATTGATAAATATTTATTGGAATCCTGCTTCACCCTCAAACCACAATTTATTGCTAAGATTGAGTTAATTCTTGACCAAATCCTATTAGATCCTAAGATCATGACAACAATTATTGCCGGGATTTTAATATGAATCTCTTTCCTTCACCACAACTAGATAATAACAATAGGGCCACAAAATGGCTTGCTGTGATGCATATAAGAAATGTTTCTATGTTAAACGGCACATTTACTAATGATTGCCCCCCATGCTTCACATGTTCCAGAGGCTCTAGCCATTCTATTCTTGATGTTGTACTTATTTCAAATAATGCTAATAAGTTAGTAGCATCGTTTGAAATCACTATCTCTTCAGCAAGTGATCATAATTTGGTTGAAACCCGATGGACTCTTCATAGTAGAGGAAACTCTCAACACTTTTGTAAGGGCAGTTTAGATTTAAATATGGCGAGAAATCGTCTTAAATTGAATCATAATATTATGCTAACCTTGCAGCAGAAACTCATTCAAAATCCCACAAATAATGATAGAACATCTCAAGTGTTCTATAATGACCATATTCAAATGATCAAACACATATTGGTGGGACTAAACCAATTTATATTCATAAATACCCTTGGAATCCAGCAATATGTAATCTTAAGGATTTGTGTCGTGAACTAAGAAGTCTCCTCCCTAGAACAAACAGAGAAATAAGGGTTGCATTGAAAACTAGATACAGAAATAAAATCAAGCTAAAAATACTTCTACAAAGATAAAACTATGCAGAATTGATGCTCAAAGCATTATTAATCAAATCATCTGGGGAAATTTGGCGAGTAATCAATAATACTCCAAGGAATGCCCACAGACCCATGCAGATAAACGCCATAGACGAAACAATCTGGACTACTCATTTCCAAAACCTACTTATGAAAACTAAAATTCTGTCAACCAATCAAATTAGTTAGATATCCAACTTGAATCATTTTAAATTTGATAACAATGACATATTAATTATAATTTAAAAAACTCAGCTCGTCTAGGGCACCTGGCCCGGACGAATTAACTCATTCAATTATTAACATGAACCCTGAGGCATGGACTGATTGTTTCAATATAATATTTAAAAATATACTGAGTACAAAAAAAACCCACCTTCCTGGCAGTAGGCCATATTGATTCCAATCTTTAAAAAAGGCGATAGATCTAACCCAGTTAACTACCACCCTATTGCTATTGCTCTTTTAGATGTACCAGGTAAAATTCTAGCGAGACTGACAATACGAGATATCTCTAAATGGCTTATTGAAATAGAACTAATGGATACCAATCAATCTGGATTTGTACCGGGAATCGGTACGACCCTAAATCTCTTAATATTTCTGCCATTAAAACTCAAGCGATTCAAACTAAGCAACCAGTCTATCTTGGCTTAATAGATTTTAAGCAAGCATTTGATTCTGTATCGCGGCGCATTTTATGGAACAAACTTTTTAGAGCAAACTGTCCACCCTATATTAGCTATCTGATTTATGAATTTTATTCAAATACATTGATTAAAATAAAACTCACTTCTGACTGCCTTTTGTCCAAATCAATTGAAACTAATTCAGGACAAGGCTGTCCCTTTGCATCATATTAATGATATTTATAACGCTTTTAACTCTGTTAGCTAATTTCCACCTCATTTAGAGACTCATCAAATATCGTACTTCCATTATGCTGACGATTTGGTAATTTTGGACAGAACTCTTATTGGCTTGCAAAGAAAACTTGCAGCCTTAAGTATTTATGCTGAAATAAACAAACTAGAGATAAATACAAATAAATAAAATATTCTAGTATTTCATCATAATACGCGGAAGCCAAAATATAATTTTAATTGGATCTTAGCTAAGAACTCTGACTCAAATATCCCAATATAAATATTTGGGGGTAAATATTAACTCTCACAAATGATACAAAGAACTTATCTCCAGCACTTAAAAACGTGCTAGTAAAACTGTATGCAGGCCCGCTTCAAAAGTTGAAACAAACCTGTAAACAAATCCTACAAGATGCTGATATTTCCATAAATGTATTACTAGAGTTTCCAGACAAAGCAAAACTCAAACTTTACAGGCAAGATTGGATTGTCACATCGGATCTGTTTACTTCGTATTCCGCATTTAGAATAGGAGCATTCCAAATTAAAGCACTGAATGAATGAATTTGCTACCAACAAAATTCAAAATTGCTACTTATTCAAAGGATCCTCTTATAAGTAACAATTGTAGATACTGTGCATTAGAGGGAAAGAAGAGACTACCGAGCACTTAATTACGGAATGTAAATCATTGCCAGATCTAAGGAAAACTCATTTTTATAATCATTTTAAACAGAGAGATATTTTAACAAAGGACCAAATGTGGTCTGAAGTCTAAGTTTTTTATGCAATTGAATCTTTAATGCCTAACATACTATCGAGCTCTGCCAAAGAGCCAATACTTGCAATATAACAATCCCAATTGTTGAACTTCTCCTCTTTTATGTTGGCTGATGAGTTGTAAAGCCGAATGATCTTGTGTTTTATATATACTGTTAAAACTGTGTAGTGTAATACGGAAACATCCACTGAGGTTATTAGTTGACATTTTAACCAATGCTATTTATTATATTGCTTTGTTTTAGGATTTTAAACAACAATGCTCCTACGTCCCGTCCCCTTTCCTCCATACTTGTGGGACATCTCTCCGTCCTGTGGGACGGAACCAGAGCACTTTGTAAAAAGCATCCACATTTTTTTTCAAAAATGTGTCCCTCCTCTCTTTCCTGCGTGGGGCCCGGCACGCAGCCGCAACCCCGCCCACCTTGGCACCGCCCCGCGCATCACCCATCAGTCCTTTTCTCCGCTCGATCGGGGCCGGACGCACTTGCATCCTCGGAAGATTTTATTCCCTTTTTTCCACTCTGGCTCTCGCTAGCGTTTGTTTACTAGTCTGTCAATGTATTTCAAATTAGACTTTCCAGATTGTTCATCGTGTCACCGTCGCTTCGCAAGGGTGGATCCCCATCCTCTTTGTTTAGAGTGTTTGGGTCCGGAACACCGTTGGGACTCCTGTTTTTACTGTCAATCCCTTTCGGTCCGGGCACTTCAACGTCGGTTGGAGCGGTGGGAGGAGGTGTTCCGACGAACTCCTCCTTCGCATTTTCAGGCGTTCGACGAGAAGAAAAAACGCCCGGTAAGTTCTTTACTTTTCAGAGCACCCCGGCCGGGGGATACCTTCCCGGGTTCCTCTCAGTCCGGGAGGGGCGTTGATCGCTCGGTTACCGGGGTTCGCCCTGAGGTGCCCGTTGGGCCTAATAATTCTATCAGAGTTTTCTCCGAGGGTCTCCGTAAGGGGCCTGTGAACACCGGAGTACGCTCCGAGGCCCCTCCTGTGGGGGCTGTTTGTAGACCCAGTTCTACTGAGTAGTGGGGTACCGGAGTTCACTCTGAGGCCTCTCTGTCGGCTTCCCTCAAAAACAAAACCGGGGTGCGCCCCGAGGCCTTGGCTGGGCTTGTACTTACCGAACGGATGTTCGAGGCCCGCGCAGATAAGGCTGTTACCGGGCCTGGGTCCGAGGTCCCTCGTACAGAGGCTAAAGCTACCAACAGTTCTGAGAGGCCGGACAAGGCTTTGTCGGTGAAAGTGGTTGCTCACCGTTCACGCTCTTGTGGTGACACCAGATCTGTTGAGGGGGCAAAGAAGCAAAGTTCTTCTTTTACCGGCAGTGCCGAGGTCCTTCCTTCGAAGGCTCAGTTGGCGGTTGGTGTGTGTCAAAAACATTTCAGGCCTCATAGTACTGGCTCGGCCGAGGTTATGTTAAGGCTAAGATTAAGACCCCTGATCCATCGACGGGGACACCTGCCTCACTTCCTCACGTGCCGCAGTTCCCCTCAGATGAGGACAAAATGGCGCCTGTTCCCGCCACGACCACGGCGGCCATTTTAGGTGCTACCCCTACAACTACGCCATCGGCTTCTGGTGTAGGGCTCGGTCTCTTAGATGAACCTAAGGTCCCTTGTGCGCATCCTTACCGGCCGGTTTATGATTGGAACGCCCGGATGCCTCTTCCGCACAATGTTTCGTTGCCCGCGGGGGTGGCTCCTTTGATTTATGTGGATACGGTGGAGGGGCCGGTGTGGCACCCTTCCCCGTTACGTCCCTGGATTTGTCCACCTCATGAGAGGCCTCCTCAGGTCCCAAAACAATCTCCTGAGGATGCATTTTTCGGTAAATTTCAAGCGCTTATGCGCACCGACCCCATGAGGGAATATTTCAAAGGGCTTTTCAAGGAGATATGTCCACCTGCACCTCCGGCTCCACCCGTTCTCTGGTGGTTCCGCCGGCGCCTCCCTTGCCCGTGGTGCCCCCCCCTGCTCTTCCGCCTTTGCCTCCATTGTCCCCAGTGGACAAGGCGGTGCCTGACACGGCTCAGCAGGATCCTGACCTGTCAGATGACCCTCAAGGCGATCAGGACAACAAGGACCTTCCCCGCTCTATCAGAGCCTTTCATGACCGGGTACTGGACATGATGAGTTTCTTAGATGTTCCGGTGCCCGAGGCACCCGCTCCGCAGGAGGGCGTGCTTTCTGGGGCATTCACCCTGTCTCCCTTGGAGCGTACCGGCCTGTTCCTGCAGAAGGACGTTCTAGCCGAGGTCCGAAGAGTCTGGGAAAAGCCACACTCGGGACTTTTCGTCAATAAAAAGATTGATGCGAGGTACAGGCTGCATTCTTCGGAAGAGGTGGCCCTGTCGTCTTGTCTGCCTCCCTCCTCCACAGTGGTGGCTGTGGCCACTTTGCAGTCCAGGCCTGCAGCATCCTCTTCCACGATGGCTACTCAGGTTCTGGGAAAGCAGGACAAGCTCCTCGACTCCCTCGGGAGGAAAATCTTCGCCAACTCGGCCTTGCAGCTCAGGCAGGCCAACGCCGAATTGATATTGGCGGGAGCTAACATGCGGATGTGGAAAGGTCTGTCGGAGTTTGAGGAGCACATCCCGGTCGAGAAGTTGGAAGACTTCAAAGGAGGCCTTTCCGATGCCAGGGCCTTGGCCCAGGATCTCCTGGAGGCTGCGGCTCATCACGTAGACACCTCGGCTCGGGGCCTGATGCTTGGGGTTGATGCCTCATTGCAGGTGTGGCTGCATGCCACTTAATTTTTTAAGGAAGTGCAAGACAAGGTGTTGGACCTTCCATTCATGGTAAGGAGCTTTTTCATTCTTCTACTGATGTAGAGCTCACCAAAACCAAGGATAGCACTCAGACAGCTAAATCATTGTCTGTTCTGGTTAAAGCTCCTTTCAAATCCCAGAGACCGTTGTCGTAAAGTTGATCTTCCTCTGGTTTTAGGGGCTTCCTCGACCGCAAATCTCGCCGATACTCCTGCGGGGAATAATCGCCGTAGACAACAGCGCACGCTGTGTTTCTCCCGCTCCTCGGCCTCCTCATCAGGTTCAGGTGGCACTGCCACCGATAAGCCTGCCAAATGAGGGTTTTCCGCGCTTGCACGAGACCCCGGAGGGAGGACGCATTGCGTCTCATTGGGAGGCGTGGCAGACCATCACAGAAGACAGATGGGTCGTGTCAGTCGCTCGAGCTGGCTTTCGCTTACCTTTACCCGCTACCCCACCCTTCAACCCTCCTTTTCAGCTGTCAGGTTCACCCTCCCTCAAGGCCGAGGTTCAGAAACTTCTGGACCTCAGAGCTGTGGAACCCATTCCCCTTGGGGAGCTAGGGGAGGGCTTCTATTCCCGGCTGTTTACGGTGCCCAACCAGGCTGGCCTGCGCACCATCCTAGACCTTTCCCAGTTCAATCTTTTCCTACCCCAAGAGAAATTCAAGATGATCACGTCCAGCCAGATACGCTTCTCTTTGCAGATGGGCGATTGGCTCAGCGTTGTGGATCTTCAGGATGCGTACATGCATATCCTGATATGGAATCCACACAGGAGATACCTCCGCTTCTCTTTGGGAGAGGAGCACTTCCAGTTTCGGGTGCTTCCTTTTGGCCTCAGCTCGGCACTGCATGTCTTCACGAAGATGATGTCGGTGATTGCGGCCTATCTTCATCTCCAGGGTATCCATGTGTATCCTTATTTGGACGACTGGCTCTTACGCAGCCCTTGTCCGTTGGCAGCAGCGGGCAACCTCCAGTCTCTCCTTCAGCTCCTGTTCCATCTTGGGCTGTCTGTGAACTGGCGGAAATCCTCCATGACGGTCTCACAGGACCTGATCTTCCTGGGTTTTCGTTGGAAAACGATCGACTGCAGAGTGTATCTGACCGGGGACAGAATGGCGGATCTGTTGGCCACGTGTCAGATGTTTGCGCAGTCGGCGAGCATGTCGGCCTGGTGGTTCCAGAGGCTTCTGGGCCTCGTGGCCTCGTGTGTGCTGGCTCTTCCTCTTGCTTGTCTCAAAATGAGACAGACCCAGATGGCTCTTCGGAATTCATGGCGTCAGGCAGTGGATCCAGATTCCAATGTGGATAATGATTCCGGATTCCATGAGAGTGGACCTGGATTGGTGGTCATCTCTCAGCAATCTGTCTGGGGGTGCGGGGTTTCAGGACCCGGTCCCCATGGTGACGATCACGACAGACTCCTCCCTCCTCGGGTGGGGTGCAACGTTAGATCTTCTTCAGGTCTCGGACCTCTGGTCGCCTCAGGACAAGGTCCTGCATATAAATCATTTGGAGCTTCTGGCGATCTTCCTAGCGCTCGGGGCGTTCAGACCGCTCATTGTCAACAAGCTGGTCCGCATAAGAACGGACAATGTGGTATCAATGTATTACATAAGCAAGCAAGGGAGAACGAAGTCTCCCCCCCCCCTCGTGGACCTGTCCATCCAGATTTGGGAGTGGGCCGTGCTTCATGGTGTCTGGCTGCTTGCAGTGCACATCCCGGGCCAGCTGAATGTCACAGCGGATGCCCTCAGCCGGCGGACAGTGGTCAGCTATGAGTGGGAGTTGAAGGCGGAGGTCCTCTCATGGATTTTCTCGCGTTGGGGCACACCGGAGGTGAACCTCTTCGCTACGGCGGTAAACAAGAAGCTACCTAAGTATACCTCCAGAAGGGGGCTGGGAGCCTCCTCTCTGGGGGATGCTCTTAGAATTCCATGGCACAACATGAGAGCTTACGCCTTCCCGCCTCTGCCTCTAGTTCATCGAGCAATTTGGAAGTTGAAGAACTCTATGAACTGTTCCCTTCTACTGATAGCCCCGTGGTAGCCGGCCAGGTTTTGGTTCTCAGAACTTCAACACCTGTCGGTGTATCCGCCGATCAGGTTGCCAGTAACTCCCGATCTTCTTCACCAAGGGGAACAACAGATGGGGCATCCCTCCCCACAATCGCGCAGCTTGGCGGCATGGTGCCCGAGTTCAAGTCTTTAGAGCATCTGAGTTTGTCTGCGGATAACATGCGCATTATCCAGGCAGCCAGGAAACCCTCGACCAGAAATCAATACAGGAATAAATGGCTCAGGTTCTGTCATTGGTGTTTGGAGAAGAAGTTGGATCCGAGGGTGGCCACGATTGACACGGTGCTGTCCTTTGTGTCCTCCCTAGCAGAGTCAGGGGTTCATGTTCTGTCATGCAGGACTTATATCTCAGTGGTTTCCGCTTACCTTCCTACAGACCTGTGTTCTTATTCTCTAACTAACCCAGTGGTGAAGAGGCATTTTGCTGGCTTGACACGCCTCTACCCTCCGGTTCGTAATCCGCACCCGCCATGGGACCTAAATGTAGTCCTGACCGCACTGTGCCATAAACCCTTTGAACCAATGGCTACAGTAGACCTCAAGTACTTGTCTTGGAAAGTGTCCTTTCTGGTCGCCGTTACGTGAGCAAGGAGAGCGAGTGAGCTCCAGGCATTGTCGGTGGAGCATCCTTTCTTGGTCTTTCACAAGGACAAGGGAGTCCTTCGGACAAACCCGGCTTTCCTACCGAAGGCAGTGACCGAATTCCATCTGAATCAGTCGATCTCCCTTCCGGTCTTTTTTTCGAACCCTGCCTCAGAGGCTGAAAGAGTTCTACACTGTCTTGATGTCCGAAGAGCTCTTAAGTTCTACCTGGACAGGACTTCCGTGCTTAGGAGTTCTTCTCAACTTTTTGTGACCTTCGGTAACCCTCAGGGCAAGCTAGCGTCTAAGGCAACTATTTCCAGGTGGATTGCCACCTGCATCACAGAGTCTTTCAACGTCCAAAGGCTGAAACCTCCTAAAGGTATCCATGCACACCTGGTGCGGGGCAAGACAGCCGTGGTTGCTTTTCAGAAATATGTTCCCTGGGAGTCCATCGCTAGGGCAGCTACTTGGGCCTCCCCATCTGCTTTCTTTAAGCATTACTGTCTCGACATGAGCTCTAGAGCTGACGCTCAGTTTGGTCAGGCTGTGCTGAAGAACCTGTTTCAGTAAGGGGTATTTCCATCCACCCGTAGTTCCTCTAAGGAGTGCTTGGAAATATCCCACAAGTATGGAGGAAAGGGGACGGGACGTAGGAGTATTACCAGGTTACTCACCGTAGTGACCACCTTACTCCTAGTCCATAGTCCCCTTTCCTCCATACGCCCGCCCGCCGTCCCCTCTAATAAAGTTCCTCTGTTATTGCTAATGGGTCTTTGACCCGGCGATAGAAAAGGACTGATGGGCGATGTGTGGGGCGGAGCCAAGGTGGGCGGGGTTATGGCCACGTGCCGGGCCCCGTGCAGGAAAGAGAGGAGGGACACATTTTTGAAAAAAAATTAGATGCTTTTTACAAAGTGCTCAGGTCCTGTCCCACAGGACGGAGAGATGTCCCACAAGTATGGAGGAAAGGGGACTATGGACTAGGTGTAAGGTCGTCACTACGGTGAGTAACCTGGTAAATCTTAAATATGAATTTATTGTGTATTAACTAATCTGACACTAAATCAAAAACAGTGTTTTATGGTCGGAACTCGCAGCTTTGTGTTTTTATAACTTTAATCTGTACTGTAACTCTTTTATTATCTCTGCTATGCGTATCTAAGATTATATGTGAATAAGTACTTAACTTCTATAATTGAAAAACTTATATCAACTAAACCAATTTTTCAAGAAGAAAAAAAGGATTAACATATGTCCGTCCCTCCTACCCCTCTTTGTCTCTTACTGCCACATTACGTGCACTTCCAAATCTGAAGATGGCCATCAGGGGTGGAGCTAAGTAGGTCTAGTGCCATTGGCTCGGGCTGTATGACCCAAAGTGACAGCAGTAGGCTATATAAGTGGCAAGCAGTTTATAAGCTTTAAAACTAAACTGCTTTAATATTAGATGATTCCCAGCCTGACGACGGTGAATACTCATGAGCATGTGAATCCATGAAAGATACCCATTTTGGAGAACAGGAGTTACAGGTAAGTAACTTGTTTCTTCAGGACACTACATGGGATGGAGGAAGGTGAATTCCAGCAATGATCGTTAGCAGGAGATGACAGGCATCCTTCCGGTAAGTCAAGAGCAGCTCTAGAACATGTACCCCTGATGTTAGGAAGCTGAACATTCAGGAGCATGCGACTTATGGTACAAAGTGGCGACAACTGAAGTTCCAGACTTAAATGCGGAACAGCGAAGATTCTGGCAAGGTAGCCCATGAGGGAGCCGGTCAGTCCACCGGGCAGTCCAGGGACATTTCTGAGGGCTCTGAGGGGCCAGATCCTTGAAGGCGTCAAGACTAGTTGGTCCCACTAGTTGAAGGGCTGAAGCACCGACAAGGGTCTTCGGAGATCAGGCAGAGGAGTAGGGCTTCACCATGCCAATCGCTAGAGGGGATGCTGGTTCACTGCAGAAGTCCTCCTCTGGTAATCAACAAACTGCTCTTCTTTGAAAGGTTTGTTAGCTCCAACGTAGGTCTGAAGAATGGCTGAAGGAGCCCTCCAATTATCCAAAACTGGAGCTAAAAGCAAGTCCAAGCCTGCCAATGGTAAAGATCTGCACCATCAAAACAGCAAGTAGTTGTCTTATCAGGGACAACTAACTGGCTTCACACCCGCCCCAGTAGCAGACTTTCTTGCAA
This sequence comes from Ambystoma mexicanum, assembly GCF_040938575.1. Classification (NCBI taxonomy): domain Eukaryota; kingdom Metazoa; phylum Chordata; class Amphibia; order Caudata; family Ambystomatidae; genus Ambystoma; species Ambystoma mexicanum. The sequence goes on along the minus strand of NC_090929.1, from coordinate 1,127,653,611 downwards.
CAGTGATGTGGACTTGTATTGGGCCACACGCACACACACAGGCTCACAAGAAAGCAAAATCAGCAGCTTTCCCGGGCAAGTGCATGAACCTATAAGGAATTCCATGACCTGGGAAGTCCAGAAAAAGGCCAAACTACGATGTGGCCCAAAAACAAGCGGAAATATTGTGGCATGGCCATTTTAGGGCACTAGCATAAAGCAGTAAAGATTAACTGCTGACACAAGCTTGTCTTTAAGCACATCTAAAAGTAACCAAAAATCACGTTTGTAAAAAGTTAAGGAGAATACAACAGTATCCCCATTGTGCTGCACTGTAAGGTGCTGTGTGAAATGTCTTGGGAGGATAGCTCAGGGGCAACGCGCTTGCCTTGCAAGCAAGACAACGCAGAGCAACACAGGTTCGATCCCCAGGTCCGTGCTTAGTAACCGCTGGGTATTAAGCGCGTCATAAATAACCAATTATAATTATACTGTAAACATGCAAAAATTCAAAAGAGAAACAAAGCTTTCCCACTACTGATAGCCTGAATGACTAACCAGTTTCTTCATGACCAATGAGCAAAAGTGAAGCTGAAGGCTTTACTTCCCTTCAAAAAGTCAGGTCAGGATCAAAAAACGGATTGAAAAGAATGGGGTTTTATAGAAAACTATGGAGGGAAAGTTGCAAAAAGAAAATCTTGACTAACCACTTCTGTCAGACATAACCCCCATGAAGAGAACATTGTCTGTAGGTACCCTCGTCCAACCCCATAATCTGTCCTTCCTCTGATCCTGATTACGCCTCTTTTCATACATCAATGAAACATATTTACACAGGTTCACTTGTCTCCGTATCTTTTGTTTATATCTCTCAAGGGCTAGTCCTCAAACTACATAGATTTGGTAAAGTGTGTGCTCGTGGACTGGAGTGCTTACTTTTGTAACTTAGTTTACACAGTTTAGTGACACACATCCCCATGATGTCTCAATGCATCAGGGTAGTGGTTTTAATTGATTGGTGGCTATGCAGGCAGCTGATGGGTACACATCCCCTTTACTGTCCTACTGTCCTAGAGCTCTTGACAAGCTGAGAGATGCAAGCTGTGCATTTAGTTTTCTGGTGATCGGATTGCTACCTCCCATGTCTGGCATCAGTCAAACATCATCCGCTCATGTAGCTTGCCACTTGTACAGCAGAGAAGGGAGAGAAGCCAAAAATGGGAAGGACCACCTTCCTCCCCTGGTATTGTTTTCATAAAAATAGACCTGGAAATGAGTAGGTGGCAAGGAAAGGGGCAACCTCAGAGGAGGTCTATGGAAAGGTAGGGAGATAATTATAGCCCCTTATGCATTTAAATCTGCATACATCGATAGCTTAGTAACTACTGCTATTCTTCAAGATACAGATAATCACATTGTTTATTGATGCTGATTAGTCAAACGTACTCTAAGAGAACTTGATCAAACACTGGAACCACCAATACATTAGGGTATTTTTGTAACAATTTGGCATAAAGGTTATTGATGAATTTCTACTTTTGACTTTATTTACTTACTATAACATCAATTGTTCTCTCTACATGTCAGTCTACCCACCACACCTACCTATAGACCCTAAATTGCGTTAGTTAACTTGGTATCTGGAAGTAGAGCTGCTGAAGCTCATATCTTGGAATGTCACTAGTAGCAGCACACTGATGGCATTCATGAAGGAACCTGTAGAGGAACAGCCAACTGCCTCTGCAAAAACACCAGCAGTTGTGACTTTGCGTTGAATCTTTGAGAAAAGGTATCCACTTAGAAAACCCTATCAGATGTATTCCCGCTGAGATGACAATCTCTTGAAGGAGATCCCTGAAGGAATATGAAAAGGAGAGAAAGAGAAGTTGGTGATGTGATAAGAAACGAGCGTGACGCACTGAGAAGACTGACTGAAGAAAATAATGTTTCAACCTTATAGAAACTAGTGACAAAGTAAAGATTGAGTAAACTTTCATATGCGAGATGAAGCTTGCATGTGTGAAGAGCACTGCAGAAAAGGCATATCGTTCCATAACTGTACAGATGCAGCAACGCAAGTAGATTAAGTGATCATAGAAGCTAGCTACACGTAGTGAATAGACTGCAGGCAAAGTCGCCATTATATAGAAGCTGGACATCGGTGTCACAATTTTAGTACGTTCAAACCATGAAGAGAAGGAATGAGAGCTGTGTCGCAGCAGGGAATTAGCTGGGAGCATGGAAGAATCGAAAAGGGCTGGGTGGCCTGGTGTCAAGACTGAAGGCAGCCAAGACTGGTTATCTGTTCTTGAAGGCAGAGTATGTGAGAAGCTGAATCATCCCTTGTTAAGGTGCAAAGAAAGAACACCATGAGTGCCAAGTTATATTCATTTGAGACAATTAAATGCTGCAAAATGGTCCGAAATGCGGTCTGTCACGTGAGCCAAGGATGAAAATAGAGTTGGGCACATAGTTCCAGAACTACGATAAGCATGTGCTCACACTCCCTTAAATTCCCAGAGAACAGAATACATTGCAAGGCCAAGGTCAAAGACAATCTTCATGGCAGAAGGCATGGGTGATGAGAGATGTTGGTCTAATTGGGTGGGGAGGTACAGACCAGCCCACCTCCTGGGATATGAGCTTACATGCTGCTGGTGAGCCAAATGTTCCGGAAGGGCACGAGCGTGCCAACCAATTGTGGAGGGCCATATAACGAAGGCTGTTATAGTATGAGAGCCAATGATGTACTGTGTTTCTAATAACTGTTGAAGATGACTTGCACTAGGGGTGGCCATGACTTGTCCACATGACTATAGAGACCCACTCACAACCCGACCCCTTATAGAAAGTATACCTAGATGTTCCCCTTGAGCCAACCACAACTCCCGTAGGTTTTTCTTATTTGCCACATAGTATGACGTCACGTATGACAAGTTTTTACTATAAATATATGATTTTTTTATGAAATGCTTTGAGAGAACGCTGTGCGACATCCAATGATTTCTGTTGTAACTCCCTGTTTTAGACAATTGATAATAAAACAGTTAACACACTTTGCCATCTTCCTGAGTTGGTTTGATTATTTGGTGTAAAGAGTTACTCTGCTTCCCATCTACCGCATGAGACGCTACCCATCAAGGGTTGTAGGTTCACGTGGTAGCAGTGTTGGATGGTTCAAGACCCATCGATCAGTTAGCTCCAGCGTTCTGGACAATCGGACATCCTCCGCCATCTAGCCAGAAGATTGCAGGGTATCCTGTGGAGAGCAGCCGAATAGAAATCTTGTAAGAAAAACCGAGACGGTGGACAGGGTCCCTCTTTGATGAAATCTGTTTCTGGTTTCCACAAGCACTCTGCGGACAGAAGGTGAAAGTGGTCGGTTGGAGCAGGAGGCAATACTAAAGGCCTTGATTGCAATAACGCCCGAAAGGGGAATGGAAAATTAAGGGGACGGGAATGTGTTAATTTAAAAGTAAAGGGAAGTATTGTGTGGAGATAGAAGCGCCTATAGACCTGGCCCAAGGTGGCTCCAGAAGAAGTCGTCTCACACTCCAGTGGTAGACACTAGGCTACGTGTGAACAGTTTCACTTAAGGAGACGAGTTAAATCTTGTGACGGGATATTTGAGGAGAAAAGGCATGATCACAGATTATTTTTAGTAAATGTGTAAAGTTGACTAGTCTGTCTTGTATTATGTGCTGGTTAAGGTGTTGAAGAAGTGACAAAAGTTGTGAAGGAATTGAAACGAAGTTAAGGAGCTAAAAAGACTTTGGAAGTGGTTGGTACCAATCCAGAGATAGACAGAGATCATTGGAAAGATAGAGGCTTGAGCGGCGATTGTTGGAGTGTGCTCATATTTGTTGTTTTAAGACTATTGAAAAGTGGCAAAGGTATTTTTCAAAACCTGTCAATAATTGACAGTCAATTGAGACTCGTCACAATGAGAGACACTCCCCTGATGCATTGCCAAAGCACATGCCCAAGCTCAAACAGTATAGTGCGGAACAGGTAAAAGGTACATTAGATAAGATGTTCATACCGTGGTCACAAGGGGGATCACTGTCAAAAGCAGTATTGCAACAAAAAAAGTTTGTTCCCTGTGCATGCTCCGTACACGAGGAAGAAACTGGAGAAAAGATTAGCGATCATAGAGCTCTGGAAGATGTACCAAGAATTAATGGAAGATCCATCACATGAGGAGTGGATGCTTAAACAGTGTAAGGAGGAAGGTTTTGAGCACTCAGCTCCCCTTACCTCGCCTGAAGTAAAAGACGCTAGTGCAGAAGTAATAGGGTTGTATCCTTTAAAGGAACTGAAAGCAGCAATGGGGTATAGTAATCCGATATATGAACCGCCCACTTATAGTAGTGATGATAGTCCAGAGGAGATTAAGAGAAAAGAAGAGATCTTTAAGATCATACAAGACAAAGGAGAGACGAGTGAGCGATCAAATGCATCAACAGAATTAGAAAGAGAGATTAAGAGATGGAAAGGGGAAAAGGACAAAGCTGATGAGGTAATGCTCTTGCAGAACAAATGGATGGGGGGACAGATATTTCTCAAGCTAGATGGGAAAAGCATTGAGGAAGTAATGCAAAGAGAAGATAAGGATGAACAGGATAGAAAAGACAGGGAACGAGAAAAGAGGTTGAAGAAAGATGAGCACAAAAGAAAGAGCAAGGAGCAACGAGAACAGATATTATCAGGAGGAGCAAGAGAAGAGAGGAGCAGGCAGAGGAGCAGAGAAAAGACAACAATGGGCAGAGAGCAATAGAAGATAGGGATAGAAAAGAATGGAAGAGAGAGGAGTAGGAAGCGCAGAAATTAAGGGACAAAAGGAAACCGAGATGAAGAGAAGAGGAGGAAAGGATAGCAGGAATGAGGAGAGAAGAGCAAAGACAAGAAGAGGAGAGAATTAGAAGGGAAGTGGGAAACCAAAGAGAATTAGATGAGGAGTTAGAACAAAGAAGGAGACAGCTGGACTTTGATATTAGCTTTGTTCATAAGGAACCAGTAGAGCCAAGCCCAGCAATATGATGGGACAGAATAGAAGAGTGCCTTCCGTCAAAGGGAGCAAGGTCCGGGGCATCTGGAGTAGCATTAGAAGAAGAAAACTTTGATATAGGAAGTATCGGATACAGGAACGATAAGGCCTATCAAGAATTAAAGGAACTGAGGGAAGGGAGATCAGTCCCTAGTATTCCAATTGCGAAGCGAGGAAGAAAATCCATTTAGCCTCGAGCACAGAGCCTTATCCTTAAGCAGACTTAACTTGGATAAGGGTGAATGGGAATAGTCACACTAGTTGCAGACTAGACATGTCAGATGAGGAAAGAAAATCCTTCCTTGGGGAAGAGGGAGGGAGGGGAGTGGGTGTGCCCCTGAGGGAAGCCTGCAGACAGACAAAAATGTAAGATGATCCAATCTAGAGCAACTTAAGCATAGGACACCAGATCCCATAGCATATCCAGAGCGTCCCAGAGGATGTTCGTGTAGCAAAAAAGGATAATAACCGCCATATTGAGACCACAGTATATTACATGGCTGCAGATAGGTAACGATAATTTAAGGTGCAAACTCCTGAGTTTGACTTCGGCGCTAGGAAATGGATATACGAGTTAGAAAAAATGTCAGGAGGAAACATACTGGCTATAAGTGACATTAAGCGTCTCTTGGCAGGTATTCCTGGGGAGAGAGCTTATGACATATGAAGGATAGCAGGGTATTCAAGTGTGACAGAAAAAAAAACAGAGCACGATGGGGCGCCGTTTAATAATTGCAGAGCAGATGTTTGGAGGGCTCTCAGGGTGCCGTGTCCTGACACATCAGATATGGGTGCAATCATGACACGTAAGATGAAGGAAGATGAAGACCCTATTGGTTGCATTCAGGACATTCAAGAAGGTTGCCAACTTGAAATATGCGAGCCATTGGAAAAAATAGTGGCATTATTTTACCATATTTTATGTTGGGGGTTGCCCGAGCAAGTTCAGAGGCAAATGGAGAAACAAGTGGGAATGGAGGCGAAGCTGTGGGCTGAAATTCAGTTGACAATAGTGCATCACTGTCGGCTATCGCAGGGAAAACCAAGAAGAAAGATGAGGCTAGGAAGGTTGAGGAAGCCAAATTGGTTCTGAAAGAATTGTCAAAATTTGCCATGGAAGGGCCGAGTGTGCCAATCAATTGTAGAGGGCCATATAACGAAGGGCCTTACAGTATGAGACCCAATGATGTACCGTGTTTCTGATAACTGTTGAAGATGACTTGCACTCGGGTGGCCATGAGTTGTCCACCTGACTAAAGAGACCCAATCACAACCCGACCAACCACAGCCCCCTGTAGCTTTTTGTTATTTGCCACGTAGTATGATGTCACCTATGACAATGTTTTACTATACATATGATTTTTTATTAAATGCTTTGAGAGAACGCTGTGCGACGTCCATTGATGTTCGTTGAAACTCCATTTTTTAGACAATGGATAATGAAACAGTAAAGAAACTTTGCCATCTTCCTGAGTTGGTTTGATTATTTGGTGTAAAGAGTTACTCTGCTTCCCATCCAACTGCATGACATGCTACCTGCCAAAAGCCGTATTTTCAAACACGATTTGGAGAACAAAGTAGAAGTGAAACTACAGCGACCGTGGATAATGAGGGCATATCGCAATATCTACACTTAATCCAGAGGTCTCTGTATTTTAATTGGGGAAAAACTGCAGAATAAATTTGGATCAGGTGGGTCAATACCAGGCATTAGAGGCAGGACTAAAGGAAGCAAGTTTACAGTTTATCATAGTCTACTTGCCCAATAATACTGTCTGCCCATTTATTCATGACATCTCAAGCATATCCTTTTACAAGGACAAAAATATGATTGTGAGAATTTTGATTTGGTGCCAGATTGAATTCTAGCCAGTAGAAGGGAACGACTTTGATTGTTCGCAGCGCATTTGTTCACAGCCAAACTACCCGCAGCCTGTCTGCCTGGACCCCCTTTTTATAGTTTCCTTTGTTTTTTGTCCCGCGCCGCCAGCGCTATGAGAGTGGGCGTCACCCCCCGCAACCCTAAAATACTGAACATGGGGATGCAGAACACTCCCACGACCCTCGCTCCTCATGTTCGGTTATGTGCAAACAAACGGGCATACGGTCAAAAGGGACAAGACAAAAACAAACAGATCACGCATGCAAGCAAAGAAATTCAAGCAAAATGGGTAATACCAGGAGAAGCACAGTAGATCAACAAATACATACATAAATGTTTTGAAAAGGTTAATGGCTGACGTGATTGCTGGATGAATGGTACCAATTTGACCTGATGGAGAAGGGACTAGATCATCTTCTCTGGAGCTCATAGTGACCTTTCCCAACTTTACAATTTTTTTTTACCTAAAAAAAAAAAGAAGAAATTTAGTAAGTGTATGTAGATTTGGCAGTAGATATTTCAGATCGTCCACTAGTGGAATTTATCCTGAGCCTAGAGGGGCCAGAGCAGAATTCCAGATTGTTGAGATTAAATGTCTCATTTCTGAGACTGGGGTCTTCAAAGTCACTAATAGAAGAAACCACACACTTCATAAAGCACAAAAAGGTTTGTTGGTAAGGTTTAGCACAGTCTGGCAATCTCTAAAGGTTTGTTGGAGGATGAATTACCCACTTGTCAAGGAAAGACACACAATTATCTGAAGCCTTTTAAAAAGGAACTTGAGACTTAAAATGAAAGACCACAGAAATGCAAATAATGTAGACCTGCAACTCAGAGTGGAGAAGTTAACATTTTAAGTCTGCAAAGCTCTCCACATAATTTGCACTGTTTCAATTCTATTAACAATTTTGGGAGTAGAGAGATGAGTGTGGCCTGCTATTGGCCTGCCAGATCAAATGAAATAGACTGAATCTAGTCCCTGAATGACCTGAATGTCAACATCAGAATGGGAGACACACCAGCACATCCTTTAAAGATTGCTATTCAATATTATATGGGTCCCTTAAATTAGATGTAATGTAAATTGAAGTTTGGTACGTTGACTGGGCAAGCAGGATGTACTATTGATGGACGAATACATTGAAATAAAGCAGTTATAGAGGGACTGTGGCACGTGAAGTTACCGAACACAGATGTCTTCTTTTTGCTCTGACCATGGGAATCCTTTTCATTAAGTTTTTACTTTGGTTTATGGAGTCTTGCTTTCCTCCATACTTTTTAAAGACATCTGTGTTTCACTTTTTCTGCACACAACACCTTTTGTGCAGTTTTGCTGGGAGCCCTTTGGGCTCTCCTATTTATATTTTTATTTTCCTTGCAAACTACGGTTCTTAAGGATCGAGGAATACTTTTTATGCTTCTTAACGATTCCTTTTTGTGGGATCAGCACACACCACCCTATGTGGAGTGCTGAGGCGATACCTAGTATCCCCTTTCTCCTGTAACATTTATGTTATAGTGACAAACATACGTTTATGGCTGGTGGCAGTGGACGTGTTTTACCGACTTATACCAGCAGGCTGTCTCCATAGCTGTGGTTATGCACAGAAGGGTCACCATTGAGCCAAAATGGTGGCTTCTTTCTTTTATTGGCATTTCTTGTGTGCTTGTCCGTTCTTGGTCCATCTGCCATTTTGGGTGGGCGATGTCCGGGTTTCAGTTTGGTCTTCAACGGGTTCCCTTTGTGTAGCTCGCTGAGGCTCCAGTGTGTGTGCAAGGACAGGAAGCAAGGGAGGATCCCGAAACTCTGCTATCCTTTGTCGTGTGCCTGAAAGAAACCAGTTCCCACTGGGGGGCTGGCTGTTCTGTTTGGACAGCCACCCGGCCCTTTCTGTAAATTGCAGGGAGAGTTGGCAGAGGATGAGTGTGAATTCCTGATAAAAGGCGAGGATCCTGAGGCAGAAGACAAGTCGACCAACCATTGGAACAGAAGAACCAAACAAGATGACCAGAGACACCTGCAGCCCCTTTCAGCAACCGCAAAGAGACCACTTCTCTCCTGACCCCATTTTCAAATCAACGGAAGAGGTCTGAAGAGGATGCCTCCTTCCCATTGGCTAGTGGGGGCAACTACCCATAAGACAACCTGCTAAACGAGCCACCCCTTATGCGCTGTGACCTTCCTGGGCTGCAAACCCCCAATAACGGAGGACCTCAGACCATATTGCAGTGTATCGTCTTCCCAGAACATTGGTGAGCTCCGGTTGGACCTTCTGAAACTAGATCCCCATCCTCAAAGTCCCCTCCCCAGAGTGCAGGACCGAAGATTCGAGACGGGTTAACAGGGCGGTAAACGTTCATCCTTGGAGCCTGTGAAAAGGTGCCAAAACTGCAGACCGATGTTGGAGCAGGAAGCTGTGAGTCCTTTCTCCCGACTGCTGCTGCAACATCCCTTCCGGATTCCCTCCTTTTGTCACCATGACCAAGGAACAGGAGACCAGGTACACCGCTGCTGCACTGTGAAACTCCTCAGGTACTGTGGGACCCGTGGTAATAAATACCTTAAGTCATTCTATCGCTCCTTTGCTGCTGGAGTGCTGATTCCAGTGTTTGGGTGTTCTTCCAGGCCTAATGCTCGTGCGCCCATACAGAGCCTTTCGGAAGATCCCTGAAGCCTTTTTGGCCCACAAAAGCATTTTACCTACTTGTAATTCAAGAATCCTCTCGAACATTTCTTTTTCGGCTGCTGTGCCTTACCAACTTTACCTTCAATTCTGACTTTGAAGAACTCATGCCTAGATAGGGATGAACTGCTAAAGCCTTAAGGCCTCTGAAAAAGTAATACAAGTCTCTTAATGTATTGCCCTGTTATTGTTGGTGTGGATTAACCTTTTTATTTGTTGCTATAACAAGTAGTTTTGCATACTTTGAACTGTGTTCATGAATTGCATAATTATTTACATATGGTTTGCTTACCTGTAGGAATGCCTTTGTTTTCTATTGTGTTGATTAGTTAAAATAGTACTTACTTACCTGAATAACCTTACCTTGTGTATATAAAATACATTTCTATTTTACTGTAACTACAAGTGTTTAAGAGTTTCTTTGGACCTATGTATTTACCTGGCTGCTCTGCCATATTACCAAAACCTTGAGTAGTAAAGGCGTATACTAGAAGTTGGGGCCTGTATACCAAGGGATAATTTTATAAAGGTTTACCACAGATAGACTTTAGGAGAACTCCCCTAACACTGAATGAGCAGACACTTGCCTCAGTGGTGATTTATCAGTCTTCTCTGATAGATTCCACATTAAATGGGCCTTGAAGTAGGGATTTCCATTGCAGTTACTCCTGTTTGACTTCCTCATTGCACTTGGGTTGTGGGGGCGAAGACTTGGACTAGAATTTGATGGATTGCTTAGGTGCTCTCAAAAGCTCCACAATGTTTGTAAGAAATCCCCTTTCCAATTATGTCCTTAAGTGCGTTCTCACTCTTGGACAATACCTCAAAAGACAAGTATTTTCATCAATGAAGATCTCACACAAAGACTACTGCACTAGTCTCTACTTTGGTTTTCTCAAACTCCTGTCTCATCAACTTCAAGCAATACAAAACAAGACAGCTAGGCTGGTCCTGGACCTAAAACCTTGTGACCACATCATCTCTGCGCTGATGGCTTTGCGCTTGCTACCTGTTGAAGCAAGCACACTTGCAATTAAATACTGTGTGTATCATACATGGAAACTTCTGGATTATTTACCCTGCCTACCTCAATTCCCTTGCAGTCGCAGACCTCCAGGAAAAATAAACCGGGTGGGATAACAATTTGCACTGCTGTGACTGTCACTTGGGATGATCAACCAGTTGTCCTTGCAGCCAAAGAAACTCATCTAAAATTATGAAAGACTTGAGACTGTTTGGTTCAGATTCAGACCAAGACAAAAAGGAAACTGCATTTGGCTACGTTGGGCCTAAAAATAGAGAATTAAAAACCCACAGAGATGACTGCGATACTGAAAGGGCAGCATTTCATTCTCAAATGCCACATCAAAATACTGTTTCCAGGGAACTAAAACTAAAAGGGCCCTGCATGCGATTGATAAAGCCCTAAACTAAAGGCCTAATTTTGAATAAGAATGACAAACGAAAGATGCTATGGAATAAATATGGGCATTCTGCAGCCTAGAAGGAAAGGAACTGTTTACGAGTGAAACTCCCTGGCCTGAACCATGCAAATATATATTATGATGTAAAGATGGCCTGTGGTGACACAATCCCATAATTCATATGCATGTTTTTCACATGTAAATAAAATGCAACAGATAAGTCCTCATGTGTTAAAAAAAAACTGGCATGCAAAAGCATCTCGGGAGAAATGGCTTCAGTTTCTGTTCAGAGCGCTCAAAAAGTGACCTTCCCCCCATCTTCTGTCTATCTAAAACATCTTTTTGAAGCCACAACAGTGACCAAGAAGGTATTTATGGTGGGTTGAGGCTTGTGCTCAAAGATAAGCAACAGATTATCCATTAGCCCTGGGAGAACAATCTTAATGGATTAATTGCAGGCGAAACCAACAAAGAAAGCAGATGGTCCAGATCCCATGTTAGGTGGGGAAACAAAAGTTAATGCAGTTGAAGTCAAAATATACATATATATTTAGAAATTGCCATAAATTATATGGACAACCATACTTTGTTCATTTTCTCAGGAACCATATGTCGCACAGTAATGGTTTGTATATCATTAAACAGCTTAGGGACAGCTCTGTCCAATAATTCTCATAAGAATTTGACTTTGTCAACTAAAGTTATAATCTGAAATGTAATGGTAGCTTCCCAGAAAATGTCACCAAGCAGACATGTTGGAATATAGTAGTTTATGGAAGTAAAGATCTATAACATTTGGTGATACTGACTTTTAACGTTTTTGCAGAATTTGCAAAAAACTGGCTTTCGAACCTCCAACTTCGTGCTGAGACGAGGTCTGTTATATTATTCCGGCATGGGCAAGCTGTTTTAGTCATATACATATTATTATGATTAACTATAAATTACAAGATTTCATCACTCTGGTTGTAAGTGCAAAATCTAAATGTGTAGAAAAGTTAATTTCAAGTGGAAGGACTTGCCCCTCCCGAATTTCAGCTTGATAAACTGAAGGGGCCAATCGAGGTTGGCCTTCAATAAGGGGATGGAAAATAGTTGTCCAATTCAGAGCAAGAGCAGATAAGGTGGCATCTGATGATTCTGACATATTTGGGGGTGTGATTACGGGTTCATACGGTGTTGCACAATGGGAATCAAAGAAACAAACTGATTTTAATCTGAGTGGGACTACTGCAAAATTGCTGGAAAAATAACATTGCCTGAGAGACAGGAACTGGAGTTAACCGGGAACAGAGACAGAAGCTGGGATTTAGATGAGGAGAAGCAAATGAAGAGATTAATGCTGGAGGCCATTGTTGACTGAACCTGCAAGGCCTCCACCAAGTTCTGATGTTTCCCTTGAGTATCCAGAAACCATCAGGACTTTCCTGAATGCAAACAAATCTAGAGATATTTTATGTAAGTAAACATGTCTGACCAAACCAAATCTTGTTGGGTTCTGCTTCATTTAATATCTTCCCATTATTGATTGGGTGGGCAGACAAAGTAGACCCCTACCATTTCCTTACCAAATAATATTATTAATTCCCCTATAGCCAATTGATGGAGTAATATTGTTGTTAATTTGAAATCAACAATATATCTTCCAGTGTGAATAAAACAAAAGGTCTGTTGATGTAATTGGGGACTCATATTTCTCATTGCCAACCCCAACATTTCCTAAAGGGAAGGGTGCATACAGAATTAAATTCCTAACTGTTCACCATTTCTAAGATCCTTCCTCCTTAAAGCAGAGGGGTTCCAAATGAATAAGTGAATACCTGTATTTGTGTGTTGGGGCAGAATATTGTCTTCCTAAAGTTAAATGGAGTGGAGTCACTGATTTAAAAGCTTACCTTCTCCTAAAAGTGAGAAAGTGGCTTCTGTGAGAAGGGAGATTGTGCATTGCATAGTGGCGAAGGAAGAATGGTTTCCAAATATGAAGTGTTTGTTCTGAAAGGTTGGTTGTGCTATTGACTCTCAGCTTTGCTAAGAGTGCAGCGTCAGTCAAAAATCTTTACATGTGATTAAGTTAAACAACACTGTAAAGCATTTCCAAGTGTGCAGGGAGATTAAAAAGACAGAGCGTTGCATGTGTGAAATTGCTTTTGCAAATAGGAACATATTGCATGTTATTTAAATTAAACTTCATGTAAAATGTATGATCCGGTCATGTTTCAAGGTGCTAGATGTTATTAAAAGTAACCTCCTGCAAAGTATTTGGGCTGTACATGTTGTGGGGTTAAAGAGTCTGTGAACTGTTATCCTGAACCAACTAGTGTTTTCAATTTGTGTGAAAAGGGAAGTGTTAGGAAAGAAAAGCATTTGAGCCACGGAGTACGATGGTGTCACCTACGCTTTTGTACCAATATTAATGTTCCTATTCATTAATAAATATATATTCTTTCTGTGCACTGGCCTGGTTCTTGGCTTATCTAATACTAAAGAGTGAGAGACCTATGTCATTCTATATGAATCACAGACCGGGCTAGATTTAACTATACACAGGGTAAATGTAAGTACACCACAGATATATTGGTGTGGCGCTTTTGATTTCGGGAAAGGGGGACCGAACTCCCTGTATTAATCGCTTCCATGAATATATCTAACAACTTCTCTTTAAAAAGTCGTTCTCCCATGTAGTTTGATTTCCCCCTGTAGGGATTTAGTTTTGCCCTTTGCCACGCTGTACTCCACTCCTCTACCGATCGCCTTAGGCCCCCATTGAGCATGTATCTTGTTCCCAGTGTCTAGTCTTACCTTGCTCTACAATTATTGTCTTGCCTGTTGTTTCACCTTCTGCACTTATTGCTAGACAGCATCTGCAAGTCCCTTTTAACCTTGCACTTCCAAAGCTTGTGATGTATGGCTGTCCTTTACCCCTTAACTTTATTTGGAGGTGCTATGAAGGGACTGTGCCCGCAGTCAGTGCCCTACAAAACCAATAAACCGCTGCTGATTTTCACTGGTGAGCAATATAGATTTCTCTGGATTGGACCCTCCTTAAAGGTAGCCTGAATGGTGGCTTGACAAATATTTACTTATTCAGACTTTTTCCAAACACCTTCTGAAAGCTCGGGCTGCATTTTGGTGTATTGCCCCAATTTACAGCTATTGTATTGAGCCCCATTTTGTCACTGGGTGAGTTTTCTCACCCAGAAATTCTGGGTCATAGACAGATGGCAGCAAATAATTAAGTCCTGTGACTTGGGCATTTTCTTTTTAGCCTATGTTTGCCTGTTTCACTGCCGGAATTACCATTTGGACTATTCTTCCTCTGTGTTCTCTGGCAAGAGATCAGGGGCTGCCTTGTGTGACTGATATCAAGTTCTGACTGGGTGGCGTCTTCCAGACACCTCCAATCATCATCATTCCTACATTAACGCTTGCAAAACTGTACTGTGCAGCTGAAGAGAAGTAGACATTGCTGAAGAGTGCTTGCTGGTGCTATGCTACTGACATCTGAAACAAAGCTGTGGAATCTTCCCTCATGCTCTTCATACTCGTGATTCAGTGGGAAATGATGCATACTGCTGCCTGCTTTGAACTGCTGTGGACTCCTCTAGAAACTCCTGGATCGTGTTCATCACTGGACTGGGAGCCCATTCTGCAATGCACATTTTCTTGCTTTTCACAACTGCCTGCTTTGTCAAGGGACATCCTTGCATGAATCCCTACTACTGCTCTTCATCTAGGGATCCTCCTGCATTCAGTCTTTTGTTCTTACCCGACCATCGTTTGGCCTGTTTTAAAGGTTTGATTTTTCCTATCTCCTGCTGCTGTCATGTCACGCTCTTTCAATAGCCTTGATCGGGTCCTCCGTTGACGCCAACAGTAGGTTTTTGGGGGAGTTTGTTTATTTTTCATTTGTATTGAATATTTTATGTGTGTTTTATGTAATGACAGGACGTAGTGTTTGTATTGGTTTTAAATACATTTTTGAATTCAGTATTGTTACGATTGAAATATGTGATGGACACAGGGGTGTTTTGTAATTAAAGACAGTTACCTAAGTAAGTATGGGCTAATATTTTCTTTAGAAGATGTTATGAAATGAATAGTTAAAAGTATTACTCACGAAGAACCTCCTTAGTGTGCACATATAGTTACCCTGCTCTCTGGCAGTTGTTTCAGGGGTCTTTGTTGTATTGGTGTATAACAGCTTATATTTAGATGCATATAAAAGTAACCAGAAATCCTTTAAGTAAAAAGCTAGTGAGATACAAAAGTATCCCCATTGGACTCCATTGTAAGATGCTGTGTGCAAGGTTAAAAATACAAGAATGTAAAAGGGACACAAAGTTTCCAAGTACTGATAGCCTGAAGGACTGATCAGTTTCCCCAAGAACAAGGCTGGGGACGTGAAGTTGAAGGCTTTACTTCCCTTCAAAAAGTCAGGACAAGATCAAAAACCGAGAAAAAAGAAGGGGGTTTCTTGAAATCAGTGGAGGGAAAGTTGCAAAAAGAAAATATATCCTGACAGTGTTCATGGTCTCTTGGGTTTTGGCTCCATCTCTATAATTGTTCCTGCGACGGTCTTGGGTAGGCAAACCCAGTTCTAGATTTACTCTGTGTGGGGCCCTCCATTGTTGCCATCTTGAAAGTTGCTTCCTGTAGCTCTCCCTAGAGTCTGGGAATCCCTGCTTGTATTTTCACTATAGCGCAGAGCTACCTACTGACTTTCTCCCATTTGAAATATATGAACAATTCTTTCTAACTCTCTAAACGAACTACAAGTACTTTTTTATATGTTACTTATTAGTAAAGTTGTGCGGAATACCGGTTTAGATTGCTGTTTGGGATTTTAGACGCATTGCTGTTTTCTATATGCCTTCTTTCTATTACTGTACTTGCCTGTATTGCAGTCCTTTTCATTTTCTGATGCACAGCGTTCTATAAGATTATATTTCCAGTAATATACTCTGTGGATCGTCCTTGATTATGTGAGTAAGGTCTACCTTTAATATCCCCCCACTGCCATCATAGGAGTGAAGCCTGATAACCTATCACATCTACTATGGAGAGTCGGGTTTATCATAAGGTAAATCCTGTCCAACACTGCAGGGTTGTCTTCTCAAGAGGGCTTGTAGAAAATCCTGACGCCAAAGATAATGTAATTCAGTGAAAATTACTAAATGAAACCTTTTGAAAACAGATGTACTCAAGATGTGGCAAAGAGGGTAGGCACTCTGCTATTACTGAAATATAAACTTGTTTTGCAACTTTGGGAAGAGATACATGCAAGCATCAGAATGCTCTGTCAATGTTGCTTCACAAGGGAAACAATGCAAATATTTTTCATTGACTTGCTGGAAAACTGCTACATACTGGAGGATTAAATAGAGAATAGTTTGAGTGATCGTCAGGACCTGGAAATCATCTAAGAAACTGAAAACAGAAAAATGGCTTGGAGAGATGTACATTTTGGGGACCCTGAAGAGGGTGTCTATGGCTATAAAAGAACAGAAAGATGTCTATTGCAAATTGGATCTCCTTATTGGTGCTAGAACTGGAAAATAATGATTGGAGAACAATGGATGGTAAATGCACTCCAAATCATGGTTCTCCAAAGAACTTCTTGACCAACGCGCGCAGAAAAAGATTGCCTTTTCTACATGGAAAGCCAACCCATCTGAAGCCACAAAAAATGCGTTCAAAGCCATCTCAAAATCCTACAAAACCAACATCAACCTAGCCAAAGCGGCCTCCTTCAACGCCAGGATTTAAGACGCCAAATCTGGGTCCAAGGAAATCCTCACCATCTTTAGGGAATTGGAAAAACCATCCTCTCCTCCTCCCTTTCTCATCAAAGATGATAATTGGTGCAATAGTATTCAATCTGCCTCTAACTGTAAGGGAGATGCCTGTCCAGCTAGTCTCATTAAAGACTCGGCACAGATCCTAGCTCCCTTCCTAACAGCATTTATTAACTCATCCTTCCAGTCGGACCACGTTCCAACTGGACATAAGGAGGCATGGGTACGCCCACTCCTCAAAAAACCCTCGCTGGACCCAACGGTCCCGGGGAACTATAGGCCTATCACCACTGTACCCTTCCTGCCTAAAATTTTGGACGAAGCAGCCTATCTGCAAGTCCAAAGGTTCCTTGAAGAAAACCATCTCGTCTGCCTGTGGCAATCTGGCTTTCGCCGATGACACAGTACCGAAACGGCTCTCCTGGACTTAAAGAACCAAATGGACAATCTAAGAGACGCAGGGAAACCTGCTCTCCTACTGCTCCTGGATCTATCCGCTGCTTTTGACTTGGTGGACCACAACACCTTGTGCCACCATCTAGCCACCCAAGCTAACTTCTCCCCCAAAGCCTGTGAATGGATTGCCTCCATTCTCCAAGAAAGGGCCATGAAAGTCTTCTCTGACTCAGCTTGTGCCACCCCTAGCCACATCACTTGTGGTGTTCCACAGGGCTCGTGTATCGCGCCCACTCTATACAACCTCTTCACGAGGCCTCTGCTCAGCATCTTTGATTCCCTGGGCATCTCGTATACAACTATGTGGATGACACACAGGTACTCATCCCACTTACGGGTGACTACCTAGTGGACACCAAAACACTCACCACCATCTACTCCACTATCCAATCTTGGATGGCAGATAACTGGCTATGCCTCAACAGTGAAAAAACCGAACTCCTCCTCATAGGGGCACCCTCCACCCTGGGAAACCTCTGTGAACAGTATGCTTCTTTCACTATTGACAATATTCCCATCAAGGTCTCCAATCACGTGAAGACACTCGGAGTCTACCTAGACTCCGATCTGTCCATGGATAGACAGGTCAATGCCATTGCCTCCTCCTCAGCTTACTACTCTAAAGTCCTCAATGCTGCCAGACCCTTCCTGTCAAGCCAGAATTGCCTCACCATTGCCAGGGCAATAATTGGATCAAGGTTAGACTACTGCAATGCCCTTCTCGTTGGGATCTCTGATTAAAAACCTGGTCAAACTTCAGCTAGTCCAAAATAACGCACTGAGGGCGGCCACAGGTACCGCGAGAAAACACCACATCTCTGAAGTCAGAAGACAGGCCCACTGGCTCCCTGTCAAAGAGAGGATTGTCTTCCAAACACTTGCCCTCACCCACAAATGTCTCCATGAACTTGCTCCACCCTACCTGACCCAAAGAATCACTAAGCATACTGCCACCAGACCATTAAGAATGTGCTACTCCAACACGATTGTCACGCGAGGTGCACGACGGTGGCTCCAGTTTTCCCACCCGGGCCGCCACTCACTGGACCGCACTGCCACCTCATGTAAGAATGATTGAACCCCACCAAGCCTTCCACAAAGCTATTAAAACCAAGCTCTTTGTATGAAATGTACCTGACTTCATTCTGTAACTGTATAATGCATACCATGCATCACAGTGTGTATCTGTGTAACCAAGAGTCCTCTGGTCACCTGTAGAACCTCTGAATCAAAAGCCCTACAACTACTTGTAACAGCGCCTCGAGGCCCCTGGGCTGCAAGTGCGCTATACAAATGCAAATAAAAAAACTAAAAAAAATAAATGCCGGTGGAGACGAGTACGGTCAGTGATTCAGGGGGGCTCAAAGTTGGGCTTTGATATGATATGGCATTTATAAGACGCCTATACACAAGTGTTTCAAGGCGCGACAAGGCAAGGGAGGGGAAACAGAGGGTAGACACAGTGATCCTACTAGGCCATGTGGCATTGAGATTGTGCAAGTGAAGGGGGAAGGGAAGGGAAGGGGGAAAAGTGCAGGGGGAAAGGGGCAGTGCAGTACATAGGATAACGGTAAATAAATAAGGCAATAAATAAGTGTGGCCAGCTGGTGGCAAGTGCAAGGGTAGGAACATACATCAGGGTCAAGTGCTAGTAGGGGCTGTTGGGATACCGAAACAGCCCCCAAGTGCAAGGGTTGCCAGGGGAAGTGCAGGTGTGCAACTGGCGGGAAGGGGACCTGGGCCTGAGATCGGAGGGTAGCCAGGTAACCAGCGCAGTTTCAGATTCCGCCAGGAGATCAATTGGGGAGAGGAGGAGAGAAAGCAGAAGCAAAGAGGAAGGTCTTGAGGTGCGTTTCCGGAACCGGAGATGATTCTCCTCAAGTTTCAGAGAGGCAGGGAGGCTGTTCCAGAGGGAGGCCCCAGCAGAAGAAAGAGATCTACCACCAACTTGCTGCTTGGAGAAGTGACTGACCCTGAGGGAGTTGGAGGCGGATGAGCAAAGAGCTCGAGAGGGAAGATATTTAGGAAGAGAGAGTTGTAGATATTCAGTTCCCAGGCCCCAGAATGCCTTGTGGACAATGAAGATGGTTTTGAACTTAATCCTCGCTGCCGCTGGGAGCCAGTGAAGATATTTCAGTCCTGGAGAGATAAAATCCCTGGGCATGAGACCAGGGACAAGTCTCACAGTCCTGTTTTGGATGAGTTGTAGAGGGCAGAGAGTGCAGGCAGGAAGATTTAGAAAGAGGCTATTGCAGTAGTCCAGCCTAGAGAGAACCAGAGCTCTGGAGACAGTGAGCTTCTGGGGGAGGGAGTGGAAAGGAAGAACACCTCTGAAGAGGTGAAGATGGTAGTATGACTTCTTAGAGACGTCAGAAATGTGAGGAGAGAATGAAAGTGTGGAATCGAAGATGACCCTGAGGATTTTAGCCTCACAGGTGGGAGCAGGAAGAGGGCCAAGAGAGGCCGGCCAGAGAGTGACAGGAAAGGAGGGACCAGGTGGCCCGATGCGGAGAATCTCGGTCCTAGTGGCATTAAGGCAGAGATCATAGGCGGCGCACCACTCCTGAATGGCGGACAGACAGTCGGACATGAGAGAGGGATAAGAGGTGGTGGAAGGGAGCCTGAAAATGAGTTGTGTCATCCGCATAGCACTCAAAGTTGGGGCAGAGAGCGGCATTGCAGTGGTAAGAAGTGCCAGGTATTGGTGGTAGAACAGCCAGGGAAAGAGGTTCGACCCCTGGGGAACATCAGAGGTAGAGATAGAGATACAGGAGAGGAAGGACCCATGTTGGACCTGGGAGGGTCGCTCAGAGAGGAAGGAGGTCAGCCAAGCCAGGGCCTGATCGGTGATACCCAGGTTATCACGGAGACGGTCGAGCAGGATGGCATGGTTGACCGTATCAAAGACAGAAGAGAGATCAAGTAAGATGAGGACACAGGGGGTGTTGGAATCAAGGTTCGAGAGCAGGTCTTCACGGATGTTCAGGAGAGCAGTTTCCGTGCTTCTGGCAGCTCTGACGCCAGACTGATGGTCATGGAGACAACCAACAGATTCAGTGTGAAGATTAAGCTGGGAGATGGCCAGCTTTTCCAGGAGTTTGCTCAGGAAACGAGTGATGGAGATTGGGCGAGTACAAAGATGCCAAAGCAGATGTTAACAAGCTTTCTTGAGATATCTATTAAACTTGGTTGTCTTGATTTCATTTCTCTTTCTAATATTTAATTTTTTGGTTCTGATTTCCAGACATGTTATGAGTCGATTGTTTGATTTTCTATTCATGAATATTGAAAACATTTTGATAAAGGACATGTTACTTATCCTAGTTATTATAAATGTATAAACTACTAGCCCTCTTCCTTCAGAATAAGGAAAAAGATTTGCGGGGGAAAACAAAGGGTAATTAATATCCTTCTTATATTTGACAAAATAGGAATCACCCTCCCCCCCCTCTGTACTGCATTATGGGAATCTGGTGCTGATTGTGTTCCTCATTTTACATTACCTGCCTGATTTTTAAAAACAAGTGTAGGACTGTAAACTGGGGCTGGGTTGGATTTTGCAAGCTAAGTTGTTCTGCTAATTCGTTAAAATAGCAAACCGAAAACACAAATTTGATTTGTCTGTTTTGAAGTTTTCAGTGTTTAAAATCACTCTTACAGGCAGGGGTGTTCAGTGTTTCTTTTTTTAATGAACATGGCCATTACAGGGAACTGTTCCTAAAAGCTTAAGTTTTATATTCATATATAGCCTTTGCCGGGTTAAACATACAATCTGTTCATATGCTTGTCTTGTCTGCCTTACTCTGTGGTGGCCAATGCTCCTGCTTTGGAACCTGGTTTAAAAACTCCAACAAAAAGTCTTGGAAGATGCAAGACTGTTTGTGCTCACCTCTGAACGGTGGCCATCCTGCAAGCAAGTTCAAATCCAGGCCGGGCTGTTTCAGCACTTGATCTTTATGAAGTCAGTACATTTAGTACTCTTCATTTGGCAATGAATTGATTATTACAGGTGTGAGAAACCAGAAGGTGTCTCACCTACTAGTCCCAGAGGATCTCTCTCAGGTGGCCAGGGCCTAGCCATCGTCTTTGAGGTCTGGAGATGGACCAGTGCGGGAGGATCACCACAAATGAGGGAGATCCATATCAAGAGGTTCTGAGTCTGCATGAGTGAGATCCATGGTCCGAACCCAAACGAGGGAGACCAAGTGTGAATATTGTGACAAAAGGGGCTCTCAGCCTGAAGAGGAAGACCCATGCTGAAAATTGAAAGCGAGAACTTGTGCATGTGAAAATCCTGATAGGAATGGAACTTTGAGACTTTGTTCGTTACGACAGACCCTCTGCAGTAAGAGACTTTTATTGAAGAGGATTTGTGAGAAGGCCCTGATGTCTGTGCTTTGAAATGTATCCTTGTGTCCGAGAAGCCACACTGTGTGCGAAGCTCGAACGTGCCGCCTTGCTGAAAACATGGGGAAGGGAAGCCAACTGCTCAACCGTCCTGACATATTATTTCTTGAACACTTTCCTTTTTGCATAAACCATTGTGCCACACCCTTTTGTATTTTTTAGTAAGGATTGGCAAGAGATATTTAGTATAGGCCCTTTTATTTGACAGAGACTTGACTAGGACTGCGTTATTATTATTATTTGGTGTTCGTAGCTTGCACCCATCCTTGGCTTTAGGTTAAGATAGGCGTTAAACCAACCCATTTTAAGTTAAATAAACACCCTTGAACTCTGATCACGTGTCTATCTTCACTGTTTGATACCATACACAGGGCATACAGGCATGGGTATTTAGACAAAAAACACTATATAAAAATATTTATTTTTCCATAATGACCTGTGAAGTTAGGGTAAAAACAAGGACTTGGTATAAGGTAGCTCGAAGGGTACGTCACTGCAACAGAGAGAAATCAAGCATACCCCATGTCTAAAGGACTGCTTCTTGACTTGCCTCGTCTGCCCCTTAACCCACTTTACATGCACCCCGAAGCGTTTCCTCTGTGGCTTGTCGAACAGTTAGGGATTTATACAGTCATCTTGCTACAGTCTTCACTGCACAGGATGAATTTTTTTATCTTTCACTCTCTCCCTTTTTGCTCAGCCAGTCAAGCCAGAGACCTTCTCTCCAAGATGCTGGTGATTGATGCTTCAAAGAGGATCTCTGTGGATGATGCTCTCTTGCACCCTTACATAAATGTCTGGTATGATCCCTTGGAAGCTGAAGCAGTAAGTTGGGGTTTGGTTCTCGGCTTGATGAGCGTGTTTCATCTTTCTCTTTAGCATGCAAATATTGTGAATAGACGCTGTCATGGACCATTATTTGTAGGTCCCCTCAATCTCGGACACTAAACATTTCCATTGTGAAATGGTTCTGAGTGCAGTGTCTCATTTTGTGTACTGGAAATTATTTTGAGTAAATAGTGTCCCTCTTTGTGGTTTACTGAAATACTGAATACAGCTTTTATGCAAGTATATAGTATTGGGGTATTGTGCGCAGTGTCAGCACACTTAATTCTGTCAAGTGGAATATGATGTGTTTTCTTATGTGTAGTGTGCATGGGACAAAATAGTGGTAAGGTTATAGGAGAGATAGGACACGGAGAACAACATGGTGAAGAAAGGATTCCGGGTAGGAAGTGTTTATGGAGATGGAACGTGGAAGGGATGATGAATGGAAGTGGGTGGGAGGAAAAATAGCGGCGGTGGTGAAAGCATTGTGGTGGATGCAGACTTAGAAGGATTGAGATTAATCCTAGTTTTTATCATTTCTTTCTCCTTTAAGCCTCCTCCTAAGATCCCAGACAGGCAGTTGGATGAGAGGGAGCATACAATTGAAGAATGGAAAGGTAAACATCAAATCTGCCTCCCTGTACACTGCCTCCTTAACCATAACATTTCTTTTAAGTCACTTTCCCTGCATGCAACATCTTCCTTTTAGACTACTCCTCCCATCTCCTGTTATACTTGGAAGCTCCCCACTCTTCACCTGGTATGCTTATTACTTCTTGCACATCATTTCTAACCCTTGGCACAATACCATGTACATGAAAAGACTGCTTCTGCATCACTTTTTGCTCTTGGTGCTCAAATTCACTCTGTTGGCACTCCTTGCATATCACTCCTTAGCCTAGTGTACTCGGCACATCCCCTCTTATATTGGGCACACTCTACAAATTACCTGAACGTAGGCACTCCTTAAACATCACCCCTACAAATACTGTTTTGCCTGCTTACAGTGGCAAACTCCTTTTAAGTGCAATCAGTCAAATCTGCACAATTGCTATATAAGAGGCGGGTTCCTTTCTGCATGCCTGTCCTTTCTGTCTGCTGAGGTTGCTGTAAGTGCTTGATCAGTGATCTAAACTCTCTTCTTTTCAGAGTTAATCTACAAGGAGGTTCTGGATTGGGAGGAACGTGTCAAGAAGGGTGTTATACGCGGGCAGCCGGCCCCTTTAGGTTGGTTCCATTGTGTTCTTTGTTGGAAATCTCTGAGAACCTTTAGCGTACAGTATAGGTGTCTGGTAGACTTTTGCTTAACCCTCTGGCAAGGGATAAATTGCCACCTAACCTAAAGGTGAGACAAGGTTCTGACCTAAAAGGTAAACCAAACTTCTCTACAGAAGATGGCTGTGGAAGAGCAATCAAGCTGAGTTCCACGAGGGAGGAGGATAGTCCACACAGTTAACCAAAGAAAATGCTACGCACTGGGTTCTGAAAAATATACACTTGATTAAAATTATGCATTGAATCTCTATCAGGTCAAATAACAATTATGGGTTAAACATGATACATAGTAAAAGTAGTGTATGTATGAAAAAAGGGATGGTCAGTTAAGACCTAACTCGCTCCTAACACTGTAATGTAAGTCCAGTATCTGCTGGGACAGTAAATAATAACACTCCTGCCCTCCCTCAGAACCGTCGACATGCCTGATCTCTTGTTTCTTACCTGGAGCCCGGTCAGCCCACCTAATTCCTTATCTTGGCCAAATGCACACACGCATTCTAAGCCTTTTTGGAGAATTTCCCCATATTCTGCACTGCGGTCCCTGAGAGCGTTCCGACCACAAGCTTGTTGAGACAATACTTATGGTAAAAGACGTTATATATAAATGAATGCTACCACCAAGGAGGGAGCAGAAAAGGGGATCCCTAGAACAGTTACATACCTTAAAGTAATTCTAATCAGGAACTGTTGTGCCAATGATATGATATGGCAGTTATAACGTGCCTATAAACAAGTGTTTGAAGGCGCGACTCGTCAAGGGAGGGGAACAGAGGGAAACGGAGACATCGATCCTACTAGGCCAGGTGTCATTCACATCGCACAAGTCCGGACGAAGGGGGAAGAGGAAAAGTGTGGAGTGGGACGGGGTGGGGATAGTGCAGTAGCTGAATGCTGTCACAGTAGTCCTAAACCTCTAGGACATAGTATTAGAAATAATTCACATGTGCCCAGTAAATGGGGAGGGCGAATGGGAGGACACTTGAGAACACAAAGCCAGAGGCTACCAAAAGTCAGACTACATTTAGGCATATAGCATCTACTCGTTACACACCTAGAAAAACAAGCATTGGCAATTTCAACAGTTTTGGCTTTTGTGTAGGAATCGGAGGAAAAAAGGCACTTGCCAGGCACAGCTATAGCGGTATTAACTGGCCATTGATGGTAGCAGGTGCAAAATGGTGAGTACCTGGACTTCTAATAGCAGTGCTCGGCAAATTCCTAATGCTTATACACAAGCCAAAACTGTTGGCTTTGCCAATGCTTGTTTTTAACAGGACTTCAGTGAAGGACACGCAGAGTGCTGTAACACAAGTGGCTGAAGTCAGACCTGGTAAGACATTTTTATTACACAGTAGTGGGTTTACATGGCCAATTAAGTCACTAACTCTCAGAAGACTGCTTTGAAAAACACTGGAAGCACTTTGAGTGCAACGTTTGATGGTAAGGCCTGATTAAAGCAAGCTCAAACAGTTCCCATGAGTTTTTATTCTGACGGTGCAGGAACTGGGTGGGAATGGCCATAGGTATTAGCATGAGCATGGGCAGTCAATGGGTGGGCAAATAACCAAACACCACCTAGAGGCTGTGTCCCTCCTCATATGCCATTCCTCCCTACCTGTACTCCAATGCAACCGTTTCGGCTTAAAGCTCTCGCAAGGGACACCTAATAGCCCAAACTAATCGGTAAAGTAACACTATGTAGTAACACAATGTATCCAGGCATTTTTTTTAATGCAGAGTTAAAACAAGACTTTACAAATGCATAGAAAATCATTGGCACATGCTAGAATTCCCAGAGAAAAAATGTCCAGCTCTAAATTAACTTTAGGAGAGCTCCAGGTTAGTTCTGAAGTTCCCCATAGGAATAAACCGCTTTGGTATGGGGGAATAGGAAGGCAAGTATCAATGTGCTATCCCTCATGTGCAGAGGAGATGGCAACCAATCCCAGCAGATGCCAGAAACGACCATGTTGAAGAGCACCAGTGCCAGGCGTGAAATGCAGAAATCGCAGGATGTTTGCCGATACAAACAAATGGCAAAACATGGTTAAAAGAGGACCTGCAAAAACCCAATGCTCATGGACCCTGGGGTCCCTAAGGGTATGTATCTTGAATAAACCACCAAGCCCCAGAGTAATTGCTCACATTTGTGGTTTTAAAAGACTGTGCAGGAGATGCAATAAAACCTGATGAGTACAGTTCTTTTAGAGATGCCCTTTACAGGATCTGGTCACCCTGGGACTTGGATCCCAGCACAGTGATGGCCCGGGTGGCCACAAAGAAGAATTAGACGGCCAGAATTGATAGCAACGGTGAAGATGGCTCCAAGAAGATGGAGTAAGCCGGCAAAGCAGATTCTGGTGGCTCAATGGGCAAAGAGGGGCAGATAACCATCAGGAAAACTGTCCCACAGCAGAAGCATTGGAGGCAATGAAGCATGACCCAAACAAGCAAAAGAGTTGGGGTATTT
Source organism: Ambystoma mexicanum (assembly GCF_040938575.1). Lineage (NCBI taxonomy): Eukaryota > Metazoa > Chordata > Amphibia > Caudata > Ambystomatidae > Ambystoma > Ambystoma mexicanum. The sequence continues at coordinate 1,127,627,361 of NC_090929.1, read as the reverse complement.
GTGTCCCAATAACCTTTGCGTGCAGGCGGACAACCAAGGTGCTAAAATCTGATGGCCGCGTTTAAACGGTCAAAAGATGGTCCCAGCACAGATTTCCCAGCCTTGACAATAAAAGGGAATGAGGAAGGAGCAAGAGGACATCCCAGGAAGGACATCCAGCAACTGAGAATCTGAATCTGAGCAAAGGTACAAGCCCAGCAATGATGGCCAAACTTGGTCTCAAAATTATAGCACCAGCTTTTCAGTGCCAATACCTTCCAACAGCTAAGTAAACCTGCTGAGTGCACCCAAAATCTTGCAAACATTGAGCATAACTGAGAACATGGTGATCCCCTAGATAAACCTACACACTCATGGACTGCCCTCCGCCAGGCTTCCAGTCACATACACTAGGGCTCCTAACAAAGAATTTCCCTGTCAGCCAATAATGGGTTCCATGTGATAATGTCCCCGCAAAAAGGTTGTGTGGCAAAAAAGTTGCTGCAAGAAGGGCGTGATTTGCAGCAACGTTATTACTGTGAACCTGAGGGGTACACCCCGGCAACCCTTGTTTTTAAAAAAAATGTTTCCCCCATCCCCCAAGGCGAGTGGGGCACAGCCCCGCTACCCTCACAAATGGTCACCATACATAATGTGGTTTCCCGGCGACTATATCTATGGCAACCATTTGCGTGGAGCTGACATTACCGGATACCCAATAATGTTGGCTCGAAAAACCTTCAAACTTTCAGGCCCACTCCCAGAGGATGTGCAATTTCCTACTTAAGGCTAGAGACTGGACTAAGCCATGCCAAACCACACTAGCGTGTTCATGGGTGAGCTCAGAGGGCCCAATTATTCACAACAGCCATTATAGGCCTTTTTCATACATAGTTTCCCAAGACAGAATACCGTGATATTACAAAAACAAAATGTCTGAGAGCAAGCCTAAACTACATTAGTACCTCAATGGCTGCCAATAAGATGCATTGGGCTACTAACGTATATTGACTTGCACCCCTGGTGAAGTCAAAACTAAATTCCAGCTGCCATCAGCTTACCCCTAAAAAGGATTATCGAATTAACCACTTTCTTGCCATCATGCGGGGTGCAGAGAGTCACTGCATACTAAATATTGAATACATCCTCTTGCTTGCACCATTTTCTACAATTAAATTATAAAAGTCATGTAACACTTAAGGATAAGCCAATGCAAGAATAGTTGGATTAATCACTGTTGCAGTGACATTCATGAAGTAAAGAAATAGATTTTTGCTCAGCAACTAAATTAGACTTTCATGTTACATTTTCACCAATAATTTAAAAACATATAAATAATATGATGTCGGAAAATTGGCTTAATACAAGCAGCTTTCTGAAATTTATTGTCTTGCTCGAACAGTGGATTTTAGAGGTATTTGCTTGATGTGAATTCACAGGCTCAGCAAAAATCCTTTTGGAATTGATATCAAGTGTGGGGCTTGGATAAAGCTTCCATGGTTGAAAGACTCCATCCAGACTTTTCCTTGAAACCAAAGGATATATACCTTTCGGTTGTCTAACAATGAGACAAGAACAGAGTGTATTTAATCAAGTTTTATGACAAATAAGTTATGTGCTAAGGAGGCATATCATTTGCTGGCAAGAGGTTTTAACAAGAGTTTGCAGTGATTATCAGAAGCTTATTATATGGGATCTTTACATTTTCTGCAATGCATTGTCATGTAAGGCATTGAGGTTGTTTGGATTGCTGAGAAGCCTATTCATGAGCTCTACTCAGGCTTGCAAATTGTCAGAGAAAAGTCCAGGAAGTCCCTTAATGTAAGCCCTTCCATTTTCTCCTCTGCTTCAGGCCAGGTGAATCCTTCCCAAGGGTTACTGGGAGGGTTCCTTGTGAATCTCGTTTTGTTGACCATCAGGGTAGAACTGACTCCACAGAGGTTTCACCTTATAGGTCTAATAAATGCATTCGGGCAGAGGGCTTCTCTGAATTTGTCACCAGAGGGCCTGTCGAGGTTTTGCTTCAGCGGACTAAGGCCAAAAAGGTTCTAATTCTAGGGACAGTGTTCCTGAGGGTCTTCAGCTAGTGACAGGGGTTCACCTAAAGGTTCCCTGTCAACAATGCAACAGCCATTTGACCTCCATTATTTCCCGATTCCAGATTCAGTAGGGGTGTTGCATGGTAGGCAGATCAGAGAGTATTCCCCCTGCCCAAATTTCGTCTGTTTTATTCCCGTTCAGGCACCTCTAGTTTCAACACAACCTCTTCACTGGAAACTTAAGTCTCTTCGCCTTATCAGCCATCGTGGACAGAAAAATATCCCCTGCCACCAGCCAGTCTTGGCACATCATGAAAGTAATAACAATCTTACAAAAAAAAATGAAAAGGGATATAATGTACCGACGCCACACTCCACTGTAAGGTGATGTGTGCAGCTTATGTCTGGCAAAGAATCCTGCAAAGGGAGACAGTTCCCCCTGCACTGGTAGCCATAGGGACTGATCATGGCCCCCAAAGTAAATTGGCAAAGGGAGGTAAGTGAAGAAAAAAGGTTTTAACTCCCTTCGAAAGGTAGGTTAGGATACCACCAATAGCAAAAAGTTGAGAGGATATTTCCATAGATGGCATGAACGGGATGGAGCAGAAAGAAAATCTTTCCCAACAGTGAGCATCTGGTCGGATGTGGGGCCTAGGACTGTTTAGTCCCAATCCAGACTCTGGCATGGGGTATGTCTGTTGCTGGACAGATATGGGACAAGAGGCTGTTGATGATTGGACAGCCATTGCTAGTTTGAATAGTGCAGGTCTTTACCATTTGTGGGTTGGGGTGGGGGGCAACCCTGGCTCGATTTTGCGATAAAAGGAGTCATTATGTTGCGGTTCTTCAGATCGCCGTCTGGAGCCAAGACCACCTACGAAGAGTTGCAGCCTGCTGTAAACTTGAGGACAACTACTGAAGAAGGTATCCAGTATTGCCTCCACCCAAGTCCTGGTGAAACGGTCTCTCTGGATTGATCACCTGAAGACCCTAGTTGGTCCTTGAACCCTAAGGCTGGTTGTTAACCAACTGTTTCAGACCTCTGCATGCTGATGCTACCCTCTGGAGCCTTCGGACGTGTTCCAAAATCAACTTGTGGACTGACAAGCTCCGTCTAGGGAATCTGCTGTGCATTGAACCCCATTCAGAGTTTTGACTTCGAATTTTGCAGGTTCCAGCTGGTGACCTAGGAACAGTCCTACTGCGGCTACTGCTCTCCATCTCAAAGAGGACCCTTTTTGATGCAGTTTCTTTGTCTTTGTCATGCGGGATGCCTAATGCCACCTGAGCACGGTTTTGCTGCTGCCCACTTGTATCATGTCCTTGGGGGTCTCCTGTTGTCATGGTATCTATGGTGGTCTTCATCTTGGGGTACCTGTGTCTCAAGCAGCAAAGCATCAGTAACCATCTTGTTGGAGTTATGAACCTCTGCCTAGCTGGATCCAAACCAGATTCCAAAAACAACTACTGCACCATAGCCCCTGGACCCTCTGCAGTGGAACCAACAATAGATGTAAGTAGGCCCAGCTAATCTAAGATCCCTAAGGGGTGGTTTCTAGTAGAATCACAATAAGGGTGGTGAGCTTGCATACCTGGATTCATTGCCCTCTAACCCCATCCATAGGGTTGCATGGGCGCAAAGTCCTCATCCTACCTCTCCCTTGTGCCTGGTCATGACTGATAGTTGTGGCCAAGGATCCCCCTTGTGGATCTCAACCCAACCCCCTGCCCGGGCTGACCTTAGAGTGTTGGGATTGGGAGAGGATCACTAATCTTTCAAACTCACCTTTCTTCTTATATCACAGGAATATTTTCCTCACGACCACTACAGAGGCAGGTCGATCTTTGTTTCCGGGCACACAATGAGCCTCTCTCATCTCCGTGAGGCACATGCAACCTGCTGAGGACACAGCAGCATTTCTTCCCATAGGTAGAACTTTGTGGGCAGAATGGAAGAACTGGGCATATAAGGTGTGCGCATTTCCCACTTTATTGGTGATTTCACAACAAAGTTTTTCTTTTCTATTGTAAAGCACTTGAGGCGCTTTCATAACAGCGTGCATGTATACTTTATGGCCTCATCACAAGCAGCTACATCTTCTCAAAATGGCCGCACCGAAAAGCAATAAAGTGTCCTGGGCCTAATGCAGCTGATGCTGCGCTGATTGGCTGCCCTTGCTCTCTTAGCATCCAATCCTGAAGCCGGCATACGAATGCCGGCCCCCCAGCTCAAGGCCCCACTCCTCAGTCTCCTGTCAGTACCTGTCCGGGTCCAGGAGGCCTTAACCCTCTTCGAACTATGCTCCGTCCTCCTGACTATTTCCATAGGGTCATGGGATCCTAGGCTATCTACTCTTCTTGCAGTCATGAAAGTGAGCTTGGCTGACCTCCACCACTATCTCTCCTAATGTCCACTGTACCTTCTCTTCCTCTTTCCTCACTGCATCAAGACTTGTCTTTCTTCAGTGAACTTGTGACTACTAGGTACTTCGGATTTAGGCGTGTTTGTATTCCACCTGTGAACCTCCTGCATTTCATTGTGTTGTGCCTCCTTTTTTAAAAAAATCTGATCTAGGTGTGCTTGTATTCCACCTCCATTTTTAAAATGGGGTACAAGTGTGCTTGTATTCCATCTCTGTTTTTAAAATCGGATTTAGGTGTGTTTGTATTCCATCTCCATTTTTAAAATTGGATTTAGCGTTTCACTGTGCTGTGCCTCCTTTTACGTCTCCTACTAGGCCTCCTGGTGAATTTAGCTAGAACTGTACTGTGCAGCCACTCCTATTTTCTTTCCTGTCCAAACCTCTACCGACTTATGGCTCTCTCCATTTCTCCAATATTCTCTAAATGCTACACTATCCCCCCCTCTTTCACTAAGTCCGGTAGAAAAAAGCACAAAAAAGACATCACGAGTGCAAACCCTGGACTACCCATTGCAGACACCTATTTCTGCGCTTCCTCTAGAGTGGTTTTCACTGATATCCTCTTCTGTCCCCTCTTCAGATCTATGGCCCTCTCATCTTAGCTCTACTCTCTCTCCTTCCACATGCTCTACCATTAACGGTGGCACCAAGTGGGAAGTCCTCTTGGCTGGCTTCTCTTCCTCTTGCTGCTTCGTTAATGTCTATGACACTGGCACTATCCTGGTTCAGGGTCCACAACCCAACCTCCTCCTCTTTGATCGGATCCTGCTTTCTCTCAGTATCCTCCTTTCTCCTCCTGCATCTCCGCCTTCTACTCTCTCTCCCACTCCTCTGAATGATGTACCACGCCCCTGTACACCACCTCAGAACACCTTCAAAGGCACAGACCTCCTCCACCTGGCAACTCTTAACGCCCGCTCAGCCAACCATCACTCTGCTGACATCTGTCTCCTTCTTAAAGACATTGACCTCGACATTCTCGCTCTGACTGAGACTTGGTTCAATGGCAGCTCAGTCACTGCTTTTGACTCTCTCGTCCCTGAAGGCTTCAAGATCATCTCCAAGTCTCGACCTTAACGCACTGGCGAGGGGGGTTACCTTAATCTTCCTTGAGTGGGTTCCTGCTTTCATCTTACCTACCCACCTTTACTCTTCCTTTGAAAGCCTGGTTTGCAAGTTAGTCATCTCTCCCATCTCCACCCTTACGATTGCCACTATTTACCGGCCTCCAGGTGCCACCACCCTGTTCCTCTCTGAATGGGCTGACTTCTGCTCTTCCTTACTTTCATTCACATCCAACCTCCTCCTACTGGGTGACCTCAACATCCAATTGGACTCCCCAGGCTCTGCATCCATGCCTTTCACTGACCTCTGTGCCTCGCTTTCCCTCTCCATTCTCCTGTCTCGGCCAAACCACACACTCTGGATGCCCTCGTACACCTCCCTCTCTCTTTCCCCCCACTAGTCACCCCTCTCTCCTGGACTGATCCTTCTTTCCTCTCCTCCCACTTGTGTCTCCTTGGCCCCCTGACTGCCCCCACCCTGAAAATCCCACCGACCGCGTTTGCTAACCTCCGCTCGATGAAACGAGTGCCTGCGGCTGCCTTCGCTTCCACCTTCATCCCTCCTCACCCCTCCACCTCTGGCTCTGCCCTCAGCAACCTCCACCTCTCCATCACCAATACTCTTGACGTCCCGGAGCCAACCAAGTTCCAGTTACCCCAGTCATGAGGATCCGCCTGAAACCTGTCTCTAAGTGTAACACCTGGTACGACACCGAACTGGCTGCCCTTAAACGTAAGTACAGGGCAGCAGAACGGAAGTGGCAAACCTCAGGCTCATCCACTGACAAACTGGCCTGCCCGTGATCCAAAGGCAATACAGACACACCATCCGTGCCAGGAAAAGAGCCCACATTCAGGCACGGGTTTCCAGTGCATCCAATAACACGGCTGAACCTTTCAAGATCTGCAGGAACTAGCCAACCCCTCCTCAGTCTTCTCCTCCCCTTCTCCCTCCCAGGCCCTCTGCAATGCACTGGCCTCACACTTTGCCTCCAAAACCCAGGACATCTTTACCACTCTTGCTACTCTACCTCAGAACCCTTCCACCCCCCCCCTCCTCCATCCTCCTTCACCCCTGTGACACCTGAAGAAGTTGCCAGAGTTGTCCGCTCCATGAAGACCTCTTCTGAGCAGGGTTCCCCCTGCTCCTCCAGGACCATCAAGGATAACATTGGCTCTCCTGCCCCTGCTCTCGCTTATTTCTGCAATCACTCATTCCTCACAGGATCGTTCTTCTCCTCCCTTAAGCACCCCGCTGTGTGCCTACTCCTGAAAAAACATTCATCAGATCCTACCTGCCTTGCCAACTACCACCCTATTTCCATCACTCCCTTCCTGGGGAAACTGCTGGAGAAGTTGGTTTTGCCCCAACTCAATTCACACACTGAGTTTGCTGCTGGTCTCCACAACCAACGATCTGGATTCCGAGCATCCAGAGGCACGGAAACTGCTCTTCTGAACACCCATGAAGAACTGCTCGCATTTCTCTGGACTCCAACTCCCCAGCTGTCCTTATCCTTCTCAATCTCTCCTCTGCCTTTGACACGTCAACCATTCCATCCTCATACAAAGGCTCTGGACTGGCTGACATCCTTTCTTACTGACCGCTCTTCCCAAGTCATCCTGGGCACCTTCTCCTCTCCTGCTTCCCTCTCCACCTTTGGTGTCCCCTAGGGTTCTATCCTCTTTAGCAACTACCTTGCTCTGCTTGCACACCTCATTGCCTCCTTCTCTTCCAACTTCCAGTGTTACGCAGACAACACAGCGCTTTTTCAGACTCCCTGCCGACCCTCTTACACCCTCCATCGTCCCTGACTGCCTATCTGCCATACAGTCCTGGTGCACCGCCAGTGATCTCTGCCTCAACTCCCGTAAAACTGAGATCCTTCCCATCGGGACCCCTGCTCCCTCCTTCTTCCCTTCATTCTGGCCTTCCTCTTTGGGCTCTCCAGCTGTGCCCTCATCTGAACCCAGAAACCTTGGAGTCCTCTTCGACTCCTCCACCTCTCACAGTCAGGACATTGCCAAGAAGTCCCACTTTCAGCTCTTACTTCTCAAAGGAATTCTCCCTTTTTCTCTCTTTCCCCTAGAGGCTCAATGTGACCCAAGCCCTGGTTCTCTCTAGGTTTGACTATTGCAATAGCCTCCTCCTGAATCTGTCTTCCACTCTGTGACACCTCCAGCTAATCCAGAACAGGGCAGTGAGACTTATCCTTGGCCTTAAGCCCAGGGACCGCATCTCTCCTCCACTAAAATGTCTTCACTGGCTCCCGGTTGCTGCACGGATTAAATTCAAATACCTCTGCATCGTCCACAAGGCGATCTGGGCCCCCGGGACACGCTATCTTCAACTTTATCTTACAAAATACTCCCCTTCTAGACCACTATGCTCCTCTGGCTGCATCTGTCTGTGTGTGAAGCGTTTACCCAAACAGAGGGCAGGGGGCTCCCTACCACGGAACAGCCTCCCCCTGCCTGTGCACCTTGAGCAGGATCTTCATAAATTCCGGAAGCTCCTTAAGACTCTCTCCTCTTTACCTCCTCCTTCCCTTCTTCTTTCCCCTGCTAATCCCACAGTTTCTGCGATTGGTGTCCTGGGCCTTTATGCAACCTCGGGGCCCTGACCTCCCTCATCCAATCGGTCCAACTCCCTATCTATCTGCACTTGCACTTACACCCTCCGCCCTGGTGGCTCACACTTATACCCCTCACGACTCCTGGCTGTGTAGCTCTCAACATTCCTAGCACTTAATCTGTGGCTCACCCATGAGCTCAGACCCCTCAGCGTTGACCCTCTGCCTTGTCCCTTGTTGCACTTCCACGTTCTGAATACTCACAAGGCCTAGTAGGTTAGTGTTGTTTTCCTCTCCTCCCTGCCCCCCACTGCTCTTATTGTGTTTTTAATTTATTTTAATTTATTTCCCCACTCCTGCTCCCTTCTTTTCCCTCTGGGCGCTTTGAAACAGTATTTTCTTATTGTTAAGCGCCTAAAAAGCCAACAATAAACGAACTAAACCAAACTAACTAAACCTGTTGGCTTTTCACCACTGTTTTTTCACTTGAAACTTAAGACTCCCGACTCCCTACAAAAGATATCTTCTTGGTACCTGGTACTTTTTAAGGCCCTTAGCCTACTTCCCTTAGCAAGGAAGGACTTTATTTTGCTTAACTATTTTTCACTTACTGTACTGCATACCGTTTTCACCAACAGTGAATGTATGTATGTATGTTTCTGAGGCTTGTGGATCTTCTTGGAGGCGCATGCTGTGCATAGGCCGACATCTAGAGGTAGGTAGAAATATTGCATTCTTTTTTTAAAATTATTATTTGGCATATGGTTTATTACAAACCTTTGCCATAAAACATACGTGTAGTTTCATGTTCTACAATTCGTCATGTACATTCATAATACATTCAGAATAAATACTAAATGTTAAGAAGGAAGTCTGCATTAAGAAATGCTGGTTTCAGAACTATGCAAATGTCACATTTTGAAGCTTTCAATCTTTCAGCACTTTACTTGGACAGCACATCCCATGTATCCGTGCTAAAGATTTCTTGTAGCATTTTTCCCAGAGCCAAGATTACTTTACAGTTTTTAGTTTCCCCCAGCATGGACCACCACACATCAACTTCATTCACGCGGTGATCGTTTACAAAAGATCCAAGGTATTGCATTCTTTTTTTTTTTGAGTTTCGAAATGGGACGTACTTGTAATACTATCCCTGCGTGTATTGTACCCATGATCCTTCACGCTTCAAGGTCCTTCATAGTTTTTGTCCGTCATCGTGGTTGGTTGCATATGCAGAGCTCATAGCCTAGCTACAAACATAGATTGCAGTTTAACAAATAATGATTACTTTTGTTTATATTTTGACAGTCGCCTTGACGATCGATCCTCCAACATCCGGTGACTACCATCTGAAGCTTTAACAAATGTCTCTTTCTCGACAGCCCGCTGCAGCCTTCACCAGGTTTCAGCCTTGCAGTAGGAAGAGCGGAGGGTGTCTCTGCATTTACATTTCTTTATAGAATGCCTCTTTCTGCTTTCTTCTCTACTGATTTCTGTCTAGCTGCCGCTAAATTCATACAATACTATTGAACTGACACCCTTTAAATTTTGTCCTTCTTGCAATAAAAAATGTCCCTGGAAAGATGCACACAGAGCGTGTAACAGTTGTCTTCCATGTGGTCACGCCGAACGGCGTTGCGATTCCTGTAAGCTTTTTAAGCCAAAAACGCTTAAGGACAGGTGCATCAATCAGTGGGCTGCCCATGCCATGCAGGCCGAATCACTTTTCCCCACCGGCGCTGTTGGGTCAGACGAGGAAGAACTTGGCAGCTACAGCTCCGTTTCGGAAGCCGAAGACTTATTTTAAAGGCAACTGCTCTTTCATCAAAGGTTTTGTCGAAAGAAATCAAACGCTTACGTTCGAAGCCTGCTTCACATTTGCCACATGTCTCTAAATCTACTGAAAAATCATTTGCTGGTCACAAACACTCATTGACTGCTGATTCAGACATGTCGAAACATGTTTCTAAATATAAACATAAAGAAAAACACACCAAATCACCACCACAGGCACCGACACAGCTGTCAAGCCCCCTGCTACCACTTCTGGAAACTCTTACACTACTTGCACTCTCTTCCTCTCCTACACACACAAGTACTGGCGCAGACCCAACTAAACACCTACTTTACCAAATCATCACGGAGGCTGGCAGCGTTAGTTGCGGCACACCGCATGATACTTGCACTCTTCTTCCTCCCTCCATCGCCTCACATTATCATACTTCTCCCCGTCCCTCCGAGCCCTCCCACGCCAGAACCACCAACTCTATAACCATTGAAATCTGGTCACTAAACAAGGCTGGTAAATATGATGCACCTGTGATGTGGCAACTTAAAGATGCAGGGACAGAATGCTCACTCAGATGGAGACTAGACTAGAGATAGCAACGATAGCATATCGGTTTGAACAGAGGACAGCTATGATTTGCGCACTCAGCTGGAGGTCCCTACCTAAGTATCAAAGGGCTTAACCGGGCACATAGAATGCTAAACCCATTGGTCACACTCGGGGTAGTGAGGAAATGCGCTAGTTCAACCGGGGCAACTGGGTACGGAATGCACTTTATTAGTTGTGGGAGTAGGAACAGAGTTACGCTAAGAAGCACTTCAACTGTTCTTTCTTTCTGGGACAAGAACAATACTATTGGTCTTGGCCATAGGCAAGATTAATTTTCTTTCTTTCTTATTGCACTCAAAGATAGGCACCAGCCAGGCTCCTCCACAAAGGTAATATGCTAACAGCACAAAAGATGCATTCGAATGACCAATCTACCATCATGAGAGACCTAAGAAAACAACACCGAACAAAAATCCACCTGTAACTTAGGTATGTTTAACTCGCACCACGTCTGTGGATACATGCCGCAGGCACGGCTCCCCATCCATGCACTCTAGAATGCAGCTATTGCTATGCAAATCCGGTCAAGCAGCTTGCATAGCCGTCCACTCTGAAACCCCTGACGTACCTCAACATCTCTTCCATTAGTATACAGCTACAATCTATGTAAAAAATTCTGTCTAGCTGGGCACACATCGAATGAATCTCCTGCACTAGCACTCTTTCCTAACCCACCAACAGCACCCACCCACGCACCTGACCTCGGGGCTGCTTAGTGGAGCCTAGCCAACCCCACTGAGTCCTAACCTGGCAGAGGGACACGCGTATCTTAAACTTGACTCTTAGAATCTCCCATACATGGACTTCGGTCCCCGAGGGCGATCCAACCACAAAGCGCATTGAGGCCATACAAATGGGGACAATGCGTTATATAAATGACAATTACTATACAGTACGTCTACAGAGACTTTGTCGAAGTCCCTATAAAGTAAAAGGTCTGTTCACTAGTATTTCCCCTTCTGTAGTTCCAAAAACAGGAACATGGACAAAAGAAAAATCTATGGATAGGGTATCTGAATTTGTAACTTTTATAGACAAATATCCCTCAGCCCCAATTCCTCCCACACACCCCAAGTCTCCCAGACTGCATCACCTCATGTCATCTATGGGGAGACTTCCAACTTCTTTCAAGATGATCAAGGTGATCTCTGTTAGGTGCAAGATCAAGGGGGATCAGGATCAGATTATTTGTCAAGGGGATGCTGGTCAGGGTACTTGGCCAGCAACTCCCACCCATGATACCCTGAATGAGCCAGATGTTTTTGGCGATGATGATCCTCTACAGCAGCCCAGGGACTCGTCGCCCATTGACGACCAACTCCTTTTTAATCTGCTTAAAAGAGCAGCAGAGCATTTTCAGATCCAAACAGAGTACATCTGACCCTGACTTTGTCGAGGACATCCTAAAGGTGAAAAAGGCTATTAGCCATTCTATTCCCCTCTTGAACTCTATTAAAAAGAGAATTGTGCCTTATCATCTCACACCACCACTCACACGGGCAGTAAAAGCTCAGATGGAGAAAATGTTCAAGCAGGCACCAATTGACTCCTATATATTCAGGGTCATGTGACACCTAACTCACTAGTGCTCACTACCACTAGGAAGGGTGCTGGAGTGGCACTGTCCAGTACCGAGGCACAACATGACAAAGAATGCAAGAAGCTTTAGGCAAGTGGGCCACTGCATCGTCAGCCTATTTGCCACTTATTGCCTACAATACTATGCTGTTAGCAAGCTACAGCAATGTCCACTGGGGGTTGCTCCACAGTAACTCGACAGACGTCCCCGAGCCACCCAAGTTCCAGTTACTCAACATCATTAAAGAGGGTAGACTCGTCACCCATAACATTTTTACTAAACAGCTTGGACTCTGCTGAAACAGCAGGAAGAGTCCTTGCACAAGGAATCTTATTAAAAAGGCCCTCTTGGCTTTGTATTTCTGGGTTCAAACCAGAAACTCGGGTCACTTTAATAAACAAGCCTATTGAGGAATCGGTCCTGTTTGGCAAGGCTGTCAAAGCTTTAGAGACATCGAAACAGGAACCCGACACGCTTACAACCCTAAGTTCCATTTCTAACAAGCCATTTGTCCAACACTGAGTTTCTAACACCTGCTGTTCCTTTCACTCCGGACTCGGGCATTCAGGGTTCTCATCTGGGTCCTCTCCTGGTACACACCCCAGGGTACACAGTCTACCTACCAAACCTCTCAACACTGTGGTTTCAGACGAGGCAAAGGTAGAGGTCAGAGTGCAGCCTCTAGAGGCTCCCCTACCAGCAAGCAACTTTTCCATCAAGGCTCCCTCCCGTGTATCTCCAGTAGGAGGTTGAATTGAATAATTCACCCATTCATGGGGGAGATAACCTCAGACCACTGGATGCGGTCTACTGTCTCAGACTGGTATTCTGTTGAATTTCTACTATAACCCTGTGACCATCCTCCAAAGCACAGAAGGATGTCACAAGAACATCAGCTCATCCTGCAAGAAGAAGTGCAGACATTATTTCAGAAGGGAGCCATAGAACTCCCCTTTCTAGAGGTAAGCAAGGGTATTTATTCAGCTTACTTCATTGTACCCAAAAAGGTCTTAACCATGTGTCCTGTGTTAGATCTGCATCCTGCAAACAAGATGTCAAGCCACATACCATTCAGGATGACTACCCTGCAGGTGTTAATACCTCTTCTACATGGCAACATTGGACATGAAAGATGCATACTTTCATATTTCAATGTTGCCAGCGCACAGAAAGTTCCTAAAATTCCAAGTGGGAAATGCTCATTATCAGTTCAAAGCACTGCCATTCGGCATTTATTTTCTTTATTCGTATTTATAAAGCGCACATCAGCCCTTGTGCATCGTGGCGCTGTTACAGGTAGGCTTACTTGTTACAAGGGAGGAAAGGCATTGCAGTTACAAAGATTATACAATTGGTTCTTACTTAAAGTTACATATGATTATGCATTTGATTCTTTCTTCAAGTTACAGAGAAAAAGTTGCATTTCCTATTTGACATAAGGTTTCATACATTGAGTAGTAGGGTAGACTGAGGTGAGGGGCAATTCTTATATGAATGGCATGGTTTTGAGGAATTTGCGAAAGGAGAGTAGCAACGGTTCTGCTCTGCTCTGAGAGTGTTGGGTAATGCATTCCAGAGTTTAGGAGCTATGTAGGGGAAGCTGATGCCACCAGCGTTGGTTCTTTTTATGGCAGGTACGCAGAATTGGTTGGCGTGATGGCTTCTTTTCGGACAGGCATAGGTGTTCTTGATTATGGTTTCTGATAGGTAGGAGGGGGATCGAGATTGATGCATTTGTGTGTGAGGATTTTGAAGTTGATCCTTTCTTTAACTGGGAGCCAATGCGCGTCTCGGCTGGCCTGAGATATGTGTTCATTTTTAGGGATATGTAGTGCAGCGCGGAGCGCATTGTTCTGTACTACTTGTAGCCTATTGATGTTTTTTGTGGAGGTGCCTGCAAGAAGGGCATTGCAGTAGTCGAGTTTTGCTCCTGTTGTGGTTCTTACGATGGAGAGGCAGTTCTGAGTGGGAAGGAAGGGTTTAATAGCATAGATCAGTTTGGTGGTGAGGGCTGATGCAGAGGAGATGGCGCTGACCTGTCTTGTCATTGAGAGAGTAGCATCTATGTGGACTCCGAGGGTTTGTACAGAGGTAGAGACTGGTATGTTTGTGTTGTCGATGGTGAATTGGGAGTATTTAAGGTTGAGTTTGGAGAGGGTTTCCTTGGGGCCTAGGATGATAATCTCGGTTTTGTACCCGTTGAGGCAGAGACCATTGATTGCCATCCAGGTTTGTATGGTGGTGTATATCTGGAATAGGGCTTCTGCATCTTTGTCGTAGTCCCCTGTGAGAGGGAGGAGGACTCGGTTGCCGTCGGCATAGTTTGTGTAAGCTATGCCGAGCGCATCCAGCATGTCAGAGGGGTTTGGTGAACAGGTTGGAGAGAGCGGGAGCAGTGCATGAGCCTTGGGGGACTCCACAGTTGATAGTGGATGGGGCTACATTGGCTTGATCAGAGTAAACATTCATAGCTCTTCCTTCTAGGAAGGATGAAATCCATGAGGAAGCTTTACATGAGAAGTGGGCTGCGTTAGATAGGTGGGATGTGAGGATGTTGTGATCGATGAGGTCAAACGCTGCGGAGAGATCAAGGAGGAGGACGAGTGCAGGGTTGCCTTTGTCCATTATTTTAGTAATTTGGTTCTTTAGTTCTAGGAGTGCAGTTTCTGTGCCATGTCCTTTGCGGAAGCCTGACTGTCTTCTGCCGAGGATGGCGTTGGATTCCAGGTAGTGTTGGATTTGGACGTGTGCTGCTTTTTTGAGGATCTTCAGGAGAAAGGGGACAGTGGTGATTGGGCGGTAGTTGTTGGGGCATGCAGGGTCTAGAGTGTTTTTTTTTTTAAAGAGTTGTCGAACCCAGGCTTCTTTCAGGCTTTGTGGTACAATTCCAGTGGAGAATGAGGCATTGATGAATGCTGTAATGATAGAGACCAGGGATTCTGCGCATTCTTTAATGGTCGGGGGGACAGATGTCCCCCTTTACATGTGGACGGTTTGATGTGTTTGAGGATGTCAGTGACTTCCTTCTCTGTGACGTTCCTGAATAGGAATGGAGGGATTTGATTGATAGGATTGGGTGGGAGGGTGGTGGAGGTGGTTTTTGTTTGGGAAGGGAGTTGCGCTGAGCTAGTATTTTTTCTTACAGCATTTTCACTTTAACAGTGCTACCTGAATGTTGGAGCACCAGGTTTCCTCCTTGATGATTTCATCAGGCCTGGGGGTCGGGGTGATGAGGTCTTTAAAGATCGAGAATAATTCTTTGGATTTGGAGCTGGCTTTAGAGATCCTCTGGTTGAAGGGTTCTGATTTGGCTGAGAATATGTCTTTTTTGTATGAGGAGGCGATATCTTTGAATTCTTTCAGTGAAGATTGATTGGGGGTGGTTTGCCATTTTGTTATAGCTTTGCGTTTATTAGTGCGCAGTATGGCAAGTTCTTCTGTGAACCATGCATTGGAATGAACAGATTTTTTTTTTCTTTTTTTCTTCTAAGGGGGCTAGAGACTCAATAGCTTGATTGAGGGCTTGGGCGTAGGGGTTGGCCAGCGATATGGGGTTGTTGGAGAAGGGGTAGTTTAATTCTTGGATGTTGAGGAGTGGTGTGAGGATGATTTTTGTGAGTTTTTTTTGAGCTTCTGACTTTAGCCGGTGGGGCATATGATGGTAGCTTTCGAGTGGGGGTGCTGGGAATAGCGAAGTGAATACAGTGGTCATCAGACCATGGGAGGGCTTTTATATTGGTGATGGTGGACGAACAGTTGTGGTCTGCGATCCAGTCAATGGATCTGCCTTTTTTTTTTTTTTTTTTTTTTTTTTTTTTTATTGTAAGATATAGTTTATTACAACTTTTCCCTCTCATTTTGTTATCCAATTTACTCTTAAAAACAGCATATCACATTTCGGGGATGCTACTTAAACTCAGCCAATTCTTTCCATTTTTGTGTTCCAGATTTGTCCGTAAAGTCAGCCATTTCTTTCTATTTTCTTTTTTAACTCAGGATTTTATCCAGAAAGTTTATGACTGAACATGTTAAGTGCACCGAACTCCCACTTAATATACAAAACCACCAGTCCTCCATATTCATGTTCATCGGTGCAAATTTACCGAGATGCAGTGTTCTCTGATCATTAAGCAAAGGGCATTCTATTATTAAATGTTTTATAGATTGTGTTTTGGCCACACAGTATCTACAGTTATCATCCTTTGTGTCCTGATCATGTCTCAACAACAACATTTCTTTACATTTAATGGCGTTCATTCGCAGTCGAAGAAATCCATTGCGATGATGTCGCGACGGAAATTGTATTAAATACGTAGGCATTTTGTTCAGTTGTTCATTGTAGGCCCGAGCTCTGGTGCTGTTACTAGTCTTTCAAACTTGGCCAAATTTTGAATCCACGCCCACTGTTTTAGCTTTCTTTTTGCAATTTGCGGTTGCGCCACCAGAGTGTCCATTGGTATGTCGGCTGCTTGCAAAATCGCCTTTAATCCTTTGAACCATATCAAGAGTATGCCAGCATAAGATCTTTTATTGCTTGGAGCTAGTATTTCATACGCCGGTTCGGGATTTGGGGTTGTCATCTTTCTTAGAAGTGCCATGGATTTCCATATCACAGTTGCATATAGTTCGTCTAATGCCAGCTCATGTCTAATGATGGTCATTGATATGTGTTTTGGCAACCTTAATATTCGTTTCCAAAATATCCCTTCCAATTGAGCCCAAATTCTATGGTCTAAATTCCACCCTGCTTCAGCGCCGAAGGTAATAGCAGGTATTACTTTTTGCAAGTAGAAGGTCCGTACTGGTGTTAGGATACATTTTCCATATAGGCTGTGTATTCTGGCACCTTGTAAAGCTAGAGTTTTCATGCGCCGGACGATATCTTGCACCCAGCTCCATTCTCGTATTGATTTATTAATCATGATCCCTAAGTATCGAATTTCAACAATTTC
Organism: Ambystoma mexicanum; assembly: GCF_040938575.1. NCBI lineage: Eukaryota > Metazoa > Chordata > Amphibia > Caudata > Ambystomatidae > Ambystoma > Ambystoma mexicanum. Next base: position 1,127,610,354 of record NC_090929.1, on the reverse strand, counting down.
TTCGATCACTGTATTATCGATCCTCCAATGGAAATTTTTGTTTCTGGGTCCTTTTGATAGACCAATTTTCATAATTTTTGTTTTTGTGACATTTATTTTTAGGTCGTTGTCATTCATGTAAGACTGCAGCTTCGCAAGCAATCGTTGCAACCCTATCTGGGTGGAATCAACCAAAACTAAGTAGTCAGCATAGGTTATACAGCTGATATGGTGTCAATTGATCTTTGGAGGAAAGCACTTTACATCACTCAGAACCACAGGCACATCTGCAATGAACAGTTTGAATAAACATGCAGCGATGGGGCAGCCCTGTTTCCCCCCTTACGAGTCTTGATTGCTTCTGATAGTTCTCCTTTTTCATTTATCCTAATTCGGATTGATGTCATTGTATGAAGTGCTTTTATCGGCTGTAACAGATTTTCCGTGCAGTCCCAGTTTTTTCATTTCTGCCACAGCCTCTCACAATTTATTGTGTCAAATGCTTGATGAATGCCAAAAAAAGATTTGACCTTTTTTCTAGAGCTTCTAGTTTTAGCAGATTTAAAAGCGTCAAGTTGATTTCAGTCCCAACACCCTTTGTGAATCCAGTCTGACGACAGTCAGTGAGTCCTTTCTTGGTTGCCCAGGCTATTAATTTCTGCTGCAAGAAATTTGCAAATATCTTGCCAATTGTGTCGAGCAGGGCAATCGGGCGATAGTTGGCTGGATCAGCCCGATTGCCCTTCTTAAAAATCGGAACAATTATTGCCGTTGTCCACGAAGTGGGAATTCTCCCAAGATCTGCGATTCTGGAGAACAGTTTTGCAATAAAGATGGACCACTCATGCTTGTGTGCTTTAAGCATCACGTTAGTTATGCCATCTGGCTCACCAGCTCTCAAGCTTTTTAACTTGGCAATTACAGCACTTATGTCTTCAGCAATCTCGCTAGAGTCCCACCTTACAGCACCTTCCTCCAGTGCAGTCGACATTATTTCATTGGTCTTCGAAAACACTTTATTGTAGTGTTTTTTCCAGTCGCTTTCAGCCACTCCACTTGACATCATATCAGCTTGAGTTCTAGTGCCTCTGTTCAAGATGTGCCAAATCTCTCTAGAGTTGTTTGATTTTATTAGAGACAGCATCACCTCACCTCGTTATTGGTCACACAAAAAAGAGAAAGCTTTTACCCAATTCCGATATTTTTGCTTCCATTGTTTGATTTGTCCCTGAGCACCAGTGCCGCCTTGTACTTTTAATTTTCGTATTTCCTTATATGCTTTCTTTTTTTCCTCTTTTACCCTCGTGCTCCATTCGTGAGTATGTATTTTGGTAGTTTGTATCTTTAATAGCGAACTCGCATTTTGGCGCGGTAGAAGTGCTATATAATTTACTGAATCTCTGGCAAATTTATCCAGCTTTTGAAAGTTATTGGTCAATTGGCTTATTTGTTGTTCACTTACTCTGAGCCTATTTTGCCCATTATTTACCTCCATGACTTGGATCAAGGTCGATATTTCCAATTTTCGAGGTAACTGCATGGCCATTACCAGTGCGTCATGGTCGCTGTTTGTGGTCGATGTTATTTTCAAACTCTCGATTTTGTTCCAGACATTTTTTGAGATCCAGATATAGTCCAGTATCTTCTCATATAGCCCATGTTATGCCAGGTGTAGTTCGGAGGTATGTCACCATTTACCTGTCCGTTGGCCATGTTGCAGTCTCGTGCCTCCATTTCGGCATCCCATATTGATCTTCTTGAGTGGTAATTTTGCGCTTCCTTCCTGATCTCAATAATAGGGTCTCTGTTTGCATCGAACCATGTAATGTTCATGTCCCCACATACGATTATGTATAGGTCATGATGAATTGTTTGTTGTTTGTTGATAATCGCCATTACAGATGATACAAACTTTTCAGAGGTTATCTGAACTGGATTCCAGTACACGTTCATTAGCAGCAACTGCTGCAATTTCTTGGTTCTATCGGTAGAATGTTGAATCAGAGTACTTTGAACAAAGAAATTTGGATTTTCTGTTTCAATCACTTCCCAATTTGTCCCAATTTTGATCATTGTTATTAGCCCTGAAAATGGACGGCCTTGGGAATTTTTCCCTGCTGGGTTTAACAGAGTCACATAGCCGTCTTTCACCGGCGGGCTTCTCAGCCACATTTCCTGGAGGCATATTGCGAAGTTGTTACTCAGGTCCACAGGAAAATCATCATATAGATGTCGGAATCCTCGTGTATTCCAGGACATCAGTGTAGAGCACGATTCCGCGGTGCTCTGATTTAGCTAATGGTTTCTCACGCCAGTCTTACTTTTGCCAGATGATTGTTGTGAGTTTGGCGCCGTATTCAGATGTTGCCTTAGTTCGTCTCTGCGCTGATCATTAGTAACCCCATTCAAAAGTTTGTTGTTGTTACTGGCTTGTTTTGTTTGTGTGTCACACATATCTTCCGAAATCTCGAAGCCCAGAAACAGTAATTCTTCTTTTGTGGCCATTATGGTCTTTCGTAAGGCCTGAGATTTTATGTGCAGGTAGAATCTATCAGCTCGTTCTTCTGATAAGTATTCAACGATGGAAATGTCTAGAGTGGACACTGTCCTCAGAGCCGGTACTGAGTGCAGAAGTTAAATTATATTTCCTCTGTTTAAATTGACATCATTATCATCTTCGAATACATTCACAACATGAATTTTCCAAGCCAGTGGCTTGGGGTCCACCGGTTTTTGTTGTTCAGCTTGTCTTGTTTCTTTCTGTCTTTGTGCTGCCATTAATTTCGGATTCAATTTCACTGGCATCTTTGTTTTCTGCTTTTGAGCAACCAGTCCTTGGCTTTCCCCAATTCTTCCTTGACTAACTGCTGGAAATGCATTTTCTTGTCTGGCTGCAGCTCCTCTTTGTATGTCTCCCGGTGCTGCCACTCTTTCAGTTTCTGCACCTTTTTGAATTTTTGCAGTCCAACGATTTGAGGTTGACTCCTCGGCCATTGTGTTCTGCCTGTCCATTTCAACATGGCAAGAGGGACTCACCTCTTGACACTCAGCGCTGCTACCCTCCTCATAATCCTTGGTGTAAATTGAAAGATTACATGGGTCTTCAGATGAAGTCACTGATCGGATTGACTGTGCCTCAGAATCTAATCTCTTTTTTTTTGGATTTGCCGAGTTTACTTTCGTCGTTACATCATCTGTCTTTCTCATCCCGTCCATTTGTCCTGATTTAGCGGACCCCACAATTTTTTCTCGCACAAATAGACTTGGTTTAGCAGGTGTTGATAGGTTTCTTATGAACTTTCTTGAATTACTAGTCACTTTATTCGGCGCACAATTTTTCTTGTTTTCCTTTTTTTTTTATTTGGGCCAGGTCCCACATCTTGAGTTTTCTGCTTCTTCCGGGCCGTTTCAGTGTTTTAGCTGCCCCACTGAATATTCCAAAAGACATTTTTGAGGTTGAGCAATGAGCAACTACGGGGGACTTTTGCATGGGATCTTTATAAGGAGTCTCCATGTTTGACTTTTCAGCGGGCGTGTCAGGCATTAAAGGCGTTTTGGTTACACGCTCATTTGTGTGGGTGTTACTAGCCCCAAGAAATTTTGAGTTTGCACTCTGAACAGATTGTTTACTGCTCTGTGCGTTGGGAGGCTGTGTGGTATTCGCTACAGGGGTTAAAGGGATGGTCTAGTAAAATGTTTTATTTAAAAAATAGATAGGCAACATAAAAAAAAATACTAGCATTCTCTTTTTTAAAAGTTCCTATGTAAAATTTTGAGCTATTCAAGCTCAAAATTCGCAAACGCAAGCACATGGGCGCATCCATTTTGTGAAATGGAGGCCCTCCTGTGCTGGCTTTTGCTTTTGCGGCACTAATGAAGGAAAAGCCAGCCAGCTGTAGTAAACAAAAGCTACCGCTGGGTGGCTTTCCCTTCATTAGTGCTGTAGGCGGAGGACGGGGACCGGAGACCAGAGCAGGAAAGCTGCAGCTGAATCTCGGTAAGTGCTATTTTTTTTTTTTTTTAAATAAGCACTAGCTGCGTTTTTTTTTCTAAGTTTTCCAGGCTGGAGGAAAACTTACTAGACCATGCCTTTAAGCTCTTTAATCCCCGTGAAGCACGTGCAGATTGAGCACCACTTTCCTGTGCGTTCATGTTAGGAATCATTGGAGGCACCTCAGCTTGAATGTTTGACTGTGTTGCAATGTTTGAGACGCTGCATTTCTTTGACCAGTCCGTGTTCGACGTGTTCTTTGAAATGTCGATCATTTGTTTCATGCACCCAAGCATAGCGTCCATCAACGATTTTTTTTCCAGAATGTCCTTTATGGCTGCATCATTCAGTCTGTTTTGCCACAATATAGAGATTGCTGCCTCATTGTCCAACCGGCCTTGCAGCATTGTAGTTAACATTTCCATTTTTGTTAATTTTTCATTTAATTGTCCCAGCATTGCCCCATTATTATGTATTGCTTCATTTACATTTTCATAGAGCTTGGTAAAGGGAATTAGCTCCAGCGACGTCGCGGCCAATACATTGTTATGAATCTGTATGGACGCCGCAGCCGACAAATTGGATTTTAAAAAAGCCTCTAGGTCAGCATGCATACGTTAATTTTCTTTATTCGTGCTACTCGGCTCCAGACCGCCTTGAACTCCAAGTCCCACCATGCCCAGCGACCGCTCACCGGATTCATTCATTGCGGTCCACGTCTTCGGCGTAGAACAGTGAGACAAATGCCTTGGCGGTAAGCTTTTTTCCTTGATACATTGCGAAGGCATGTTGGATCGATTGATCTGTACTTTTCCCTTTGCACCTTGTCAGAGTTGTCGAGCAGACACTGGTTCCACGCTTCGACTCAAGTGTTCATGTTGCGCATGTGCTGAAGTGTGTGTTTGTGGGATTTGTAACAAACTTCCTGCTTCGGCTGACTGCCATTGTTGTGGCTCCAAGCTTAGTCTTGACTGTCTGTCATTATTTTTACTGGGTTTGGAGAAGCTCTCCGACAAGCAATCTTTCATTTTCTCAAAGTCTGCTTTAAGGCGCTCCGTTAGTCTGGCTTCCCGCCCGGCAAGGTCAAATCCATTAAAATGTGTAATTGATTCTCTTGGCTTTACTGGTAACGTTTTTGTAATGAGCTGTGGTATGTCACTAGTGATCTTGCTTGGCGCGCCGGCATAGTTTTTCTCCAGTGGTGATTTCGCACATCTATCAGGAAGCGTGGTATTCGTTTTTTCAATGTTTCTTTGATTCTTTATTTTAGACAGCTTTCCTGAAGCGTGTGGCTTTGTGGCGGCAATGTTTTCACTGCCCGCCTTTGTCTTCTCCGGGAAAGTGAATTTAAGAAGTTTTAAGTCCGTGAGAGTCGGGGGAACTTCCATCTCCAACAGCTCGATGTCAGTTACATCGAACGGAGATTGAAAGGCTGGAATATTGACTTCAATCACTTTCACTCTTGCATCCGCGTTTGTGTCCGCGTTCATGTCCATATTGCCATCTGCCTTCCTGTTTTCACCGCTGGGCTCAGCCCCCTCGAGAACAGAGACCTCCGCCTCTGCGCATGGAGCACTTGCCGCGGCGTTAACAGATACATCCTCAACATTAGCATTAAAAGCAACTGCCGCCTCATGTTTCTTTAAGTGACTTGCTGGCCTCATTCGCTGGTTTATGGCGTGCAAACTGTCCATTGCGATTTGCGCAAGGGAGGGAATGGTTGCTTTTAAGAGGCCAATACTTTGGGATCTTTGAATTGTAGGCAGCGAGTCCTCGCGCTGCTCATGCTGCCCCTTTGACCAATCATACCCTCCCCAAAACGCATGTTAGTTCTGGCTCATCGCCTTGTGGGCGCAACATGTTATCATTCATAGCACTGTCCCGCACTGCAAAGATTGCTTTAATTTTGAGCGAATCTGCAGCCCAATTTCGGCCATATGTTGGCACTTACCTCTGCTTTCAGCTGCGGACTGCTGCAGACTGAACTCTGCGCATGAACACTGCGCGCGCTCCGCACTTGCCTGGAGTATTTGAAGGCAATGGAGCTTGTTTTCCTTAAAGGTACGGGAAAGCACAGTTCAAAAACCAGTAGCCCAGTATCTGCAGCTCCTCTCAGCAACACCACTGCTGCAGACTGAACTCTGCGCATAAACTCTGCGCGCGCTCCGCACTTGCCTGGAGTATTTGAAGGCAATGGAGCTTGTTTTCCTTAAAGGTACGGGAAAGCAAGGTTCAAAAACCAGTAGCCCAGTATCTGCAGCTCCTCTCAGCAACACCACTGCTGCAGACTGAACTCTGCGCACGAACTCTGCGCACGAACTCTGCGCACGAACTCTGCGCACGAACTCTGCGCACGAACCCTGCGCACGAACTCCACGCTTGCCTGAAGTATTTGAAAGCAATGGAGCTTGTTTTCCTTAAAGGTACAGGAAAGCACAGTTCAAAAACCAGTAGCCCAGTAGCTGCAGCTCCTCTCAGCAACACCACTGTCGCAGACTGAACTCTACGCACGAACTCCGCCTTTGCAGTGGGTGGCTTCAGTGATTTTATGGTCAAGTTCCTAGGATAGTTCCTTGGCTAGTGAGGCCGCTGCTTTGTCCTTTGGGTCATGCAGACCTAGGTTGAGATCACATAACAGAATGGGTTTGGTTGATCTTTTTAAGTTGTTCCCTAAGGCTTGAAGGAGGTGCTTTCGAACGTCAGGAGAGGAGCCTGGTGGCCTATATGTAATGAAGATGTTAATGGTGCAGTTGGGTGAGAGTGACATTTTGGCAGTGAGGAGGTCGGCATTATTATTCCATTCTTGGTTGCATAGTCTAACGGTGAGGGTATCCTCGAAGATGAGGGCTACGCCACCACCTTTGGTTGTCATACAGTCCTGTCTCAAGATAGTGTAACCTGTAGGGAGAGCAAGGGAGATGGAAGGGCCTGAGGCCTCGTGCAGCCAGGTTTCTGAGATGGCCATTAGGTCTAGGTTATGTGTGGTGATGAGGTCATTGATCTCTAGTGCATGAGCAGGGAGGGAGAAAGCATTGATGAGTGCGCAATTGAGATCATTGTGGAGTGTATTGGGTGAACAATGTGCATGTGTGGTATTGTTGGGAATGTGGTAAGTGGTAGGCGGTTGACTGAGCGGAGGGGCGAGAGTAGGGCTGTGTACCATCTGGTGGTTGATCGGATGTTGTTTGGGGAGGTGGTGGGAGGGATGACCTGGGTGTGTAAGGTGGGTGGTGGTACGAGAGCTGAGTCTGGAGTTCCTCATGTGCGTAGTAGGAGGAGTGCTGCGGTGTAGAAAATGTGATTTGGTGCGCGCTCTGAGTCTGAGGAGCCTAGGGTGAAGTAGGGTATGGACCTTGGGGTTGGTGGTGTACAGACTGGGCTGGGGGTTCAGTCTGGGTGTAGAGGTGGTTTTTCCCAAATGGCCCTGGTCTGGGTATGTGGTAGACATGTTGGCCAGAGGGTGAGTGTTGTGAGCATAATAGAGAGGATTGTGAAGTGGAGTGTGGTGCGTGGTGGAGAAGTTGCGGGCTGGTGTTATGTGGAGTGATGCATTGGTGCAAATGTGGAGACAGAGTGTAGATGAAGTTAATCTAGCAGTGAAGTTGCAGGAAAGTACTGTGTGCAGAAGAGTGGTTGAGACTACAGTGGCAGTAGAGGAGCAGTTATACAGAGGTACTTCAAGTATCTCGATGTATAGGACAGTTACCAGGCGGGTAATGGCTCTGCGTTAGGATTGGGCATGTAGTCGTGTACCTAATTGGCTATTAGCAATGCCAGGCGTGATTGCGAGAGTGGATATACTAGTCTATTGTAGTAGTACAGTCATACATATAGTACAAACATAGGATTTACAGGATCTGCATGAGTCTGAGTACAAGAACTAATAGGTTATTTGAACAACATAGCATTTTCATAGAGTTGCACAGTACACATTTTGCTTGATTATACAGCGTGATGATCTGGTGGAGGCAGTGGCTGGCTAAATGGTGGGGTACGCGTTATGTCCCACTTATGAGAAAAAGATGCTAACAGTAGGGTGATGGCGTAGGGCGGTATAATATCAGGCAGTGTGTGTACAACAGGTTAATAGACCGTACATTACTCGAGTGTATAGCTACTGTCTTTCAGGTCTGTGGACGCGGAGGAGTTCAGGTTGGCTGGGCAGCAGCGTTTTGGATTGCAGATGGGGGACAGCCTGGCGGTTGGATAGTGAAAGCATTAATGGCTGTGAAGTTATGCAGATGGATTCAGACTCACCAGTAGGGAAGGCTCTTGGTGAAGTGAGGCTGTGAGCTCGACAGGCAGCGTAACGGAGCCTAGCGCCTGTTGCCCTCTGTCAGCTCGGTCAGCAGCCTTGATCTACGGCCTTGGGTCGTGAGGCCGGCTGCGCCTTCCGGCTGATGCTGGTTGGTTAAGGGAGTATGCAGCAGCCAATCAGCAGAGAGCAGATGCCGCGATGAGGAAGTGCGGTCAATTCGGCGATCGCACCTCCATTGAACAGTGTAGAATGCCGCGTGGGTGCCGATGGCATCTGGATCAGTCAGGATGGTGGGCAGATGCTGAGAGCAGGTTCCTGCTGGGCTACGGAACATAGCAGATTAACTGTAGCGGACAGCTACTTGGATCATACGGTGAGGGGTGCCACTGAAAGTGGGGATCTAGGCAGTTACAAGCTGCAGTGGCCTTACCTCCACGGCAGTGGTGAGGGGCTTCTCCTGCAGCGCGGGATGCGGCCGAGCTCCTGATCATGAAGGAAAGGCATAGCCTCAGCGCTATCAAGGTTCTAGCAGTTGTGGCAGCCCACCTTCACAGAACGTCCATACCAGTGTATCCTTATCTAGACGACTGGCTAATTAAAGGAGACACACCTCAAGCGCGCCTCAAGAACACACAAGAAACCATCAATTTACTGTTCTCCATCAACAAGAAAAAATCAAGTCTTGTGCCCAGTCAAGTCAAACAATTTCTGGGGGCTTTAATCTCGGGGCTTTAATTCGGACAGAAGACAGTTTTGTCTTCCCATCAAATGAGGAGGTCCAAAACATGCAATTCCAAATTCCACAATGTATAGACAGTTGTCAGATAACCGTACGCAAGGCTATGCGCCTGCTCGGAAAGATGGCTTCCTGCCTCTACCTAGTGCCTCACGCCGGCCTGCATCCAATGCAAGAGTGGCTTGCAAGACAGTGGTTGCTGGCAAGCAGTCAGTGGGATGATCTAGTGGTTGTCTCGCAGTCTCTAGTTCTGTCTCTGCAATGGTGGTCAACGGAGAACCTTCTCAAAGGGAAATCATTCACCACACCAGCAATAGAGCCCCCTCTTACCACAAATGCTACCCTTTCAGGATGGGGAGCACATTATCTCCATCATACATCACACAGTGTGTGGGCTCAGACACTAGCAAACGAGCACATCAATTTGTTAGGTTCTGGCAGTGTTCAAAGCTCTAAAAGCCTTTCAAGACCAGTTACAAGGGAAAACAGTTCAAGTCCTAACAGTCAGCACTACAGCCATGTTTTCTGTAGCCTTCGTGTATCTTCTTTCTGTCCCAAACTTATATGTGGCGCAGTGTCTTTCCTTCTATATTGAAAATGCTTTTTCATTACGTAATGACCTATTAGAAGTGGTAACCTCTTGGGTTATTTTAATGTTTTGAACATGGTTAGAACCACCCTCTGTGCAAGATTGTAAATTTGACTCTTTTTGTCTCTTTTTTTAATTACTCATTTTATTAATGATTATGCATATGCACATTTTGTTGCTCTTTTGCACAGTTTGATGGAACTTCATGCTCCAAATAAATTTATTGTATCTATTTATAAACAAACAGATCGGGACACACTCTCCAGGTCTGTTCAGACTAGCCCAAAACACATGGAATTGGGTGCTGAACCACATGTTCCTCCTTTCCCATTCCGTTCCAGTGGAACTCAGTCTTCTAGCAGACGTCCTCAGCAGAAACGTACAACTACTCATAGAGTACGAATGGCAGTTGAACGCTGACATTTTACACAACGTCGTCACAGAATTGGGCCATCCACATATAGAGCTATTTGCAACACTTGAGAACATGCAATGCCCAGACTTCGCCTGCAGATATACCCTCACAAGATCCAAGGGGAACACCCTGTGGATGAATTGGTCAGGGAGATTTGCCTACGTCCCACCTCCCTATGCCTCTCCTCAACAGGATAGTCCACAGGATAGACCAGGAAAAAGTCAAACTTATCCTAGTAGCTCCAATGTAGGTCCGGCAAACCTGGTACTCACACCTAATGAAGATGTCTTTGTCCCCCAGTCAAGCTTTCATGCCCATTCAACATGCTGTCCTAAGATCAGGGATCAACACTGCATGATGTCCTCAGTCACTGAATTTGGCAGCTTGAGTTTGGACATTTAAATCTTCCTCAAAGATGTATGGGCATTCTCAATGAAGCACGTAAACCTAATACCAGACACTGCTATTTCAATAAGTGGAAATGTTTTGTCATTTGGTGTAGACCAATGCGCATCAATCCTATTGACTGCACACCTTTTCAAATTGTTCTATACCTACTTTACCTTCTAGATTCAGGGCTTGTCTTTAATTCACTTAGAGTACATCTAGCTGCTCGGTCTGCTTACACTACCTCTCAAAAGAAAATGTCTTGGTGGAAAGTCCCGATCATTAAAGCCTTTATGGAAAGGCTCAAAAGATTATACCCACCGATTTCAAATTCAACCCCCAGATAGGACTTGAATGTAGTCCTTACTAAACTTATGGGCCCTCCTTTTAAACCAATGCATAAAACCACTCTTAAGTGCCTTGCTTATAAGACTGATATTCCCGTGTTCATTACCTCTAGAAGGAGGTTAAGTGAAATGCAGGCGCTCTCAGTTGAAGATCCATTTATCACCATTCACAAGGACAAAGTGTTTTTATGCACACAGTCAACTTCAAGTTCCATGTCAATCAGTCTATAGAACTCCCGTCATTTTTCCAAAACCCTACAAATTCAGCAGAGAGAAGCCTCCATACATTAAATGTCAGATGAGCTGTAATGTATTACTTAAATACAACTAAACCAATACGGAAAATAGACCAGTTCTTTGTTTCAATAGCCACTGTCAGAGAAGGGGATCCTGTCTCAAAAGTCGGCTATTTCAAAATGGTTTGTAAAATGCATCCAAATGTGTTATTCCCTTTTAAAGAGAACTTTACCCTTTATGCCCAGAGCACACACTCCTCGAGGCACAGCGGCTAGTTTAGATTTCATTGCAAATGTACCTTTAGACGCCATTTGCAAAGCAGCTATCTGGAATTCAATGCACACCTTTGCACAGCATTACTACTTGGATACACATTTTAAGTGATTCACAGGTGAGCCAGGCGGTGTTAAAACATCTTTTTGCAGCGATACCTTCTAACATCCCACCACTATCTCCTGGTGCTGCTTGGTTGTCCATGTACAGCATGTGATTCTAAGCAGGTACACAAGCCTCAGAAGGCATACGTTACTTACCGTAATTGTATTTCTGATGCTTGTATCTGCTTAGCTTCACATGCGGCCTCCTTTCCTCCCCTCTTGGAGTTTAAGGCACACAGACGGCTAAGACCTTTATCTTCTGTACTTGTTCATGCGTCATGCTTCCTGTTGTCAGAAACAAAACAGTCGATACGTGAACAATCATGCGTACAATACACGTCACAAAGGGATAGTATTACAAGCACGCCCTATTGATATCCCTTTTTGAAACTCAAACAAGAATCCAGTGCTCTGCACCTATCACTGGATATTGGCCTATGGACAGCATTTAAATCTAAGCAGATAACACGCATAAGAAATACGATTAAGGTAAGTGTTTAATGTATGCCTTATATTGTTCAGTTTAAAGTTCTACTTACCGGTTACTTTCATTGCTTCGTGTGTTGAGGTCTAATAAATCAGTGCATTTTTGTACTAATTGGTTTTATAAGCATGCTCTGCATGTCAGGTACCATTACACCAACCCCATATCGCCTGAAGTCAAAGCCTTAACTGCTCTCCCACTTACTTTGATTGAGTTTGGCTAGACTGGAGTGTGTTTTCCCTGTTCACTAAAATAGGGTGGCCTCTCGGAATCCTCCCTCGGGCTATTTTTGAAAATTCATCTTGAGAATCTTTACCACCAGGAATCAGATTTATTTTTACACTGGGTCCCAAATCTTATGACATTGTCACCTGTGAACATTTACTTCAAGAGTCTGATGAGAGGTGCACTATTTAACACTTTCAGAGGTACTTGTTTTTACCCAAACAGGGCCGTAATGGTTCCAGCCCCACCAGCACTACCTCCTCTGCCAGTATCCCAGCAGCCAAGCTAGCTGTGCTACCTTTTTCTGGGTTTTCAGCTGTTGCTCGGAAGGATCAGGATGACTTGGATCCAAATGAGAATTCAATGCATGCTTTCCATAGGCACCTAGAGTTGATCATGTAATCAATGGGCCTTGTTGTTCCTGAGGCTTCTGAGGAGGATATTCTGACTTGTGTATAATCTTCCATGTCTCAAATCCAATCATGAATCAGTATTCAAAAAGATGTTATGGCGGAAGCTCAGATGATTTGGGCAAAACTGCACACTGTTCAGCCAGTCAATAGAAGGGTCCATGTATGCCATAGGATAGTTCTTACGGAAAAGCTTTGCCTTGTGTCTTATACTCAAGCACAGTCTTCGGTGGTTGCCACAGCTACTGTGTGGAACAAATCTTCTACTTCATCCACGTCTCTTAACGAAGAGAATTTGCTAGAAACTCAAAGAGCAAAAAGGTTTATCAGAATGCATTTCTTGCATCTCCGATAGGATAATGCAGATGCTATCCTAGTGCCTTAGTGTTAGTAAGATTTTCATATTCGTGATAAATCTGCCTGACCCTTGTCAACCACAGAACCTTTTGCTTTGACTAGGTAACTTTTGTCCCTAGATGAAAGGGGATTTTTTCCCCCTCTCATCTAGTGTTTTACTCGACCTTTTTATGTCTCTGCATAGTGTATGGTTGGAGTTAGTTTCCTACAACTTCTGGGCTTAGGCTGGGTTGCCCCTTTGGGCTCCCCTGTTAATTTCTCTTTCATGTTCTTGTGTGAACTACTGTTCCCAAGTAGTAAAGAGGGAATTTCATCCCCTTTACATGTTGTATAAGTGAGCCAGCACACCCCACCTCATGTGGAGTGCTGGGTGGATACAATGTATCTCCTTTCTTACTTATGTGGTAACATTTTGTTACAATTGCAAGTTTCCTTGAATGGCTGGTGGCAGTGTAACTACTTTTATGACTTTTTAGTCTTTGTTACTTGCATGCTGCTAACACAACCTCAGTAATGCACAGAAGGGCCACTTGTTTGCAAAAATGTTGGGCTCCTTCTTATTTTGCTATTTCTTGTGTGCATTCTGTTTCTGAGGACTTCCCCTGCAATTCTAGGCAGGAACAACCTCAGTGGCTGTTTTTTCTTTGGCAGGAATCCTTTGGATTCCCCGCCCAGGCTCCAGAGTGTCTAAGGCAGGAAGCGAGGAAGGAGTCCACAGCTCTGCAACCCTTTATCTTTCACTGTGCCTGAAGGGAACAAACTCGCAGTGGGGGGGGCTGGCTGTTCCGATTGGACAGCCAGACCACCCCTTACAGTAAAATGTAGGGAGAGAATGCAGACGTTGTGCTGTAGTTCTTTTTAAATACTCTGAACCTGAAAGCTGCTGGCAAGTCGACCACTGGAGCTGAATCCGAAGAGGAAGATGAAGAAAACGTGGCTGAGATGATTTCCAGCGACTGGAGTGCCTGCTGTGTAACCGGAGCCTGCTTTCCAAGTGGTCTGGGGACTCTGAAAACGTCAACCCTGACCCAGAGCCTGGTGAGATCCACTAGACTCAAGAAGACCTGCATTTTGAGCCACCCCACGTCGTGCTGCTATCTTGAGGGCTGCAATACCTCAATACCCTGGGACCTCAAGCCAGTGTGCGGTTCTCGGTCTTCCGAAGTCTGAATCGAGCTGAAACTTTGGTGGCATCCTGCTGGATCTCCAGAGACACGATTTGAGACCTTGAAGTCCCCTCACCAGAGTGCTGGACCTGATAAGAGACGAGAATCCGACCAGCGATATTCAGTCTTCTCCTGGCTTGTGAAAAGGGTGCCAAAACGACAGAGACGCTTCCAGCCGTGAATAAAATCTTGCATTGAACCTTCCCCCATTGATCCCTGCTGCAAAATCCCTTCCAGTGTCCTGTCTTCATGACAAGGAATTAATCGCCTGGGTTTTTAGCTGAACATCCTGAAGTTTCCCCCACTGCAAACTCTTCTTATGTGCTGAGGTACTGTGTTGGCTTGGGTATGACCTACCGTAAGTTTCTTGTGATTCCTGCGCAGCTTTGGGGTGTTTCATGTGATTGGGAGTCCTCTCATCCAGTTCACCCATGCCCACTACTGGAATTATTCTAGGGTTTCTTCTTTGAAGTCCCTGGACCCTAACTAAGTTGTTTGAACAGTTTTGCTGACAGACTCGGACTTTTGCTACTTCTGTGCCTATCCTGAACTGCCTATTGGACACTAGAGACCGAGTGCGCCCCACCCCCCTTCTGCCACAGAACATTCATGCTCCAAGAATAGGGAAGGACTTCTAAGGATTGGGCCTTTTGCCTAGAAAAGAGAACAAGTGTTTCAAAGTGTACTTACTTGTAAAAGAATCGGTTGGTAACTAACTTTGAGGCTGAACAATTACAAATGTCTTACTTACCTTGAATGTGTTTTGTCATTCGTAAAATTATACATAAGGTTATTTTACCCACCTGTGAATTGGTTGTGCCTGTTCCCAAAAATAATGCTGTTGGCTTCACTTAACAATTTCTTTCAGAATAGAAGTGCATAGGTTTAGCAACCGGGTCTTGCTTCCCCTAACTTGCTGTATAGCATGTTTAGAATAAGTCTGCCTTGGGTCTTACTTACATTGAATAGCAGTGTGCCATTCTTAATAAGTGCATTATGGGTTTTACTTACCTTGGTCTGCATTGTGCCATCCAAAAATAAGTTGGAGAGTTATTGCTTACCTTAGTCTGTGTTCCACTGACCTGAAAAGCAACTCCAATAATATATTACATTCTTGGGTCTTACCTGCCTAAAATAGTTGTGTGCCATTCTTAAAGGAGAGTTCCGGGACTTTTTTTTTATTGTCCCTACGGGTCGGCCATGTGTTTGTAAGCATAAATCGGTAGATCGTAGGAAACTTTCCTATGGACCTTACCCGACTTTTCGCCCATTATCGCACTCGAAATCAGCCTCCATTTTGTGATAATCCTATCATTCCGCCGCATCGACCTGGCTCACCTGCCTTTGCGGCACTAAATCAAATCCCCCGCCCCTGAGCCTGACATCAGCAGACGCGTACTGCCCATTTCAAGCACGTCTCGTGTCAACAATCGCTGCGCCTCAGCTATTGACGTGTTGCCATGGAAATGGCAGGACGCCTCTCTCCTCAATAAGTATAAACAGACCGTTTCACAACACACAGCAGCAGATTTTCGATTCCATTCCTCTCTCTGTGTTACTTTGAGTATTCTGTGACTCGTTTCTGTGCTCTGGTCAGCTACCTTCGCCGCTTGTAGCCCGTGTGAACAGATACCAGTACCACCGCTATAAATTATTTTACTATCTTTACCGCACAATGGCCACAATAATGCCGTATATGTACGAGCCCGAGTACACCGAGGAAGAACTACTGGAAAGGCAAGCACGCGAAAACGATGGGGATTCGGACGGCAGTTGGGAGGACCAGTCAACGGATGAAGAGCCTGGACCATGTCGCATGGACGGCGTCTCCACCTGGTGCACGTGCAATCTGTGCGAGCTAATGCCAACTGAGGAGGAGAACTGCTGCTGCCGTGAAAATTCCGGGTGCTTGGCCTACATTTCGGAAAGCGAGCAAAGTCAGCAGGAAGGCGAGCAAAGTCCGCAATGCATCACCGAGCTGCCAGAGTTCAGGGAAGCCTGCCTCTCACGGACAGTGTTGAGGATGATGATGGTGCTTATGCACGAACTTCGTGGCACTGTTCGTCCGCGTAATCCGAGTAACGAGTAAGTATACTCTGTTTGTGATGTCAGTGATGCCACCACTATTTCATGGTCGTCTCCCACATATAAAATTACATTTACATATCATTCGAACGCATGTAAATTGGTTCCATATAGTGCATTTTCTAGATATAATTTTTTTCTAAGGAAAATGACATGTGTTACCTGAATCGACATTGATAAGAAAGTTTTGTCATTTTAATACAGTTTGCATCTTTCTTTTTCACAGGTGGTACAGGCTGGTGGCCTATCGTTGCTTCACTTGGTGGCTTCACGGGAGGCTCGGACACCGCGTTCGGAGAGTAATACCTGCCTGTGCGGTACTTGCCATTAGACAACATTTCCCCAGTGACAGTGGACAATACCGCGGATTTTCCCTCGATGTGCTGCAACCTCAACTTTACAATGTGTAATGTTTATTATTTATGTTTAATTAAAATCTAAAATAAAGCCCAACATATATTTTAACAATGGTTGTTTTGATTTTTTAAATGAATCTAGTGTGTCTCCGTTGAATAGCCTTCCAGTGCCTTGTCTTGTCACACCACATGTCTCCGGCCAGCATCCTCCCTCACGCTGGCCGCACACCTTCAATCCACATAACCGTTGAACCCATATATGCAGCAGTCATACATATATTATTTTGTGGGTTGGCATCAAGCGTTGGCAATAAAAAGCTGTTGGATTTTATTGATACAAAACATGGTTATAGGTAAATAATAAATATGGTTGATCATAATAAATCCTCTTTTTGGGCACCGGGTACAGAGATGACCGCCATATATTCTCCTGGGAGGGTGAGGTATTTATAAACTCACCGCCCTGCCTTCCATGTAGTAGATCCTGCAGCCATCCTCTTACATTCAGTTAGATGGCCTCTCCTTGGTGAGGCCCTGCGGCAAACGGGTCTTGTCTGCACGACCACCGCCCCGATCCACCCCCTGCCCTATCAAAGGCAGTTCGCACCGGGGTACTTGCGCTGCTGGCAAGTGGAGCTGTCAGGGAGCGATAAAGGCCAAGAGGTGCCAAAGACCATGTACACTTCAAAGTGGTCTATAGAGCATGGGTTGTTGTTCCCATGTCTACCTCCAGACCCCGTGTCTCCTGCCAAGCATCCCCCTCACGCTGGACGGCCCCCTGCAATCCACATAATGCCACGACATATACACGTCATTCATTCACAAACACACCCCTGGTTCGAATTCTTTATAACCCACTTCATATTTCTAATGAGAACTTCTTTGCGCTTTGCTAGTCAACCCGTGAAGGTGCTGGTTATCTGCTCTTCGTCTCTGTGAACTTCCGTGACCACTTTGAGCAAACTCGTCAGTTTGCAACCTGTGAACTGCTCCCTGTTCTACGACAAGAAACTACTCTGATCCCTGCATCTAACTGTTTGTTCGTCAAGGTAAGTCCATGTACCATAATCATTTTGCGTGCAATTTTTTAATTTATATCTATTTGCTAGTAGTCATCAAATTGCATCCATGTTTTCTTTTCGTTCACGACAGTACATGCAAGGAACTAGTCACATGTTCTGAGTTTAGTCAAATTACTTTTTCTATTTTTTGAAAGTTATTGAAATACTTATCCGCATGTGAATAACGTGTATAGTTCCAAGAACCAAAACGGACCTTGCATTGAACCTTTTATGTGTCATTTACTGTTTTAACACATTGGTATTCATAGAGAATTGTTGATCTTTACTTTTCAGAACTTTCCATAATGCCTGCCTGTTCCATTGGCGGTTGCCCTTCGAAGACCCATAACAAATCTGAAGGTACTATAATGCATGTTTTCCCTAAGACAATAGATCAGATAAGAGAATGGGTCCGATATTGCGGATATCCAGCCTCTGAGCTAGAAAGTAGAGTCCTAGAAGTCTTTGCGGACAAGAGGGGTGATCGATACCGCATCTGCAGCAGGCACTTTAGCCCAGACATGTACTCCACATCATTGCTAATAAAGAAGAAAACACCGCGAGCGAGGCGAAAATTGCTCTCAACCGCTATTCCCACTCTATTCGTCCACATCCCTCCACTGGTGAGTCAAGTTTACGTATTTATCTCTCGGCCTTGCGGTAGTGTGTAGCATTAGCTAACAATAATTTCCCCATTTATGTATCCACTCAATATGAAGGCGGAAGATTCTCCATCCGTGTCGTTATTGCAGTCATCAGCCACTTCAAGCGCCTATCGGGTAATCTTACTTAGCTATTCTGACACTGACTTGTTTTAGGCATGTAAATCAATAGTTTTAATTGATCGTGTAATTATTTTACCTAATGGTACACCCTTGTACTCGTCCTCTAGTCTTTGTTTTCAGTTATAATTATTGTTATCCAAAATAATGCAAGTACTGTCTTTCAGGGAGATGCTGAGGAGTCCAACGCATTGACGACAACCGTAGATGTCACTCAGATGCTCGAGGTACGTTTCCGGGCAGTTCCATCGATGGAGATCATCAGATCTTGCATTCTTGTAGCGTGATTGTTACACACAATGTTTCTTTCGTTTTTAGCCATTGATATGTCCTTCTGTCGTCGCCCTCCTATTTGTCTTCTTTTTTCAATATTGTGTTCATTACTAATGAAAGTCCTATGTTTCAGGGAGTCGATGGAGCATTAGTCCAAGTAGAAGGGGGAGCATGCAGTTACGGGTCGGCGCAACAGCTTGCAGAAGTGTGCACCGCAGTTACATCGTCCCTTGATGTTCTTATGCATTTCGAGGTATGGATACTGACAGTTCGATCAAGCGAAATCATATGACGTGATTACATCCGCTATACTTCCTTCTTTATTAACGCAAGTACTATGTTTCAGGGAGATGACGGAGCTTCTTCTACAAGAACATCACCCCTAGTAGTTGATGCAGATCTCTGGGTGGTGACACTTCCAACGATCGAGCAAATCGAATCATATTTACATATCCATTATTTATTTTAGACAACTGATCATTTGTGCAGGTCTATTTAGATGAGCCGTTGACGCCTGCTCAAAGTTTATGTTCTTTTTAACAAAATAGAAAAGCATACTAATGCAATTACTGTGTTTCAGGGAGTTGCTGAAGCGTCATCTTCAATAATATCATCAATGGAAGTCTATGCGGAGCCCGAGGTATGGATCTTGACAGTTCAATCTAACTAGATCAACAATGCGTGAACTATTGTCGTTTGAATGTTCTACACAATGCGTTCATTCGTGTTTTGCTATTGAGATGTACGTATGGGTATTGGTCCCCAAGTACATTTTGTGTTTTCAATATTATTATACATACTAATGAAAGTTCTATGTTTCAGGGAGTCGATGGAACCTCAGTGAGTGATGGATGTGCTTATCATGAAAATATAGTCGTTGCAGCGCGAGAGGACGTGGAGACATGCACACACGAGTCGGAGCAACAGCGTCCAGATGTTGAAGTTCGAGGCAAGAAAGTTTCAAAGAAAAGAAAGCAAAAGAAGGTTAGTGTCCTGTTCACTATATTATGTTGTCTTTCACTGTCAATAGTTCAATACTGTAAGTTGTGTTTAAACTGAACATCCCTTTTCTAATCTGTCCTCTAGTTGCGAGTGGGTGTAAGAACTAGATCTACACAGACAGTGAAGCGAACGAGAGATGTTGCTTGTCAAACCTTTTGGCAGGGACTTGAGACTGGAGATGCATCGTGCCAATGGGAAGAATATGAAGTGATTGACAACGGAGCTATACCACCACCAGCCATTGATAGTGAATGTCCTCCTGGTAGTTTGGATGCAGTCGGAGATCAATTCACAGAATCCACACCCGCAAAAAATAAGAGCGCGCGAAAGTTGAAGACATTGTTTTTTTCTCCCATCTCCGGACAAGGAACAGATGTTGCAATGGAAGAGAATGACGTGGACGACAATGAAACACCATCAATATCACTCAGCATAGCGGAAGACGATATCAGAGATTGTACCTTTCATGCGAGTGACATGTCCTCAACGTTACAGGCCGAACCAGCTGGGATGCAGAGTGACAGTATAAGGAAAGAGGCCAAATTCATTGTATTCGATAGCTGTTTGATGGATATTATTATGATGATGAAATGTGGGCATTCGGTTGATGGGGAAGTATGTGGGGAGCCATTGATTAATGTGACTCGTGCAATTCGAGGCACTAACCTTAAAATACATGCCACCTGTACACAATATCATCCGTTCGCATGGTCTGCACAACCCATGCTGGGGCAACTGCCAGCAGGCAATCTACTTTGTGCAGCGGCCGCACTTTTTAGTGGTTCAAGTTTTAAAAAGTTACAGTATTTCTTTCAGTTTGTGGGAATCCATTTCATTGCGAAAAGTCAGTTCTACAAATACCAAACCGATTATCTATTTCCAGCCATCAGCGAAGCTTGGAGAATGGAAAAAATGTCAATGGAAAGTACATTCGCGGGCAAACGCTTCAGGCTAGCCGGTGATGGACAGTGCGACAGCCCAGGATTTTCAGCCAAGTACTGCACCTACCACTTTCAGGACATGGAAAGTAAGAAAATTGTGAGTTCGGTGGTCGTGCAGGTGTCACAAAGTACATCCTCAGTGGCCATGGAGAAAGTTGGCTTTGTAGCATCATTGCAAGAACTACAATCGCGGGGAATGGTGATCGACCTGATAGCCACGGACAGACACGTTTCAATTGCCAAGACAATGAGAGAACAGTACAAAAATATAAATCACCAATTTGACGTTTGGCATCTTGCAAAATCAATCAATAAAAAATTGTCGGCTGCAGGTAAAAAAAAAGAATTGCAAGGTATTTCACAGTGGTCCAAGTCAATCAGCAACCATCTTTGGTGGAGCTCAAAAACATGTGAAGGGTCGTTGGAAATTCTACTGGAAAAATGGCGGTCAGTAATGTTGCACTGTAGCAACGTACATCGATGGTCGACAAATGAGCATTTCCACAAATGTGAACATGGCCATTTGTCCACAGAGGAGGCACGGAAGAAGAAGTGGTTGATTCCTTCATCACCCACTCACAAGGCCATTGAAAAGATTGTATTTGATAAAACTATAACAAGAGATTTGAGGGGACTCACGGAATTCTGCCACACAGGAGATTTGGAGGTGTTCCACAATATGTGCCTAAAGTACAGGCCCAAAAGATTGCATTTTGGCATGGAAGGCATGATAAATCGGACTCTTCTAGCGGTCTTGGCACATAACCATAATGTTGGCCGTCAACAAAGTAGGACGACCGGAACTTTAGGGACGCTTCGCTACAATAAGGCCTTCACTAAAAGAAGTAAACAATGGGTGATCAAACCAGTGTTTGAGGATATGCAATATGAGTTTATTGAGAGACTTATCGTAGATGTCCTCGATAGGCACATACATGGAGTGGTGAACGAACCTATGCAGGGGACAACTGCATTGCCACCCAACATTGCCTCTGTTCCATGTCCACCTAAAGCAGAGCTCATTGAGAAATACACATCACGGTTTAAATGATTGTAATTTGATTGTCTGTTCTCTCGAGTCTCCTCATGTTGCAGGCCCATTGCAATTAAACCAAACAGTAATATAAATCATTTTTACAAAAATTATAGAATGTTTCCGTATTGCAAACACATGGCCGACCCATAGGGACAATAAAAAAAAAGGCACGCAGACAAGATGTCCCTAAAACTAACTGCAGCTAACTAGAAATGTGTGCTCGCTCAAAGTGAAGGTCAGCTGCTTTGATGTTTTGCTCGGGTGGCGGAACGGCCCACGACCGAATA
This sequence comes from Ambystoma mexicanum, assembly GCF_040938575.1. Lineage (NCBI taxonomy): Eukaryota > Metazoa > Chordata > Amphibia > Caudata > Ambystomatidae > Ambystoma > Ambystoma mexicanum. The sequence goes on along the minus strand of NC_090929.1, from coordinate 1,127,588,573 downwards.
TAAGGTTCTATTGTGATTTGACCTTGACAGGCCGGGACCATCCTGAAAGACTAAGAAAAGATAATGAATAAAAGTTCAGAAACGAAACGATGAGCCACGTTCATTAGAAGAAGTAACGTCGGCAAAGAAGGAGTGGTGTTTCGGGTCTGCCCTACACAGAGACACAATGGAAAATGCAAATATAATGTAAGTAACTTTTGATGAGTTTATACCGCAATTTCATTACTATACAGTGGCTTTAAAGACGGGTTCAGTTGTACTTGTTCGTTCTATGTGGCATATTGTTTTCTACCGCGCACTATCTTGAGGAGAAACATCTGCTTTTACTGAAGCACCTCAAAACCTTCCTCTTTGCTTCTGCTTTCTCTCTCCCTCTCCCCTGCTACAACTGGTCCACTGTCTGCGACCTCGGTCCTGGGCCCTTCCACTCTCCACCTGCACTGCCTCCCTGTCAACCCCTGCACTGGGGGACTGTCTCAGTATCCTACAGCCCCCCCTTCCCAGCACTTGTTCTGCACTTACCTTGCACTTGCCACCAGCTGGCCCTATTTATTTATTATTTTATGCTACTTACCTTGTACTCCACTCCCCCCCCCCCTCCATGCCTCGCCACGCCTTTAAACACTTGTGTACACCCAGTAGCGCTGTCCTCGCTATGAAATGAATAATTTTAATAAGGATCTGATGGTGAGACTAATTTCATTTTTTATGTTTTTAGGTACATCATTCACTACTGTCTGTGTCACGAGTACCAGACACCGGCGGACGGCTTCTACAGCCGCCAGTTGCTTCTCCGCGTGAACAACGTTACCACCCTGACCATTTTATGGGACGATCGCCAAGTACAAGTATGCCCTTACGCGGTACTAACGGTTAGATGCAACATACCTACCGTTGTGGTGGCCTAGTGCCTCGTTGTTGGAACAGCCATGCGATTATCAGTGCGACCGAAGAGCTTATTTTTATCGTAAACCAACACCCTGTGTACTGCACACGAACATCGCTTCCCTCAAGACGAACTAATTTGGATCGAGAGCAAAGAAAAATGCAAATCGCTGAATATTCTCTAAACATTTGATGTCCAATAAACGTACTTTGCCAAATGTACAATCTTGCCGTTTGCTTTTAAACCACGGTTTCACATTCCGAATTGTGGCGCTGTATTGTGAGATGCTCTAAGACCCTGTGTACAGCAAAGGACCATCGCGTTCCTCAATACGAACTTTTTGGAACGTGAGCAAATAAAAATGTAAATCGCTGAATATTCTCTAAACATTTGATGTCAAATAAATGTACTTTACCACATTTACAATCTTGCGGTTTGATTTCAAAGTACAGTTTCATATTCCGAATTGTGGCGCGCTGTATTGTGAGCTGATCTGTGTTGATTTCCGGGGTCTGTGTGGAGTCGCGTAGAAGACGCCTGGGCGCGTTTGCCTACGCAGCTCAGTCACGTCACGGATAGAGGCGGGGAATATGAATGTTTTGATAAAGTCTGTTTCAGGGGCGGGGGATTTGATTTAGTGCCGCAAAGGCAGGTGAGCCAGGTCGATGCGGCGGAATGATAGGATTATCACAAAATGGAGGCTGATTTCGAGTGCGATAATGGGCGAAAAGTCGGGTAAGGTCCATAGGAAAGTTTCCTACGATCTACCGATTTATGCTTACAAACACATGGCCGACCCGTAGGGACAATAAAAAAAAAGTCCCGGAACTCTCCTTTAAAAGTCGTTATGTAGGTGTAGCTGACCTTGGTCTGCATGGTGCAATCCTAAATATGTGTAGAAAGTTATTGCTTACCTTAGTTGTGTTCCACTGATCTGAAAAGCATTTGGAATTGTATATCAAACCAAAGGTCTTAATACCCGGTATAACTGTGTTATCCTGAATGTAGTTATAGGTTTATACTGTTCTATGAATTTGTATTCCACTACTCAGAAAAGTATCTTGGTAACAGGGTTTGTTTACAAAGTGGTGACTGACAGGTTCTACTACCCTTGACCTACTGTAAAGTAATCTAAAAGTAACTTGTGGTTTTACTCTCCATGAATAGGTGTGTCCTATACTACATGTGTTTGCTAAGGCCTGACTTCCCTAGAAATACTGTTAGCTTTCTGAACAAGGTCTATGCTTTGGTCTGTGTACCTTGAAGCATTGTGTTGGTTTTCATAATTGTGTTTATATATAATGTAATAGTACTTGTTTACCGAAGATTCATCTTAGCCTACTTGTATTTAAATAAACTATTTATTTTTCCAATACGTAGTGTTTCAGTGTTTTTTTTTAACCATATGTATACTGCAATGTCTTTGTACTGATGCTACATCCCTCTCTCCCTCCTAAGATAAGCCTGGCTGATCTGTCTATGCTACCAAATACTCAGGTTGTACAGCCTTGTACTAAGAGTGGAGTACTGTCTCAGTTGTATGGTTTTACTAAGCCCCTAGTTGGACTTCAGAGAAACTGTGCTAACACTAATAATCAGAAATTGTGGGGAGAAATTACAGATTTTGAAAATGCCGCCCATCGGAAAGTTGGATTGTAGATCTGGGTTGTTAGTGGCAAAACTAGTGGTGGTTTGATATGATCGAATACACTAGTCAACATATTTACACTGCTTTTAGGAGCATGTGCCTGGGAGCAGATGCCAGTCGACTGGCTTGGGTCCGAGCTTCAATGTTTAATCAGGATGCATAGAATATGATCCTATACTTTCCATTTGACTCAAGCTTTTTTTTAATCCATCCATTGATTAAGAATGAAACAAGATATCTTGTCAGAACGTGAAATCGTTGGTCTTTCACTAAGCAGCCCCCTAAGCCCTTCAATGGCTCCTACAGAACAGACAGGTTTACGTCATTCAATGGTTTTCGTGGCTTTCTAGATCCCGAGCCAAAGTAAAAAGTAGCAGCAGCACAGCAAGGTGTTAAGCTGGGATTTCAGAATCAGCCCTGTGGACAGATTTCTGATAGGCCACCTTGTTCTGGTGAACAGGTAAAGAAACTCATGCCAAGCCAATCTCTACCCAGTAGTGTGATTGACCAGTAAGGCTTAGGATGTGTATGTGATGAAGCATTCAGTTGAGCACACCAAGCACTCTTAATAATCCAGATTAGGCAGAATAAATAAAAATGTTTATTTATTTAGACCTTAGTCAAACTCTTCTCAAAACATTGCAGGAATGTAACAAACTAAAACATTAATGTTATATTTCTGAGGCTTCTGGCTCTGCTTAGAAACGCATGCTTTGCATAGGCCGACATCTAGTGGTTGGTGAAGACTATTACATTGCTTGTTTTCAGTACCCATGATCCTTCACGCATCGAGGTCCTCCGATTGTTGGTCTTTTCCCCATGCCATCTGGTTGGTCGCTATATGCGGAGTGCATAGATTTATTGTGAAAGAGATCGAACAAGAATTACTCTTTTATACTGTTCATTGTCCTCAACATCTGAGATCACTCGACATTCTACTTTCTCAAAACAATTAATTGCAAGCAGGCCTCGTGATTCCTCTGTGGCCTTTTCAAACATTACGTCGGGGTGGGGGGGGGGGTAGGAGGGACATACACACACTACTTTTTCTTTTGGAGAATGTGACCAAATAATTCCCCTTTACTTAATACATACTCCCTATCCACCAGCTCCGACAATGGCGAATACTCCATTTAAATGTTGCCCCTTCTGCAATAAAAGATTCCCCTTGAAGGACACACAGAGGGTGTGTAACTGTCTCTCTAGGACCAGCAGAAGGATGTGTGTTGAGCTTGCAGACTCTATAAAACAAGACACTCCAGGATCAATGGTCATAATGCTTGGCAGCCTACGTGTTAAAATGAATTTCTAGACTCTGGCCTAGTGGACAGATTTTAGGAGGACACTCTAGTTATGGTGAACAGGGAACTCTTAAGAGGTTGGCCAAAACCCAATCAAGGTGTCAATGGAGATCAGTGAAGGCTTATTCTCAGGAGTGCATGTAGGGCCAGGTGCCCTCAATGAGTCCACACAGTATGGCACACAAATCAATTTAGAGAGGAAGTATAAAACATAGTTATTATAGGCCTTCTGGGCACACTGAAAAAATGAATCTAACAGGAAGTATTATAGCAATACTCCGATACAAATATATACACTCACATAGATTCATAAATGCATTATTTAGCAAGCAGTTAAGTAGATCAAATGCAATAAATGATGGAACCAAGTCACATGTTAATTCCCTAACTTAAGCAGTCGAAACACTAAGAAGAATGGGGCCTTGTGCCCAACAATCACAGAAGCCACAATGCTTCTCCCCTGAAGGGAGCCCCTGCAGGTAAATTACATTTCACTTGTGTTGGTGATAGTTCAAAAAAACTCTTCAACTATTTTAGTAAAGGTAAGTAAATGTTTTCTTATAAGAATAATAATAATAATTTGGCATTTATATAGTGCTACGAACCCTCGGGTATCTGAGTGCTGCTTATTATTACCCACGGTGTGTGGTGCTCATTTATCATCCTCGGAAGGATGAAAGGCTGAGTTTGACCTTGATGGGATTTGAACCTGCGTTAGCAAGCTCTGGTTACGCTACCCAGGTTCAACGACCAAAGGGTGAGTGGAAGGGAATGCAGGAGACAAAGGTACTTGGATGACTGAAGGCGGGTAGGGGGACAGATATGTTGCGTTTACTTATCCTGTCGCCCCCCCCCCCCTCCTCCCAGCCCAAGACTCTGATTTTCCCAGATGACTTTGTGGCTCGTCTGGTGGCTCAATCATCCGTCGTTGGCTCTGGTGAGTGATATCCTGGAGTTGCAGGTTTGATGATTGAAGGATTTTTTCGGTTTGATGCAGCTGCAAGATGTAACCTATGACGATGAAGAATTTACAAGAAACATTGATTCAGATATTCAAGACACTTCACAGGTTGGAGAAAGTAGAGTTTCAGTGATGGTCTCTGCACACAGACGACCGGTGTCTTTCCAGCCCCGGTCACAAAAGCTGCTCCAGGAATGGATCCATTGATGCTGGGACGCTGACATTCGGGGAGAATGCAACTTGTAGCTCGAGTTTACGACCACCCAAGTTCCTGGCTTGAATGTGGGACAGCATTGTTTCTGTGGGGGTAGCCCACCAGAGAGCTGGTCAGTCCAGGGACACTTCCGAAGGGCAGGATCCATGAGAAGAGGTCGAGACTAGCTGGTCCCAGTAGTTCAACGGCTGAAGCACTGGAGATTTGGTAGTCACACACCAAGGCTTCACTGACCCGGACAGAGGAAGGGATGCTGAGCAACTCCAGGAGTCGTTTTCTGAGCTGGAAGCATAAACAAGACCACCAATGGTAAGCATTCACACCCTTCAAACAGCCAGTAGTTGTCCAATCGGGGACAAATACTTGTTTCACATTTGCCCTAAACCTAGACTTTTTGACACCACGGATGTGGAGTGGGACTAGACAGGCCCACACCCTTCCTAGAAGAAAACACACAGGACTCAGTAGCGCGCATAATCTGCATCTTTGCCAGACAAGTGTATGACCTTGTAAATGATTTCCTGACTTGGCAAGGCCAGAAGAAGGCGAAACAGTATGGCCTTACAACAATAAGAAGCAAGCAAAAATCATGTGGCACTATCATTTTAGGGTACTAGCCACGTTTAGTAGCTATACGTGGTAAATGCGAATGTCCACACTAAAACTAATGCACAATTAGCACAAATATATCTGCTGCCACCAGGTTGTCTTTAGGGCCATATCAAAGTAACCAAAAATACCAAGCGGTTAAAAAGTACAAGAATTCAAAGGGAAAACAAAGTTTCCCAGCACTGATAGTTTGAAGGACTGATCAGTTTCCCCATAGCAATGAGCAAAAGGCAAGGCAAGGGAAGTGAAGCTGAAGGTTTTACTTTCCTTAAAGTCAGAACGGTGTTACAAAAACAGAGCAAAAAGAATGGGGGTTCATAGGAGCTATAGAGGGAAAGTTTCAAAAGGAGAAATCTTTCCTAAGACTGCGCGATGAAGGCTGAGGCATCATTCGAACCCTCTGTAGTCGCAGAGGACATCGAGACAGGGCAAGACAGTCACATTTCTGAAACAGAGGAGACAACCCAAGTATTTCCATGAGCCAGTCAAGCCCGGCTACGGAGACTACCCCTTGTGACAAGAAGGCCAAACATACAAAGACCCACATGAGGGTGGGTTGGTCGGTATTAGCGCAAGCATAATATATGCCGAGTAATAAAACCTCTCTGCTTCCAGAGTTGACTAAAGTCGTGTTCTACGCCAAATGCATATCGTGAATCTGTATTAACATTAACAGACGTCCCTGCCGCTACTCAATGAGCTCGGGTAAAGGGCTACTAGCTCTGTCACTTGAGCTGACGTTACATAGGGCAGTTTGCAACTTTCCACCACCTTCTCAGTGGCATATACTGCGTACCCTGTGACCACCTGTCCATTCTGAATTCTAAAACATGACCCGTGCACGAATTCCCGTGATCCGGGTTGTGCAGTGGTACATCGCACAGGTCAGTACAGGGCATCAACAGTCAGTCAGTCATTGACACCCTTTTGTGGGGTAGAATCGTGTCGTTCTCGCTCTTGTGGGTTTCATGTCATTTCATCACAGGATGTTTTTTCACAGGTTTTTTACTGCAGATTTTTTTACGAAAAAACGAATTGCATTTTGTTTCATTTTTATTTTTGGGAGGGATCCCCCACCAATCCCCCATCCCCTTTAATTTTTTATATATTCCCGAACACCCACACACAATTAATATATTATTCTAACCCCTCCGCCCCCCAACAAAATTTCGATGAGTTTTTTTCGGCAAACAATTTGTAGTAAAAACCCCAGTGAAAAAATATACCGCGGTGAAAGGACGTCTTACCCTCCTGTGGGCAGGCAACAAGTATGCTGGGTTCACAATTGCACATCTAGTCAGGGTAATGTTGGACACATTCAGTAAGAGTATCTCATTTGCTAGCCCTTGAAGCAAATTGACAACGGGGGTCCTGGGAGTCCCTCTGCCAGACATTAGTCCTGGTTACGAGGGACTTACCCAGAGTCTTTAGCTCACTATCTTTCACAGAGAAGAAATATCCCAAACATATCAGTTTTTGTCCTGCCCTGGGGCAGTCCAGCACCGAAATGCTAGGCAATTCTCCTCTGAACAAGAGTACCAACAGAAACCCCAGACACGTGTTTCGGTCTGGTTGGACCTCATCAGTAGGGTGGATCTGTGCCTCTCTAAGAATGATCAGGCGGGTGAACCTTCGGCTTTCGACATAGCGTAGGCCGCCCACCTTTTAACCCTACGGTCTTTTAGAGTTTTAGGCTTAAGAAGCCGACAAGCCGCGCAACCTTCCTCCTTGTGATCGAGGGGCAAGCAGCGGTTACACCGTGAATGCTTGTCCTTCCAAGTAAATTTGCCTTTGCAAAGCGGGCAAAACCTAAAGGGTGTCCTCTCCATAGCCGCGATAAGCACCCCAAGGGAAAGGAAGGGGAAAGGGAAAGGCATTCTCAGAAAAGACCCAGAGATGTCCCACGACCCCACTCTCCCTACTGTATATGGCCTGCGAGGCCAGGCCACGTGTTCGGCAGCGCCGAAGGATTTCCTCCGCTCGACCCTCCGTCGAAGATTCTTTTCGGCAGAGAACAGCTTACAACTGCGTCGAGGGAGGGATTATTAATATTATGAGAAAAAACGACCAAAGGTCGAGGAGTTGCAATGTCTCTCGAGGAGCTCCACGTGAAGGCGACCAGAAGCTGGGCGGAAAAAAACAATCTGAGGGACCTCGACGCGTGAGGGATTGTGGGTACAATGCACGTCACTATAGGGATAGTGTTTCAGACACGCCTTGTCGACGTCCCCTTTTCGACTACGAAAAACAAAATGCAATACTCCGCAGTGACCACTGGATGTCGGACCTATGCACAGCATGTGAATCTAAGCAGATACAACCATCAGAAATGCTTTTACGGTAAGTAATGCATTCTCATATCTATCTCCCACCTCATCATGAGTGGCTCACAAACACTCTGGTATAGATTCAATCAACTAGCTTATATCCTCTGACCATTGCTCCTCTCTCTCATCATGTCTTTACTTGATGCAGCGATCACTGCTACCGCGTTATTACAGTTTACACTGAAAAACACCCCTTCCGGGGGGCAATAAATGGTGAACCTCATTTTACACAGCAAGTCTCTCCCCAGCAAATTTACAGGTGATGTGGGACTTAAAAGGAAAGCATGTTGGTATGATGTGATATATTTTATTTATATCGCGCTCGTACATAAGTGTTTCAGTGCGTGATGGGCCCCAGAGTAACCCCAAGTGTCTCTGTTACCGGATGTACAATAGTGGTATTCGATATGCCTACCATTCTTACTGTCTCTCCTGATATAGTAACCTTGAGGAAAAGTGTTCATTCGCAGAGTGGATCTATTTGCCCTTGTGCCCAGCAAACATGGCACCGGTAGCCCTTGCACCTGGCATTCTAAATAAGGACCTTCCCGATCAATTGGAATAATTGGTGCTTATAGAGTACCTTCCCCTTTGGGATGTCAGAAGCCATAGGCATCCCGTCCCGACCCTCGTGGGTCTCTGTGGAACAATGGGTTTGAATATTGAGGCATTATTCCTGTTGCAACTGTCTGCCTTTGGACCTGTCCTCCTTGCTGTGGCATCTGGCCATTATTAGGGATAATACTTTGTGTCTGTGGTCTAAATGGGCACTTATTTTTCCAGACGCCTACCTGCTTGCAATAATTACAAATCAAGAGTTTGGTGCCATGGCTCAGGGAGCCTGCTGATTATTCTAATGTCCCTGTTCCTGCTGGCTTTCTGTTCCCTGCCCTTGATGCCGATTGAATTGTCTTGGTTGCTGTGGTTGCCCCATATATTCCCCCCCCCCTGTCCTCTGCCTCTTTGGCACCCCCCCCCCCCTTAGGCCTCATTTTCCTTACACTGTGTTGTTCCTTGGAGCTCTCCCTTCACCTGTCCATGTAGACTCTGCATCTGTAATGGCATGATTGTATTCTCAAACATTTCCGTCTGCTCCTGGCAAACGACGCAATGATTCCCTACTGCTACCAGGTCTGCTAACAGCTTAGTCTACAAGCCTATGCACACATTTTTAAGCTATATCTGTACCTTTGGGAGTAGACCCGAAACAAATGAATTTGCTATAGTCGCTTGAGCTGTCTGCTCTGGTTTTGTAATACTCGAGTGCTGAGTGAGCACTAACTTCAATCTGTCTAAGTAATTGGTGGGAGTTTTGCCCTTGTTCTGTTTACAGTTCAATATTTCTGCCCAATCAGTCTTCCTGGTTAACACACCTCTGCAACTGTCATCACTATCCTTTTGCCTGCACCAGGGCATCCCCTGACTGCCCTCTGTCTGGGTTGGTGGCTGGTCAGGACGCCCATTCTATTAACTGCTGTCTTACCTCTGATTGCATTACTATTCTCATGAGTTGATTCATGTCGGCCCACGGTGGGTTATAACACTGCAGTACTGCTTGCAGTTCCTCCACAAATCGTTGGGGCTCTAGCTTATTTTGGGGAACTCCTTGGCCAGTGTCCTATGGTCCTCTGGTGTCCATGGTACATGGACTGTAACCAGGCCTGCTGTTACTCTCCATCCTCATGACCAGATGACCAGACCAGATCTGGGTCTTGCCAGAGGGGAGCTTGAGAGGTTTGTGAACCTCTTCCATATATATATCATACCCCCCTAGTCATTAAGGGGTCATATGTGGGTGGCGTACGCTGGATAACTGTGCTTGAGAGGAACCCACCTTACTCAGCCCCTGCGCCATGGTGTGCAGAGGGCACCAAGAGAGACCTCTTGACCACATGTGCCTGCTGTTCTTCTGCTGGTCTCTGCCCTGTAGAAATCAGGTCTATCTTCCTGCGTCACAATATCCTGATCTTCTTGATCCTCTTCTGCCTTGTCAGCATCTATCGCCCCTTCTTTTTCAACTATCTGGGGGCACAGACAAGCCCCTTCCGTTCCCCTTCAACTCAAAAATGTTTTGTCCCCTCAGTTGATCATTAATCTCCCTCAGTCCTCTTATTTTGCCATTATTTCTCCTAGCTGTAGCCTCCTCTAGCCACGTGGCAAATGCTTCCCACTGTACTGCTGGTGTTTTAGTACCTTCTTTTTTCAGCACCCTTCTAAGGGCACCCAAATTAAGTTACTTCTAGCCAAATAGTGCCATGAGACCAAATAATCACTAGGCAAACTGTTAAACTGCCTAAGCATATAATGGGCTGGCGACCCCTTTGGGTCACCTGTTTTGATTGCCTTTTGCTCATTTTCCTTTTCCATATTTAAATCTCCATTCAGCAGTCACTTGCCCCGTTACCCAGGCGCTCCTGCTCCACGCTTTCTTTGTATTTATTTGTATTTATTATGCTTATATAGTGCTTTACGCCAAAGCGCTTTACATTATAGGGGCTTATGTTTAACAACCAGACACACTGCGTAGTAGTCCTTACTGGGATAAGGACTCTAGTCACACAATCATCCACCCGTCCCTATTTAGTTGTGGGCATTATCCTTTTCCTGTCCCGTTTCCCTAACCAGTACCCGTTTGTTGTACCGGGCTCATTCCCTACCCTTGATATTTTTCTAGGTTAATCTCTCGATAATAGAGAGACAGTAATAAAAGAATTGGTTATGAAACCAGCAAAAATCACTACCAATACTATGTACACAGACCATAATCTCCATCCCATTTCAGCATATCCCCTGGAAACATCTCATCCTGTGTTGTCCATTCCCTGTTCTCAAACAGGACTCTCTGTTCCCAGTGCTACCCTGCATGCACTCGCAGCCCCGATATCCTCCTCTGGAAACTCCCTGTGGAAATGTTCAAGTGGGTCTCCTACCTTATCATTTTGAGCCCTCATGGGTGTGTCCAGATGGAGGCCCTTGATAGTCTGTGGTCTGCAACAGCATTGCATGACAGGTCCGAGTCACGGTCACCATCTATGGAAGTAAGATCAACACATGGAGGACACAGGAGCCACATTGGAAATGAACAAATGAAGACACCCTTTATTACTGGTTTGCAAATCACATAAACCGCACACTATTAGCCCGCCACTCAATTCTAACCCAACCCACCTCAGTCGCCTTCCCCTTCTATCCTCCCCATGGTCGGTCCTCTCATAATACACATCACATCTGCTTGACCACTCTTGACCCCGAAACATAACAATGACCCTTCTTCACTTCTGTAGTCTGTCTTCTGTTTCCCCCCAGTCTCCAGTCATCACGTGAGCCTCTGCTTCTGGGTCAGTCGCTCCAGTCTGACTATATACGGCGTTGCCCTCCTCCGGGGAATAAGGTCCCATTGTTTGAACTGGTCTGGGCCGGCATAATCCAAGGTATATGCTCAGGTGGCCCACCCAGTGCCCCGAGAGCTCTTGAAAGTGCTGTCCCAGCAGTCTTACAGCACATGTCAATTTTTAGGTGCCCTCGGGGAAAGCATGGCCAAAAGCATCAATGTTAACAGAGCCTACCCAGTAACTACACTAAATGTGTAATGGGTCTGGGCACAAATCGTTAATTAGTGGGTAAATCAATGTTTTCAAACGGCCAACAGATCTGGTCTAGAACATATTCATGCAGGATTGCCCAAATCAACGATCGACTTTTCAACATATGTAAAGTACTTGCTTAGTTCTTTTGATTATGGCATAGTAAGTCAGTGTGTAGCAGTTCTGGACAACAGTATTTTTGAACAGTCTGCATCTTATAGTACAATTGGACAGTAATCCAGTAAAATTCATGCCACTTCCGCTTTGAAGATGTTTCAGGCAAATACCTTAGATTTTACTCCAGATTTGCCTTTCCAGTTTACCTCAATTTTTGTATTTGCTTTGTTCATCACCATTTTTCTGCGCTGAAGCAAAGCATAGGCACGCATTTTGCTTCTATTTTCTAGAACAAGTGTCTTAAAAAACGAATGGAGCATGTTTTCTGCTGTTTCTTTCAATGCCATATTAACACCAATTGTGAAGCTGATTCCAAACCAAACTTTTCTAACTTCTGCTTGAAACGGGTTAGTGATTGTTTATTTATCATGTGCTTATACACAAGTGTTTCAAAGTGCAACCATGCATGGGAGGGGAAGACATAAGGACAAGACAAATGATCCTACTAGGCGTGGTACATTCAGATCGTGCAGATGCACAGAACAGGAAGTGCGAGGGGGGGGTGGAGAATAAGAACAAATGCGCCCAGTCCTGTCAGAACATGGGTTAAGTGCAGAGAGATACCATTCTCATGGGTTGTAACCGTAGTGCAGTAGTGCTGAGGAAAGTGCAAGGCCCGGAGGCAAGTGCAGGAGACTGGTGAGGAAAGCTTGGGACCTGTTAAGCTGTGAAGGTGCACCAGGGAGCCAATCGGTGAAACTGAGAAGAAGTAGAGGAGAGGGAGCAAGAGAGCAAAAAGAGGTGGTTAACAGGCAAGAGGGAGGGAGAAAGAGGAGGCGAAGAGGAAAGTCTTGAGAAGTTTCTGGAAGTTAAGGTTATCCAGCTCGACACAGAGAGAGGCAGGGAGGCTGTTCCAGAGGCAGGCACCTGCAGAGGATAAAGATCTCCCCACAAGTCTTTGCTTGGAGAAGCAGCTCAGTGTTAAAGGAAGACGAGCAGAGAGCTCCAGAAGGAGAGTATTTAGGAAGATAGCGTTACAGATAGAGTGGGCCCCAGCCCAGAAAGCCTTGTGAACAATGCAAAGGGTCTTGAACTTAATCCTTGCAGCCAAGTGGAGCCAGTGAAGGGATTTCAGCGCCAGTGAGATGTGGTCCCTGGGCTTGAGGCGAAGGATAAGTCTTGCTGTTCTGTTCTGGATGAGTTGAAGAGGACGTAGAGTAGAAGGAAGGAAGGTTGAGAAAGAGGTTGTTGCAGTAGTCCAGCCTAGTGAGGATCAGGGCTCTGGAGATGGTGAGCCGCTGAGAGGAAAGTAAGAAACGGTAGAATACCTCTCAGAAGGTGCAGTTGGTAGTGGGACTTTTTAGAGATGTCTGCGATGTGTGACGAAAAGGAGAGAGTAGAGTCGAAGATGACCCCCAGATTTTTTGCCTCGTTGGTAGGTGGAGGCGCAGGACCAAGGTAGGCCAACCAGAGAGAAAGAGGGAAGGCGGGAGCATGGGTCTCAATGAGGACTATCTGTCTTACTGGCATTGAGGCAGAGGTCGTGCAGCACATCACAACTGAATTGCGGACAGACAGTCCGGTATAAGTGAGAAAGAGGAAGAGGCCAAGGGTAGCCTGAAGGAAATCTGCGTACCATCCGCGTAACACTGAAGATTGGAGGTAAAAGTGGCTTTCCTGTTGGGCCATTTAGCCATTGAAAAACCAGGGGGATAGGTTAGATCCCTGGGGGACACTGCACGTAGAGAGAGTGATAGGGGAGAGAAAGGACCCCCAATTCCACCTGGGATAGGCACTCTGAGCGAAAGAAGGTTAGCCACGCCAGGGCCTTATCAGTGATGCCCAGGGTATCACAGAGATGTGCGATCAGGGTGTTGTGGTTCACCGTATCGAAGGCAGATGAGAGGTTGAGTATAATGAGGACAGAAGGAAAGTTAAAGTTAAGATTTGAGAGCAGATCTTCATGGGTGTTCAGAAGAGCAGTTTCTGTGCCTGTGGATGCTCTAAAGCCAGACTGGTAGTCATGGAAACAACCAACAGTTTCAGTGTAGAGGGTAAGCTGAGAGATAGCCAACTTCTCCAGAAGTTTGCCCAGGAAAGGAGTGATCGAGATCGGCAATAGTTTGCTGGAATGGATGGGTCCGCAGGTTTATTGAGGAGAGGGTGCACAAGAGAGTGCTTAAGAGCAGTAGCAAAAACTCCAGTTGCGAAGGAGAGGTGGAAGAGGTCGGTTAAGGCTGGGGCGAGAGAGTCAGTTTTGTCCTTGATGGTTTTGGAGTGACAGGGGTCTACCGGAGACTTTCATAGAGCAGACCTGTATAGTAAAGTCTTCAGGTGTGACAGGGGAGAGAGAAGAAAGGAAGGGGTGGAGGTGGCCAAGGGTGGTACAATAGATGTTGGTGCATGAGATGGTGAGGAAGAGAGAGAGAGAGAGGATAATATATCCTGTGGTTTAGAGGTGAGGTGTGCAGCCAGTGCCGAGAAAACGGCCTATCTGGGTGCAGTGGTGAAGGAGGCTGCAGCAGGATTGGCTTGTTCCTTGCAGACTTTGGAAAGTTTGGCTGTGTTATTGGATGCCGCGGAGATGCAGTAAAGACTTTTCTTGGAGCGGGTGCAGAGTCTATACTGCCTTTGAAGCAGGTGGCAGGCAAGTTTGTCAGAGGGTGCACCTGAAGAATCCCATTTCTGTTCGGCTGCCTGCAATTGTGTTTAAGGGCAGCCAGTTCGGACTCGTACTAAGATTTGTATTTTTGGTAGGCTTCAGTCGTACCCTCATGACAGAGGCAAGAATATCAAGAGTGTTGGAAACTGAGAGGTTAAAATTAGAGAGGGCTGTGTCAGGATGGGGGTCAGCCGCAGGAGTAGAAGGAGCGGAGTCGGTAGAGGCAAAGGCAGCTGTTTTCTTGGGTCGGATGACCTTGTAAACGGGAGGCAGTGCCGGGCTTACCGATGCAAGAGGAGAAGAAAGCTTCAAGTGCCAATAGAGTGATCAGTCCAGGAGAGAGAAGTAGTGAGAGGGATAGATAGAGGGATGTCCGTTGAGATGAGAGCATCCAGCCAGCGGTGTGCGTTGGGCCAAAGGGTAAGAGGGAAAGAGAGAGTCACAAAGATTGCATAAAGGTCTTGCGAGTCAGATGAGTCGGGATGAATGTTGAGATCACCCAGTATGAGGAGTTAAGAAGAGGAGGAAAGGAGAGAAGAGGCCAGGTCATCCCATTCTAAAAGGAAGAGGGAGGGCTGACCAGGTGGCCGATCGAAGGTGGCCAGCAGGAGTGAGGAGCTAGGAGAGAGGGGGAGCCTGCAGACCAGGCATTCAAAGGATGAGTAGGCCTGAGTGGGAATAAGACACAGGAATCCACTCAAGGAAATCATTGCTACTCCCCCTCCTCATCTGTTTGGTCTAGGCATAGAGAGTATCGCCTTCCGGGAGAAGTGTGTCAGAACTCGTGACAGAGCTATCCTTGAATCAAGTTTCAGTGAGGGCAAGAACATCAAGAACCAAGAGTTTATGGAGGTTGCAGATGTCAGAGGACTGTTAGACAGCAGAGCGAGTGTTAAGCGTGGCAAGGGTGGTTAGGAGGCGACAAAGGAGCCAAGGTGGGCCTATCTGGCCAGGGATGTCGAAGGAGCTGATGGCAAGGGAGCCAGTGTAGAAGGCGAAGGAAGGTTGTTAAGGTGAGGGGCCTATCAAGGAGTAGAAGGTTGGGTTGCGGACCTTGTACCTTGATGGTACCATTGCAATAGACATTGAGGATGACCCTGGAGGTGGAGAGGGGGGGCAAGAAGGACCTCCCAGTGGGAGCCACCAATAATGAGTGAGGAAGAGAAAGGAGAGAGAAGAGCGATCATATGTAGATGCCATAGGTCGGGTGAGTGAACGACAAAGAGGATGTCATGAGAGTCTCTGGTGGAGTGCATCAAAAAACCACAAATCCTTTCCTTGGTTAATAACCAGTGTAATCTTGCTAAGAGTACTGAACACTTACTATAGTCTTGAAAAGGTGTGGTCCAATAAAACACCATCAGCTGTGTAGCACTTATATGAAGGGGCAACCACTAAAGTTTGGGGAAATAGTGATTTGACCAAAGAGTGCTGCTGCCTTTTATAATTTATAAATAAAACGGTGCCAAGATCCTCAACTTTGTATCACTGGAGGTAGGTACCTTTCCATGATGGTGGCTTTCTCGTTCTTTTTTCTTTTTATCTCCGTTTAAGAGTATAGCTCTTTAATGAGGGCAAGTGGACCAGGGGCTTGCAGATCGCCCAATGCTGCAGTTTAAACCACATATTTCCCCCCTCCCTACAGTGAAAGGTGGTGATGGCAAGACCATGATAAAGTTACTCAAACGGTCCATACGCCCACAGTCTGAATTAGTATCAAACCTGGAGATGAGTTTATAAGTGCCTTGTTTTGACGGGGCTCTACTCAGAGCCACAAATTAAAAAATATTCCAGGATTCCATCAACCAAAGGAATTGTCTAATGATTATCAATGAGTTGATCATATCAGTGACTTGCCACTTTCCTTAGCCCCAAATAGTTTGCACTCTGATCAGGTATGTTACTGCCAGCTCTGTGAAATGAATTAAACTTCAGGTGATTCCTAAACATACAGGTCCCTGTCCTTTATTTGATCTCCTCTGTGTTGCTTATCTTAATGTCTGTTTAATATGCCCTCTCTCACCTACTCTCTATCCTACTCTCTATCCTTATTCCTACCTCTGATCGCTTTTGCTGGGGTCCGTCTAAGCCTATTCCTATACATGCTATGCGTGAACACCATATATTTTTTTTAAATACGCATTTGTCATTGTCGCTGGTTAGGTCAGTGTGGTGGTCCAGCTTACATTTTTTGAGGCTCCATCTGTGTTTATTGTATTGTAGAGATGAATGCCCAAGCAGTGGGGCAGTCCAGGAAACGCAACCACTTCCTGGACTGGGAGGGATTTCCCCAGGACTGTACTTACAAGTGACTTGCTCTTTTGTTTCTCATAGCACAGGTGCGGCAGTGACCAATGGATCTGAGAACCCATCCTCCTCATCGTCAGCTGAAGTCTCGTCTATGTCTACAGACCCAACATTGCCCTCTGACACGGACAGCAGCCTAGAAACATCTGCTGGATCTTTGGGCTGCTGCAGATGACTCTGGATGGGGTGGGGTGGGGGGAGGGTGTCGTGCAGGAACTGCAGTTTGAATCTCGCGGATAAAGCAAATTTAAGACAACGGGGAGTTCTTTTTTAGTGTATATTATAAAGAATTGTAGAATTCCTTTTACATTAAAGTGGGTTTAATTTTCTAGCACTGTCTTTTGAAGCAGTCCTGTGCAGGCAGCCAAGAGATATGTATTGTAATGTATTAATTGGGGGCTGTCTCAAATACTTCAGTTATCACTTGACAATGTTATCACACTTTAAAATTCAGCATTTTTTACTTTGCGGTGTCTGCCGCGCTTTTAGTTTTTTCACCAAATTTGTGCGATTTCTTTTTATCAAAGAGACTTTAAATGTGCCGTCTTTTTACCATGATGTGAATTATTTAAGATTTGTATAGTTTTTTGTTTCTTCAAATGTATTGCCGGTGGTTTGATTGTGTTTTTCCTCCATGTTCTCTGCTGGATTCTCCAGGCTAGCTCTGCAGAATGAACCTACTTAGTTGGCCTAGAGCACAGCACAAAGTAGTGAGGGTAGTGCTCTGGTTTAACACACCCATCACTCAGGGCCAAGATTCACACAGAGTCATTGGTTGTTATACCAGTAAGAGTCCCTCGGAGTTGGAGCTGCCGAACTAATGTAGAGAAACGCATGGTTAGAACACAGCACTGGGAGGGGAATTCCAGTCTCAAACTCTGACCTTGTACGTGTCTTGTTACCTCATGGGGCCTCTGTTGTCCAACTGGTATTTGATGTTGGAGATTTCTCCCCTTCCCTACAATGATTGGTTGATAGTTGAGGCCGTTTCTCCCCCGTTTTGTGATGTATTGGAGTTCACAGTTGGATTCAGAAGAAAGATGAATCATTTTGCAAATCTTGGGGGAGCGGTGTGTATTTCTGCAGAACTCTTTAGCCACCGAATGCAGCTACAATCATGTACTATTCAGGGAAAGTTAGTGTTCGGGTGTTAATGTTTATGATGATGGACATGGGCTGCAATCATTGATTCTTCAGGGGACATCTATTGTTTTTTTTTCTGGAAGATTGTTTTTGTCTATTGTTTGCATCTCTAATCATTGAATAATTTAGAAAGGCTAAAGCAAGTATTATGTAGTTTGTGTCCTGCAATTCGATGAAAATGCAAAGATGCTCTTGGTGGCGAGCGATTGTACGATCCCACATCATGTTCTCACTGAAAGCTCAGAAAAGCCTGCAGCTGGAGCTGTTTTGAATGTTTTTCCTCCATGGGTTCAGTCTGCATTGTTTGCGAGAACTGAAGTGAGCTGTAAATTTGTTTGCCCAGTAATGTTTGTGGTCGGAAGGGATGTGTCGAGGGCTATGGGATTATGGTTTTGTTCATACTTTGATGCTGTAATCACTAAATGTTGAGTAGAATGGTACAGATTGACATGTGGGTACATTTTAACGCAAATATCTGTTTTAATCGGGTTGTAAAAGTAAGCCAGTTTTTACAATGAAAAATTGTTTTGGCAAAATAAATTTTGAACAATTTTAATTAGTCTAACAAAAACCCTGCCTCCACCCGAATGCTTTACCAGCCTCATCGCTGCTGCCCTGTTTCTTAGAGCTTAGACTCCATGAAGGATGGCAGGCCAACAGGCGTTTCCCCTAACCCACCCCAACTGTGTCCTTCATTAGAAACCATTTATACAAAGGGTAAGGTGTATGCATCCTGTACTGCTTCATCAACTCGTACCCAGCCACATAGTGCCTTCCTAGTAAGAAGGTAAGAGATTCTGGGGGTCTGTGTGACAAAGCAGTATATATGCATGGTTAGATGAAAAAGGGGAAAGTAGGGCTGGTGGCTGTTGGGGGGGAAATGGTGGGTGGGCAGGTCTTTTGAGCAGGTGGGATCATTTCTTGCCATCTATTCCCACCTCGCCAGTGCAGCCCTGAATAGCACTTTGCATATCTCCAGAAGCCCCAGGTTAAAATGAGGGTGGACCCAGTTCCCACTGGTAGAACTATTAAAAACCAATTATGTTGCACATTTTTTAAACAAATGGATTTGCTGTCAAATTACATGGAACCAAACAATAGTGAGACCTATTGAATTTTGTTTATTAATTTGTTCTTAATTATAAGTGTGTGGGAACACTATGGAATTGTTTACCCAATGTTTTGAGCTGTAATCTCATTCATTAAGAACGTTACCTATGGAACTGCGTCAGTTGTTTGGGTTGGGGATGTGATGTCATTATTTGGTGCTTTGAAGATTCTTGTTTATTGGGTTGAGCAGTAGCCAACAAAGATATCGAAAAGGATTAGACAGAGCTTTGGTCGTTTTTTTGTTCATTGATTA
This sequence comes from Ambystoma mexicanum, assembly GCF_040938575.1. Taxonomy (NCBI): domain Eukaryota; kingdom Metazoa; phylum Chordata; class Amphibia; order Caudata; family Ambystomatidae; genus Ambystoma; species Ambystoma mexicanum. The sequence goes on along the minus strand of NC_090929.1, from coordinate 1,127,569,451 downwards.
GAGTGGCAGTCTTTAAATGTTGGCCCTTGTGAGCTTGTATGTGGATTCTCACTCATAGACGTTTCTGCCATCACAAGTGCAAAGGCCAAGTAATGCTTTCAAACTATAAAAATTGCACCACTGAAATGAAATATCCCTTATATTGCGGACCTGACAATATGTATCTGTGCTTATTTCCTCATGAAGACCTGCCCCTGTAATGCTTCAATGTATGTCGCAAAAAGCTTTCTTTCCATGAAAAGCAGGTCCTGTCCTTTCCAGGGAAGGGCAAAAGCCCTGCAAAAAACATTATGTTGAACCAGGGGACTCATAGAAAATACACTGCAAAATCAATAAATTGGTTACTTCCCATAAGGCTACTTCTTATTTCTTTTTTTTTTTACTGTTTGTAGATTGTAGTTCGCATATCTCCCTTAACATGACCAGACTGGACATTTTCTATTTTGCTTCCAGAAGCAGTTCTAAAAATACTGTTTACAATGTGACTTAACGCAATGCCCTTTTGTAGACATCTCTGACAAACCCTAGACCAGGGGTCTGCAACCTGTGACTCTCCAGATGTTTTGGACTACAACTCCCATGGTCCCTCATTGAGTATGCTGGTTAGGGCTGATCGAGAGGTGTGGTCGAAAACATCTGGTGATGCAAAGGTTGCATACCCCTGGTTTAGACACTAGTACTTGGAGGGTAACATTTTCCGGTGTCAGGGAATTTGACATACTAAACCTAAAAAGTAAAGAACACTAGTGGTATCCTAGAAATGTTTGACTGTCAATACAAATAATTGCAAAACTATAATTTAAACAAGCATGTTTTATCTGTCGTTAGAAGCCGTACATTTACTTTGAACCAAATTAATGAATTTGAATTGCTGAGCGCTATTTACCTCCTGCTTGTAGCAAAGAACAGCATGATTACAAGTACACCATCAGGTACCAGGTTTGTGTCCAAAGGAGCATTGGGAGACAGTTAATGCATACATGTTAATATAAAAATGACAAAAGTTATAACTTGTATCTCTTGTGGAAGTTCCATTTGCTGCATGCTATGTACTTGCCTTGGTCCCTGAGGTGCGCCAGCTTGCTGATACCAGGAGCTGCTTTTAGCCGAGATGTTCAAATCTTTATTTTACTCTCTGCATAGATACAGTTCAAAGGCAAATATCTGTCGCATGGGACAAAAAGGATTTGCAAACATTTCTCTGGCCCCCACTATGGAAATTCACGTAATTAAGTCAAAAAGCTTGGTTATCTGCACGTTCCAAAACTGGAATGCAAGCAGATTTGGTAGGCCTATGACCTTTCTTTCTTTAGCCCAGTTTAAGCCTATAACAGCACAGCTCTTCCCTCCGGACATCCTATTGCTCAGTCATTTGATTTCAGTGGTAGATTGAAGGATTTGGGGAACGAGTTATGGGAGGTATTCTACTGGTAATGGCAACAACTGGGCCTGTCTATAGTAGTCGTCTGAGCTATGTCTTCCCATGTACAGGGGATTAGTATCCCATCGCACAGGAGCAGCACATAAGAGTAGCATCTATCCCAGCTCCCATGTCCATTCTCGTTCATCCTATGCAAGGGATCTGCAATGTTTGGTTCTCCATATGTTTTGGCCTGCAACTCCCATCAGGCCTAGCCAGCATAGGCCACTGCTAGGAATCATTGGAGTCATAGATCAAAGCATCTGGAGAGCCACAGGTTGCATACCCCTTCACTATGGTATCCCTACTTGGCACCTCATTGTGATCCCAGTGGTCTGATCCTTTACAAGTGTGGCCAGCTCCATGTGCCAAAGGGAAATAGTTTATATAATGCCCATCCACAGGGGAAACCGGTTTGGGTGGTGGTCTGCCCCACCTCTTTATAATAGCCATTGCCAAGTAAATGCTGCTGTGCATGCACTTGCTTTTTTGCATGTTTTGGTCCATTGAACTGCACGTGTCTGTACGAAATCTAGTACCTCAGAGTGGAATGGAGCCACTTGTCTCTGTTGAGGAGGTAGTGGGCCAGACACCTATTGACAAAGTTATCCTCAAACATCTGCAGGACTTGCAAAATCTACTAGCCCACTCACATTGTCGTGAGATTTTTTTGAAGTGCGAGGGCTACGGTACTTGACCTTGCTGGGGATGTTTGAAATTTTTATTTGACATTTGCTGCAAGCAAAGTTTGTGTGTAGTAAATTACAGATACAAGTGTCACTGTGCGTAGCTGGTCTTTGGGTGACTGTGCGTCTATGGTGACATGCTCCAAAGCACTTGTAAACATTTTGTCACCCGTCACCCAGAGTGTTTTTCTCTTGGGTAGAGTATGTAAACTAAGGAACTCGCCCCACGGGTCTACAAGGGATTATTAAGAATTTGCAAGGTTCGATCTTGTTAAGATGGCTCAATTTTTCAACCATACTCGATGTGCAATGTGATTGGGTATCCACATCCCATATTCACTTTACTTCCTCTCCAGTTTGCGTGCGTGTGTGTGTGTGTGTGTGTGTGCGTGTGTATGTTTCTGATGCTTGTGAATCTGCTTAGAATCGCATTCTGTGTATATAGTCCAACATCTAGTGGTAATCGTGGAGCATTGCATCTTTCTTTCGAAGATAGAAAAGGGACGACATGGGCATGGCTGTAACACTATTCCAACGTGACATGTAGTGTACCCAAAATCCTTCATACGTTAAGGTCTCACCATATTGTTTTTACCGTTCTAGTCGGTCGCACATACAGAGCTAGTTGGAGTTTATATTGCTTTATCTACCTTTTTAAGCAGTTTATGCTTTATTTCCTCCATGGCTTCTTTGGCTACTCGACAACTGATCCTGCCTCACCGACGGTCCTTCTACCAACGACTCAGCGACTGATTTCTTTGCGACCTTGATCTTCCAGCTCCGCCTCACAGTAGGGAGTGTAGGGCCCTGTTTATTACTGACTTTCTCCTGAGAATGCCTCTTCTTTACCCCATCTATTGTTTTTCTTTGTCTGGCTGCCGTTTCACTCTGTTATGGAGTGAACACCCTTTAAATTCTGCCTGTCTTGCAACAGAAAATTTCCCTGGAAAGATGACCATTGCCAGAGCAATCAGTGTCTCCCTCATGGCCACGACGTGCAACGTTGCAAGGCCTGTAAAAATGTTTGTCTCAAAAACTTTAGACGGGTGCACTGAGTGGTGGGGGACCTATGTTATGCAGACTGAGAGTCACTCCCCCGCCTCGGACGAGGAGTCTGTTGGCATCCGCGACTTTGATTCGGAAGCGGTAGACTTAACGGTGGAACATAGACGTTCCCGCGTGTCCATCCCCAGCCCCGACAAGCATGCCACTGGCAGTGCGATGGGGAGATCACACCCCAGCGACAAGGGCACACACGCTAAACCCACACCTAAACATACAATCCCTACGTTTTTCTCAATGGATCCGCAGAGAAAGTCTTCGACGCCCATAGGCCTGTCAAACATTTTGACAGGGCCTACTGAACCTCGTGGTTCAGTGCGCTCTGCACACCCACCATCGTGACCTGCACACGGCATGAAGCATTCTTCGGTGGGCGCTCCCATTAAATCTTCGGCCCCCCATGCAGTAGTCATCGAACGATGCGCCAAAACAGGCCCATTCATTCAAGACACTCCCAAAGCTTCCAGAGAAGATCTCTAAAGCCCATTTACAGTGTTCCGACTCTAAAAAGGCCTCCCCTTTACCTGAGGGGTATTCCCACGCCTCTCCCTCTCTTTCCAAGGCTCTGCAGTAGGATCCTGTTCCATCTAACCAGCCCTTCCCGCCCACTGATGAGTCCACCTCCTCTGGGTGGACTGGAGAAATATGTGAGGCATGTATGGATAAAATGGCCGAGTTTATCAACTTTACAGGCCAGTACGATAATATCCTCAAGTGACATAGGTCTGTGGATCCTTGTCCTATTCCTCTCAAGTCCCAAAGTCTCCTTTCACCAGGTGCACAATGTGCATCCCCAGATGAACAACATCCACAGGACCCAGTCTCTCAAGACCCAAACTGGGACCTCGCTGTCAGGGCACCTGGCTCACTAGCCCTTTTCATAACCATGACCCACACAGTATCTTTTTGGACACTCCTGCCATTGTGCAACCCTGTGGTTTGTCGCCCTTTGACAATCAAATGCTTTTTAACAACCTCAAGAAGGTGGCTGATCATTTTAAAATAGTCGCCAAAGAAGCTGTACCTTATACAGACTTTGTGGAGGATATCCTGAAGGGGAAAGTCGCGGTTAGCGTCTCCTCAACTCGATGAAGAAACGCTTGGGTCCCTGCATGCTGACACCCAAACTCACTCGGGCAGTCAACCCTTGGGTAGAAAGGATGTTCTGTCCAGCACCCTCAGACCCTCTGTACATCAGAGGTTATGCTGTTCCGGACTCCCTGGTCGTTACAACCACCAGGAAACTAGCAGGAGTGCCGTTCTCCTCGCCGGTCTCCTCCAGACAAGGATTGCAAAAAGATGTACGCTCTCGGCAAACGTGTCATCATCCCAGCTGCTTTTTATACCCGATCGCCAATAATACCACGCTCCTCACAAGATATAGTGATGTACAATGGGGACTGGTACAGGATGGCCTTCAGAACGTCCCTGAACCAGCTCACAGCCAACTCTTAGCTCTGGTCACTGAAGGACGCCTTGTAAGTGACTTCAATGCAGCACTCCAACTATGTCAATGCCTAGTCTGGGAAGCCCAATGGAAGCCTTTATTTATATATTTTTATGTCAAAGTTCTTTAAATCTGGATGATGAACCCTTATATAACGCCCCTCTCTTTGAATCCCCCTGACCTCAATGAGCCAAGAAATAGGTTTGTTTTGCAAATTAAAAGGTTTATTTGAAGAATTAAACAATATATATATCACACTTTTATGAATAAAATAATATCGGTATAGCACACTTATGAATATGGACGGTAATCCACAAGGGGTAATATTACAAAATCAACAATGAATGTCGTTTTAGGTTCGTTGGAAAGCTTACGATCTTAGCTTTAAAATGACCGTTACATTTCAGTTCTAGAACGTGCGGTTGAAAAGTTAGAGGTTTTTGTGGAGGTAGATTTTCAGAAATAAAGTCAAGATTTCAAAATGACAGATCGCGCTTTACAGATTTGGAATCAACAGGATGGACACTAGATTCTATAATGCAGTTCAGGACAGGTTAAAATGGATGGAAGAGGATTACTTTAAACCAAGAGATTGGTTATGGACAGTTCTAGATACTCACTCCTAGGCTTTAGAATGGAGTGGCCTTTGTCAAATATCTGGTCAAGGGTTTGGCTTCACTCACCACCGGACAGATCTCAGGCACTCTGGTCTGCGTTCAGCACTGCATGGCGGTCTGCGGCCTCTTGAACTGGATCTGACGGGTCTGGATTACAGCTCTGCTATCTGGGTTGTAGCACAGGGTTCTTAGCTAGACGCAAACAGCTCAGCCCGGCTGTTGGATTTTGAGATGCCCCTGGGAAGTTTAGGTTTTAGAATCAGGTTGCAAAAGATTCTGAGGCCTGCTGAAAAGGGTTCAGCTTTTGGGTTAGGCCTCTGCTTCAGGGTTCTAGAGCTTGGTTCTAGAGTCTGGTCTCTGGATCTATCTGGATTCTGGAGTCTTCCGGCAGGGCGCTGCGCCAAGAATAGTTGAGTAATGGAAAAGAGTATGTTCCTCATCTGTCCTAGCAGTCCTTATTTATGTGTTTCCAAAGTGGGTAGTAGGCTGATTCTCTATGCCCAACCCTCTAAGGATTTGATAGGTTAGAGAATTCCCTGTCCCCTAACTGGAGAAAGGATCAGCGTGTCAGAATGAGTCAGAGTGATGCTGTGTTTATGGCTTAACTGAAATCCCTCCCCTTTGCTTTTTCATAGAAACTCTATTTTCCACAAAAAACATCTATTCCCAGATTCGCAAGTTGTTCATAATAAATATACACATCACAGATTAATTAAGGCATGCCTCTGTTCAAGTCCCATGTTCCTACGAGCTTGGGTTCAGAAATGACAACATTTCACGCTTTTGGTGGTTTTCCCAATAGTCATTCTGCTCCAAATTTGATACATGCATGCATATCCTCTCTGAGCATATTACTGTAATTTCTTATGTTCATAGCAAAAACACTGTAGCTGAAATATTAATAATACTGGGGTTTGGTCTCAGAACATCACACGGCGTCCATCTTGGTCTTAAATCGTGAGGGAATTTTTCATTTTAAGAGCCTCAAAATTTCATATTTTTGTCAGCTCGGTACACTTTGTTATAAGCATTTTTATAAAACATACATTTGCTTTCAATTCACACAATGGTTTGTCTCCGCCTCCAGGATCTGGCTGCCTCAGAGGTCACATGTCCTGTCTCTCCCAGAGCAGTTGTTGACCAGTTACACCCGAATTTAGCATATTCTATTCAGTTGAAAGACTCTATTGTCCCTTTCTCCTGCCAGCAGAGGAATCCCCTCCCCATTTGATTAACATGGCCATGCGACATCCTCCCTGTTGGTGGGAAGGCCCAAGGTGTGAAGAGTTCTCAGGAAAAGAAAGCCTCTTTAAAGCTTTAACTAAATCAGATTACCTTCTGGTCAATTGCAACATAGTTCCCTGTAAAAAAAAGTACATTCATACATTTAAAATAAGCAACATATCTTTAAATCCAGTCTTTTTCCACATTAAATCAATGTGTGGCACTCAATATGGCATTTTGATGGAATTCTAACTCGCCAGCACCTGACAGAGGCGAGTAACAGTACTACACCCATTTTGACAGCTGTCTTTCCATCAGTATCTTTAAAGGGGGATTTTGCTCTGAAAGCATATGATTCCTGCTGATATTGTATTGATGTGGATTCTTGCAGTAGAGTAATGTGGAACACCCAAGAAGAAGGTTGGATCTTTTTGGTGGTTTTGTTAGCCATGATTTTAGCACATTTTTGACACTCAAACGGATTCCCAAACAGCTCTGTATTTCTTTTGGCAATCAATGGTGGTTTTGGCCAGTGATCTCCTGTGCTCACTAAGATAGGCAAAAGTGGATGGCGGCCTGTTTTTCAGGTTTTCACTGCGCATTTTCCGGTGATTTTGAGCGAGCAGCATGCTTTCCAGTGGCCAATCTGATGTTTCTTCTGCCAGCAATGCACAGTGATGTTGCAGGGCTTGGATGAGTGGGTTGATACATCCCACAAGCCCCCATCTTGCAATGGGCGTTGATCTTTCATCGATCGAACTTCGCAAGCCTGGGATGTCAGCCTCATCTCTCCGGATTCCACAAATGGCACAGTTCATCGTCTTTTCCTCCATCAGGGGTGGATCGCTTGGTTCTCCTCGCCAGTCCTGACGGGAGTATTGAGCGATACCCCGGGCCCCTCGGATCTTTGCTCCCGGTCCCCGGGTCGTCGTCCTTGGTCAGTCTCCATGGTTTCTCTCTCCTAGGGTGACAAAGCAAAAAGGCCAAAACATATTCGTAGACATTTCCCCACCACTATTAATGTAGTGGGGCGGGCATGTACATTTTATAAATCAGGAGACATTTGTATTTTTATTATTGTATTATATAGACTATATGTGGAATATGTTAGGGTTGGAATTTCATGGATCTGGAGTGGCCCCCTCTGGGGTTCCAGAGGACTCCTCCAGTTGCTGCAGAGTGTGCCTAGGATGGCAACACTTTAGCTGATTAATATGGACCCACTTATCTTCCCCTTCCGCCAAACTGCCTTTGGGGATACAGATCTTGTAGGCGACTGGTGAGATCTTGTCTACAATTTCAAAAGGTCCCCTCCAGGTAGGCAGACATTTGCGCTGTTTGCCTGGTTCCTTTGGAAACTGTAAACCCGGTCTCCTACATTGTATTCTTTCCTAGTAGTCTTCAAGTCATAGTGGGTCTTTATGCTGTCGGCTGATGTTTCTAGATGTTGCTGAGCATAGGCAAAAGCATGTTAAAGGTGTTTTTTAAATTTTCAACATACTCATGAGTTGTGGAGGCATTGATCAATGTCTGCTCTTGGGTCCTGTAGAGCAGATGCTGGGGAAGCACCATCCTGCGTCCATTCATCAGCTCAAATGGTGACATTTTAGTTTCAGATGAAGGGGTAGATCTGATGGACGTTAGGACAAGAGGTAATCGGATATCCCAACTTGGCCCAAAATCTGCCACAAACTTTTTTAAGATGCTCACAATGGTTTTGTTGTAACGTTTTACTGCACCACTAGAGGCTGGCCGGTAAGCAATGTGTAGCTTCCTTTTAACCCCAAGTATCTCCCACATCTTTGTCATTACTTCGCTGGTTAAATGGCTACCTCTGTCTGACTCAATCCTTTGGGGTAGTCCAAAACGCGAAAAGATGTGGTTGATTATCAGGGCAGCTGCTGTTTCTTCCTTGCAGTTTGGGGCCGGGAGACATTCCACCCATTTAGTAAATAAGCATGTCACGGTCAACATGTACTTATTCCCCCTAGAGGAGCGAATCGCGGGCCTGATAAAGTCGACTTGCAAATCTGACCATGGCAGTGTCATCCCCCTCTTTTGGAGAGGTGCACGGTGTGTGAGGGATGTTGGCTGAAATTGTGCACACACAAGACACCCCTTCAAGTATTGGTCGAAGTCCTGCCCCATGTGTGCCCCATGTGTGGCCAGTATGCAACCCCCTATGACCGGCTGTGGCCGCATCATGGATGTGACTTAACATCAGGCTTCGGAATGAGGTAGGAACCACCCACTGATCATGGTCAGCTTGGGATTTCCTTACCAACAAACCGTCTTGGATTCGGAACATTTTTGGACATTTCATCAACACTCTGAGGTCCTCTTTCCCAATGTAATCGGTATCCGTCAGGGGAATGTTCTCAGGGTCCTCAATGTGTTGATAAAACGTACCAATTATTGGATCCCCCTTCTGAGCGGTAATCAAATCAGCATCTGGGGTCTCCTTACACCATTGTGCAGTTGAAAGATCATTGTGAGCATTTGTCTGGGACCTAGTGATAGCAGTGACCTGGATTTCCCCCAACAGGGACTCGATCTCTATTAGATCCCCTTGGATGGCCCCGGTTTTGATCAGCTAAGTCATTTCCAGTTTTGTCTGGTCCCTCTACTTTGGAATGTCCCTTGATCTTCTTCCAGTAGATGGTCATCCCATTCAAGGTGACCAGATCATCAATATTTTGGATTAACTTCCCATGTTTCAAGGGTTTGTTATTAGCACATAGCATGCCTCTGGTTTTCCACTTAACCAGATGCTCCACGAACCGGTTCCGTACATATTCTGAATCCGTGATTATGACCAGTTCGTGGAGTTGATGTTGGACAGCAGTGAGGATGGCCAGATGCACAGCCATCAACTCTGCCACTTGACTACTTCGGGGACCAATCTTGTACCCAGCGGAGGGTTCTGGGGACTCATTCACCCATGCATTCCCTACGCCGGCCACAAGTTATTTTTCCCCGTTGTCAACATGGTAAGAGCATCCATCCACACAGACAGTGGGCATTGCCTCACACTTTTCTTCTTCAAAGACTTTGTGTGGGGAATTAAGGTATGCCTCCATGTTGTCCTTGATGTTTTAGACTTTCGTCCTCGAGACAGTTTTCTCTGGCACAATCATGCAAGTCAGCTAGACCTTGCGCACGGGGGCTCTTCTTGTTTTGGCCATATCAGACCTCCACAGGAAAGCCTTGCATTGACAGAATCCAGGATGTAATTCGGGAATTACTCACATTTCCGGCCCGGATTCTGTCACTTTGGAGATATTGCAGAAGCTGGTGTGGAGTCTCCACTATGATGTGCTCCCCCTGGATAAACAGGTGGTAATTCTTCAATGCCCACACCATTGCCAGGAGTGCCTTCTCACAGTCGTGGAATTTTTCCTCCATAGAGGATAAAGTTTTACTCTCGTAGGAGATTACTTTATTGACCTTGTCATGCTTTTGGTATAATACTACAGTCAAGCATGTATTAGAGAACCCTGTCTCCAAGAAAAACTCCTTGTTTCTGACCGGGTAAGCTAGGCAAGGTGCTTGTGAGAGGCTTCTTTTGAGCTGTCTTACTGCCTCGGATTGTTCTGGACCCCATTCCCACTTGACCCCCCCCCCTTCAAAAGATGAATCGGGGGTCTGGTGATCTCTGCGTAGCCCTCAATGAACTTTCTGCTGTAATTAGTCAGTCCAAGGAGGCTCCGTAGTTCCCGCAGAGTTGTGGGGTCCTTCAGTTTCTGGAGTGCTTCCACTTTCTTTTCCTGGGGACATAGGCCCTGAGGAGTGATCTCATGCCCCAAGAAATTAACACGGGTTCTACACCACTTTGCCTTCTGAAGGGAAAGTTTTGCTCCGGCGGCCCTCAACTGTGTCAGAACATAACGGATCTCCGCTATGTGTTCCTCAACAGTTGAGCTCTTGATGAGGACATCTACATAGGCCAGGTTACCCCTCTCACCCAGGTCGGGCATGGCCTTATGCAGAAAAATGTTGAACTCATTACTGGAGTTGAGGTATCCGAAGGGAGTCCGGGTCCATGTGTACTGCTGGCCCCCAAAGGTAAAAGCCAGCTTGTATTGGTCCTCCCTACTGACAGACACAGTCCAGTATCCATTGGTCAGGTCTATTGCAGTGAATACCTGTGACCCCTGGATCTGGGCCAGCCCTTGGTCAATGTAGGGAAGAGGCCATCGGGAAGTATGGACCCGTTTGTTGAGCTACCTAAGGTCGGCGCAGAGTCTCCACTGACCGTTTGGCTTTAATATCCCCAGCACCGGATTATTGAAGGTGCTGTGGACTGGACGGGTTATCCCACGGGACTCAAGGTTCTTAATTATTTCAGTAAGGGACTCCATTGATGCGAGAGGCAAGCGATATTGCTTCACAAACACTGGATTCATGCCAAGGTCCGTGGGAATTGTTGTGTGGATGTCGGTGAGACCACAGACATATGAGTCCACCGCAAAGAGATCTTGAAAATCCAAGAAAACTTGTTTCAGCTTTTGCTTCTGCTCCAGAGTCACACAGGCATCAGCTAGGTTGATTCCCTCTTCAACCATCTGCCTGAAGCCTGGAAAGACTCTGGTTTCTCTATCTCAGCGGCATCCTCCAGCTGGGTGGAGAAGTCCCCTGGTCAGAGTGCTGATTTGGACTGGTGGCTTCAGGTGGGAAATGCAGCCCTCATGGACCTGGAAAATCACCTCATCCCTCCTGAAGTTACAAGTCACATCTTCCTTACCATAAGGGCAGGAAGTGTACACCAGGAAGTTCCCCCCATGCCGGGTAAAGATCATGTCTGGTGTTGTATTGTCGTCACTGTCAAAACAGTCCTTGGGGATCGGTCCTAACAGTTAATTCCCTAAATCAATGGAAAAATGTCGATCATCAACCGCCATTCCAATAATGATGCCTGCGGCTAGAGTGATACTCTTTAAGACGCTGTTAGTCCAACGATGAGTTAATGCCATAAACATGCGACAAAGGTGATGATAGCCTCCTGGAACACGAGAGGCTTTTCCCATCTTTTGAACTCAACACCCGTAATTTTGGCAAAGGCTGACGTGATATGTCTCCAAGAAACGTGGCTCGCGAATACACCATGCGTAGAAGGTTTCGAAGTTGCAATAAATCCAGCGATTAGACAAAAAAAAGGCCGCCCAATGTCGGGCCAACTAGTTCTCATTAAAAGGTCATCCGGTATGAGAATCACATCAACATTAAACACCTCGCCGTTTCTACAGATAATTAGTGTAAGTTCAGTAAACCAGAGAGAGAAAAAGGAGCAAGTTATCTATCTCGTAAATGTTTACTGGAACTCAACACCAAAAACGCACCAAAAATTTGAAGACGACCTTTTAGAAGCAATAAATAATATCCTAAGCGATAACCCGGGAGTCCCGCTGATAGTGTGCAGAGATTTCAACCTGAAACTACTAGAAATTGACTTAGTAAAGTCTCCTAGGACATTCAAGGAAAGATACAAATGCGAATGCTGGCTTGACGAAATGGCGCATAGGAATTTGATAATGCAAAACGGAACAACTCGAGGAGATATCCCAGCAAAGCCAACATGGGAACGAGGAGGACAAAAATCAATATTAGATTACATCTTTGTCTCGAATAGTCTAGTCCAAGACATTGTTACACTGAATGTGTTTAAGTCATATAAAAGTGACCATAACAACGTGTCTATGGAATGGAAGATGGACATCCCAGTACTGCGGAAGCAATGGAGACAACCAGTCTCAGTGGTTCCGGGACAGAACAGACTACGTGTAAAGAATACCGACATAGTGGCAGTGACAAAATCTTTGCACCAACATCAGGAGTTGGGGTGGTGTAATCCGATTGAATACCAACAATTCCTAGAGATCTTCAAAACTAAAAAGATGACCACTCCGAATAGAGCCAGATACCAAAGGCACCAGTATGATCCTGAGGTTGCAACAAGAAAGAGAAAGTTAAGGAAGACCCTGAGAAGAATTGGCACTGCAAATCTGGGTGATGCAAGGAGCCTGATAAAAAAAAGCAAAGAATCGATACACTAATTCGCATAAACAGCATAGAGCCTTAATGGAGCAACGGGACGCCGAAAAAATGCTGAAGGCCCTAAATAAAAGGAACTCCAAGGGCTTTTGGGCCATAATAAATGAAGCAATGAACCCTGAAAAAGCGATAATATCAAATATGGTAACCGAAAATGAGTGGGAAAGGCATTATGCAAAGTTATTTGAATAAAAGTTAAACTCAAGTAACATAAAAGTAACATAAATTGCGAGTGGAGCCAGCCGTGGGAAATTGCAATAGATAAAGAAGACATCCGTACAACCATTATAAAAAGCAGCGCCTCACGTGCCGCAGGGCCTGATGTTTTATCAAACGCGGACCTGAAAGAGAACATCGAAGAGTGGGTGGATTTTTGTGACACCTTGTTTCAATTAATAATAAAAGTGTTAAGAAAGGAAGAAGGCATACTATGGCAAAAGGGAAAGTGCACACAGTTGCACTGTGAACAACTCTGAATCTAACAACGTGTATCTAATACCCAAGTCTTGTGTATATATGTAAAACCCAGGAACGTCAATAAGGTAAAACAGTATTACCAATATAGGAAAAGGGATGTGGGGTAAACACTTAGGACCTCCTTATGACTGAAAGGGAAGTCGGCAAACTCTTTACCCACTATGCTCTTACAGATACTGACAGCGCTAAACCCACGTAGCGGGCAAGCAAGGACAGATTCTGTGAACTGACAATCTGTAGAATACTGAATAAGGCAATTATAAACAGTACTCACGAGGACCGGAAAGACCACTTGAATGTCAGTACTCACGAAGACCGGAAAGACCACTTGGATGTCCGTATTCACGAGGACCGGAAAGACCACTCAAAAGTCAGTACTAACCCACAACCCTGTAAATCAAACAAGAACCCAGAAGGCAGTAAAGGCAAAGAGTGAGGATGACTAAATACCTAAACCCAAGTCAAAAGGCAAGAAGGAATAGTACAGTGTGGAAAACAAAAGATAATCACACAGGAGCTAGTTACAACGGCTTCCCACACCTAATAATAAAATAGGAAATAAATGTAAAAGTGTAAGGGAAAACATGGCATGGATCCCAATAGAAGGCAAGGATCAGGAGCAGTGAAAACGATATCAAAAGGGAAACTTTCCCACCCATCCATGGTGAAAGGGCAGGAAACTAAACCTGTAAAGGAAAGATTAATGCAACAAGTCTTTCAGTAGCAAAGGACAATTTCTAGGAAGCAGTGAACACAGGCAATTGGGCTACAGCAAAAGGAAAGCTCAGAGAAAGGCTACCTGCAGACAGAGAAAGGGAGAAAGGGATTTCCAAAAGGCAGAAATCAATTAGGCATACAAATACGAATTCCAGGACAAGGAACAAGAAACACTAACTGGAAACTGGGAACAAAAACTAGGAACCAGGAACAAGGGACCAGTCAGGACAGGAACGCTGCAACAATGACCAGCGCTGGACTGAAGCAAACTGAGGCTTTTAAAGCTGCTTAACGAGCACACCCCTCAGGCGTGTCGCCTGCTGCACCTGCAGCCACAGCCTATCCTCCACCCAGCCTTGTCCTGCAAGGGAGGAGGTGAGGCAGTGAGCCAGGCATTCTGGGAAGCATAGTCATTTGATTAAAGTAGCAGTAGCATGCTGGCTGCCAAAAACCTGGAATGGATCCGGAAGGGAAGTAATTTGGGAAATAAGGTTTTAGCGCTCCCAATTCATCGGGACACTGTAGCATAAGGTTGGGAGGAAATGTCCAGTAGGGAAGAAACCCCAAAACATGCCCCCAAGTGGCGGGAACGGGAGCGAAGGGAGCGAGCCGTGACACTATACCCCCTCCCACGGCCGACTCCAGGCGGCCGTTACTCGCACAAAACATCTTCTTTCCATGACAGGAGCGCTTTGTCTTCAGAAGTGGCACTGACGGAAACGACGAACCACGGGCAGAAGCAGAAGGACTGGAATGAATAGAATCAGGCCGCAGTCTATAAGAGCCATAGGCGGGTTTTCGGTGAGGAAGAGACTCATGGGTCGAAGAAAGGCATGAAGGACTTGCAGGACCCGAAACAGAGTTGGAAGGTCCAGGAAGCTTAGTCACTGGAAGAGGATATGCATACATCTTTGAGGAGAGAGGCAGGCTGGTGCTACATGCCTTAGACAACGGTAGAAGTTCTGTTAGCCTCACTGCCGAGAGTGGACACACAGGAGGTGAGGAAACAGCAGGTTTCAGGAAATGTTTATGTTCGGAAGAGGAAGGTGGCGGCTGAGGTAGAGGTTCGGATACTCTGTCATCCATCTGGGTAAAGGTTTGTGGTTGAAAGTGACAAAGATTCGCCTGCATAAGTTCCATGCCTTGGAGGTCTGGAGATCCAATGGGTTGTACGAGGCTGGCACTCCCGTTGACAGTCATGTAGCCAGTCAAGTAGCCACCTTGTTGCACGTGGGATACAACCGCAGGAACGTTTGGCATACTGATAGGAGTGTTAGACACAGTACTCGGAACATCAGGCATACTAGCACCCAACTGGCGCTGCAGCTGGAAGGCCGTGCCCGTCCCTTCCCTTAGGCTCATGTGGGATCCGGCAACAAAAGGGTTGTCAAGCGGTTGATCCAAACCGGACTCCAAACGCGGACCGTCCAGCCCGCTATCCTGGTCGGCTACTCGTTCGGTGACTGGGCCGTGGCGGATGGCATCCGTTTCTCTCTCGTAATACTCCAGGCAAGTCCAGCGGCCTCGCATGTAAGGCCCTCCCGAGTCGTGAGCCGGCTTGATGTTTCTGAAGAGAGAGCTGGCAGAAGTCTCAGGCTCAGATGTTGCATATTCGGGAGGCGCTGATGCTACAGTTAAGTAGTTGGGAGAATTGTTTTGTGTACAAGGCAGACATTCTGGTGATCCCCATGAAGCATAAGAAGGGCAAGATGGACGTTCATCAGTAAATGGTTGGGATTCAGGAGGAATCTCTGAAGCAGAAGAATATGCAGCAGGATCCGACAGTGTAGACAGGTACACTTCCGATATTGGCAGCGAGGCTGAGCAGGATACAGGTCTCTCATGAACTGAAGCCAAACTAGCAGTAGGCTCTGGGACCGAAGACATGCACTTAGAATGTACTACCGGAGGCTCCATGGCTGAAGGATAATCTGCTGGATGAGTCACTGTAGCCGAAGACAAACATGCCAGAGGAAATTCTGAGGCTGAGGGCATGCAAGCTGGAGTCGTCTTGTTAGCTGAAGACAAACTTGTCAAGGTCTTTGGCTCTGACTGCATACATGGTGAAGGCTCTTGGGTGACTGGCAGACATAGCACTTTTTTGTTGATCGAAGATACGTGTGCCAACGATGACTGCAGAGCTGTGGACAGGATTATTGAAGAGTCAATGGTAGTAGGAGGACAGTCTGAAGTCCCAGAAGTCGACAGACACACTTGTGGTTCAGGAATGGAAAGCCCCTTTAAGGCAGTTGACCCCTTGGCACCAGTAACCAAAGTCTGAGCTGTACCCCTGCCGTCCCTCTCCTTAGTGGATGACACAGAGTCTCTTCCTTTGTAGAAGTCAAAATCAACCAGAGGAATCACCATAGTAAAGTCTCTGTTAATCAGGATTTCGTCAATTGACCATTCCTCTGTCTTAACTTCTGAAGGTGGCAGATTATCAATCAACAGTTCAGGAATCGCTTGCCTGGTCCTTGTTTTAGTATACTGTGGAATGAGTCCATCAAAACAAGAATTATGTACTGTCTTTGATTGTTCATTGTGACAAAATTTGGCAGAAGGAGGAGTGAACACAGAGGTAGCATCGTTTTCTACATCAGCTTGAATGTTTACTTCAGTCTCAGCAGCTGGATCAAGGGCTGAACCTAAGCCTACAGTAATGACTGATTCTGTGTACGCAACCATTGTGGATTGTGTTTGGAATACAGAAGCATGTATGTGTTCAAACTCTGAATTATGACTGACTGCTACAGAGGAATTCTTAGGCAAAGGAGTGACTTGTAAATCTTCTACTAACAGCAATTCCTGACAAACGGTAGAACAATTGTCAGAATCTGTGCTCTGAATAAGTGCTGTACAAGAAAGAGGACTTTCACTCCCAATAGGTTTTTCATATTGACAAGTATCATGACCTACTAAAACCTCCTCACTCAGAGATTGAACAGTATGCACTTCATCAACGGATAAAGTTTGAGGTGTAGTCAGAAAAAATCGTAAAGTTTTATTCTCCTCTAGTAAACTGATGTATTCTCGTCTTAATTCCTCAAATTCAACTCTTAACATGCCCAGGCTTAACTGTACATCCCTATCAGTAGTCACAAGGGAAGGTATGGTGGCATCGGGGCTGGAACCTGCCCTAGTCATCTGGACTTGTACTGATTGTACATCGTCATTTACTGCTTGCAGGTCTTGTGATCTATACTCTCGCTTACCGACTTGGTCTGTGTTACCCTTAAGTAAACTACTGACATCAGACCTCTTGACATTAGGGACTACAGTAAGTACTTGTGCAGAGGAGTAAGCAGTTGGCTGAGGGCTGAAAACAGAAGTTATGTAATGAACCCCTTCCTTCTTTATGTTTGAATCATGAAACTGTTCAATCTGAGGTAAAGCACAACCGGAATCATGGGGTTCAACAACAGATGTACTCCTATTTAGTAAATCTAACAGTGTTTTATTTTCCGCTGCTAAGGCTTGTGCGGACATATCCGGATCAAAATTAAAAACAGAATTAGGATCAGGCAATGTATGATGGGCCAGGCGATGGGTATAATATTTTGCACGTAAATACCCATTCGTGTCAAGGAGTTCATTTAAGTCTGGATCAGTGTTTTGATTATCACAGGCAAACGTAGTCAAAACTTTCTGTACACATTTTTTAGTAGCCTTGCTACCCTTCTTTCTTGATCTGGCCGTATACAAACGGGAAGAAGGGCTGGTCATTCTGTTAAGAAAGGAAGAAGGCATACTATGGCAAAAGGGAAAGTGCACACAGTTGCACTGTGAACAACTCTGAATCTAACAACGTGTATCTAATACCCAAGTCTTGTGTATATATGTAAAACCCAGGAACGTCAATAAGGTAAAACAGTATTACCAATATAGGAAAAGGGATGTGGGGTAAACACTTAGGACCTCCTTATGACTGAAAGGGAAGTCGGCAAACTCTTTACCCACTATGCTCTTACAGATACTGACAGCGCTAAACCCACGTAGCGGGCAAGCAAGGACAGATTCTGTGAACTGACAATCTGTAGAATACTGAATAAGGCAATTATAAACAGTACTCACGAGGACCGGAAAGACCACTTGAATGTCAGTACTCACGAAGACCGGAAAGACCACTTGGATGTCCGTATTCACGAGGACCGGAAAGACCACTCAAAAGTCAGTACTAACCCACAACCCTGTAAATCAAACAAGAACCCAGAAGGCAGTAAAGGCAAAGAGTGAGGATGACTAAATACCTAAACCCAAGTCAAAAGGCAAGAAGGAATAGTACAGTGTGGAAAACAAAAGATAATCACACAGGAGCTAGTTACAACGGCTTCCCACACCTAATAATAAAATAGGAAATAAATGTAAAAGTGTAAGGGAAAACATGGCATGGATCCCAATAGAAGGCAAGGATCAGGAGCAGTGAAAACGATATCAAAAGGGAAACTTTCCCACCCATCCATGGTGAAAGGGCAGGAAACTAAACCTGTAAAGGAAAGATTAATGCAACAAGTCTTTCAGTAGCAAAGGACAATTTCTAGGAAGCAGTGAACACAGGCAATTGGGCTACAGCAAAAGGAAAGCTCAGAGAAAGGCTGCCTGCAGACAGAGAAAGGGAGAAAGGGATTTCCAAAAGGCAGAAATCAATTAGGCATACAAATACGAATTCCAGGACAAGGAACAAGAAACACTAACTGGAAACTGGGAACAAAAACTAGGAACCAGGAACAAGGGACCAGTCAGGACAGGAACGCTGCAACAATGACCAGCGCTGGACTGAAGCAAACTGAGGCTTTTAAAGCTGCTTAACGAGCACACCCCTCAGGCGTGTCGCCTGCTGCACCTGCAGCCACAGGTGTTGCCTATCCTCCACCCAGCCTTGTCCTGCAAGGGAGGAGGTGAGGCAGTGAGCCAGGCATTCTGGGAAGCATAGTCATTTGATTAAAGTAGCAGTAGCATGCTGGCTGCCAAAAACCTGGAATGGATCCGGAAGGGAAGTAATTTGGGAAATAAGGTTTTAGCGCTCCCAATTCATCGGGACACTGTAGCATAAGGTTGGGAGGAAATGTCCAGTAGGGAAGAAACCCCAAAACATGCCCCCAAGTGGCGGGAACGGGAGCGAAGGGAGCGAGCCGTGACAAAAAGAAGGTCGGGTTCCATCCACATGGAAATCCGGAATAATCGTCCCTATCTTCAAGAAAGGAATCCGCACTGACCCTGCAAATTATCAGCCAATAGCCCTGCTCGGCTCGACGTAGTAGGTAAAGTGTTTGCATCGCAATTACTTGCACAACTCTCCACATGGATTCGGAAAGAGAAGATCTACGACGACCGTCAGACTGGGTTCGTTAAAGGTATAGGCTGTGGTGCGAATCTGTTAATCCTGAACCTACTAAAAATCGAGGCAATTAGAACTGGCCAAAAAACATATCTTGCATTCATTGATATGGCAAATGCGTTCGATGGGGTGGACAGAGAAACCCTTTGGAGCAATCTTATGAAAAGGGGATGTAGCAAGAGCCTGATCCAAGCCATTAAAGAGCTATACTCGGACACTTATATCCAAGTCCGCTTGGACAGTGAAGGAAATCTAACGAACCCCATAGCAACAAAGCGAGGAGTAAAACAAGGGTGCCCATTAGGAGCAACTCTTTTCAACTTCTACATATCAGAAGTTGGTTCCGCCCTATCAAATGTAGTGTCCTTTTCCACCGAGGATCAATGGAATCGAGATAAATGATATCATGTATGCAGATGACATGGTGATTTTAGATCGTACACCAATTGGCCTTCAACAAAAATTGTCAGCGTTAAGAACTTTCCTAGAAGACCTGGGACTGGAGATCAACGCGGCCAAATCTGAAATCCTGATACTTGAAAACAAAAAAGGAAGAAAATCCAACAATTTCAGACAAGGCTGGTCGATCAGAGAGAAAAAGCTGAATAAAGTACCTCATACAAGGTACCTAGGAACAATCATCAGCTCTAGTATTAATGATGAGCCGATGACCAAAAAGCTCTTGAACAGCTGTAAACAACTGATTTCACAAGCCATCATAATTCAAAAAAGGTATGGGAAATTCTCTATTGATCCAGTAAGGAAATTTTACCAGAGTAAAGTATCTCCGATCTTAACCTACGGTGCAGAGAACATGTTCGGGTGCGACCATAAACTATGGTCGCGATGTGAAGGATTATTCTGGAAGAAAGTTCTTCAGATTCCACAAAGTACGCCCACGGCCAATGTACTATACGAAGTAGGGATCACAACACTTAATGTGAGAATCACATGGAATAAGTTGGCATTGTTTAGGAAACTATACGAAGACGCAAACCTCCCTCCTCTTAAAATCTTGGTTGTAGAGAAGACGCAAAGAAAATCAGCATTAAACGAATGGAAACTATAATGTAAAGGGATCCTAAACCAATTAGGAATGGATGAGCGATTGCTATGGTACAATCCAAATTTAGTAAAAAGGAAATTGTTGGATCTCGATTGGATTGACATAGGAGAGAAAAGATCAGCACATAAATCCATGCAAAATGCACCACCTGAAGCGAAAAAATGCGACACACTCCCAAAATATCTAACGTTATCACCCTGTAGCCGTTTGAGAAGGTTGTTCCTAAAGTTCCCTTTGAACATCTTTGAAACTAAAGATGTTTTAAGACACCGACGGATGATCCCTGAAAGTAATGTAAAGTGCAGACTCTGAAAATGCAGATGAAGACTTAAAACATCTCGTATTGTCTTGTACGGAACTGAGGGTACAACGCGAGAACTGTTTGAGGAAGGTGAAGAGTTCATTCCAGTCGTATAACTGAGAATGGTGGAAACATCTTCACATTGCCGAAAGTAAAGCGCTGATGATTGGCACGATGAGACTCTTGGAGCATATTCAAATCCAATTAGAGAAAAGTCCTTATATTTGAATAGTGATGCTCGAGATTAAGAGGGAAAGGAGCTTTAAAGACCAAATGGAAGGACTTGAGTCACTTATTAGTGTAATATTGAGTAGCATGAATTGAACATTTTAAATGGTAAAAAGTAGGGCAAAAAGTGACAAATAGTTTTGTCTGTTTTGTTCTATTTTCTTTTCTTTTATTTTTTTTTGTGTTTTTTTTTTCTCCCTTTTACAATTTAAAAAAGTTTGTATAAACTAAATGAAATAAAAAAAAATAAGTTGCTGTTATCCACCTCTATTGGAATGGTGTGATGTTTTATATTGACTAATGGTGTTGGGTTTACCCCCAAACCTTGCTGTTGGAGAGAAGCATTTAGATGAATATAAGCATCGGGGTTTTTCAATTTTTGTCCTCTTTTAACTTTCACTTCCAGGGAGAATTGTCGGGTCCTTTCTGGGATGGTGACTTCCTCTCCAATCTGAATTTCAACTGCATAAGGCAGCAGTTGAGCTGACCTAAATGCTTTTGCTTGGTCATCAAAGCCCATGGGATTATCCGCTAATCGGGACCAAGCTTTGATGTTTATTAGGTCCAAACTAATGTCGAAGCGATTGAGAATATCACTGCCTAAGTAAAAGGGGGCAGTGACGTCTCGCACGACCCAACAATTATGGACTATGCTCTTGTTGCCAATGGAGATTTTGAGCATACAGCTTGGCAGGAGATGTTTGGAATTGGGTGCTTCCAGGTCAATTTCCCATTTGTCTATCAGTTTGAATGTGGGAATGGCTGGATCTTTTGGGAGTTGGCAGAACATGGCTTCGCTGATGAAGCTCTTACCATTGTTCACACACACTCGGGCGAGAACAGAGTTCTTATCTTCATTTAACTGAACAGGGGTGAACAACTGCTCTCCAATTTGCTGAATATCAGCCAGACTCTGAGCTGATTTCACCTCTTTCTGGACTAAAGGAGTGGGAATGTCTGATTGTGGATTGGTAAAGAATTGCAGAGTCTTTCCTTCCAGTGTGGAATACCACCTTAAACTGGAAGGAAGGTTGATTTTCAGAAATAGAGAGGACCACCCATCACTAGTTTGTTGTCCTACTGCTATTACTGTCACGTCTGGAATTTGGTTGTTCTGTCTATTAGGGGTGACAACCTTCTCTGGAGGTCATTCCCTAGTAAACAGGGGGTGCCCTCTGGAGTCACTACTATGACCGGGTGTTTCATCTTGTGTCGCCCAATTTTAATGTCCAAATCCACAGTCCGCTCGATGGGAATTTCCTTCCCGTCAAAGTTCTGAAGTTGTCCAGGAAGAGAGGTGAGAGTAATTTGGTAATTCTCCTCCCTTCCTGAATTTAGTTCATCAAAGGCCTTTCTGGACAGAAGGGTAGCTTGGTATCCAGTGTCCACCAGTGCCAGAATTGTACCCTGCCCCTGTACTTGAACCGGGGCAAAGTATCTTCCCTCCTTCTCTGCAAGGGGGCACAGATAATAAACATTTTTGGACAACTGGTGGGCTAATTTTCTGGTTTTGTACATGGAGAGAGAAGAGATTTGGGCAGAATTCTGTGGAGAGTCTTGGGAGTCTGAAAGAAAAAGTTGGCAACTAGAGATAGGAGAGGTTTTGAGTTCCCCTGGTTCCGGTTCTGGGCCCCCCCCCTTTTTGGAGGCAGTCACCAGGATGGGTTTGAACCAGGGGATTTTGATGTTGTTGGTTCTGGGATGGGATGATGGGCGGCGCTAGCTCAGTCCCCACATCTACCCATTCTGGATGTGAATCCCTTGGGATCCATTTTTCTTTGGGAGGAGTTCCCCCATCTCTGAAGGAGAAGATCCTTTTCCCAGGACCTTCTGAGGATCCCTCTCCTTCAAATTGGAAGATCTGTACCTCCTCCTCAAAATGGGTCTGTTTGGGTTCTTTGTTTCTCCTACCCGCCCCCTCTGCTCCTTGGGTTGCAGGCTTTCAGGGGCAGGAGATTTTCTTTCCGGTTCCTGGGTTTCCAGGGGCTCTTTACAAGTGGGGAAGGAAGCTTCCTCCAGGGCTTTACACCCCCTTTCCCCTTGTGCCTCCTCCCTGGGAACCGGTGGTTTGTCGGGGTGCTGCCCCCGTCATTGTTCTGGAGCACCAGTTCCAGAGTTTGGGGCATTCTGCCCTGGCATGCTCATCGGAGGGTTCTGTTGAGCCCTCAACATGCGACCCAGATCCTGTGCCATATTTTGGACCTGGCGCTCAAGCTGTGAAACCCACTCAGGCTGATACAGGGTTCTGTTTTCTTTCCTGGGCTGATCCTGGGAAGGGTAGCTATCCCTTCTCTGGTAGTACTCTGGGTTGGGAAGATTTGGGTACCCCTCCACCCTTGGTCTTCCCTCTCCCGGATTAGGTGGTCTGGGCTCAGGGAAGTGGAGAAAGAAGGATGGATGATTTTGGGGTTGGAAATTTTGTGGATACCTGGGAAAAAGTTCTGCCCAGGATTTGGTGAATTTCTGTCCTCCTAGGGGAAGTTAGGCGGGAAGTTCCCTGGGTTAGGTGCTTGGTTGGATCCCCCCCCCCCTTAGGCTGGAGGAGTCCACACATAACCCAGGATGGGTCAGTTTACCTTGTAGCGGGGACTTACATAGTCAGGGGAGTGAGGGACCCCGTTTGTGGGACTACCTCCTTGACTCCCTGTCTGTGACTGGCCCGAGGACCTTCTGGGCTTGGAATTATTCGGTGCAGGCAGGTTTTTAGGCCCCCCCATCTCCAAATCTAAAATGGGGGCAACCTTTACCTCTGCCACCTTGGCAGCAGCAGGGGTGCTGGTCGGTTTGGGGTTTTTCTGAACATTTATTTTTATTTTCTATGGGCTTCTGCACCTGATAGATTCGGGTGGCCTGTTCAATGACCCAGTCTAGTAACCTTTTCTCATGAAAATCTCTCACTAGCTGGGTCATGATGTATTTGGGTAAGGCATGGAAAAACGTATTTACAAATTCTTTACTGTCCGTGAGCACCCTTTTGGTAATCTGCGCAAATGCACGCTTCAACTCCTGCACAAATCCTTGTGGGGCCTGATCCTCCCCACATTGCAAATTGTAAGCTGCCTTGCAAGCCTCTTGGGGATTTCTATGAACAGAAAAGTGCCTTAAGATGGCCACCCTATATGTGGACCATCTTGAATGGTTTTGGTCCTCCAGCCCTGCAAAGAAACTGGAGTGTTCTAGGGAGAATGTCCATTTTACGTACTGAATGCAGCTACTGCTGTCTTTCAAATGGAAAGTCTCCATCATTTGCTCAAAGAGCTCCAAGGGTTCCCAAACAGAATACTTGGAGTTCTTATGATAAGGAGTGATGACACACCTTTTTGCTTTGATCTGTTTTAAGGGGTCCTTAAGCAAGGCCCTTTTTTCCTTATTGGCCTTCTTGGTTCAGGTAACCCTGGTCCATTCATTCTCTGACTCAGAGGCACTGCTCCCAGAGGTGCCCGTCTGATCTTCCAGGTTTTCCCAGATTCTGCGAGCCTGGGAATGGCTGGCAGAATGTGGGGACCTAGTCTCCTGTGTCCTGGGACGCTCAGAGGAGTCTTCTGATTCCTCCTTGCTCCCAGGATTTGATGGGTACCCCCCCCACTGACCTAACTAGGCAGAGGTTTTCAGGATGCCCTTAGTGGGCCTACTTTCCCGGGGTTCCCCACTAAACTTCACAGTACTTGGGTGCCCATACCCAGATGCCCGCCCATCCATGCCTGCAAAGTACTGGTCCATGAGTCCCATATTTCTGACTGGATAGTAATCGGCCATCCCCGTGGCCCTGGGCTCATGTACACCAGGGGACATGGGGGTGGCAGAGTCCAGGGACTGGGAGAGATGGAGGCCTCTGGTACTAGGGCTCCTGAGGTTATGCTCAGGTGTTTCTCTTTCCCAGCGAACCTCATCTCTATCAGCCCCTGCTCCCTGTTGCCATGCAAGAGCCTGTGCTTTCAGTTCCTCAATCAAGGCCTTACTAGACTCTATCAGCCTCTCCTGCATGACTACCTGTTGCTGGAGCCTATCATTGTGCTGACAGAGAGCTTCATTTTCTCTCTGTGCTTCCTGGTTGGTCCTGGAGTACTGGTCCAGTCTTTGCTGCAGGAGGGTTACCTCCTGAGTCCTGTCCCTACTGGCCTGTTCCTTTCTTGCCAGAGCCTCTTCCACCCTCCTGGTGTGCTCCAACATGTTTTGATGCTCTTTTTGGAGGTCGCCCAGTCCCTGGAGGGCCAGGTGATTTTCTTCCAGTTTCCTTTTTAAGTGACAGACTTCCTGGCCTAAGGTGTCCCTTTCCTGAGTAAGAGCCTGCCTCTGCACCGCCAGGTCGTCCCTCGGCCTTTGAAGGGCACCAGCTTTCTGGCGCTCTTCCTCAAATTCTGCCTGTGTGTCCAGGTCTTTCAGAAATAATTTGTTGCTCTCTGCCTTTTCTCTATCTAGGTGGCTTTGCAGGGTGACTACCTGCTCTGCACACGCCCTGTTGAAATCCAGTTGTTGCTCCAGCTTTTTCTGGCTCTACAGTAGGGAGTCCAAACCTTCTTGGTACTCCTTCTGCAAGGCCAGAATTCTGGTATCCTGGTCTGCCCTTTCCTGTTGCAGGATACCCATATCCTCTTTGATTTTAACCAAATACTGCCTACTTTCGTTTTCTGACTCCTGGCTCCTCTGCAGCTTCTGCTCAGACGATTCCAGATCAGATTGGGCCTTCTCTAATGCCATCAGTTGCCTACTTGTCAGATCTTGGCCTTCAGCACATTTGTCCTGTATGGCTCCCATATATAAATATAAATATGCCACTACCCTGGCAACCTTGTTGTGCTCATCCTTGGTCTTGGGGCCATATATAGTTCACTCAGGGCCACATGTAAGGGACCCTGATCTCTCCAGATATCTAACCCAGTTGCAGTGACCTGTTGTGTGATCGCCTGCAACCATGCATTCTGGTCCTGCTCAGTCCATTCACCTCTCACAAACAATGTATGCAAAAGGTGCTCTCTAGCTATCTTGATATCTACCAATGTCGCCATTCTGGAAATTGATTTCCTTCCTGACTTGCAGAAGTTTCTTATTTTATTTTCCAAAACAGACAGTTTCCTGAGAGTGTTCCTTTTTGAGGGGTGCTTTTACAGTGTAGCACAGCGTAGTAGCCCAACAGGATTTATGTATCCTGTCAGTTAGCACACTGTATTAAGCTGCACAAGTGGTAGTCTAATCCATAAGTCCCGGCTACCGAGCTCCCAATCTGTTAGTTACTTCAATGCAGCACTCCAACTAAGTCATTGCCTAGTCTGGGATGCCCAATGGAAGCCCTTATTTATATATTTTTATGTCAAAGTTCTTTAAATCTGTATGATGAACCCTTATATAACGCCCCTCTCTTTGAATCCCCCTGACGTCACTGAGCTAAGAAGTAGGTTTGTTTTGCAAATTAAAAGATTTATTTGAAAAAATTAAACAATATTTATATCACAATTTTATGAATAAAATAATATCGGTATAGCACACTTATGAATATGGACGGTAATCAACAAGGGGTAATATTACAAAATCAACAATCTCTTTAATCACTTAGGAGTATGAATATGGAGGATACAGTAGCAGATAATACTTTGTGATTCCAGGAAATGCAATAATGGGAAAGAATGCAACACAGAAATAGACTCAATATGATTTCAATCAAAAGATAATATGGTCACTTTTTCCCCTGTGACCACTCACTCCCCCCCTATGCAATATGAAGAGATGGAAATGAGGGCACACATGTTTCAGGAATACAATCAAGAAGGCAGTTCGAGCAAGTTTAGAGAAACCGGTATGATTTTAAAACAGGCAAAAATACTTTTGAATGTGAAAGTGAAAATATGCTAAATTGATTTTAATTTACTAAAGGAAATTCAGCACTAGTGAGAATTACTTTAGATAGGTTCAGGTCAACACTAGCAATGATTCATGAATGATTATCAAATTGAAAACGAAATTCAGTAGTTGCAAACAAGAAACAAGTGTTGAAATTGAGCTAGATTGCAATTCGCAGCACTTTTTCCGCATGCATGGAACGCGATTACGGAAAAACGATAATGAATGTCGTTTTAGGTCCGTTGGAAAGCTTAGGATCTTAGCTTTA
This sequence comes from Ambystoma mexicanum, assembly GCF_040938575.1. NCBI lineage: Eukaryota > Metazoa > Chordata > Amphibia > Caudata > Ambystomatidae > Ambystoma > Ambystoma mexicanum. The sequence continues at coordinate 1,127,542,717 of NC_090929.1, read as the reverse complement.
AAATGACAGTTAAATTTCAGTTCTAGGACGTGCGGTTGAAAGGTTACGGAGGTTTTTGTGGAAGTAGATTTTCAGAAATAAAGTCAAGATTTGAAAATGACAGATCGCGCTTTACAGATTTGGAATCAACAGGATGGATGCTAGATTCTATAATGCAGTTCAGGACAGGTTAAAATGGATGGAAGAGGATTACTTTAAAGTAAGAGATTGGTTATGGACAGTTCTAGACTAGATACTCACTCCTAGGCTTTAGAATGGAGTGGCCCTCGTCAAATATCTGGTCAAGGGTTTGGCTTCACTCGCCACCGGACAGGTCTCAGGCACCCTGGTCTGCACAGCGGTCTGCGGCCTCTTGAACTGGATCTGACGGGTCTGGATTACAGACCTGCTATCTGGGTTCCAGCACAGGGTTCTTAGCTAGACACAAACAGCTCAGCCTGGCTGTTGGATTTTGCGATGCCCCTGGGAAGTTTAGGCGTTAGAATCAGGTTGCAAAAGATTCTGAGACCTGCTGAAAAGGGTTCAGCTTTTGGGTTAGGCCTCTGCTTCAGGGTTCTAGAGCTTGGTTCTAGAGTCTGGTCTTTGGATCTATCTGGATTCTGGAGTCTTCCGGCAGGGTGCTGCGCCAAGAATAGTTGAGTAATGGAAAAGAGTATGTTCCTCATCTGTCCTAGATGTCCTTATTTATGTGTTTCCAAAGTGGGTGCCCAACCCTCTAAGGATTTAATAGGTTAGAGAATTCCCTGTCCCCTGACTGGAGAAAGGATCAGCGTGTCAGAATGAGTCATAGTGATGCTCTGTTTATGGCTTAACTGAAATCCCTCCCCTTTGCTTTTTCATAGAAACTCTATTTTCCCCAAAAGACATCTTTCCCAGATACACAAGTTGTTCATAATACATATACACATCACAGATTAATTAAGGCATGTCTCTGTTCAAGTCCCATGTTCCTACGAGCTTGGGATCAGAAATGACAACATTTTGCGCTTTTGGTGGGTTTCCCAATGTTCATTCTGCTCCAAATTTGATACATGCATATCCTCTCTGAGCATATTACTGTAATTTCTTATGTTCATAGCAAAAACACTGCAGCTGCAATATTAATAATTCTGGTGTTTGGTCTCAGAACATCACACGGCGTCCAGCTTAGTCTTAAATCGTGAGGGAATTTTTCATTTTAAGAACCTCAAAATTTCATATTTTTGTCAGCTTGGTACACTTTGTTATAAGCATTTTTATAAAACATACATTTGCTTTCAATTCACACAATGGTTTGTCTCCGCCTCCAGGATCTGGCTGCCTCCGAGGTCACATGTCCTGTCTCTCCCAGAGCAGTTGTTGACCAGTTACACCCGAATTTAGCATATTCTATTCCGTTTGAAAGACTCTATTGTCCCTTTCTCCTGCCAGCAGAGGAATCCCCTCCCCATTTGATTAACATGGCCATGCAACATCCTCCATGTTGGTGGGAAGGCCCAAGGTGTGAAGGGTTCTCAGAAAAAGAAAGCCTCTTTAAAGTTTTAACTAAATCAGATTACCTTCTGGTCAATTGCAACATAGTTCCTTGTAAAAAAAAAAAGTACATTCATACATTTAAAATAAGCAACATATCTTTAAATCCAGTCTTGTTCCACATTAAATCAATGTGTGGCACTCTATATGGCATTTTGAGGGAATTCTTTTCTTTGGCATATTTAACTTCTGAAACACCAGTTCTCCTGTTAGAATTATAAATCGCCAGCACCTGACAGAGGCGAGTAATGGTACTACACCCATTTTGACAGCTATCTTTCCATCAGTATCTTTAAAAGGGGATTTTGCTCTGAAAGCATATGATTCCTGCTGATATTGTATTGATGTGGATTCTTGCAGTAGATTAATGTGGAAGACCCAACAAGAAGGTTGGATCTTTTTGGTGGTTTTGTGAGCCATGATTTTAGCACATTTTTGACACTCAAACGGATTCCCAAACAGCTCTGTATTTCTTTTGGCAATCAGCATTGCTATTTCCAAGTGGTTTCAGGATGCTTGGTGCATAGCTAAATGGTGGTTTTGGCCAGTGATCTCCTGTGCTCACTAAGATAGGCAAAAGTGGATCTTGGCCTGTTTTTCAGGTTTTCACTGCGCATTTTCTGGTGAATTTTGAGCAAGCAGCATGCTTTGCAGTGGCCATTCTGATGTTTCTGCTGCCAGCAATGCACAGTGATGTTGCAGGGCTTGGATAAGTGGGTTGATACATCCCACAGCCAAGTCACAGAAAATATCCTAAAAAACACTCTGCATTCGGCTGAAACAGCAGGATGCATCCTTGCACAATGGACTCTTCTGAAGCGCAACGACTGGCTGAAAAATTCAGGATTTAAGCCAGAGACACAGGCTTCGCTCTTCAATAAGCTGGTGGAAGATTCTGCTCTTTTTGTTAAGGCGGTCGATGAGGCAGTGGAAACTGCTAAAAAAAAAGAGCACACAACTCTCAAATCACTTAAACAGATCTCAGCCAAACACGTTGTCCAACGAGGGGCATTTAATACCCACTGATCCATTCGCAGGCATTCTTTCTCCCGTTTCTCCCAGGGGCAGTATGGGTCAGGAGGAGCCCCTTGGTTTTCCGGCCACGGTACCTCCATTGGTTTCCAATCCCCCACAACAGCAGGGATTTCAACGTGGGAAGGGTAGAGGGAGAAACTCTGCAGACCATCAGCAAATCCTGCTGGAAATTGTCCAGATCTGTCTAGACAAGGGAGCGATCGAGGTCATCCCTTATCGTAAGGTAAACAAGCGTGTTTATTCAATATACTTCCTTGTACCCTGAAAAGATCTAACCATGCACCCTGTCTTAGATCTGCGTCCTGCAAACAAATGTCAAAACTCAAATGTTCAGGATGACAACTCTTCAGGAAGTAATCCCACTGTTGCAATAGTGGGATTACATGGCTACATTCAATATGAAAGATGCATACTTTCATAATTTCATTGTTGCCAGCGCACAGAAAGTGCCTCAAGTTTAAGATAGAGAACACTCACTAACAGTTCAAGGTGCTCTCATTCTGCATTGCTTCAGACCTAAGGCTGTTTACAAAGCAACTGCTCACCTGCGCAGGCAGACCCTCCCAGTGTATCCTTATCTCGAGAACTGGCTCATAACCAGACACTTGTATGGCACGTGTCTGGAGAACACCCAGAAGACACTAGATCTCCTTTTCAATCTGGGATTCTCAACGAGAAAGTCCCAGTCTGATCCCCAGTCAAGTCAAACAGTTTCTGGGGGCACTAATTCGGCAGAAGACAGCCTTTCCTTCCCCTCCAACAAGAGGGTTCAAAACATGTTGTTCCAGATCCCTCACTATGTAGCCAGTCGCAGAATAACCGTATGCAAAGCCATGTGGCTATTGGGGATGATAGCATCTTGCATCTTTCTGGTTTCACTCGCCCGTTTGCGCATGCACCCCATGCAGGAGTCACTGTCGAGCCAATGGTTTCAGGCAAGCAGTCAGTGGGACAATCTAGTGGTTGTCTTGACAGCCCTCGTTCAGTCTCTGCAGTGGTGGTCAAAGGAAAACCTTCTGAAGGGGAAACCCTTTACTACTCCCGCAGTAGAAGCCACTCTCAGCCCAGACTCATCCCTTTCAGGATGAGGAGCACACCTTCTATAACAGACAGTGCACAGCATGTGGTCTCCATCAGTAGCTTCCAAATGCATCAAACTGTTGGAACTACTGGTGGTGTTCAAAGCATTGAAAGCATTCCAGGCACATTTATAGGGGAAGACAGTTCTTGTCCTCAGAGACAGCACCACAGCCATGTACTATCTGAACAAACAGGGGGGCACTCACTCTCCAGGGCTATCCAAACTGTCCCAAAACATTTGGAAGTGGGCACTCAAACCCAACATGTTCCTACTATCTCACCATGTTCCAGGGGAACACAATCTTCTGGCAGACATGCTCAGAAGACACTTGCACCTACACATACAGCACAAGTAGCATTTACAAGAACATATTCTACTCAACGTCTTCGCAGAGTGGGGTTATCCAGATATCGACTTGTTTGCGACTCTGGAGAACACCCAATGCCTACATTACGTCTCCAAGTACCCGCAGAGGCGGTCCAAAGGGAACGGTCGCGGGATAACATGGTCCGGGAGATTTGCCTATGCTTCCCCCTGCTTCCTCTTCTCAACCGGATAGTACACAAGATGCACCGTAACAAGTAACAATGATCGTGGTGAAAACAATTTGAGCTTAACAGCCAATGTTCTCTCATCTCATGAGAATGTCAGTCTCCCCTCCCAGGAAATTGCACTGCCCATACAACATACTGTCAGAAGACCTAGGGAAAATACTGCATCTTCAACTACCTTAAAGATGTATAGACATATTTAAAGAGGCACGTAAGCATAACACCAGGCACTGTTACTGCAATGAGTGGAAAGGTTTTGTCATTTGGTGCAGATCTAAAAACATCAACCCTATTTACTGTTCACCTAAAGATATAGGGCCTCATTACGAGGCTGGTGGTAGCCGTGCCTGTAGTAAAGGCACGGCTGCCGCCGGTATCCATTTTTTTCCGGCACCCATGAATTGGCAATTACCGGGTCATGCCGAGTATGGCGGACCCAGTAATTGCCAATTCGTGGGTGCTGGTAATGACGGACTCCCCATACCCATTCGGCCCCATAGGGTTGAATGGGAATGGGACGTTGGATGCACCGGCACCATTCTGAGTGTTGCCTGTGCATCCGACGTGCTGTGCTCGCGGGTGCCGCTCTGCTTGCCAGGTCAGACCTGGCGGGCTGACAGGCGCCCGTGAGCACAGCTCGTAGTATGGTGTTCCGGGAACTACGGTACCAGCATGCTTACCGGTACCGTAGTTCCCGGACCGCCATGCTTGTAATGAGGCCCATAGTTTTTTTATCTAACACACCTATTCGACTCAGGACTTGTTTTCAACTCTCTAAAGGTATATCACTGCCCTCTCTGTGTATACCACATCTCAGCGCCAGTTTCATGGTGGAATATTCCTGTAATAAAGGCTTACGCAGAAGGGATACAAAGACTTCACCCTGCTATTTCCAACCAAACTCCCGGATCGGACTTGAATGTTGTTTTCAAAAGATTAATGGGACCTCCTTTTGAGCCAATGCATAACGGTAGTCTTAATGCCCTCACCAATAAGACTGCTTTCCTAGTGGCCATTACCTCTATAAGGAGAGTTAGTGAACTGCAGGCTCGCTCAGTTCAGGACCCATTTGTGACTTCACAAAGATAAGGTGGTATTGCGCACCCATGTGTTGCACCTAAATTCCTATCTAAGTTCCATGTGAATCAATAGAAATGCCTACTTTCTTTCAGAACCCAACTAACTCAGCTAAAAGAAGCCTCCATAGACTAGATGTTGGGAGAGCAGTGGTATGCTACCTTGAAAAGACTAAACCACTAAGAAAGACAAACCCGTTCTTTGTCTCTGTGGCAGCCGAAAGAGAAGGGGGGCCTGTCTCTAAATCAGCTAATTTCAAATGAATTGTTAATGCATCACACTGTTTATATTATTGCCAAGAGAGACTTGCCCTTTACGCCAAGACCTCACTCGGCCTGAGGCACAGGGGCTACTATAGCCTTTATTGCAAATGTTCCTCTAGATTCTGTCTGCAAAGCAGCAACCTGGAATTCTGTTCACACTTTCACTCAACACTACTGCTTAGACACACACTCCAAGTCTGATTCTCAGGTGGGACAAGTGGTGCTAAAACATCTTTGCTACTGTTCCTTCACACATCCCACCACCATCTCCTGGTACTGCTCGCTAATCTATGCACAGCATGTGATTCTAAGCAGTTTCACAGACATCCGAAGACATACATTTCTCACCGTAATCACATTTCTGATGATTGTATCTGCTTAGATTCACATGCACCCACCCTTACCCCCTCTTGGAGTAGAAGGAACATAGACAATTTACACCATCTTTCTTCTGTACTCTCACATTCTGTAAGGCTCCCTCATGGCAGAACAAAAACAACCGGTGGGACCTCGACGCATGAAGGATTTTGGGTACACTGCACGTCACGTTGGGAACACGTTGGGGCACGTCATTATCATCATCAAGTTTATTTGGATTTGCATTTAAAAAAAACAATCCATAAAGTCATTACAAAAGTTCAAGTTCAATTCATTGATCAATATATAAAAACTCATTGGCGATATATCAAGCAGTCGTTTCTTATGACAAAGTGCTATTTTTAAGTACGAGAGTAACGACCAGCCCACTTGTTAGGGATAGTGTTACAGTCACGCCCATCTCAACGTCTCTTTTCAATCCCCGAAAGAAAGATGCAATACTCTGTGATTACCACTAGAGGTCAGATTATATGCAAAGCATGTGAATCTAAGAAGATATAATCAGAAATACGATTACGGTGAGTAATGTATGTCATATTTCTGAGGCTTGTGGATCTGCTTTGAATCACATGCTTTGTATGGGTCATCTAGTGGTTGGTGCGGAGTATTACAAAGCTTGTTTTTGATTTTGAAAAAACGATGGTGCATTTCTATAATATCCCTATCGTAACATGTGCTGTACACCTGATCTTCATGCGTTGACGTACTCCGTTTTTTTTCTCGGGTTGGTCGTATTTTGCAGATTTTTGAGAAATATTACATGTGCTCATGTTTCGAGCATAATTCTTATTTATATTTCCTATCTATTAGTCGTTATTACCACTTTTGGATTCGGCACTCAATGATTGGCAGCTGGCGCTCAGTGGCAAAGGAAATTGGCGTTCAACAGCCTTCAGCAACAGACTTTGACCTTCACGGTAGGGAGAGTAGGGGAAAACACTTGCACATCCGTAGTTTAGGAGAATGCCTCCACAGGTTTCCCTTTTAATAATTATCTCGCTGTCCTCGGCTTTGGTGCTGGAACCCAGACCTTTCAAATTCTATCTCACTTGTAGAAAAAGGTTTCTGTGCAAATATATACACAAGGTGTGTAATTATTGCTTTGTTACAAACCACTGGTAAGAGCGTTGCCAGTCGTGTCAGCTCTTTAAGCCAATAACATTAAAATATTGACTATCGAAATGCTGGGCGGCCTTCGTGATGAAAGCAGATGCATCGAGGCGTCTTCTGCATACCCTGCTGGTGCAGAGGAATACGAGCCAGAAGAGCACAGCGTTGGTATCCCTTCGGACCTGAAGATAATTTTGATCGGAAAACAGCTTAGAACGGCAGACACCAACATGCTGTTATGGAGGCTTCCCCTGGTGACATGGCTGCACACGGTGAACCCATACACCGAAAAATGTTTGCACATCCGGTAGGGACACTGAATAAATCGAAGCACATTTCTCGGTTTAAGCACACTTTACCACCAAACTCAGTTTTGACACATTTTATTTCATGACAAAACTGTGGTGGAGAAGGTACCCTCCGTGCCTAGTGGGTCAGCATCACAAAAACATCTTCGGGTTTAAAACACTCTATCTACACAGACAGTCTACACATGTAAGGAGGTTGTAGCTCCAAATCGCATGTGCCGAAAAACATAAATTTTGTCGCCTGTCGAAAAAAGTAATCTCACACAGTCACTACGACCACTATCACTGTTACATGGAAAAGGGAAGTACACACAGGTGCAGGAGGGTGTGGAAGAAGAGGTTGTTTTTCTACCACTAGGTTCATTCCCTGGTGTATCGGGGGATGGACCAAGGAGAAATTTGAGCTCACTATGGATAAGGTTGCCTCCTTTATGGAGTTTTTAGAAAGACACCCTTTTAAACCACAATATCCCTCTCAGGAAGAGAAGGTTCCCTTGAAAAAGATTAAGACCAAAGTCTGCTGCCCCATGAGGAACCAGTGGAAATTTAAATATTTAGTGATGTGGATGATGATTTTGCAGAAGTGAGTTCAGATAATGACCTAGAATACCTTCCAGTCCCATCACCGGATATTATGATCCAGTTTTGTCATCACCACTTGATGACAATCCCCCATATAATAAACAAAATTGATACACAGGAGTCAGAAGAGGACACAGATTATGTGGATGATATCCTCAATGAAAAGAAGCAGTTGATACATACTGCTTATAAAGTCTGTTAAAAGACGGTTAGACACATCTTTGGCTCACCAGTGTTAACAAAGCTTGTCAACCCACAAATTGAAAAAAGGTTTAATCCAGCTCCTACAGACCCTCTTCATCAAGGGTCATTTAAAGCCAGGTTCCCTGGTTGTCACAACAACATGAAAAGGGCAGGGACATCCTTCACAACATCTGAAGCCCCTCCTGACAAAGAAAGCAAGAAGACCTATGCTTTAGCCACAAAGGTTGCTACCTCGAAGGCCTACCAAATGCAAATATCCAACAATGCAGCTCTTATGGCTAGTCATAATAGAGCACAGTGTAACAACATGGAAGAGCTGGTTAATAGCACATCAGCACCCTTAAAGGTAGCTGAGGACAAACAAACTGCTAACACAGTTCTGTAAAAACACCATAGGTGCTGCAGAAACTACAGGCAGGGTGTTCGCTGAGGGGACGATAATCAAAAGATACTCTTGACTTAGAAATTCAGGCTTTCGGTTAGAAACTCTAACTTTATAAAACATGCCCATAGAGGAGGATGTCTTATTTAGGAAAGCAGTTGATGGGTCACTAGAAACAGCTAACATAATAACGAAAAGTTAAACCAGATCACAAACCACCCTTTTCAAAGGGGATTGCAGTCCAGTCGCTGTGGGTTTCGTGGCCAAGGCTACTCAAGACCACTGGTACAGACTTTCTCTTCAGATGCAGGCACATCCACATGGTTCAGTAACCAAGGGGCCAGACCGCAAGAGGTTCAGATATACCCTCAAAAATACGACTGTTTCAGGTCCCGTCCCATATTACCCCGGTGGGGTAATCGCTTAACAGAGTTCGCCCACATATGGGAGGGAGACAGTAAAGTACAGATATTTCACGGCGTTGCAGGATCAGCCACGCGATCATCCATCTTCACACAGAAAGACTCAGAACACCAACTAATTATGTAGGAAGAGGTAGAAACGCTGCTTCATAAGGAAGTCATACAACTCCCCCCTTGTTCAGAGGTAAACAAGGGTATTCTGTGTACTTCCTTGTTCCAAAAACAAGATGGAACAAAATGCCCAGTGCTAGACCTGAGACAAGCAAACACTTATATCAAACCACAAAAGTTCAGGATGACAAGGCTACAGGAAGTCATCCCACTGCCCAGGGGGAGACTGTATGCCAACAGAAGACGTCAAAGATGCATACTTTCATATTTCAATGCTGCCAGCACATCAAAAATATCTAAGGTTCAAGGTAGGTCATCAGCATTACCAATTCAAGGTGCTTCCCTTCGGGATCACGTCAGCTGCTCCTGTTTTTCCAAAGGTACTGGCAGGTAGCATCACATCTACTCAGAGACAATATTCAAGTGTACCCCTCTATCTGAGTGACTGGCTAATAACAGGAGAAACCCCAGATATGTCGCCAGAATATGCAGAAAACAATAAATCGCCTGCATCAGCTGGGATTTTATATCAATGAAAAAAAGTTAAGCCTATTTCCCCAGCCAACAAAAACTGTTCTGAGGTACTGCAATTCATACCAAAGACACAGTCTTTCCCTGCAATGAGATGATCCAAAAGCTTCAAAAGCAGATCCCTTGTTATAGAGCCTGTCAACAGACAACAGGAAGGTAATGTGCCTTCTAGGCATGATGGCGTCATGTATCTTGATCGTGCGAGCGCAATGCTGCATATGCGTTCACTCCAAGAATGGTTAGCGAAAACAATGGCTGCAGGCAAAGGACAATTGGGATGTTCTAGCGGAAGTTTTGCCAGAGGTGGTGTTGGCATTGCAGTGGTGGACAAAAGAGAACATGTTACAAGGAAAGCCTTTTGTGAGCCCTCCCCCACACCTCACAATCACAACAGATGCATCACTTTCAGGGTGATAAGCCCATTATCTCCACCAGACAGCGTAGGAAATGTGGTTTTGCAAGCTCTCCAAAAAACACATCCATGTTCTGGAATTATTAGCAATTTACAAAGCACTACAAGCATTCTAAAATCACTTAGTGGGAACAGATTTGCTGATCGTAACATACAGCACGGCAGCCATGGTCTACATCAACAAACAGGGTGGGACTCATTCCCAAACTCTATCCACACTGGCTCAAAATATATGGAGAATGGAGCCTCCAGAAATGGGTACAGCTTCAATCACAGGGGAACAAAACTGCATAGCCAAGCCAGCATACTTGTCGGGCTCCAATCTTCAAGCACAGGAGTGGTACGAACCAACCACCCCCTCCGCGGTCTGGGTGCCTGTAAGTCACAGCTTACACAGACCTCCAAGACTCCGGCGGGGAAAGAGGGTTAGGGTATCGTTGGTTGGACAGGAACTGGTTTTCAGGATAACCGGAAAAAGGGTTAGGAGAGGGAAGGTGGACAGGACTGGGGGAGTCAGGGTAAATACGAACTAACAATTAAACATGCATACCCAAACCAGCATATACATTACAAGCCCACATTACAGTCTGTCATCAATGAGGCAATTAGAGCAAAAGGACTTCTCTGTTTTTGAGTGCTGGCCTCCTGCCTGCGCACTCTCAGGTCCGGTCTCCGGAGCAGATAAATGCTGCAAAGAGAGTTATGAGTTACTACCTTGTGGGTGTTTCCTCACACACACAACAGATGCATCCAGTGGGTAAACGACATTCCTTCATGCACCCCCACTCATCTCCAAGTTGCCACATTCTAACTTGTATGCCCCCTTGAGTGGGTTTCACCCTGATATGCGGTTAGGCCGCACGTGGCCCCGCAGTTCACACTGATCCACGTGTTAATATGCACACGTAGATTAAATAATAAACGTGCCGCTAGCTGCACGTGGCGCAGTACGACTTCAGTACAAGCCAAGCCGTGTTCCCAGTTGCGGTTCCCTTAGCTGGTGCACATGGCTAATTATGCATGCAAATAATATGCACTGCTCGTGGGATCGCTGCGCTTCGGTGCGGGTCTTGCGCGGGTCTTAGCTTTGCATTAATGGCTGCTACGTGCTGCACTTATCTTTTGCAGAACAAGGGGACTTCATGAATCTGGGCGGTGCCCCCTTGCGTGTGCCCCGCTTCGCGTGGGAGATTCCTGACTGTTCGCCCCTGAACGCGGCTTTGCTGCCCAAGCGCGGGTTTCCCAGCATGTGCTGCAGCTGCTCCCCTGCGCTTGCGGTACTTATCTCAGGCGTATGAGGGGCCCGGGTGATGGCTGGCTGGGGTGTGGGCCCTCGTGTGTGTCCCCTTCCTCGGAGCTGCAATGAACACGTCCTCTTCGTTCGGGAGTTCAAGCACAAGCCCCGTGCTAACGTGCGCGCGCGCATGCGCGGATGTGCTCCACCCAACGTGGGTGGGGTTTTGTAGTTTCCGGCCCAGGGCCTGCTGGGAAGTGGAGTTTGTAGGCCTTTGTTCCTGCAAAGAGGGCACAGAAGCCTTCTATAAGGCAATATCCGTTTGCGCTGGGGTTTTTTGTGTTTCCGCATGTGTGGACCACGTCCACAGCTCACTCCAGGCTCCCCTCTACACAATCCCAATGCCTGCACCCTGACAATACTAAGCAGATGCACATATTAACCTTAGGATCATGAGTGGTAGTTCCACTTGGTCGTTGTAAACCACATTTGTATACATCGGGGGCATCCAGACATAGATTTATTTCCCACAAGAGAAAATAAAAAATGTGTAAGTTACTCCTCCAGGTTCCCGCAGAAACAATCCAAGGGAAACACACTGTGGATCAGCTGGTCGGAATATTTGCCTGCGCTTTTACTCTGACCCCTCTCTTGAACAGAAGGATCCACAGAGTACACCAGGAACACTTAACAATGATTCAAATAGCTACAATGTGGACACGTTGGATGTGATATTCCCACCTCCTCCAAATTTCTATTCCTCAACCAATGAATCCAACATACATTTACAACATGTACCAGAACCAGGGTTTTATGCTACACCCTCAGCCACAAACAACCAACTTAACAGCTTGTCTACTAAGGTCAGAGTTTGGGCCCATTAATGTTCCAGACAAATGCATGCAAATGTTAAATGAAGCCTGTAAACCAAATGCACAACACTGCTCCTTTAACAAATGGAAGAGATTTGTGGTGTGGTGTAGAAGATCAAATGACAACCCAATTGACTACACCATCACAGCTAATGCGCTATTACACTTTATGGACTCGGATTTAGTCTTCAATTCATTAAAAGGCCATCTGACTGTACGTTCTGCATATACAACCCTGAAAAGCAAAAATTCATGATCATAAGTTCCAGTCATGGAAGCTTTTATGGAAGGAGTAAAATGGCTTTTGATGTAATCGCAAACCCACCACCCAGGTTGGGATTTAAATGTTGTCTTAATCAAACTCATGGGTGGGGGTTGGGGGATGACATTTCAGCCAATGCATAATGCAAGCCTCAGGAATCTCACAAGACTGCTTTCCTTATGGTTGTTACATCTATTTGGAGAGTAAGTGAGTATCAAAATAGTTTTTCACAATACATAAAAACAAGGTGGTCTTAGGAATGCATCCACGCTTCTCACCAAAGTACATTTCTAAGTTCCATGTCGACCAGTCCATTGATTTGGTAGCTTTCTTTCAAAATCCATGAAATTCTGGAGCAGGAGATCTCCACACACTAGATTTTCAGAGGGTAGTCATGTACTACCTCAAGAGAAAAACGGACCAGTTCTTTGTTTCTCTAGCAGCCAGATGAGAGGGGGATCATGTCTCAAAGGCTACCATTGCTAAATGGATTGTAAAATAATACAGCAGTATTACACGTTAGCCAACAAAACATACCAGGGCACACTCCACACGTGCCACAGGGACTATGTTAGCCTCCAGTGTCACATTTGCAATCAATGCTATCTGCAGAGCAGCAACTTGAAGTTCAGTGCACACACCATTATTGTGTAGACACAAAGGCCAGAAATTACTCTCAGGTGGGACAGGCAGTATTGAAACATGTATTTGTCTCAGTTCCTTCTATCAACCCACCACCTTTGGCTGGTACGGCTTGCTAATCTATACAAAGCATGTGATTCTAAGCAGATCCACAAGCCTCAGAATACAAATATTACAAATCTGTAATAGACTTTCTGATGCTTGTATCTATTTAGATTCACATCCGCCCACCCATCATGCCCTTGTGGGGAGTATAAGGACCCATAGACAATGCACTTGTTTGTTGTTTTTCACTATACTCTTCATGCGACCTCAGGTCAGAAAATGTATTTGAGAACCTCTAAGTGTGAAGGATCATGGGTGCAGTACACGTCACGATAGGGATAGTATTGCAGAAATACCCCATCAACGTCCCTTTTCAAAATAAATCTTGTAATACTCTGCACCAACCACTAGATGTTGGTCAACGCAAAACATGTGAATCTAGGCAGATACAAGCATCAGAAAGACGATTACAGTTATGTAATGTTTGGTAGATATACATTTCTGAGACCTGTGGATCTGCTAAGAATCACTTGCTATGCATATGCCGACATCTAATGGTAGTCAAGGAGTACTGCATGAGTTGTGTGACTTGTGCTGTACCCATGGTCCTCCAGGTGTCGAGATCCCTCAGATTGTTTTTTTCCAGAATCGTAGTCGGTTGCTATTTGTGGAATTTCCTGCCTTGCACCATTTATTATAAAAAGTTACACAATTATATTAGCCGTTTGAACCTTCGCTTGCTTATCGTTTCAATGACAATTCTTCAGCGGCTTTCAATGGGTGGCTCCAGATCTGAACCTTCAATGGGAGATCATCACCTCTCGAAAACCGTTGGCTTCGGCCTACACCAGGCTCTAGCCTGTTACAGTAGGGGGAGTGGAGGTTGTCAAATACTCTTGCACACAGAGAATGTCTTTTCTTTTTTTCTCCCCATTACAGATATTGTTGTGCTGCCTGTGAAAATAATAATAGAAAGCACACCATCCAAATGTTGCCTGTCTTGCAACCGTAAATATTCTTGGAAGAATATACACTGTGTGTGCAATCATTGCCTCCCTAGAGCTCACCCTGCGAAACACTGTAAGTCGTGTAAACTCTTTAAACCCAAAACATTAAAAGACTGGTGCAGTAAACGTTGGGCGGCCCCCGCCATGCAGGCCGAGGCGTCCATTGATGTCCCAACAGGTTCCAAAGATGAGCAAAGCAGCTACGGCGCACATAGTGACGCTGAAGAAGAAACCGGTTCATCTGAATCCCTAGTGCCAGTCCCTGTTAGGGAGATTTATCCGTTTTATGCTTAATCTCTTTTCCTAGTAAGACACCCAGCACTTTTTGGAGGACATCTGGACCTTGCTCTTGTTCTCCTAAATAAGGGGAGCTTTTTTACCCCTCATTCTTTCTTGCTCTGATCATGGGAAACCTGTTCCATATGTTTTACTTTATTTTATGGAGTCCTGCTTTCCTTTTTAAAAGGAAACTGTGTTTCACTTTTGCTGCATTCTATGTGCAGTGTTGCAGGGAGCTCTTTGGGCTCTCCCTTTTTATATTCTTGTATATTCCTTAAGAACTATTGTTCTCAAGGTTAGAGGGATACTTGTATCTTTAGCGTTTCCTTATGAGAGATCAGCCCACACCACCCTTATGTGGAGTGCTGAGGGGTTATCTGCTATACCCCTTCTGTCAGCTCCTGTAACAATTCTGTTACATTAACAACCCTATCGGTCTGCCTGGTGGCAGTGGATGTGTTCTACTCACTTTTGCACAATTTTCCACCGCAGGCTGTATTTACAGCTGTGGCTATGCGCAGGATGGTCACCTTTGTTCCAACATGGTGGCTCCTTTCTTTTTTCACCATTTCTTATGTGGTTGTTCTTTCTTGGTCCTTCTACCATCCTGGGAGGGAGAGATCTTTAATTGAGTTTTGCCTTCGGCAGGAACCTTTTGTGTAGCCTGCTGAGGCTCCAGTGTGTCTGTGAGAACAGGAAGCCTGGGAGGATCCCAAAGCTCTGCTATCCTTTGTCTTCTGTTGTGCCTGAAAGGAAACCGTTCCCACTGGGGGGCTGGCTGTCCTTATTGGAGTGCCACCCGCCCCTTTCTGTAAACTTAATGAGTCTGAAATCCTAATAAAAGGTAAGGTTCCTGAGGCAGAAGGCAAGTAGACCACTGGAACAGAAGATCCAAGGAAGACGACCAGATACGCCTGTAGTTCCGTTCAGTAACCGTGAAGAAACCACTGCTCTCCTTAACCATGAAGAAACCACTGCTGTCCTGCCCCTGTTTTTGAATTGACAGAGGAGCTCCAAAGAGGACGACCACTTCCCTTTGGCTGGTGGGACCAACTAGGCATAAGACGACCTGCAGAACGAGCCATCCCCTGACATGCTGTGACCTTCCTGGGCTGGAAAGTGCCCATACCAGGGACCTCTGACTTAATTGTAATTCATCGGTCTTCCCGTGAACAAAACCTCCCAGAACTTTGGTGAGCTCTAGTTGAACCTCCAGAGAGAAGACCCCTTCTCCTCAAAGCCCCCTCACCAGAGTCCAGGACTGAAGAATCGATGGGAATTGATCGTCCGGTAATCGTTCACCATTGGAACTTGCAAAAAGGTGCCAAAATTGCAGACCAATATGGGAGTATGAAGAATTCCTTGCTGAGTCCCCTTTCTCTCGACTGCTGCTGCGACATCCCTTCCAGAGTCGCTCCTTCTGTCACCACGACCAAGGAACAGGAGACCGGATCCTCCGCTGTTGCTTCGTGAAAGAAACCAGCTCCATCTTCTTAATCACTCCTCAGGCACTGTGGGGCTCAGGGTAGTACTTACCTCCAGCCAGTTTGTCGCTCCTGTGTTCCTGGAGTGCCGATTCCGATGTTTGGGTGTTGACTGAAACCTTTCCCTCAGGCCTAATGCTTGTGCACCTATAGGGAGTAATTTCCAAGGTCCCTGATAACATTTTGACCAACAAAAGCATTCTACTGACTAATAATCAAAGTAAGAACGTTACCTTATCTGCGGCTGTGTCTTACCTGCATTCCTTCCAAAATGACTTTGAAGAACTTACAACTAGTTAGGGATGGACTGCTAAAGCCTTGTAGCCTATGAAAGTATTGAATTCCTGTTGCTGGTGCTAAATAACCCTTTTTATTCCTACAACAGAACATTTTCTGAGCGACAATCCTAAGTGGTTTTACTTACCATTGAACTGTTTCCATGAACTGTACATTCCCTTACTAGTGGTTTACTCACCTGAAGTATTGCTGATGTTTTCTATTGTGTTAATTAGTTTAAATAGTACTTACCTATTTGAATATAACTTTGCCCTGTGTATATAAAATAAATAACTATTTTATTATAACTATTACTATAACTATCAGTGTGTGAGAGTTTCTTTGGGCCCGAGTTCATTGTACTTAGCTACAGCTCACATCCTCCTTCTAACATAAGCCTGGCTGCTCTGCCATTCTATCTTTGCGTAGTACGGACTTATACTAAGAGTTGGGGCCTGTATACCAAGGGATAGCTTTATAGAGTCTCACCTGTTGGTAGATGTTAGGAAAACTCCCATAACACTGGTTATAGCTGGTGGGATTGAGTAGTGTTGAATTACTTTGGCTCTTGGTTGTACCTGTGTCCCAAAAATCCCTCCACAAGGCTGGTTCTACCTAACCAGTGACTACTAAATAACTGTAACATGGAAAACTTTAAAGCAGGGGCACTGATCAATCTTAGACTAGATAGACTGAAAGATATGTGTAAGGACAGAGGCCTCTGTTCAAATGGAACAAAGAGTTAATTGATTTAAAGCTTGTTGGATCACCAAGTATTGTGAGTAGGTCTGTAACCCCAACTCCTGAAATAAATGTGTGAGGAAGATTTAAGACTGAGTATAACTCAGTCCTCATCTTCCAAGAAGTGAGGAGTCCGTAGAAGCGGACATAGAAATGCCTGTTACTCCACCTCCAGCCTTCTCCTAACATAAGTCTGGAAATTGAAAAGATAAAAATGCAACTAGAATTCAGAAAACTGGAAATGCAATCGGAAAAGGGGGGAAAAGAACTGCAGAAAGATCTACAACTTTGAGAGAAGGAGAAGCAGCAGGAGTATGAAATGAAAAGGTTGTCTCTGGACTCTTCCCTTTCAGAGTCCTCTTTGCCTGATGCCTTCAGGTTCAGGAAGCCTAGTCTTCCCAAGGATTCGGTGAGTATGTATGATGTGAAGAATGATATTCTGGATTGGTTTGGAACTTTTGAATTTACTTGTAAGGTACAAAGGTATAGGTAAGAGTGAACTTGTTCCCTGGGTCATCTGTAGGCTCCCCCAGAGTGGCTGTGATGGATTTGAATGGTGCTGGTAGAGAAGATTACCAGTCGCTAAAACGGCTCTCACAACCAGGTTTGGGAATACCCCTCCCCAATACCTGAAAGTGTTTAGTGACTATAAGAAGAAAGACAGGTTTTTCAGGCTCTCGCACACCCAAGTTGCTCATAACAATGGGCATCTTGGGTGTGTGAGAGCCTGAAAAACCTAGATGGGTAGATTAAGGGCCATAAAGTGAGCATGTCTGATGGTATGAGATGTCTTGTCATGCTAGAAAGCATTTTTGATGCCTGTTCCCCAGAGCTGAGACAGCACCTTGCTGACTCTAAAGAACCTTGACCATAAGAATTTAGCACTAGCTGCTGACTTGAGGGTAGCAAACAGGATTCTGGGGCTCCTGACAAGAAAGAGGAGGGGAAGAAGCATAAAAAGGACGAGCAAGATAATTGCCCACAAATCCCCCACCAAAAGAGACCCACCACAATCATAAGGATAAATTCCCCCATAAACCTCATATGGCTAGTGAAACCTCTGTAACCAAACGGAGGGTGGTTATCAGAAACCCCCCATTCCAAATATTTTTTTGTAAATGTGTGGTTTGTGGGTTGGTTAACTATGTGAAAGGAGATCCCAGATGCAAGGGTACAACTTCAGGGATCTCATCTGTCTCGTTTGCATCCACTCAAGAGGGAGAAGTTCCTATAACAGGTGCCAGCTTTCACACTCAAGCTGAATAATCCATTGGTATTCAAGCTACCATTTCTTTATTGTCCTTGGAACTGTGGGAACAACAGAATATATAAGTCTATATCCCTGATAATACTAAAGGCTATTGCAAGGACGGTGTACTCATAAATGGTCAGGAGACCCCTGCCACCCAAGACACTGGGGCTAGCATAACTGTGGTAGATGAAAGTTTTTCAAACTGAGTATGTAGCTAAGGCATCCACAAAGCTCACCAAGTTAGCAGGAGGCCCTGTCCAAATGTGTCCTATAATGCCAGCTACAATCGAGTGCAATAATATGACTGTTAGAATAATTGTCAGTGTTCAGTCTGAAGTGCCTGTTAGGGGACTGTTGGGAAACAAATTGAAGGCCTTGGGTGTAGTCTCCAGCACACTAAAAAAACTTCTAAGAAGTAGAGGGAGCTTACAAGAATAGCCAGGGAGGCAACCTTAAGAAACCTCGCCCAAGAGACCTAGGAGAAATAGAGTCTTTCAGTAAGCAGAAATCCTGCCTCTTCCCCTTGGGCGGACTTCAGGGAGTCGATATGACTGACTTACCTAACTTGGGCATCCCATGTGTGGAGAAATCCTTTAAATACCTGGGCGTACAAATTACTCACACAACAGTAGACACACACACATGCATCACGCTCAGGGTGGTGGATGACTGGTTTTCTGGTCCCGGCTACCATTGTCACTTATGAGTAGGGTTACCATTATTAAGATGATTGTCCTCCCTAGATTTCTTTACTGTTTCATCAATGTCCACTTCTATATGGGGGCAACATTATTTAGACTACTATACTCATTGATCAGAAATTTCCTCTGGGGCTCGGGTCACCACAAATTGTCCCTCTCTCTGTTGTGCATGCCCTACAAGGACAGGGGGGGGGGGGTTCAGTTACCAAGGTTCGAGCTTTACTATGTAGCTGCTCAGCTGAGCTTTGTCACACAGTGGCTAGTAGACGACCACACCAGAAATGGCATAACTTCAGCAGCTGGTGGCACCGGCCAAGCTTAAGGAAGCACTATGGATCCCAGTAAATTGTATGGATCCCTTACCCCCTGGTTGTCGAACTTGGCAGGCTAGTCTGGTCCAGAACCTTAATGGTACTCGGCGTGTCCCACCCCTATTCCCCCAATGTCCCAATAGTTGCAGATGTATGTGCGGGCAGAGATGATTTGGGCATCTCCACAATTTGGGCGAAATGTGGTATCTACTCCTGGGGGGACCCATATGACGAAGGTAAATTTAGGGACCTGGGTAACATAAGTCCGCAGCAGAGCCTGCCCAGGGGCCAATTCCTGAGATATATGAGGGTAAAGGGAGAGGCAAAACCTAGATGGAACAGGTGGCTTGAAGAACCAGAGGAAACGGCACTCCTGGCTCTGGTATACATGCTGGAAGATGGCTGCAGGCCCATATCTAGACTCTACGGCTGCCTGCTAGAGGGAACCAGCAATCGAAACCCAGCTTTGAAGATGAAATGGGAAACCAATATGGGGTCTGTAATTTCGGATAGTGTGTGGGAACGATTGCTGGGCTACCCTAGGAATGTATCTCGTAACATCAGGTTAAGACTACTGCAGATTAATGTGCTCCATTGCACATATATGACCCCCACCAGAATAGCTTAATTCTGTAACACGCAACCTACCTGTCCTTGGTGCCATCAGGACTGCGCTGATCTTATTCATATGTTTTGGAAATGCCTGAGAGTACACGAGGTTCTGGTCCCGAATTGAACAGGCTTGCTGTGGGGCTGGTGTCATTAGGTATGAGTGGTCCCCCATGGAATGCCTGCTGGGTTCATATTCCAGATGTAGCAAGCACAAACATGTAGTTAAGTTTATGGACCTTGCATGCATACTTGCTAAGAGAAGGATCGCTATGTCCTGGAAATCCCCTGATGGACCATAGTTCAAACTGCAGTTCCTTGAATTTGCCACTTGGTGCAAAGCAGAAACAAGGGCTTGGGCAATGGTACTGCAAGCCCAGGAAGCTGGTTTGGTGGATACTTATGGAGCCTGGAAAGCACTTGTCCTTTACCTGTTCCATCCAGCTGATAACAAACCCCCATGAAAGCCTTGACTATCCTTTTTGCGATCTACTTTAATTTATTCTGTCCCTCACCCCCCACTTCTGCTGACGCTTTGATTACACTCTTGGATGAACCCATTGCCCTTTTGTTCACCGCATTGCTTTGGTCTGCAAATCACATCCCTGTACTTCTTCCTCATGATCCAAGCTAAGCCTGTGTATGGAAAGTTTGTTATAATGCTGTTTGTAAGTTTATGGTTCTGATGCAAAAAGCCTCGGAGAGTCCATGTTTCACTTATAATTTCTATAATATGGCATGTAACATCTTTTCCATACTCTGTCAAAAAACGCATTTCAAAATTAAATTAGTTTTTGCATTAAGATGTTCGGCCATTCAGTGCCCAAGTCTGTGCACATAAGAGATATAGGGGCCGATTCATGGAACAAACGTGCGCCGGAAATCCCAGCGCAAGCAGGCGCAAGGTGGCGCAAGCGAGAGAAAGCAAGCGCACGCGTGCGATTCAAGGAAGGCGCTGCGCTTGTTTCCCACTGGTTGTGCGCCAAATCGGTGCATGTAGCACGCGGGCACACACGTCATCAAACGGGGTGCGTTACGCGCACAGCAAAAGCACACATAGCGCAGCGCACACAACAAAAGTAGGCGGAACAGTGGGCGTAACACGCGGTATGGGGAATAACGCGTGAAAAAGAAGGCGTAACTGGGGAAGTACTGCAGGGAACTACACGGAACGCCCACACGCACGTGAACATCCCATATTCATGGATACGAATACGGGAAACCCGCGCACGGCAAAAGACGCACACAGGCGTGAATGCGTCCACCACACGAAGGCAGGCGAAAGCGTCCCCGCGTACAGTATAAGAGTGCGCGCAAACAACAAACACGTATATACAGCTACGATGAATGCCCCATTTGTCGCAGCACCGATCGTGGGACACCGCAGGAGGAGGAGAATAGCCAGGGCACGCATTTTTTCACCACAGACCAGCCTTTTTGGGATGCCTGATGACCAGGTCTACGGCAGGTATAGGTTTCCACCCCGTATCATCCTAGACTAGGTCAGGGAGTGGGAAGATGACCTTAGATCCCCCACCCTTTGCTTCCAAGCATTGAGCCCCTTGGATAAGGTGCTCAATGTCCTGCATTTGTTGGCCACTGGGTCATTTCAGCGGACAACTGCCATAGTGGGGGGGGTCTCACAGGCCACGCAGTCACACTGCCTACACCAGGTCTTGGCAATCATGACAGCGCGTCCCTCAGTCCGCAGGCACATATACATGCCCAGAACACCCGCAGAAAGGCAGGCCGTTGTCCTGGACATCTACTGAAACCGCAAGCACTGGCATTCCATCAATGTACAGCTGGTATGCGATGCAAAGGGAATCATCACCTCTGTCTATGCAAACTACCCTGGCTCCACCCATGACAGTTTCATATACAGAATGTCTGCCCTGAGCCGGGCCCTGGAAGCTGGGCAGCATGGCGACACATGGCTCCTAGGTGAGTACAAATGCCCTTGCACATGCATGCATGTCACACACACACACATACACAAACCCCAATAATCACAACCATTATCACCTCTCCAGGGGACAGTGCCTACCCTCTGAGCAACCACATGATGACGCCAATCCGGAACCCCACCACACCACCCCAGGTAAGATACAATGCAGCCCATATTGCAACCAGGGCTACAGTGGAGCGCACATTCGGAGTGCTCAAGTCATGCTTCCGCTCCCTTGACCGCTCTGGTGGGCAGCTACTCTATGCACCCCCAGTAGTGTGCAGGATCATTGTGGCAGCATGTGTCCTGCACAATGTTGCAACACGGCAGCGCATACCGGTGGACATGGTAGTGCCCCCACATCCCCAACCACAGGCACAGGCGCTGCCCATGGGTGGGGATAGGGCACGTGGCGAGGATGCCCGGACCCAGCTTGGGGACACATTTTTCACCTAAACTCCCACCCCTGCGGAGTGCACACAGGCCTGGTACATACCAGGTGACAATCGATGATGACAAAGAGACAGTCAACTGTCACAACCTTACCACCCTGAGATTGTTGCCATGGAAGTGCCACATTGTGTGCATCCCTAGCTACTTAAACACAAGCAATCCTGTGTGACCAAAAGGCACGCATGCAAGGTGTGAATCACACACACACCTGCAAAACAGGCCATGACTATCACTGGTATGTCACTCAAACCATCCCAAAGCACAACATGACATGGCAAGCAATAGCCATACACCACCACAGTACCAATAAGGTACACATTGCCATGTGAAAAATGTAAATTGGCATCAAACAATGATGCCTGACATGGAATCAGATGAAATGACTGACCAACAAACTCCCACCCAAAATAAGTCATACCCAAATGCATTCCAAAAGTCAAAGTTGTATCATAACAATGAATGTCTGTCTACATGCACATTGTGCATTGAAAAATCAACACTGCAGCTTCTGTGTGCCGTGTCCACCTCCTGCAACACACTGCTCAGAGCACAGCACAGTTAACAGCCATTGCGTATGATGCACACCCTGAGCATCACATCTAAGCGACAAACCACATCAAAAAGCAAATTAGGCATGTACAGGATCCACAATTGGTCATAGGACATGTGCTGCAGGGACACAGTGGGCACCAGAAGGAAAACCGAGTGTACACGTGGACATGGAAGGGTGGTTGTACATGTAGTGCATTATAGTGCGAGTGTGTGGGTCAGTAGGGACATGCACTCAACATGTGCAATCAAGTGACCATCAGTGTCCTATACACATCACATGTGAACATTCACTATGTGTACACCCCAGCATGTCAAACCACAACTATCCCCTCACACCTGAAAGGTAAAAACAACACATGAACAGGCATTGATCAGCAGAACACATCATGTACATAGGATACCACAATTACAATGTCAGGGTGCCCATCACACTGCAGGGCAAGGCAACTATCACCAACCAAGCACCACCCCTCCCTCACAAATCACCATGACCCACTGAACAACTGCACCGGGGTTATGGAGCCTTCATCCTTGAATTTCACCTGGCCACAGGATCACCCTTCCCCTTTGTCACCATCTCCCACCTTGTGTGTAAAAAGTTGCCTGCACCCTCAGAGTCCATCTTGATTTGCAAAAACACTACATCCAAGAGAACTCAAAGCAGGCCAACACAGAAGCCAAGCAAAAAGCCTCCAGGCAGAAAAACTAACCAGAACAGCCTCCAGTAGATGACTTGAAGTAGCAGTACCTCACAAAGGCCAAGTACTACCACAATGACGTAACAACCAAGGTAGCACAGTAAAAGAATGTCACAACAGGATGTGTACCATGTGTGGTACATAACATAGAATGAAGCACCACAAACGGATGTGTACTGTCACTGCTCCCGTGTACAGGTGCAGGAGTGGCACGAACCAACCACCTCCACTGTGGTCTGGGTGGCTGCAAGGTCAAACTCACACAGGCCTCTGAGACCCTGGTGGGGAAGGAGGGTCAGGTATATGGAGTCGGGACAGGTGTTGCCATACTGGATAACTAGAATGAGGGGCAGGAGAGGGGAGTAGGATTGACACGGGAAAGTAGGGAATGGCCAAGAATGTAGTACTCACATTAACACATACACAATCATACCAAACTTGTTCATCATAAACATAGCAGCAATTCACTGAAATGGAAGTCATAGAGAAACTTATCTCTGGGGTGAGTGCTGGCCTCCTGCCTGCTCACTCTCAGGTCCGGTAACAGGAGCACTTCAATGCTGCAAAGAGAGCCACAGTTAAAAATCTGTGTGTGCCCATAACACACAAACACACCACCAAATTATGCACCAAAGTAACAAACTACTCTACAAACAAACAATCTGGTGTGGATGCTTCATACCCATACGTAACATTACCCCTGTGATGGTTCATACACAGTCAATGCAGTAAGTCAGGCGCCGGTGGGTGCGTGGCAAATGGAACACCAATGTGTCACGAATCACACAACATGCAATGTTCCCTGGGTAAGCAGACAGACGCATATAGCAAGGTATGACTTCCAAACAAGTCGTGTTCCACCATGACCCAAATAAAGTAGGAAGTGCATGTTTCAAATTCTACATGGAAATGAAATGCACTGCACCCGAGTCTGTACCTTGCCGTCTGTCCCTGTGAGCTGCTTCTTTCCATGTCTCGGAACTCTGCATGGGTGATACAAGTGCCTCAATGGACCATGGTGGACCGGAGGGAATGTGCCACTGCCCCTGCAGGCGCCCCAGACAACCTTACAATCAACTAGCCATGAGTCCACCAACACATCTGAGCTGTATTGTGCTTTTCAACACCAATATTCGTCCAAGCTCACCCTCAGTGCTGCTACTAAGCATGCATGTGCAACTGGCCTGGTGGAAGGTTTGCTGTGTTGTGGCCCCCCTGTGCTGCTCATCTTGCCTGGAGTCCCTTGAAACATGTCAGCAGTTTTCGGATGTATGATTGCAATCCCTGTGCCTCTGCTTGCGCACACATGTGCATGTGGGCACCACCAAACGTGTCCAGATCCCAGACGTCCAATGGCCCATGTCTGCTGGCCAAGGTGGTCTGGAGGCTCATCCCCCTGCAGAAAGGGCATGAAACACATGATTAATACATTAGATTCATCTGGGTGTGTCTCTTCAGGCATCACATCACTGGACCATGTCAGAGACGTGCATCAGAAATCACACCACAGTCCGTCTTTCACAGCCAAAGTGTTGAACACACTATCTGCGGCATGAATTGCAACAAGCACATGTACAGTAAAGATAAGAAACATACTACACAATGCATAGCAATGAATGTACACATGAATCATGAAACACCCCATCTAGCAAAAGCAGAACAGTGGTCAATAACACCCCAATCATCCCCACTAGGGGTGTTAACACAAGTTCCACAGCAGCAGACATGCCACAGATATGACAGTCTAAAGCACTTGTGTAATAGGCTGTTACACCGAACCATCCTTGCGAGCCCATGGATAAGGGAAGCAGGAGTGGCATATGTGAGTCAAGGACCCCAAGCAGCAAATACATACACAAGACAAGCCTGAAGGGCCCAGCTGGAACAGACAGTGGATGCTTTCAAAAGCCACAAAGCACCACACTGTCGCATGAAAGCACAATAGACAAGCAATTTTAAACTATATTAACTAATTACACTAACTATGAAAAACCTACTTTACCTAATTATACTAACTATCAAACAGGAACTTAACTAACTAAACTAAAAGAAAAATCAAAAATGGCCACATATGACCCGGGAGGGGTGGGGGCACCCAGGAGGGGGGAGGTACAGGGTGCTGCTCAACACCCACATGTGATGATGCTGAGCCAAAAAAAAAAACTCCATGGGCTCAATGCCTGCACAGCCCGACCTATGTGGGAGATAGATGGTCGTCCGAGTCTGGCTCATCCTGGAAAGGAGGACGTGGCACAGCAGCCTGGCCACGCCTAGCCGCAGCTTGCCCCTTGTCGGCAGCAAGTCTGCCAGACGGGTGAGCCTGGTTCTGTGTGGCGATGACTTGTAGGTCTGCATGCAGAACCGCCCGTGATACACGTGATTCCTCTTGCAAGGTAGCACATGTAACACGGAGTTCCTCCTGCAAGGCCTGGCTGGACAACCGCTGCACCTCCCGGCAAGCCTGTAGCTCAGCCGAGATGGTACACTCAAGCTGTGCAAACCTCTCCTCTGGGACATCGGAAGGAAACCCAGAGTGGATCTGAGGGAAGCATACTCCTCCCTCAATGCCTCCATGTGTGCCTCTGCGTGAGCAGCAATTGCTTGACGCAGAGACATTTCAGCCTGGCGTGCCGTTGTCTGAGGCCGCCATGCCCAGCCTGAGCGAGCGGGCTGTGGACCGTGCCGCCTGCTGCTGGAGAAGCACCTGCCTAGCAGGGGGGGAGCATGGATCGGGCCACACGATCCATGCTCTCAGCGATGTTCTCAATTGCTGCCCCCTGCCGTTCTGAATTTGCAGTCATGTCTTTCTCCCACTCAGTATACAGCGGTTGCGCGCGGCGACCACGTTGCTGGGCTTGACCCCTGCGGGACCCAAGGACCAGTTGTCTTCGTCGTGTTGGAACTGCCCGCGGCTGCACGACTACATGCCCCCGTCAACGTGATGTCCTAGGCACATCAGTGACTGGTGTGGAGGGGGACCCTGCGTCCCGATCCACCACAGGCGGAGGTTCCAAGACTGTCTGACCCCTCAGTGCAGGTGTCGCGGACAGAGAAGTGTCCACATCAGAATCACTCACCCCTGACACATGGACCTGATGCTCATCCAACTCGACATGGACGTCAGAGTCGTCATCAGGGCTGGACTCGTAGGCAGCCAGAGACAAGATGGCCTGTAGCACTTGGGGGCTTTCGTAGCCTGCCACCCCACGACCCCCACTTGTGCCGGGTTGATGTAGTGATACCAACCCTGTGCCTGGCATGACAACACCATCCTCCGGCTCCATTGCGTCATCATCTGAAAAATAGAGAGAAAAAAGGTCACTACACATGTCGGAAGCACACAACACACACACCGACAACATCAGGCAGACATGTGACACACAAAATAGAACCTGGCATGCTTGCTGGGTCAACTTGGAATTGCTTCTGTGATCAGACCTGTTGAAAGGTGGCAGTTTGCATTGACGTGGGTCTATGCAGTGCAGCCAATGTGTATGTTACTCACTACCTTGCATATGCAAGTACTTCATGGTGTGTGTCAGAAAATGTGAAGGCAGTGCAAGGTCAACTTCAGGCATCACGTGCAATGTGCATTCAATGGGTAGCATATCTACAAGCAAAGCACCCCTCCACCCAAGTGCAAAAGCATGGATGCCTAGCATGTTATCAAAAGGCTGACCATAGACATGTGCATTGACAGACAGTGTTGACTAGCATCAACAGCTTCATGTGAGTCAAGTGACAACACTGCAAATGATGATGGGACAGTAAGCAGGACACATGATAGAATGTCTGGAGGCTACCCACGTGTGAAGAGGACACTACACCAGTTGGACAGAGTCATTGGCCATTAAATAGATTGAGGCCTGTGACCCACCCAGATTGTCAGACCCTAAACATGTGTGCAACGCAGTACTGAGCCACAGTAGACATGGGAAGGCTGATGAAATGCCATGCAATGTATGTCACCCAGGACGTGTATTACAGTGATCATCCATTCAAGGACACATAGGGGCATGTGTGCAATGCACATGGAGCATGAATGGGCACTCATGTCCCTGCAGGGCATCTGACCTCTGCACAGTACAAGTGAGATACCCTGCATCAAGAACTAAGGCTGTACCACACAGCATATGTCTGGCAGATTAGTTGCGGGAAGTTAGCATGTACACAGGACGCATTGACAGGGAAGTACCCAATGGCAATATTGAAGCAGACCAGTGCAAAGGTGGAATTGGGGTGCAGAGCGGGGGGTGGAGGGGCAAGGGAGCATGCCTACATGGAGTACCCACATGCAGACAGAGGACACATGCACGTCAGTCATGCTATGAATCGTGCCTGGGCTGAGAGGAAGGTCACCCCACGCTACATGCAGAAGGGCCAGTGAGCTGGGACATGGACCGGAGGGGCATACTGGTAACCAGCATGTGAGTAGGGTGCAATAGTGTTGATGCCGACAGTCCCCGTCTGCTCCACATGTCCACCATCCAGCAGAGCAGACATGCATCACGGAAGCATTGCATTACTTGCACATCCGAAACATTTACACGTCGCATGTAGTGGCAATCATGCACAACACATCACACAAGTAAAACACACACGTCCTCAACAAACGCGCATCAACACTCACTGGACTGGGCATCAAAATCTGGCATCTCTCCCACTCCTTCGACCGATTCAGATGGTATGAACTCCACAACGAGTGACTCATGCGGAGTGAGGACTTCCTCCTCTGGTGCAGGCCCACCGCCAGTCACCAGAGTCAAGTTGTAATTTGAGGCACGCTTAGCCTTAGCGCTGCGTTTGATGTCATTCCAACGCTTTTTGCACTCTTGCGCCATGCGCACCTCATGGCCAAATGCACTGACATGTTCCGCAACATGCTTCCAGTGGGTATCACGTTGGGCAGCCGTAGTCTGACTATTGGCACCCACCAGCATGTCACGGCTGTGGCCCCGCACGTAGACCACGAGGAAGTCCAGTTCCTGGTTGCAGAAAGGCTTCTTCCTCGATGTGCAGGAGGTCGTGGCAGTGTGTGAGGTCCCAGCATATGCTGCAGGTGCAACCTTCCTCCTCTTGGATTGTGGCTCAGACCCTGGTTGGCTAATGCCGCCCTGACCAGTATGGCCAGTGGTGTCGGTGGATTGAGCCAAAGGAGTGGCAGGTGGAGGGACGACCAAAGGCCTGACTTCTGTCAGTGGCAGCTGGGTGCCCTCTAATGGACCCTGCGCAGCAACATCTGCTGTGGCAGGGTCATTGACTGCAACTGTCCTGGTTGGCAGACTCACAACCGGGGTGTTGTTGGGTGCATCTGCCCCTGCACTTGCCAACACCCGGCTGTTTGGGGCAGCAGATGACATAACTGCCCCAGGGACACATGTCTTGGTCAGGGCAGCCCTGCGTGCCTCTACGGTTTCCCTCCTGGCCTGTTGGAAATCTTCCAAGGGCTCCTCAAGTGCCAACGCAGGCTGCGCTGGCAGACCCTGAGCCTGGGTGGCGGTGTCCACAGCTACACCTGCAGCTACCACTACCCTTGGGCCGTGGCAGTCGATGGATCGGACTGCCGGGTCACACGGGTGCCAGTGCCAGATGCAGAAGCTGCATCTCCCGGAACCACAGGGGGTGGTGGCATGACTGCACTGACACATGGCACGACATTGTGCTCAAGTGGCGCACCCCTGCCTCTTCCCCCTGTGTGGCTGCCCTGGACACCCTGGAGTCCTCCTACTCCCTGGTCACCCCGGCCACGTCCCTGACCACGCCCGCCGCGAGGAGGACACCCAGCTGAGGCGCCCCTCACCTTTGGTGTCCTCCCAACCATGGCACAGATGTAGTAGTGCCGGCACAGATGGAGTAGTGCCAATGGGAGGTGTACACCACAATTTACCTGGGCAATTGGGGTGAAGGGGGTGGGAAGCAAGATGTTAACAACCCCCCTGCACCTGCAAGGCTGTATGTGACCCCGGTGATGTAGTGATGGGTCACGCAACGCTCAGGCACCCCAAAACTGCTGGAAAACCATGCACGCAACCCTGCCGCCTACGTGCGTGGAATCAACCTCCCACAGTACGCGGTGGCACCCAGTAACACGAAAAACACATACGTGTGGGACACGCAGGCTACTATGACATCAAAAACAGTGCGATACACATGGGCACCCGCAGTGGGAAAAATAGCATGCGCGACTCACCGTCTGACTAGCGCGATGCAGAAAAACATGCGTAGCCAATACCCCCGCCAAAAGAAGAGATACGTCCTTGATAGCTGTGAAGTTGTGATGGTGCGTGAAACAACACGAAGCAGCAACACACGTCGGTCTCCACGAAAGGCACGTACAGCAAACTGCTGGCCCTGCTCACCTTTAACCCATGCTGAGGGAAACGCCCACGCGTGTCGCGTCACTTACGCGTGTAGTCCCTTTCCTCGGATTACACGCATTCATACGGGGACGTGCATTTTTTTCGTGCGCGCGGTAAACCACTATGCCCATCTCACGGGGGAAACACCTGCGCACGCCCCCGCGCGTCACATCACAGAAGCACTTACGCGCGAAGGGCCTTTGGTCCAATGAAATCGCTGACGAGCTCACGTGCTAAGGGCCTTTCTTCGAATTACATGCTGACGTGCAATTTTTTCACGTGCCAAATCACTCTGTCTCAAGCTGGCCACGCGAAAACACACGGAAGACCACGCTCCTGCCCTGAAGGCCATTTTCCAGCCCCCCAGAGCCCCGAGCATGCTCCCACCTGCCATCTGCTGCTGCCTGACTGCCTGCTGCCCACGTGCCCTGCTATTTGGTGCCTGCACATCAGCCATCTGCAGGGGTCCAGTTGCTGTGTCCACCCCTGCTGGAACAGAAGACTCCTGACTGGGATACCATCACTCCACAGCCTAGCCCCAGGACCCAGTTGCCCACCCACGCCTGCCTCGGGGGTCGCCATGTCGGGGCAAACACCATCTGAGACCACTGACGACCCCCAGCCAGAGGGGCAGAGGGCCACCAGCTTCAGTCAGAAGGAAGTTGGTGTCCTGGTGGAGCATGTCCTGGGGCATTATGATGCTCTCTTCGGAACATCACGCGCCAACAAGGAAGGACGGGATAGGATCTGGGACGACTTTGTGGTTGCCATCAACGCGGAGGGGGTGGCAACCCGCAACATCAAGCAAGTCAAGAAGCGCTGGGAGGACTTGAGGTCCAGGACCCTCGTAAAGGCCCGGCGCCTTGTGGAGGGGGGCCAGGGCAGCATGAGTACCATCCAGATGAGGGTCCTGGAACGCGTAGCCCCAGCGCTCCACGCCCAGATCCTTCAGAGGCAGATCCGTCCGGAGTTTAGCGGTAAGTGGCCAAGCATTGCTGTGTGAGACAGGGCATGTTGCAGGGTGATGGTTGTCTGATACTTGCCTGTATGTCTGACATAGGCCATGGACGTATGTGTGTGTGCAGGGACATCATGGTCATGCATGTGAGACCAGTAATGTGTGAACCACATGGTAGGTGCATGTGTTACAATGCAACATGCGGAGCAGCATGCGGAATGCACACATTAATGCATGCCTGTCTCTGTTATTGGACATGGATGGGGTGTGAGAGATGGGTGCTGCGGTCATGGACATGTATGTTGTCCATGTCTGTGTGTCTGACTTGCGTGTCTGTGACTTGTAAATGCCATGGATGCATGACACATGTCTGTGACAATGTTCAGATTCACTGATGCAGCCTACTCATCCTTGTATGCACTGTGTCTGGGGTGTACGAGGCCAGATGGATGAAACTATGGTGCAGTGTGTGCATGTGATAGGCATGACCCATGATGCATGTGAGCTTCAAACCAGCATTGTATGTTTCAAGAGTCCCTTGGACATGTATGCTAAAGTTCGTAGCATGCGCCATGCCTGTTACTGCATGTGTTTTGCCTGCACTGACCCATGTGTTGTGGAGGGACATGATGGAAGTAGTGATGTTTGACAGTGCCACTCATCTGCTATTGCTTCCTGTCTAGGGGACCATTGTACAGTACCCTGATGCTTGTGTTCTATGTCTCCCTCTACACAGCGGCAAGTGATGAAGAGGGCGGAGACGGCGCTGTGGAGCAAAGCGGCGGGGATGCCCCCACCGGCCGGCGACGCAAGGCCCAGTCACCCTCCCAGAATTTACCATTGTCTGGGAGTGAGGGGACTGGTGCTGCGTCTGCCACTACGGCTGCAGCGGAAGGGGTGGGTGAGCCCCCACAGGGGCTTGCAACGGCGGATGACGGTGTGGAGTCATCCAGGTTGGTGGTTTCCACAGAGGAGGAGGAGGCCGCTACTGAGTCGCACATGGGGCCTGGTGGGGGTGGTACCACTGGTGCAAGTGGTGCAGTCCAGGGGCAGGGGCAGGAGGCAGCACAAAGTCGCCGCGGAGGGGCCTGTGCATGTCACTGTCCCTGACCCTGTGACTGCACCACCATGCACCAGCAGGGATGCCCCATCCCAGGCCCGTCTGCAGGTAGGGGGGGATGTCCATGTCATCTGACACTCCTCTACCTGCGGACGAGGGGACCCCTGGCCGTATGGAGAAGGTCCTGATTGGTGTCGCGTTGCGCATGCGTGACATTCGTGATGACGTGCGTGCTTCCCGGGGGGAGCACGCACGTCATCACGAAGAGCAGCGTGCCAACGTGACCCAGTTGGGAGTGTCCATGGTCGGGGGTTTTGTACATGTGTCGGCCACTCTGGCGGCCCTCTCCTCCTCTGTGGAGACTATGCGCCAGTCGTTCTCCATGCCGTCTTCTGGCCCAGATGCCACCAGGGCCCCCTGTGAACCTGCCCTGACCAACACAACCAGCTCGGTGGGGATACCATCCCTGCCACAGTTGGGAGTCGGAGGTCCAGCAGGGGTGGACACCACAGCAACTGGACCCCTGCAGATGGAGGATGTGCCGGCATCATCAAGCAGGGCTTGTGCACAACGGCGTTGGTGGATTCCATCAGCCTGGATGCCATCGTGCTGGCAGAGGCAGTTGCGTCGGAGGCAGCAGCAGGCTCAACGTGGGAGGCATCATGGCTCGGGGCAATCTACATCAGAGGGGCAGGCATCGGCCGGGGGGCAGGAGGACCCTGGAATGGGAGTGTCTTCCATGTGGCAGCGGTTTGGCCAGCAGATAGGTGCGGAGTGGCGGCTGGCGGAGGAGGCACGGCTCACGATGGTCAGGGAGGAGAACTCCATGCGCAGGGCACTGAGGCAGGCTGAGTGCCTCGAGGGAATTCGCAGGGAGTTGGAGGTGGACATGGCGTTATCCCTGCGAGACCTCGGGCCAGAGAACAGGCCCGCCTCCAAGACATTGAACAGGAATTCGATGATGCCCTGACCCATGACATCAACAAGTGAGCCGTTGGACTTGCCCGCCGCCATTGTATATAGTTCATTAGTGTTAAGTTTCATTTCTTTTTTCTTTCATTTGGGGCGCATGGACTATGCCCCACATTTTTGTATATAGTTAGTAATTAGGTAGGTTTCATTTATATTGTTGGGCTCATGCACCCTGGATTTGCTATTTGTACATAGTTTTACAGTGGATTTTTCGCCTTCATCTTTATTTTTCTTCACCATGGAGCAATGGATACTACGCTTTTCTTTCCCTTTGGATTTGCTTTGTTGGACGGTGACTTTGGACACATTTTCATTTGGATTAATTTGGATTCTCATTTTTTTTATTTATCATTTTTTGGGACATGCTGCATTTTCATTATTATTGGCATTATTGTGTGTTTTTATTTCATTCCCTTCATTTTGACTTGAATACATTTTTGTTTCTTACTTCAATGTGTGGTCTTCTCTCATTGGTTTCATGCATGTCACAATGTGGGTTTTCTCAGTCATGTGTTGCCATTGTGTGGGTCGGACAGACTTGTACTCATGCGCATACTGCTTATTCGTGATCTATCATGTAATGGGGATTTCAATTTGGAGTGGATGTAAAGCTTTGTTGTAATGGGGATTTCAATTTGGAGTGGATGTAAAGCTTTGTTGGGTGTTTGGACTGGGGTGCTGTAGGGTGGGATTTGTGTGGCCATAAGAGCCAGGGATCTGGATTGTGATGACGTGTTGGCTGGGGGACATGTGTCAGGGCCTGCTGGCAGGTGCCTGTCAATGATGGGGGGTGGGGGTGCTGGGGGACATGAGTGGGGGCCTGCTGGCAGGTGCCCTGCACTGCTGGGGGTGCAGGGGGTCATGAGTGGGACATGAGTGGGGGCCTGCTGGCAGGTGCCCTGCACTGCTGGGGGGTGGGGTTTAGGGGGTCATGAGTGGGGGCCTGCTGGCAGGTGCCCTGCACTGCTGGGGGGTGGGGGTGCAGGGGGTCATGCGCTGTTGATCAGTAGTACAAGGTGACATGTGGCTTGGCTGGGGGGCATGCCCATGGTGGATGGGCTGCCTGCGGGACATGACCAGGGGTGCAGGGTAGTCCCCTGTGGTGTGGGCTGCCTGCAGGGTGCGTGGAGGGAACACCTGGGAGGACCCACACCGCCAAATCACGTGTAGGACTCCCCTGCACCCCCGAAATACACGTACCCTGCTGAAATGGCGTGTAATGTATGGGCTGCCTGCAGGGTGCGTGGAGGGAACACCTGGGAGGACCCACACTGCCAAATCACATGTAGGACTCCCCTGCACCCCCGAAATACACGTACCCTGCTGAAATGGCGTGTAAAACTTCCCGCGTACCCCTGAAATACACGTACCCCGCTCGCACAGGGGCAATATTCCTGGGGTGCGCGGGAAGTCTCACACGCCATTTCATCAGGGTACATGTATTTCAGGGGTGCGCGGGAAGTCTCACACGCGAAAGGGCCCTGTGCGAGCGGGGTACGTGTATTACGGGGTGCGCGGGAAGTTTTACACGCGATTTCAGCAGGGTACGTGTATTTCAGGGGTGCGTGGGAAGTATTACACGCAATTGGGCCTGGGCGAGCGGGCTACCACTCACCGTCTGCCTTGCGTGTAGAAGAACGTGTAGCCAACACCCACCCGCTGTGAAGTAATAGCGTGTAAACCCCTACGCCTGGAAAACACACGCACCCCATGAAAAGCACGTACAGAGCAATGGAAATCCACGTGGGATCTTCAAGCCCTGCCAGGGCAACGCCCGTGCACGATATGTCACAGACGCGCTTACACGCTAAGAGCCTTTGGTCCAATGGAATGGCGTGCGTGCGCTGACGCGCTCACGCGCTAAGGGCCTTTCCTC
This sequence comes from Ambystoma mexicanum, assembly GCF_040938575.1. NCBI lineage: Eukaryota > Metazoa > Chordata > Amphibia > Caudata > Ambystomatidae > Ambystoma > Ambystoma mexicanum. The sequence goes on along the minus strand of NC_090929.1, from coordinate 1,127,508,167 downwards.
GAATTACACACTGACGTGCAATTTTTTCACGTGCCAAATCACTCCGTATCAAGCTGGCCACGCGAAAACACACGGAAGACCACGCTCCTGCCCTGAAGGCCATTTTCCTGCCCCCAAGAGCCCCGAGCACGCTCCCACCTGCCATCTGCTGCTGCCTGCCTGCCGCCCACGTGCCCTGCTATTTGCTGCGTGCACATCAGCCAGGGGTGCAGTTGCTGTGACCACCCCTGCTGTAACTGAAGACTCCCGACTGGGATACCATCACTCCACAGCCCAGCCCCAGGACCCAGTTGCCCACCCACACCTGCCTCTGGGGTTGCCATGTCGGGCACACCACCATCTGGCAGCACTGGCAACCCCCAGCCAGAGAGGCAGAGGGCCACCAGCTTCACTGCCACCGAAGTTGGTGTCCTGGTGGAGCAAGTCCTGGGGCAGTATGAGGCCCTCTTCGGACATTTGCGCGCCGACAAGGAAGGACGGACCAGGATCTGGACGGGCATCGTGACTGCCATCAACGCGGAGGGGGTGGTAGTCTGCAAATTCCAACATGTCAAGAAGCGCTGGGAGGACTTCAGGTCCAGGACCCTCAACAAGGCCCGGCGCCTCTTGAAGGCAGCGGATGCTAAGGGGCGCCGGGGCCACCTGTCGGAACATCAAATGAGGGTCCTGGAACGCATATCCCCAGCGCTCCACGTCCAGGTCCTTGAGATGCAGACCCGTCTGGAGTCGAGCGGTAAGTGTACATGCATACTGATTGTAAGCTGTGCATGTGGTGGTGTGCCGGTAGTGTGCAGGTTGCACATGTGATTTTATAGGGCCATGTATGGATGTGTATGTACAGGGCCGTGAGGCTAACACATGCAAGTCCTCTCATGTGTGAGACACATGGATGGTCCATGTGTGTGTAAGCTTGCATGCCAAATGCAGATGTGTGAGCACACATGTTTGAATGACTGTGTAATGTATGTTGGCATGGTTGTGGTGTCACACATGGATGTCGGTTCCAGCTGCATGTATCTGCACCGTGTACATGTGTGTGTATTTCACAAGGGTGCAACAGTGATGCAACATGGATGCTTGGGACACTGATATGTAGAAGACTGATTGCCAGATGTGACATGGATGCCGATCTCATCACTGCAACAATTGGTGGAGGTGTACACATGCATGTAAGTGTGGTGGCGTGTGTGCATGTCTAGTGCACTCACTGTGTTTCATGTGCTGTCTGGATCACCTTTGGCTGCTCATGCTGTTGTATGTGTATGGATGGTGTTGGCTGTTGCCATATGGCTGTGGAATTGCTCATGTGTGTGAGTTGACATGCCATGTGTGTTGGGGATTGTGATGCCATGTCTGAAGTTTGACACTGCCACTCATGTGCAACTGGCATGTGTGTATCAGTCCATTGTACAGTGTCCTGATGCCTGTCTCCTATCTCTCCCTGTCTGCAGCGTCAACTGATGAAGAGGGCGGAGAGGGTGCTGTGGAGCACAGCGGCGGGGATCACACCACCAGCCGGAGACGCAAGGCCCGGCTGCACTCCCAGGTTGTGATCTCGTCAGGGAGTGAGGAGTCCGGTGCCGCATCCCAGGCCGAAGCTGCCGAGGGTAGGTCCAAGAGGCAGAGGTCGGAGTTGGACTCCTCGGCAGCAGAAGGGGCAGCTGAGACCCCACAGGGTCCGACGAAGGAAGATGGCACAGAGTCATCCAGGTTGGTGGGGGGTTTGGTGGAGGAGGAGGCCGCGCAAGAGACAGAGACGGGGTCTGGAGGTGGGGATTCCACTGGTGCCAGTGGTGCAGTCCAGGGGCAGGGACAGGAGGCAGCACAGGCCGCCATGGAGGTGCCTGTGTGTAATCCTGTCCCCGATCCTGTGACTGCATCATCCCGCACCAGCAGGGATGCCTACGTCCAGACCCGTTTTCAGGGAGGGGATCCGCTTACAACAACTGGCCTTCCTCTCCCTGCGGACGTGGCTATCCGGGACCGGGTTGAACTGTCCTGGGTGGGGTGGCGTTGTGTCAACGGGACATGCAAGGTGACCTGCAGTCTTTTCATGGGGAGACTGCACGTCATCTCGAATGGCTCGTTGACCACGTCAGCCTACTGGGACAGGTCACCCAGGCCGGATTCCTCCGTTTGCTGAACCTTGCTTCGACCCCCTCCTCACCTGAACCCCCTATGCGCCAGTCGTCCTCCGTGCCATCTTCCCACCCATGTATCACCTGGGGACCCTGTGGAGCTGCCTCTGACCGTGTGGCCAGGCTGGTGGAGGACACATCCCTGCCACATTTGGGAGTCGGACGTCCAGCGAGGGTGGCCACCTCAACAACTGCACCCCAGCCGGAGGAGGATGTGCAGGCAGCAGGAGCCAGGGCACGGGCACAGGCACAGCAGCAGCAGCAACAAGGTGGGAGCCATGATGGCTCAGGGCCTTCGACATCGGAGGGGCAGCCATCGGCCGAGGCAGGAGGATCCCATGACGGGAAGTGTCTTCCGTATGGCAGCGGTTAGGCCATGTTATAGATGCGGAGCGGCAGCGGGCGGAAGAGGCACGGCTCACGATCGTCAGGGCGGAGAACTCCGTGCAAAGGGCTCTGAGGCGGGCCGAGTGCCTCAAGGCAATTCGCAGGGACCTGGAGGTCCGGATGTCATCGTCCCTGCGAACCCTCGGGGCCTTAGAAGAGGACTGCCTCCGGGACATCGAGCAGGAGTTCAATGATGCCCTGGCCCGGGAAATCAGGAAGTGAGCCGTCGGACTAGCCCGCTGCCATTGTATATAGTTAATTAGTGTTAGGTTTCCTTTTGGTTTTCATTTCATTTGGGGCGCTTGGACAATGCCCCACCTTTTTGTATATAGTTGTTCATTAGGTAGGGTTTTTGTAGGTTTCCTTTCAATGGTTGGGCTCATGGACCCTGGATTTGTACTTTGTATAGAGTTCTACACTGGATTTCACTTCATTTAAGTTTCTTTTTTTACCATGGATCAATGGATGTGTCTGATTTTTACACTTTGGATTTGGTTGGACGGACAGACTCTTTGGACCCATTTGCTTTTGGATTGATTTGGATTCTGCTTGCACACATTTTTTAAAAATATTTTGGACATGCAGCTTTTTCTTCATTATTTCCATTATTGTGTGATTTTTTTTTTATTCATTTGTTTAATTATTGAATACATTTTTATTATATACTTTACTGATGTGGTCTTATCTCATTTGTTTTGTGCATGTTACAAAGTTGATCTTTTCACAGTCATGTGTCACCATTGCGTGGGTCTGAGGGACATTGATTCATGGCCATGCTGGTTATGTATTTTCTATCATGACTTTGGGAATTCAATGTGGGGTGTTTTGACTGGGGTGGGATTTGGGTGGCCATGACTGGCATGGGTCTGGAGTGTGATGACCTGTCGGGGGGGACATGTGTGGCGGGCTGCTGGCAGGTGCCCATGACTGCTGTGGGGTGGGGGTGCAGGGGGACATGTGTGGGGGCCTGCTGGCAGGTGCCCCTGACTGCTGGGGGGTGGGGGTGCAGGAGGACATGTGTGGGACATGAGTGGGGGTATGCTGGCAGGTGCCCCTGACTGCTGGGGGTTGGGGTGCAGGGGGACATGTGTGGGGGCCTGCTGGCAGGTGCCCCTGACTGCTGGGCGTTGGGGATGCAGGGAGACATGTGTGGGGGCCTGCTGGCAGGTGCCCCTGACTGCTGGGGGATGGGGGTTCAGGGGGACCTGAGTGGGGGCCTGCTGGCAGGTGCCCCTGACTGCTGGGGGTGGGGTTGCAGGGGGACATGTGTGGGGGCCTGCTGGCAGGTGTCCCTGATTGCTGGGGGTGGGGGTGCAGGGGGACATGAGTGGGGGCCTGCTGGCAGGTGCCCTTGACTGCTGGGGGTGGGGGTGCAGGGGGTCATGAGTGGGACATGAGTGGGGGCCTGCTGGCAGGTGCCCCTGACTGCTGGGGGGTGGGGGTGCAGGGGGACATGTGTGGGGGCCTGCTGGCAGGTGCCCCTGACTGCTGGGGGTGCAGGGGGACATGTGTGGGGGCCTGCTGGCAGGTGCCCCTGACTGCTGGGGGTTGGGGATGCAGGGGGACATGTGTGGGGGCCTGCTGGCAGGTCCCCCTGACTGCTGGGGGATGGGGGTGCAGGGGGACATGAGTGGGGGCCTGCTGGCAGGTGCCCTTGACTGCTGGGGGGTGGGGGTGCAGGGGGACATGTGTGGGGGCAAGCGGGCAGGTGCCCCTGATTGCTGGGGGTGCAGGGGGACATGAGTGGGGGCCTGCTGGCAGGTGCCCCTGACTGCTGGGGGGTGGGGGTGCAGGGGTTCATGAGTGGGACATGAGTGGGGGCCTGCTGGCAGGTGCCCCTGACTGCTGGGGGGTGGGGGTACAGGGGTCATGAGTGGGAGCCTGCTGGCAGGTGCCCCTGACTGCTGGGGGGTGGGGGTGCAGGGGGACATGTGTTGGGGCCTGCTGGCAGGTGCCCCTGACTGCTGGGGGGTGGAGGTGCAGGGGGACATGTGGGGGGGGGCCTGCTGGCAGGTGCCCCTGACTGCTGGGGGTGAGGGTGCAAGCTGACATGTTGCTTGGCTGGGGGGCATGCCCATGGTGGATGGGCTGCCTGCGGGACATAACCAGGGGTGGGGGATTGTCCCCTGTGGTGTGGGCTGCCTGCAGGTGCCGTGGGGGGTGTAGAGGGAACACCTGGGAGGACCCACACTGCCAATTCACGTGTAGGACTCACCGCGCACCCCTGAAATTCACGTACCCCGCTCTGACAGCAAAATTGCGTGTGAAACTTCCCGCGAACCCCAGTTATACAGGTAGCCCACTCGCACAGGCCCTTTCGCGTGTGAAACTTCCCGCGAACCTCCGTAATACACGTACCCTGCTGAAATTGCGTGTGAAACTTCCCGCGAACCCCAGTTATACACGTAACCCACTCGCACAGGCCCTTTCGCGTGTGAAACTTCCCCCGAACTCCCGTAATCCGCGTACCCTGCTGAAATCGCGTGTGCAACTTCCCGCAAACCCAAGTTATACACGTACCCCACTCGCACAGGCCCTTTTGCATGTGAAACTTCCCGCGAACCCCCGTAATACACATACCATGCTGAAATCGCGTGTGGAACTTCCCGCGAACCCCAGTTATACACGTACCCCACTCGCACAGGCCCTTTCGCGTGTGAAACTTCCCGCGAACCCCCGTAATACACGTACCCTGCTGAAATCGTATGTGAAACTTCCCGTGAACCCCAGTAATACACGTACCCCACTCGCACAGGCCCTTTCGCGTGTGAAACTTCCTGGGAACCCCCGTAATAAACATACCATGCTGAAATCGCGTGTGAAACTTCCCGCGAATCCCAGTTATACACGTACCCCACTCGCACAGGCCCTTTCGCGTGTGAAACTTCCCACGAACACCAGTTATACACGTACCCCACTCGCACAGGCCCTTTCGCGTGTGAAACTTCACGCGAACCCCAGTAATACACGTTCCCCGCTTGGCGTTTGCTGTTTGGCAGCCCTGTAAACTGGTCCATGGTTAGCGCAGCCCTTTGTGCTGGATTGGGGATTTTGGTGGCTTTTCCCTGCGCTAGGGGCGTTCTTGGGGGCATAACTGGCGCTGCTGCAGGGTCGGTGCGCCACGGCTGGTTTTGGAGGCGAAAATCCATGAATACGCTGTGCGTGGAAATGGATTTTAGCGCACGCGGCTGGCGCAGACATTCGCAGGCGCACGCTGTGCGCCAGCCGCGTGCGCCACTTGTGCGCTAAATTCTATGAATTACCCCCATAGTTCCATCAACCCTTAACAGGTAAATTCTGAAAGTGTTTCCACAATAAAAAGGTAATATAGAAGAACAGAGGTATCTGATACATTATTATAATCAATGCTGCCCAACAGAATGTTTGTGAGTGATAGTGGGATATTTACCCCAAAGATATTTTTTAAAGATATCCATATGTCCTGCCAATACTTGTAAACAAATGGAATCTCATAAAACATGTGTACATAGGTCCCCTGAGCATTCCCACAAAACCAACAATTTCCATTACAACCATAACTAGTCTTAACTAATTTCATTGGAGTCAAGAAGGCTCTATGGAAGGAAAGGAAAATGGTTTGTGCAATGTTGGCTGATATGGACAGGTATTTTACCCCGGACCATATCAGTCATATCATCAAACTCTACTCCACAATCAATCTCCCCTTGAGATTGGGTGGACCCTCTCACACTAGGCGGCTTAACAGCACCCAACAATCTATACAATTGAGCAGCCCAAAATCAGAAACTTTGGCTATTTTTAGCACTCTTGTGGGATCAGGAGTAAGTTGAGTGTTCATGAAATTATCAAATTTGTCTAGGCAAGTGTTGACCAATTTATTGTAGAATTGAAGTCAGGGAAAGGGAAAAACATTTCTCATATCGTGAAAGATCTCCAACTATCATTATGATAAATAAACCTGATATCCTTGCTTAGCCATAGCCTTCGATATAACGCCTTACCATTGAATTTCTGCTCAAAATTCTACATAGGAACTTTCTTTAAAAATATTTGTTATATATATATATATATTTTATTATGGCCCATCTTTTGAGACAATAACATTTTTGAGTGAACTTCCCCTATAAGCTTATACCCCGAAGCCGAGGCAAAATCATCCAATACTGTTCATAAAATGGGGAGATTGACTTTAAGATTCCTTAGGAGAATGAGAATGTTGTCTGCATAAGCAGCAATCTTGGTTTCACGTTTGCTGCAACAGACCCCACGGATATGCATATAATTCCTGATACATTCTAATAGGGGTTCAAGGGAGAGAACATATAGAATCAGAGACAGGGGACATCCTTGTCTAGTTCCTCTTTTGAGAGCGAAAAAAAGCTGAGGATTGACCATTAGTACAGTTGGAGGATTTGGGATCAGAATATAGTAGTCTAACAAGGGACACAAAACCTTCACCACAGCTGTGTCAATGTAAAGCCTGGAACATATAATCCCAACTAACCGTATCAAAAGCATTTTTGGCATCTAAAGCAATTGCAGCATAACCAAGTCTATCTGACTTATTATTTGCCATAAGGTGCATAGTATCGAGTAAAAGTCTCGCATTGGATGAAATATTCCTACCGTTGACATATCGAACCTTATCGGATTTGATTAATTTGGGGAGAAAATACTCAATTCGATTAGCAAGTACCTTGGCAAAAATGTTACACTCCACATTAATACGTGAAATCAGTCCACAGTCCTTTGGGAGGTCAGGATCTTTTTGCGCCTTTGGGGGGAAAAAACCTGATGAAAAGCACCTACCGGTAAAACCAATTTACCCATTCTTAGATCTATAATTGCCTGGTAAATTTTGTGAATGGTGATACTGCCATCTAAGCTAGTGAGATCTACTTGGGAGTATGAATCTCTACTTATATTGTGAAAGAAAGAATCTAAGTCAGCTGATTTGATGTTAGTATCTGGAGAGTATAGATCTGAATAGAATGTTTTAAACACTTCCAAAATGTCTTGATTTAGTCATAGTAGCACCCGCATTATTTTTAACATGTGAAATAAAGGTTTTCTCTTTTCGGGCTTTGAGGTAGGAAGCAAGGGCCTTGCCGGCCTTGTTAGAGGTGTGATACATTTTTGATTTGTATTTAAGGATAACACCGGACGCTGCGTTTCATTAATTTGGAAGCGCAGCAACAGAACATTACGATATCCTGATTCAGAGGGGGATTGGTAATATTGTTTCTCAGCATTGGTAAGCCTAAGAAACAATGCATCTAGGTCTCTTTTATGTTCTCTTTGATGTTTACTGATGTATGCAATTACATGACCTCTTAGAGCAGTCTTAAAAGCGTCCCAATTATTAACTGCGGAAGTGTCTTCATCTCTATTGTGAAGGAAAAATGGTTGTTGGAAACTGAAGGACTGAATAAATTGTTCATCTTGTAGTAAAATGTTATTGAAACGCCATTTGGTTAAGTGTCTCTGAATATCAAGGAAGTCAAAGGTAGTTATAACGGTACAACGTTCATTCATCGCCCATTTTTTTGCAGAGTTTTTTGCTGAAGAATTTCAGCCAAAAAAACTCTGGGTAAGGGCATATGAGGGGTAGAGGTGGTGGAAGGATAGAGAATAAATAAAAGGGACTAGTTCTTATTAATATGACACCACCATTTGTTTCTCCAGCAGTGGGACTAGCCCTAATATTACAAACCCAAAATGATTTATTAAGTTTCATAGATTCAATAGTAGACAAATGGGTTTCCTGAATACAGGCAACAGAGGGGTTGCATTTCTTAAGATGTGAAATGATTTTATATCTTTTGATGGGATTATTGATCCCTTTAAGATTCCAAGAAACACATTTAAACACCATTATGAAATCTTAAGAACAATTAATGCATAGATATTTATAACTAGGCATTGCATATCTTGACTATGAAACTATGATGGTGTCAATCTTTTAGGAGATTTTTAATACATATTTGTGGAAGAAGCACCATATTGGATAGAGCAGACACGTGAGAAAGAACATAGAGGAAGATGTTAAAACTTGACATCTATAAAATAGAAAGATGGAAGATGAAGAGAATCTTAGTGAAGTGAGAAGCATAAGAGAGACTGAAAGATAAGATATGTCAAGTTTACAAAAGAGGAGAGCCGAGAGATGTCTGGGGACTAGGTGACACGCACACGGAACAAAAATGGGTCCCGTGAGAAAAAGGGCGCCAAAATGACACCCCGACCCCAGTGTATAAAGATGTGTAATGTAATCCGTAACACACTGAAAGAAAAAACTGAAAATAATTCTAGAGCCAGAGGCAGAAGACCTCGGAGGAAGCGAAGTATCCATACTGTCGTTTTTAAGGGATCTGATAAATGCTTTAAGGTTTGCAGAGTCATCGAAGACAGATGTTTTTCCATTGATGGTAACCTTAAATGTACACAGACTGTAGTTTAGAAATTCCTTCCTCCAATTTTCCTCACTACACCGTAGGAAATACAAAACTTTGCATCCATGCCAAATAAGGTTATTTCTTTCCTTGGCCATAGACAAAATGAGCTGTAGTTGGGTGTATTCTAGCAGCAGGAAGGTCAATGTACGTGGCATAGGATGGGAAGATTGAGATGTTTTCATAGGCCCAATGCAATGTGACTGTTGAATGTTAAGAGCAATTTCAGGCGGGATGTGGAGCAAGGCGGGAAGCACCTTTTGAAGGAAAAGAATGGCACTCCCTTCACACCCTTCAAGAAGACCCGATATGCAGAGATTAACGCGCCTTTCTTTATTTTCCAATTCCTCATTTTGCTTTTGCAAATCTTTAACCACTTGTTTCAAGTGAGGAATTTTGGATGAGGTGTCTTTCACCAGACTGATTCTGCTCTCCATTTCCTCCATTCTATTTTGAAATATGCTACATTTTTCATCCAGTTGTATTTTTGTATTAGTATTCTCAATGAAAGGCTTCAGTGACATTATTTCTTGCAAACTAACATCCATACTTGAGTCAGAGGGCAACAGCGGAGGAGGAGACTCATGTTATGGCCTTTTGTGAGTAGAAGACGGGGCCAAAGCTTGAGAGTCTCTATTAGCCAAGGGAGTCTTTTGTCCACTTCTACCAAAGGCCATAATTAGTGATAAGAATAGAAAAGGATATTTTGAAAGGCAATTAAAATGAGGTCTGGCCCCGAAGGGTATGTGTTGCAACAAAACAGCACTGCCCCGGTAGAGACTGGGTAGCACTGGGGCACCTGGCACAGCTCTGCCTTGTTTTGCCCCTTCCAACATGGTGTCACCATGTCCGCCGCATGTTACATTGTGTGCTGATAGCTCTGCCCACCTCAAGATGGCAATGATCATACAGAGATGCCAGAACAGACCTTGCAGCTTCTTAAACTAGTGAGAACACTGCGGCTTTGCATCACAACCCTTTGCACTCGGATGCTCCTTTCCCTCTCATGTACCAACTTCTGTGCTACTCTCATTCCTCACTTCTTGAATTCTTACCTTATGCCTGCCTTCCTGCTGAATCCTGTTATCCCAGATCTGTTGCTGTGCCTGTTCAACTCTAGTCCCAGTCAAGCCTCAGCAATTGCACTTCTGATCTCCATGGTTTTTATTCCCCACAAGGGATTTCCTTGGCATTTACTGGGAAGTCCATGGTTTACCTGTGTTACAACTTGCAAGTTCACTGTGGCTTCCGGTAGTGATGGGCCACAAATCTCCAAGACCAGACACCTGTCTGAAGAGGTACATCCAATCGCTGACAGTACTATAATTTTACCATGAAACATTTATGAAAAGAGGTGCGAGGTTCTCATTAGCAGATCTCCCTTTCAGGGACAGATTTACCAGCTTAATTGTATATAATACAAATCAAAATGCTGGGTCTTTCACACCCTCACAGATGGCAATCGGTCATGCGTCGCCCAGCCATAAAGATTGAGTATCATACTTATAAGGGTCTGGCTAAACCTCAAAGCAGGAACATATACTGTGGTCATCTGCTTTGAAGTGGTGAGAGCCATGCTTAGGCAATATGTCCATGTGGGATCTCTATAAAACATGCCCAATGCCAAAGCCCTGGATTTCTCTTGACTGGCCCACTTTCTCCTTCTTTCCATCAGCCTCCTGCTAAGGTAGGCAATGGGCTGATCAACCCCTCCTGTGCTCAGCTGAGCTGAATCTACTCCAATTCCATATTTACATGTGTATGTCTGGCATATGAGTCTGTCTCGGGAGGATAGCTCAGGGGCAACGTGGTCGCCTTGGAAGCAAGATGACACGAAGCAACACGGGTCCAATCCCCGGGTCAGATCCCCGCGTCAGATCCCCGCGTCCGCGCTTAGAAACCTCTGGGTATTAAGTGCGTTATAAATAACCAATCATATATCATATCATATTCTGGGAACTGGAGTCCTGGTCACACTATTTTTCTAGTGCTGCAAAGCTGTTTTGCAGGCAGAGGACTGATTGATGGCTTTCCTGTGGTTTCTGCATAGCCACAGACATAAAGCGGGGTACCCTGTCAGATATACCTTCCTGAGGGTATCCCAACTGATAATTTCTCTTTCCAATCACAAAACTACCCAATCGGGCCTTTGACTGCAAGGCAAGACATGGATGTTATACCCCTCCAAATAACCTCTACCATTACCAATCTAACCAAGACCATCAAACCCACTTCTCTGTTGGTGTGTGCCTGTAATACACTATCCTTCCTGCACCCATTGTCGCCTTACAGCTGAGACTTCAGCAGCCGTGTCACGCCAGGTATCTCCCCCCACCCCCATATATAAAGACATGCTCCAAAAATATTGGAGGGAATTGGGGCCACCCACAGGGACCTGGTACCTTTCCCACTCAGATGTACCAGGGGATAATCAGCCATTTTATGGACTATTGGAACTTTATCTGCTAACATGCCAACACTGACTATGGCGTCTTCCATGAAATCGGCAATAACGATGGTCTGCTTGGATTTACCCTGGCAGTCTGGATTTCCCTTCCTGTGTATCATGTCTCGATACAAAGCATTCTGCAGTAGGAGAGAATGTGGGTACCCCAGTGCTACAGGCCCCATCCCCCTTCTTTTTTGTGCGAACTGGCGGGCCATGCGGCTTGGGTTTCCCTTCATATTTTCGGGGGCCTTTCTTGTAAGAAGTTTCAGAATCTCTGCACTTATCCTCCTTGTGTTTACTTTTAGCAGTTGTCTGTAAAAGCATTGATCTCGGTCTTTAACCTTGTTATATTACTTTTATTCTGCTTTAGGTATGTTTGTCTGAGCCTTCTTCTGGATGCAAGTACTTACTTACACATCAGCAGTCCTTCCAAGCTCCATATGGTCTGTTATAATCTTGCGCACTAGATGCTGGTGTAACTCTTCCTCACAATGTTTAAGAGCATGTTTGTAAGAAGCTAAATTAAACATTCCTTCAAATGTGTCAACTTTGTTACCAGTGACCCACTCATTCAGATACTTCAAGAACAAATGTATAAACTCCTCAAAGGTGTGACTCCCCCTTTTGGTAAGCATTCTAAAGCTTCCAAGTTATTCTTCTGGGGTCTTGCAGAAATTCCTCAGGCTGATGGACTTCATTTTGGCATAAGTGGGCCTTCCCTCTTGGGCCAAGTGAATGATTACATCAGTTCCAGCCACAGGTAGACAGCTCAGAAGGGCTGCACCCTACAATTCTTCGACCTTCTGGAGCTGTATCCAGTGCTCCAGGCCACTCAAAGATGTCCTTTCCCGCCTCATGTGGTTGGCCCGAGTCCATGGGGATGTGGCATCTAGGCTTCACCTTAGGTGCCACCATTGAAAGTACTTCCCTCCCACTCAGAAGTTTGTCTGAGGGCCTCCCTTCTCTCCTCCAGCTCTAGCCTGTGCAGCTCCAGCATCACTAGCTTTGTTTCCGGTTTGCTGGGGCTGCTAAATACCTATGTTTCTGTGCCACATTCCTGAGATTCTGTTCTGCTAGGGCCACCTTATTCTCCTATAGAAAGAGTTTCTCAGCTCTAAAGTTGGCCCCAGTGAGATGACCGTAATACCCTACTGAGACTTTGGACCTAACTGAAACAGAATCTCACAGAGACTCCGCCTTTCTGGGAAACCACACAATCTGCTCTCTGAAAAGAATGGTGGGAGCAACTGTCATTATCACTGCCCATATGCATTAACACTCCCCTTCAGTGGAGCGAGTACCTCCGGTCGGGGGCTCCCAATCACTCCTGCCCCCTTTGATGTTCTCTGTCTTCTTAGCTTCCTCAAACACTTCAGGGCTCTAAAGCATGTCAGGTTTACTAACGTTACTGACATGGGGAAGTGCCCTTTCCTGGCATAGCTTGTGAAGGGCACTAGCCTCCCGGCTCCTCACTGAGCTCATGTCCAGTTCCATTATGAATAATCAAAACAATAGGCCTGGCAGTGTTTAACATTAAACACACAGTCTTGTTTTCGATGACTAAGCTCTAGATGCAGCCTGTATCAAATCCTTGCACTGTCCGCCGGTGTGATGAAATTACTACTAATCTGCATGAGTACTGGGATGTGCATTGGCTCACTCGCCTACTCAGCCCCACACTACTATTAAGCTAGCACAACCAAAGGAGAAACAGGCACAGCCCGACATGTTTATCTCCTTCATGTCTTTTGGTAGCACAGGCAGAGGGCAGGCTATATGCTCGGGGGCGGTGTGAGCCGACAGCAGTGGCAACCCTAGCAACATTAGTAAAATGGTCTACAATAAAAAACAATATCCAATCAAGATTCTATAAAACATATAGGAACTTTAATAAATCAATCAATGAAAAAAACGTACTAAAAATACTTCAAACCCACCCCCATAATAGAAACACAGAGAATGTAGAATTTGGTGTTAAACGGCACTCTGAATTGATCTTTAGGGGTGTTCAGGCAAGAGACTTTGCAACAATGTCATTAGTTTAACAATATATCTTTTTAGAAAATAAAGTAGAGAAGGGGGCTTTAAAGTTACCATGTAACTTTGGTTTCTTCTCTTTGGGGGCTCAACAGTGTTGGGCCAGGCTTCAAGAATCTTTCTTGGGCGGTGATTTTGGGTTGGATCTGTAAAGTGGTCAACTGGGTACGACACAGGGTGCAATCCAAGCAGTAATGACATGTAGCATGAATAAGATTATGACTTGCAGGGGTTGTCCGGGTCTGTGTAGCTCACAAGCAGTCCAATGATGGAATCAGGGCCCAGAGCTTTTCAACCAGCAGAGAGGCCATGGTCCTACAGCAATGCCACCCCACTGTCCGCTGGAGATGGTTGGGAGCAGAGCTCTCCTCTCCCTTGGCTGCTTCTGTCTTCACGTCTATGGCAAAGCACTTTGGAAAAGACTGTATCCAAAGATTACTCCTAGGAGGGGAGGATTTCCTCTCCTTATAAAGGTACAATGTCATAGGGTTTTGGTCCAAACAAGCCTGCTATAATGGGGGCAATCCACGCTGTAGTGAGACATGCCCTTTGCCTTCTGACATCATTCTCAAAGTGCCTTGTCCTTCAAGAAATAGGTGGTGAGAAAGTGGTAGGGAGCCCTAGCAGAAACCAAGATGCTGGAACCCATCACTCAGCCCACGGCCCCCTTTTGGCTAGTTTAACTCTGACCCCTTCCTATGGCTATAGTGTTCAGCACACTAATATGAGTGTGGCTTTGTTATGTCAGTGGTTCCTTTAAAGCACTGATTCCCAACAAACCTCCTCAGGGAAGGTGCAACTGCCCTGGATGACAAGGTTACCCTTTCTCTGGAGTATCAACAATGGCAGCTTCCTGGCCAGTGTCCCACATGGCTGTAGTGGAGACAGTAAGACCAGACACTAAAACGCATCAATCCTTTCATAGCTGCAGTCCTGCAAACACAGGTATGATACCAAATTGTGGTGGCTGTAAAATGGTGTGCTGTCAATAGTTACCCTACCACAACCAGATAGATAGAGCTTATACTTAAAGATGTATGTGCCAATAGATTAATTTAGGCATACAATTATTACGTTTTGTATCAGAGGTGTAGAAGATTAAAAAGCCACCTCTGCCTCTTGTCACTGTGTTCCATCAGCTGCTTATGATGCACATGGGACCTTTGTACCTTCCCTGTTCCGCGGAAAGGCTAATGCTGAGAGCGCCTGTTGTTTGCACTATAATTTTTTGCATGAAGCCTTTAAGAAAGGGTGCTCTGATTATTAGACCTCCCTATCGGAGACAAATTTGCCTGCATCATTTGATATAATACACTTTTTAAAAGCTAAGGCTTTTACACTCTCGCAGCCTACAATCTGTTCGACTCTGCAGAATAGGAGCCATAGGTATTTGCTCTCAGGTAAAAAATGCCTTATTATCCCGAACTGCCGCTTTCTTCGTCACCATTGTAACCACCCCTCTAACATACAGAGGATCAAGTCCACCTCTGCAGACTCAAACAATCTCTTCATGTCTGCCTTCAGAGGGTATAACTTTGCCATGAACCAGCATCAGGATGTGGGCAGGGTTTTGCCCTTCCTCAATGAACTTTTCCCTGATATCATAAATCAGCAGCAGGCCAATCTTTAGAAAGGGTTTTATATTGCCATATCTTAGGATCCAGGAAGGGCCCTGGTGCAGCCAAATCCACAAATCCCATTAAATCCTAAAACTGCTCGTGCACATTGGACACTTCTTGAGTGACAAACTGGAAGACTATGATGAGGGATCACTCTTCCTTTTATTTGCAACCTTCTGCTCCTACAAAGATTGTTTTAACAATGTCCTTTACCTCATTAAGAGATATCCTCCTTATATGTTTCTTAACACCCTTGTGCTTCCCTGGCCTTAAATTCATATCCAGAGTCCTTCTGTATGCTATCCAAACTTCCTCTGATCTTTCAACTTAAGGGAACTCATTCTGCATATATTTGCCTTCATGCCAATGACTATTGACACACAGTGTGTACATCGTCTTGTTTAAATCACCGGCTTTCATGCACATGTGTGATCAGCCTACTGGGTCTCCTAACCTAAGATGACACACTTTTTAGCTTTTGGAGGAGGGCAACTTAGGCTGGCCCTGTAAGGCCTGTCCCCTGCTTCATGTGCTGTAACTCCTGCTGAGAAGTGCTGCACTTCACAAGCATAACCTGCCTTCCTGCATGGCCCATTCTCCTGGTGCCACTCCTGTCTCCAAGGCACTCCCCTCTGCCGAAGTGCAGGGTGATTCCCTGTCTGCGCATCTCCTCCTATGACCACTAAACACTGTTTCATTCACCGGGTCTGGCACGGCCATTCCTTCTCCCTCCACTAGCACCTCCTCACCCTGCAAGAGTGTGGACAGACATCCACTCCCACTTGCCAACTCACCCTGCAGCCAGTATTAGGAGGGAAGGATCCAGAATGGTCTCCTCCCCCCATTAGCAATAGGGTAATCAGGAGAAAGGTAAGCTCAGTAGGTCACAGTGATCCCTGTCGGGAGCACAAGACACACAATGTCTGGCTCTGTAGGAGTACAGAGATAAGTAGTGGCTGAACTGTCTGCTCTTCCGCACACAGTAGTATCAAACCAGCAATCTTAAAGTTGAAAAGACACAGCCAGACTGGTATGACGCCTTCACCCATAAAAAAAATGTCCGATCAAGGTTCTATAAAATATACACTTTTAATCGTACAATAAAATGCAAGCAACTAATTAAGAGACTACTAAGAAAGCCAACCTAAGGAACATGAGGTATGCCGTTTTTGAGAAAGGACACTCTGGGTAGATGAACACGGGTGTTCAGACACAAAGCTGGCACAATGTCACTGTTAACAGGATATGTCTTTAAAGAACAAGGGGGGCTTAAAAGTCACTATGGTCCCATTGTGGACACTGGGACAGGTCCTCTTTACATTACCTTATATTCTTGTCTTTGGGGATCAACAACGTTGAGCCAGGCTTCAAGGCACTTTCTGAGGTGGTGATTTGAGGTTAGGTTGGGGAACTGGGTGACTGAGTCCAATACACAGTGCTGTTCAGAAGCAGTAGTGACATGTGGCATTAAAAAAGTTACCTCTGCCTGCAGGGACTTTGTGGCCCAGCAGCCAGCTGTGATGCAATAACCTTTGAACCTGTGTTGTGCCACTGCAGAGCTTGGGCTGTAGATGTTTGGAGGCTGGTTACAGCAGAGGCACATGTGTACTATACTTTTGGCATGAAGCATTTATGAAAGGGGGTCCGATTAGCAGCCCTCCCTTTTGGAAACAGGATTACCTGCTTCATTTTATGTTAATAAAAATCAAAAAAGCTAGAACTTTCACTGCTTTGAAGGTGGTAATCCGTCAAAGTGATTGCAGGTAATGACAAGGTATTATATCTTCGGGAGGGATAGGGGTGGGACTAAAAGAATCGGGGAATGGGTCATGTTCTGGAGGCTGGAAGTTAATAGGTAAGGACTGGGACAAAGAAGGACGTTGAAGTAATGTGTAATTCTTGGGGTCATCTTTGACTGCGCTCTCTCCTTCTCTTCTCACATCTCAGACGTCTCCAAAAAGTCCCACTACCAACTGCACCTAGGCTGGACTATTGCAAGAGCCTCTTTCTCAATCTTCCTACTTCTACTCTCTGTCCTCTTCAACTCATCCAGAACAGAACCGAGAGACTTATCATTGGCCTCAAGCCCAGGGACTGCATCTCTCTGGCACTGAAATCCCTCCACTGGCTCCCCGTGGCTGCAAGGATCAAGTTCAAGAACCTCTGCATAATCCACAAAGCTTTCTGGGGCTGGGGCCCGCACTATCTACAAAGCTCTCTCCAAAATACTCTACCTCTAGATTCCTCTGCTCGTCGTCCTCCGACTCTCTGCAGATGAGCCGCTTTCACAAACAGAGATTCTGCCTCTCTCCGTCTTGAGCCAGAGCACCTTGATTTCTGTAAGATCCTTAAGACCGTCCTCTTCTCTTCCTCATTCTCTCTCCCCTGCTAACCTCTGTTTCCTTTTTCTCTCTCCACCCTCCTTCCTTTTTCTCCTCCCTAACTCTGTTCAGTTGTGCTGACTGGTTGCCTGGTTCACCTCAGAGCCTTACTGGTCCCAGCCCCCCCCCCCCACACCCTACCCACCAGTCTTTGCACTTGCCTCCAGGCCACTGCTCCATTTTCAGCATTTCTGCACTTTCAGCATACGCTCCACGAGGGAGGCAACCTCTCTGCACTTAACCCAGGGAGGGCCTGTTGGACTGGACGCGTTTGTTCCCCCACCCCCTCTTCCTCGCATCTTCGTCTGTACGCATGCATGACCTAAATGTACTAGGACTAGTAATGTTCATCTGTCCCTAACTGTAAGACTCGTGCACTTGCTCTAGGAGAAATGCCGTCAAGCCTAATATGCTAGTTCTGTGTTTAAATTAATTCGGAAACTTCAAGGCCTAAGAATGATTACTGTGTTGTTCCCCTCCTGCTTTGAAGCACTCCGCCTGTGTATAAGAGCTGCATAAATAAACAATTACAATTGCCAAAAAATGCCTTTTGCCTCTGATGGTGGATGCTTTTTGGGCACAGGACAAGAGGGGGAAAGTAAATGAGGGGACAGACCTAGGGTAGAAAGTAAGAGAGGACTGATGCATAAAGAAAGTTAGATTTGTATTCTCATGTTAGGCAGGAAAACCTTCAATAAGACTCTACTGCCAGGGATGGACATCGGTCATGCGCAGAAGCCGCTGTGCAACACGAGGTTTATATTGTATTGTACACGAACCAGACACATGTGAGCCCTGCGTGGAATAGGCACTAATGAGCCCTTCACTGTAAGCCTTCACTCCTCAGCCCTCGTCTGCACACTCTAGGTAATCCGTGCGTGTGCACACCGCGCTGTCACTGCAGAACAGACATAATTCATCCGCAGTTTAAATGTTTTTATTACATTGGGGAGTAAAGGCTAATTATCCTCCACGGGTCTGTTACTTGGAGAGCAGCTGAGCTTCTAAGCCGAGCATTTCGGTGTGAAATGCCGCTCGCTTTTCTACGATCCTGGGCGGATGTTTCTGCTTCAGATGGCGCACACGTCCGCTCCAGAAAACACATCTGTTTCCATGGCTACCGTCATTACACTTAAAAAAACAAAACGAGGCAAGCAGAGAAAAGTTTGACCGCAGCTTCCTAACCAGTGCCTGTCCCCAGTCTTACAGTTCTGTACAGACCCAGCACTTTCTTGGAGTGAGTCCTCTCCTGCATGATGGACAGTCCGTAACTCATCATCTGAGGTGTCTGCTATTAGTCAAGATGTCTTTCCCTCTTCACTCTTACTGGAAAAAAACATGTCACATTCATGGTCCCTATGCTCTGCCATCCTTGCAGTGAGTTGGTTATCTGCCTGCTGATGTCTGTCCGTATTCAAGCGTCTGCTCTCAGTTACCCAGTGTTAACTTGGTCCATCTAGTCTAGTGTCTGCCTGCTGTAGGTGTCTGCCCTCAATTATCCTTGCTCTATTGGTTCAGCCCACCAACCGTATGTCATATTGCAGTCGCTGCCCTGCTTGCGGTTACGTTGGCCCATCGGATATCAGTGTTATTGTGTATCCTTGGTTACCCGTATTTTGTTAACTCGGTCCATTGGGTGTCTGGACTATTTTAGGGGTCTGGCCTCCATTGGCGTTAGCCAGTGCAGCTTCTATAGATGGTGTCTGTCTTCGATCACCCCGATAGGTTGGTCCATCGGGTCTCACTTAAATTGTAATTCTTTGTCGCAATCTGTCGCGCCAACGTCTACCCATTATTCCGGCCCCTCATATTTCCGGTTCTGTCCTATTGCTGGTGTCTGTACTGTCACATCACGTTACCCTCGCTCACCCTTAGGCATACAGTGCCATACGCTTCTGGCACCAAAGTACTTATAATGAATGCTTCTGCTCTCCGCTCTAATCACCAATTTCGTAGCCTGTGTGCGAGATTCCCAATGGAAGTTCTTCCCATCACCCCGAGGCTGAGCCCCCTGTAATGCCACTTGCTTTGTCTGACAGAAACATAGCTTACTGATAAATAGGCGCCTACCTTTTCAGAGGCACTACCTGCCAGCTAAAGGATTCTTCTTTTGGATCGAATTGCACCCCATCCTGGTGGTGGCATTGGCGTCATTTTTAAATCTAAATTTAGATTTTCTGAGGTACCTGTATCGCCTAGCCCACCGGATTCCATTCACTTTTTGCGCACAAGGGATCTAATCGGAGAGCTCCGAATGCCTTCAGGTCCGGTCCTTTGCAGAGCGCCTGCGGTTATCAGATCGGAGAAGCATGGCCGCTCCCCACAGCAGAGACAGCTCGGCAAGTTTAAACCCATCCATCTGCCCGCACGGCCTGGCTACACGCGAGCACGCGCGGCACCCGGGGGAGCCCGAATACTTCCTAATGCACAAGGCGCCACTGTTTCAACCATGCTTCATTTATGGCGCTGCCCGTCTTATCGTGCCATCTCCATTCGCTCAAGTGAGGCATCGTCGGTATAAAAACAAATGCTTTTTTTCGGGGTACCGGACATCAAACGTATAGATAACGTCGAAATCTACATAACGTAGACTCTAAAAATCACACTCGGGTTCCTATACAAGAAAAATAAATGCACGCAGAATACCAATCGGTTCCAGGTCAGAGACATGAATGTTCTTACTGTGCTACCCTTAGGGGTTTAAACTGCCCGCTGTCCACACGGTAGATACCAGTCTGACAAGGAACCCAATAGTCTCCTCAAACAGTCCAGGCAGCTAACAGCTGCAAGACATTGGCATACGGCCGATAGAGGGCTATAGAAATATAACAAAAAAGTATCATGGATATGTGTTGAGCAGGAGCGCAAGACCCATAAGGAAACCAACCACTAGCAAGTGAGATGCCAACAGCACCAATGGACCGCGAGAATGGAAGATGTTGCCATTTGGCCCACCAAATGGGAAATACAACTGAACCTTCCAAATGTAATGGTTTATTGTTATGTTATGTTACCATCATTGGTAACGCGCCCAGTCATCCAAGGGCATCAGAAGGACACAGACGGCAGAGAACTTAAGGACCTAAAACAGTAAAGTTTTCAGAAGATGACGGAATTGAAGATGGTTTTCCACCTGCCTATGAGCAACAGGCAGATTATTCCAAATTCTGTCCGCTGCTACTGAAAATGCACAGCCACCCATTCTGATCCCGCGATACTTGGGAATGGCCACTAAAAGGGTGGTTGCAGAGTGGAGGGCTTGAGCGGGCACGTAGGGCAGACATTTGTCCTGAAGATATTTCACACCTCGATGATAGCCTTGTGCACCATACAAAGGGACTTAATCTCGATCCTTTTAGCCACCGGTAACCAGTGTAGGGAGCGAAGCACCGGGTTCATATGTGACCCATAATGGGTAGAGGTGGCTACCCTAGCAGCTAGATTTTAAAGGCTCTGCAGCTGGTGGATACGGCCAAGTAGCTGGGCCAAATACAATGCATTGCAGTAGTCAATACGACTGACTACAATGGCGGCTACGACCCAAGGGCAAAGATGAATGGGTAGATACAGAAGTACTCCACGAAGTACCCGGAGTGGGAAGTGCCATGATTTACATACCGCATTCACCTGGGCGGACATAGAGATTGAGGCTGAAAGGTACACCTCTAAGTCCTTGACCACCGCCACAGGGGCGGGACAAACACAGAAAGTAGTGGGCCAGAAAGAAGACCAAGAAACCGAGTCAGAAGAGTAGACCATCACAAGTATCTCAGTCTTGTCCCCATTTAATTTCAACCAATTGTTGTTCATTCAGCCACTCACGGCCAGTAGGCACTCACACAGCCGAGCGGACACCCCAGCCTGGTCAAGATCTAAACGGACCAGAATCTGGGTGTCATCGACATATGTGTAGCACCGAAAACCATGGGAGTGAATGAGACACATCAATGGCTGAACATAGATGTTAAATTGTACAGGGGACAGAGCCAAGCCCTGGGGTACTCCACAGAAAAGAGAAGAACAAAAGAGGAACCGAATGGAGATAAAGAAAGAAATTGGCCCCTCTTGGGAAGGATGAAAACCATGCCAGGACTGGACCACTGAGGCCTGCTGCCCCGATGCGGGACACCAGGGTGGGGTGGTTCACACTGTCGAAGGCCGCCGATAGATCAAGTATAGGGCGCCCACTCTACCCTGGTCAACCTGCATGGTAACAGCGTCGACCACAGACACCAGTACACTCTCAGTTCCACGTCATGGATAGAAACCTGACTGAAAGAAGTCAATAAGAGAAGAAGATTCCAGTAAAGAGGACAGTAATGACAAGATCAGAGATTCCAGTAGTTTCATAAAGAAGGGAAGGAGTGAGATGGGACGATAGTTAGCCAAGACAGAAGCGTCCAGCAATGGCTTTTTCAGCAAGGCGATAACCACTGCCTGCTTAAGATTGCGAGGGATGAAGCCAGATTGAAAAGAAAGATTAACTGCCATGGTCACCCAGGGGATGATAGAAGGCATAATATCCCTAAGCACCTTGAAAGGCACTGGGTCAGTGGGAGCTGCCGACTTAAGTGAGTTAGCTACTCTAGCAACCTCCTTCAATGAAAACTCAGGAAAATGGGTCCAGACTGGGGGCGGGGGGGTGGCGTAGGGTCAGTGACTACAACATCATTAGTCGGGGTAGGATCTGATGCACCGATGAGGTCACAAATATCTTTGAACTTAGAGACAAAAGCCTCAGAAAGTGAATCACCTAATTGCTGAGTAGATTGAGCTGTGGAGGTAAAACGGGTGGAGGAAGAGAATGACTTAAACACTGAGAAAAGATCTTTAGATTGGTCAAGTGCGGATTCCATTTTAGATGTAAAATAGGCCTGTTTTGTGGCTTGGATAAGAGCATGTTAGACATGATTGAGCTGGTGATACAGTAGTTTAGCATTATGGTCATAGGACATGCGCCACCTACGCTCTACCTGTCTCACTTTCAAATGGGCTGCTTATCTGTGTACCAGGGTGCAGGAGGATGTAACTTCTGGCGAGTGACTTTTAGAGGAGCCACCAGTTTGGCGACCGCCTCCAACGTCTTAGATAGAAAAGACAGATCCACTAGCGGTGTGTAGCGCCATTCCAAATGAATAAAGGATACCATTCGAGAAAGATCAGCAGTCTGCCAATAGCATTTCATATCATTAGCTAAGCGAGTGGCAGCAGGAGGACAAGGACAGAATATTTTAAAAGGTATCAGAAAGTGATCAGACCATAATACCTTTTTCGGCAGAGCCACAGTAATGGCTGACTCAGCGGAAAAAATAAGGTCAAGAATCCCACCCATATCGTGGGCAACTTGAGATACACATTGGTAAAGGCCAAGATCAGTAAAAGCCTCGAAGAATGAGGCTAGTGTAGGGATAACAGGGGCATTATATCTGATGTTTAAGTCTCCCAACACCATGATATTGGCAAACCTTACCTTAAGGGAGGCCTCCAAGTCGAGGAAAGGAGCTAAAAATGCACTATAGGCGCCAGGAGGGCAATATATGATAAAACATGTATGGAATACGATGCATCTAGTCCCAGACGTAAAAGGAACGCTTCCATACCCAAATGGTGCGGTACAGGTACCTCAGAAAATCTAAATTTAGATTTAAAAATGACGCCAATGCCACCACCAGGATGGGGTGCAATTCGATCCAAAAGAAGAATCCTTTAGCTGGCAGGTAGTGCCTCTGAAAAGGTAGGCGCCTATTTATCAGTAAGCTATGTTTCTGTCAGACAAAGCAAGTCTGGGGTGTCATCTTGCAGTAACTCAAATATATACGTGGCGTGTCACCAAGGGCCGCATATTGAGTAGGTAAGCATTCAAAACGAATTTCCCACCAAGGATCGCCTCAGGGACAGTGAGCGACATTTGTGTTCTGTCAAACTGAACAGGAAATACTCTGTCTGAGTGGGCTAACTCCACTGGAGACTGACGCGAAAAGTAGATCACATTATTTCTGCCGTCGCTGCTGTCCATGACCTGAACGGGCACAGACGGGCTAGACTTTGGAGTGACTTTGGCGTGGAAGGCGCGCTCCCACTGCGTCCGTCCGCTGCGCTTCAGGCAAGTACCAGGAAATGAACACATATCGTAATAGAATAGAATAGAAAAGAATGACTGCCCACTACCAGGCACGAGCCCTAGAAGGCGTGGGAGGGGAAGCCAGGCACCTTCCTTCTGGCGAACCAGCTACAAGTAGAATAGCAGAATAATTAAAACAATAATAGAAATAAAAAATTAATAGCAGTAAAAATTTAAAGTGGCATGCAGTCACCCACCAGCCTTGCTAAATGAGCAGTGAAAGGAAATAAATATAAAGTGCACCACTAAGGGCAAACAAAATGTGTAAAAGGCAAACAAAGAACAACAAACCCGACTGGTCTCCCAGCCGTACCTGAGTACTGAGAGGCCACCCTGAACATGGGAGTTCCTACCCTCCCCACTCAAGGTGTCACGCAATAAACTGTTTAATGGATTCTTTTATTCAGCCCTATCTCCAATTCATCTAACACCCCTTGGATCCCTCCCCCTCAGCTATCAATGAGCCAAGAACCAGGCCGGTGTACAGGAAATATATGTAGGTTTATTTAGATTAGATGTTATGAAACTCACATTGAAATGTCAAACACCACTTTATCCATGGCACAACTTCTCTCAACATAAATAAATCACAAAAGTGAGTTGAAAAGAATACAAATCACTATTCTTTACTTTCTACAAATTTCTCTTCAAGAAATAATTAGCGCTGGTCAGTGAATACATTAATAGATGTATTGCTGTGCAATTTCAATTTTTCTGCACGCTTAAAAGGCTAGCAGTTAATTTTTACTAATTTGTGCAAATGCATTTGGCAATTATTATTTCACCCACACTTTTGCTTTAAAATGAACACCGGGTGATTTAGTGGTTTGTTTTTAGAACCCCCCATACTTTGGTCTGGGTTGGGGAAGTCTGACAGAACAAATAAGGATGATTGAAGAATTTTGGATTTCAGACCCCCCTCTACTGAAAGGCCTGTGTTGGGAAAAGTTGGACAAAAAGATTGAACTGATTTAAGAACAAAGACATCCCTCTTCCTTAAAGATGTCACGGTAAACAGGACAAAAGGGATTACCCAATTAAATTATAGGCTATAGTCTTTCAGCATACACTGGGTACTGAGCTTTGTTAATTTCGAATTTAAACAAAAATCACCCTATAGTCTTCTAGCAAAGGGAAATAATTACATTTTTTTTTTACATTTTTTTTAGTTAAAAAAGCTAAGCATCTACACAGTTTTGCCCGCCCCCCGCCCACTATAAAGGTAAAGTATTTAAGTCAAAGCAGACCCCCCCCACCTTTTTGTCTCACAGGGCTCAGTTCTACTTATATAGGAAGTGCCTTTTTAAAGTTCAGGAAAGCCAGCTGCATGTCAGGACCCTCTGGAAAGATAGGGCAGGGGTCTGGTCACTCCACTATCAAGGATGGCCTCACGCTCTCCAGAATATCCAGTCAGCTTTTAGTCCTTCTTAGAAATAGACAACTACACCCAGATGCACTCTCAGCGATCTCCTCTGGTGTTTCCTTGCAGCTGTCAGATGGTAAGTTTCATCAGCTCTCTTCGATGGTACATTTCAACAGCTCTGACCCTTTCTCCTAGTGCATTCCCCCCTATATAGCAGCGATTACACCACCCAGTTTACACCCTTGTGGGGTGTACCCTGCCAGAGTTCTCACAGCTAGGATTGGACAGTAACCCTTCTTCCTTTCTCCCAAATTAAGCCTCCATGTAAGGGTTAGTTTAGGGGTTTGGAGCAGATAGATGGCAGTTCCCATTTGCAATCCCCATTTGTTCCTATGTCAAATTTTGGCAAAAGTCTAGTTATGTGGCAAAACTTCATAATTTTATTCGCAACTGCCATAATATAACTTGGACTACAGGAGCTCTGTCCTTTTGAAAACCCACTTACAGGTAGCTGGAGGAATTTTGCCAACCATAACTTAAGAACAAACAAATCCACACAAGCTAACGCAGAGATCCACAAATCCAACAAGCGCCAAACCTCATTACCTAGCCATAATATATATATTTTCTGATTCAGCTATTATGGGGAATTAAATAAGACGATAGCCGGGTCTGCACCCTTTTGCACGGCTATGTGGCAATTTTCCACAGTTTTCACAGAACACCTAATCATTAGAAAAATGCAATTCATTCTCCATATTCCCAATTTTACCCTTCACCCATTCAACAACTCTCACATCTGGAACATTTTCAGATCAGTCAGAAACCCATTTTAGATGCCCATTACAGTTCACTGAGCTTCAGGTGGTTGAATTTGATATCACTACAATCACCTGGAAATTACATATACAATGACACATGAATAAACAAATTCTGACTTTTGGTGGCTGGGAAAAAGGCAGCAGTTATAACAGTCCTTTAAAATTAATTGTAATTCTCCAGCATTGGATCTTTCATGGATTCACATGCTGTGAATATTCCCAGTCATCAGGCTGGGAACCTCGGTCATTTTTAAAATAGCGTTTTCCTATGGAAAGCTTCAACACTTTAGTGTCCTATCAACATCTATTTTGGGTGCTCTAGCCACCACCAATAGGACGTAGGCTATAAATAGCCCCACCCCCGCTGCTTCCCTTCAGATTTCAACCATCTCCAAAGTGTTGGGATCACATCATGCTCGTTCTGATTCTGCACGTGTTGGTGCGTTGGTGTTTTTGAGATGTCTTCAGGAAAAGCTTTGTTCCAGCTCTGCGCGACTTGCGGGCTGAAGAAGGTATATGAGGGGGACGGGCACATGGACTGCCTATATTGCCTTTACCCTCATCACTCTGTCAATTCCTGCAAAATCTGCAAAGGGTTCTTTCAGAAGACGCTTATGGACCTCTGAGGTGGGGTCGCTTCGTAGCCTGGCATCTGAAAGACCTGTTCAAACAGTTCCTCACTGGTCGGTGCCAGCTGAACCCCCGGCTAAGAAGTCTCAGCCTGCCTTTTATACGGAGAAGAGTGGACGCGCCTCTTTGGGTAAACACCTGCCGAAGGGGGCGCCGTCGTCTTCCAAGCTTGGTCGTTCGGACCTGTCCCGTGGGTCTGGTGAAAGGCCCAAGAAGTCAGCTTCACTGGTGAAAGAAAAGATGGACTCCCCTCCCGAGACCATCGTAGGTCATCCTCTAGTAGACAGTCGTCTAAGCACCGGTCCAGTGGGACCAAGCAGGCGGGATCGCCTGAAAAACCTACACCGCAGGTGGTGGTTCCAACTACATTATCGTCGACGGGAGTCCCGTCATCGACGGTTTCGCTGCCAGCTTCGATGCCTGCCTCAACAAGTGTGTTGTCAGCTCCGGCAACTGCAGTGGATAAAGGCTCAATGTTCTCGTCATCGGGGATGGACACAGACAGCTTGCTACCGACAGTTGGGGCGTGGCAATCTTCTGCTTTTGACGCTCTTCTGCCTGACACTCTTCTACAGCAAGAGGCGGCTCTTTCGGTGTCATCGGAGGAGGACGAACGGGAGCCGGTGGTGGACCCGTCAGGTCTGGGCTTGCAGTGTGTTGGTCCTTCGTCGATGGGTGTGGGGACTAGTTCGTCCAGTTACCCGCTGGTGAACCCGCAGGCGATGTTGTTGCTCCAGGTCCTGTCTACGCTGCAGTCCTTGTTGGGTCAACTGGATTCCAGATGGCCACTTCTGAATGTGGCTGTGGTGGGGCTTATCGTCGACGCTGCAGGTGTTCCTCCGCGTTCGACGGCTGTGGCTGAGTTGCCGGCACCTCTGCCGATGAGCGAAGAACGCCCTCATTCCCATCCTGAAGAGAGTGAGCTGCTGGACTCTGATTCGGACTGTGGGCCTAAGGATCGCCGTCGAGAGATCCGTCATAGGAATCGGATGGTGAGGTGGAAATGCCTCGTAGTACAGCACAACCATCTCTGCCTGATGATGTTGGGGCGTTCCACGCCATGATGGCAAACGCTTGTGCAGAATTTGGTTTGACTCTAGAGGAGTAACAAAAGGAGTGCTTCCTGTTTGACCACATGGGCAAGAGACAAAAAGCGGTGTTTGCCGGTCCTATCCTGTACCATGTGTGGCAGGAGGATCTACGCACGATGCACCATCCCTTCTCAGAACCAGCAGTCAAAGGGAGGCTGGAGAAGAAGTTTAAGGCCCCGGACTCTACACTGAAGTGCTTGGTGTCGCAGCCCACCCCTGAGTCGGTGGTATCGGTGGCAACTAGCCGAAAAGCCAGGACCCAGCACAAATGTGTTACCCCCCGCTAGTGACGCCAGAAGAGGTTTTGACCGTGGGAGCGACGACGGTGAAGGCGGCCAATTCGTTGGCGATCATGGCTCGCTACGATTGTGAGATGTGGCATCGGCTGGCCCCTCTGCTGGACCATCTGCCTGAGGAACACCGTAAAGCTGCCATGCTGTTGGTGTGCGAAGGTGAGGAGGCGTCAAATCACAGTATTAACATCGCTGTGGATTTGGCAGAATCTGGTTTCAAACAGATTAACAATGGTGTGGTACTACGTCGACAAGCCTGGCTTAAGCACACTGACTTTCGGCCAGAGGTACATTATACAATTATGGACATGCCCTGTGAGGGGGAGCCGTTGTTTGGGGAGAAAATTGATGAGGCCCTCAAGGGTATGAAGGAGGACTCTGACACTGCAAAATCATTGGGGGCTTTGCAGAGTGGACGCTCATTTTGCCCCTTTCGTCCCTTCCGTGGAGCATCAGGAAATACCCAATTGGCTTCCTCCAGAGACCGGGGTTACGGTCAGTCTGGATACTCCTCACAGAAGTATAGGCGGTCAGCGCAGTCGACGCAAAAAAGCCGAGACTTTCAAGCCTCCAGGAGGAGAGGGGACATGCCTCTTCCTCCAAGGGTAGACAAACTAAGCCACAGCAATGACTGTCTTCGTAGAAATCTGCACATGGACAAGTGGGACAAAATTACATCAGATTGCTGGGTGTTGGACACGGTGCGGTTGGGCCATTCTCTGAAGGTCAAGTGTTCACCGGTTCCCATTCCTCCAGTGTGTACCGTGCAACCTCATCTTCACATTTTACAGCAGGAGGTTGTACTTATGCTACAGAAAGGGGCTATATAATTGGTTCAGGTGGCCGAGAAAGGCCAGGGGGTTTACTCCCGTTACTTTGTGGTGAAGAAACCCAATGGAAAGTTGCAACCCATTCTGGACCTTCGGGCGTTGAACAAGACACTGCAACGCCTGAATTTCAAGATGCTCACACTTCAGGAAGTCATTCGGTCGGTGCAGCCAGGCGAGTTTCTGGCCTCGTTGGATTTACAGGACACATATTTCCACATCCTCATGCGTCAACAGCACCGCAAGTTCCTGCGGTTTGTAGTAGGTCAAGATCATTACCAGTTTTGAGTGCTTCCTTTAGGTTTAAAGTCGTCCCCAGGACTTTTACGAAATGTTTGGCGCCAGTGGCGGCATGGCTCCGAAGGGAAGGTCATCACGTCTACCCTTACCTGGACGACTGGCTGGTACGGGACTCGTCGCCGGGAGAGGCGCAGGCAAGTCTCTGCGCTAACATGCAACTGTTGCAATGGCTAGGCTTCGCCGTCAACTTTGAGAAGTCCTTTCTGTCTCCCTCCAAGGACTTGGTGTTTCTGGGTGCAGAATTTCAGACTCAACTAGGCCTGGTGAGGCCCTCGGTCGAGAGAGTTTGGAAGCTCCGGCAAAAAGCGGCAGCGTGGAGGATCGGTACAAGGGTGTCGGTCAGGACATACATGTCACTGCTGGGGCCATGGCGTCCTGCATTCCGTTGGTAAAGAACTGTCGTCTCTTCGTGAGGCCAGTGCAGGAGTTCCTGGCCGACCAGTGGGCTCAGAGTCGCGGATCGATGGCAACCTGGTGGAAGCTCTTCATTGGTGGCAGTGCTCGGACAATCTGGTTTGGGGCATGCCGTTGCTGGAGCCGGAGTTTCAGGTTGCAATTGTGACGGATGCCTCTCAAACAGGTTGGGGGGTGCATCTCGAGGGCTCGCAGGTCCAGGGCCTGTGGTCTCGAGTGGAGTCGCAGTTTCACATCAATGTGCTCAAACTGAGAGCGGTACATTGGGCCCTGAAATCGTTTCTTCAGCGCATACGTGGCTCAGTGTTGAGGGTGTTGACGGACAATACCACCATGATGTTTTACCTCAGGAAACGGGGGGGCATGCATTCCAGAGTGCTCTTGAGAAAACAGAAACATTGGGCCCTGTTGCACGACATCGGCATTGTAGCGTTTCACCTGCCGGGAGTGCTGAATGTGCAGACGGACTCGCTCAGCAGGGAGGTAAACCAGCTTCACAAATGGCAGCTGAAGGAGCAACAGGTGTCCATGATCTTCCGGAAATGGGGTCGTCCTTCGTTGGATCTCTTTGCAACGCGGGAGAACAAGAAGTGCAAGGAGTATGCCAGCAGGTGGGCGCAGCCCGAGTCTCTAGGGGATGCGATGTTGTTCCCGTGGACAGACCGGTTCGCTTATGCATTTCCTCCATTTCCACTCATTCGACGGACCCAGCAGTGGATTCGGAGTTAACCATGCCGTGTGATTCTGGTGGCCCCGTGCTGGGCCAGGCAGCCGTGGTTTTCGGGTCTACTTCATCTGTCCGTGGCGGAGCCGGCTCGGTTGCAAGTGACACACGGACCTTCTGTCTCAGGACAAGGGCGCTGTCTGGCACCACGATCCAGGGTGTCTCAACCTGACGGCTTGGCTCCTGACTTCTCCGAATTTGGCCTGCTGAACATTTCTGGTGACTGTCGACGCATTTTGGAGGCGGCAAGAGCTCCGTCCACGTATGTCTCCTATGCGTGTAAATGGAAAAGGTTTTGTGTGCGGTATGAGGGCCAGCCTGTGGTGCTCCCTTTGAATATTTCACTGGAGCAAGTTCTACCCTACTTATTGCATTTGGCGAAAAAGGGTTTGGCGTTCTCCCCCATTAAGGTACACTTGGCAGCAATTTCTAGATTCACTCGGAAGCGGCATGCTAAGCCTCTGTTTAGTGATCATCTCATCAAGCATTTTCTGAAGGGGTTATTTCGAACTTTCCCTCCAGTCAAGAAGTTTCCTCCGGGATGGAGCCTCAATGTGGGTCTGTCAGGTCTGATGAGACCTCCGTTTGAGCCTTTGTCGTCGACGCCCTTGCAGTTTTTGTCTTGGAAAGTGACGTTTCTGATGGCCATTAATTCGGCCAGGAGGATATCTAAGTTGCAAGCTTTGGTTGTGGATCCTCCGTACTTAAGGTTCCTCAAGGACAAGGTAGTGTTGGCCACTAACCCGCACTTTATTCCAAAAGTGCCAACCACTTTTCATAAACTTTTATCGATTGTGTTACCATCGTTCTTTGCTTCCGCTTCCACTTCTGCAGAGAGAGCGTTGCATGCGCTGGATGTGAAGAGAGCATTAACATTTTATCTGAGTCGTAATCAGGAGTTCAGACTTTCTAAGCAACTGTTTGTGGCTTATGAACCGTCCATCAGGGGACGGGCAATCTCCAAGCAGGGACTGTCTCGGTGTCATCTGCTATCTCATTCTGCCACACTAAGGCTGGAAAGCCTTTGGAGAGAAGTCTTAAGGCACACTCAACGAGGGCTACAGCTTTGTCGTCGGCATTATGGTCTGGGGTTCCACTGGTGGACATTTGCCAGGCGGCTTCCTTGTCGGTGCCACATACCTTTACTCGACATTACTGTCTGGGACAGCAGCATGGTGAGGATGTACAGGTGGGACATGCAGTCCTGCAATGCCTGTTTCAATAAGGTAAGCCATGCAGCTTCGGGGTGTTTATTTCATTGTTATCACTACTGTTTTTTTTGTCTCATGTATGTGATTCTGTATTGTGTTGGTTTGTATTTGCACGGCTCCATGCATGATTGATAGTGCTATGTAATCTATTCACAGCATGTGAATCCACGAAAGATCCAATGCTGGAGAAGGGAGTAGTTTCTTACCTGTAACTCCATTTCTCCAGCGTTGTTATCTTTCATGGATTCACATGCGCCCGCCTGCCGCCCCTGTATGCAAACCTGGTTCGGGTTACATCTACTTTGGAGGTTAAAATCTGAAGGGAAGCCGTGGTGGCAGGGCTATTTATACCCTACGTCCTATTGGTGGTGGCTAAAGCACCCAAAAAAAGCGTTGATAGGACACTAAAGTGACGAAGTTTTCGATAGGAAAATGCTATTTTAAAAATGACCGAGGTTCCCAGCCTGACGACGGGGAATATTCACAGCATGTGAATCCATGAAAGATACCAGCGCTGGAGAAATGGGGTTACAGGTAAGAAACTATCCCAAATGGGAAATCTGCTTCATCCAGCCATTTGTCTCTCTGGGCCAGCCTTTGAGTTTTTTTTTTATGAGTCTCTTTGAAGTTGGTTGTTTGCTCTTTGAAGTTGAAGTTTTAGCCTCCCTTGATTGAAGACCCCATCTTCACACACTTACTGTCTACATTCTGGTCAGAATGGTGCCGGTGCATCCGTCGAGGTCTGAGAGTGGGTGCCGTTCCACTTGCCAGGTCAGACCTGGCGAACTGAAGGGCACCCGCTCGCAGAACTAGTAGTTTGTCAGTACGGAAACAACGGTACCGGCAAGCTTACCGGTAACATTGTTTCCGGACCGGCATACTTGTAATGACCCCCCATGTATTTTTCCCTGACATTTTTATGTTATCAGGGGTACATTTTTATTTTTTTTATTTTTAATTTTTTTAATTTATTGGCAGAGGTTCACAGCAAACACACATGTCATAGCATAATGTACAATGATTACACTTCTAGCACACAATTCGCATGTAAAAAAAAAAACATCGGCAGGAGGAAGACACAGTAAATTATAAGACACAGTGATATTCAAGTACACTCCTAGGTGAGCCACTTCCGGATGCACTCTGTTAAAGACGGACCATACATTCTTGGGGTGAGAGTGCACTGGGAGCAGTGTAAAGTATTCTTCCTCACAGGTCCGGGACCAGGTGAGTGCGTTGAACCATTTCTGAAAAGTTTGGGTGTGGGGGGGCTCTTCCAACACTGAAGCACACATTTCTTGGCTACCATGCAACTTATGTTTTGAAATTTAGCCATCCGTCTGGTATCATCAGTTTCCCATACTCCAAACAAGATTCCCAAAGGACTAGGGCCAATCACCGTGCTGGTGATGTCAGTGAGGGCTTATCAGGGGTACATTTTTCACATTTAAACTGCAAACACACGTGCAAAGCCGTTTTTTGTGTCAGTGTTGAAAAATCCTGTTTTTCATGTGAAGGGGACATTTGAATTCCCCTTCCTTTGTGAATAAAGATTTTCCATAATAACTTACTAGAAAGTCTTAATTCAATTAGAGACACGGAGGCGAACAGTATGCTTCTCTTTCTTTATTTATATATTTAAAGAAAGTGCTCAGCAGCAAAATATTTATGTAACAGGAAAATATTCATAGCTTAACAATAAAATGGTAGGAAAAAAAGGGTTTCCAAGTAGTAAACAAACTACATTTCCCAGAGTCTAGGGAAAGTCCAGTGGAGTGTTAATAACATGTGACCAATATCCACCAATCAGCTAACAGTTCCTCCCATAAACAGGCTTGAATATGATGCACTTCCTCTTTCGAAGCTGCAAACTTGACAA
Source organism: Ambystoma mexicanum (assembly GCF_040938575.1). Taxonomy (NCBI): domain Eukaryota; kingdom Metazoa; phylum Chordata; class Amphibia; order Caudata; family Ambystomatidae; genus Ambystoma; species Ambystoma mexicanum. Next base: position 1,127,475,048 of record NC_090929.1, on the reverse strand, counting down.
ATAGGCAGTCATAACTGAGGATAACTCGTAGTGGGAGGCAGAAGCGAGCCGCTCCGGATTAGGTAGCTTTATCCATAGGAGCTGTCAAGAAAAGGAAAAAGATAACCATAATCAGATTAGGTATATTACAACCCTAGATCCCAAAGAGGGAGGGAGAGAAATATGATATGTTATTCTGAAGGCAAAGACATGCAGAAAATAACAATTATCAATTATGAGCAAAGATAAAGCTGAAAACTCAGTATAACTCGATTTCTCGGTGGGTGTGATAATGTTCGCCTCCGTGTCTTTAATAGAATTAAGACTTTCTAGTAAGTTATTATGGAAAATCTTTATTCTATGTCAAGACCGGAGGCTCCCATTATGCTGGTTAAAAGCTTAATTACCACAATAGATGCCGGCTGTTCTACCGGTTTCAGATAGAATTGTTTAAAGATCGATTCGCTCGTCCAATCAGCCTTTCTCATAATATCTTCCAGTCTGATCCCGACTTGAAATGCTTTAGAAGCCATTGCTCCTCTCACGGAATGAGCACCGAAGTGTGAGGCATTTATACCTGCCTGAGACAATGTCCACCGCACCCAGCGTGCTAAGGTCGGAGCAGAAACTGGTCTAGAGGCTTACGTAAGGCTATTAGCAGCTGACCGTCAGGGGAGTCTCTAAAAGGAGCCGTGACTTCCTCATAGGTTTTGAGGCATCTGACTAAGCAAAGCTTAGGCTGATCTCTAAAGGCAGGGTAAGAAATCACTCTAGAGTTACACTTCGTTCTTCTATGTATGTGGAATACTACGCCGTCAGGAGAAAAGGTCCTGCCCGCTAGATCGAGGGCTCTGACGTCGAACACTCTCCTACAAAAGACAAGACAAAGAAGCGTAGTGAGCTTGCTGGATAAAGCTGTGCGAGATAACTCTTGATTATCTGGCCAGGATAGAAAAAGGTTCAACACTTTATCGACGTCTCACAGTTTACTGTACCGAGACGGAGGCGGAGCCGCTAGCTTGATACCTTTAAGGAGTCTGCGGACTAAATGATGTTCCCCGGTAGGAACTCCCTCGATGTGGTCATGGCCTGCTGAAATAGCAGAACGGTACGCGTTGATGGTTCTGTAGGCCAGACCTTTTCCCACCAAGTATGCCAAGAAATTGAGAATATCTTCTACAGGTGCCGAAACCGAATGCAAGCCTTTGTCGTGACACCAGTCTCTCTAGGCGTTCCAAGAGTTGGAGTATCTTTTGAGAGTGTTAGGGGCCCAACTCTCTTCGATGAGGCTGATTGCCAAGTGGGACATGCCTGGAACTTTCCACCTAGCCCTGAAATCCTCCAGGCTGCTAGTACCAGAGACCCTTGGAGGAGGAGGGGCTGATGCTGACCCTCGGGATTCAGTAGAGATCTGGAAATTGGGGTAGAAGGATTGGAAAATCCATAGAAAGTTCCAGAAGAACTGGATACCAGATCTGAGAGGTCCAGACCGGGGCTATGAGAACTAGCTCTGATTGCCCTCGACGGCCTTCGCCGGGGTCCGTGTAATCATGTTGAAGGGAGGAAAGGTGCAATGTACTCCTTCGCTCCACTTCTGGAGAAAGGCGTCCATGGCCGCTGCCGCTGGGTTTGGATTCCAGCTGTAAAATATCGGTAGTTGGGTGTTCAGGCGTGAGGCAAACAGATCTTTGGACATGGGACCCAAAATCTGTTGAAGCTGAAGAAAAACTTCCCTGTGAAGTCTCCAGTCGCTGTAATCGACTGTTTTCCTGGAGTACCAGCATGCCACCGTGTTAGTCAGGCCTGGCAGGTATTCCACTGTGACAGAAATACAGTGCTCTAGGCAGTAATGCCAAAAATCTTTGGCTAATTCCGCTAGAAGGCGAGACTTGGTGCCCCCCAGATGGTTGAATTATCTCACCGCTGAAATGCTGTCCATTTTGAGCAAGATACAACAACTTACTCTGTCCTTGGTGAAGGAGCGTACCGCGAAAGAGCCCGCTAGCAGTTTGAGGCAGTTTATATGCATAGCGAGTTCCTGGGGTGACCACGTCCCCCCCGTGGCCGCAGAGCCACATCGCGCTCCCCAGCCGGAACGACTGGCATCTGATTCTATTACTATGTCTGGAGCGGAACCGAAAATCGCCCGGCCGTTCCAGGCTTCCATGTGAACGAGCCACCAATCGAGCTCTGTTCGTGCCTCTGGTGATAGGGTCAACTGTTGTGAGTAAGAAACACTGCGTCTTAAATGCTGACCTTTGAGCCTCTGTAACTCTCGATAGTGCAGCGGTCCTGGAAAAATGGCCTGAATAGATGAAGAAAGGAGGCCGATCACCCTCGCTAAGTCGCGAAGTGATGTCTCTTCTCTCTGAAGAAGCCTGCAGATCTTCCGCTTGGTAGAGTGAATCTTGGACACCGGAAGGCAGAGCTGGGCTGTCTGAGTGTCTATGACGAATCCCAAAAACTCCAAGGTTTTGGATGCTAGAAGGCAAGATTTCTCCCAATTTATGAGAAATCCAAGACTGTGCAGAAGATCTATGGCCAGTCTGGTCTGATCCTCTACCAGTGCTTGTGACTGTGCCATGAAGATAATATCGTCTAAGTATATTATCAACCTGATGCCTTGTTCTCTTAAATGACCTACGACTGGTCTCAGCAGTTTGGAAAAAGGCCCACGGAGCCGAGGGGAGACTGAACGGGAGACTTGTGAATTCCCAGTTTCGGCCTCCCCAGGAGAATCTGAGATAGCTTGTGTGATCCTGATGAATGGGTACTGCGAGGTACGCATCTTTCAGGTCTAAGCACATGAGCCAGTCGTTTGGTCTGAGTAGGTGCCTGAGCATATGAATGCCCTCCATCTTGAAGTGGCGGTAAACAATGAACTCGTTGAGAGCTTTGAGATTTATCAAAGGCTGTACTTTTTGCTTCCTGCGCACCAGGAATATGGGGCTGTAAAAGCCGCCAGTACTTTGGCAGGGCTGAATTGCTTGCTTTATCGCTAAACTGCGAATCTCCTTGTCCAAATCTATTTCGTCCTGCTTGGACATAGTAATAGGAATCGGTCGAGTTACCTGAAAAGGTTCTGTAAAAAATTCTAGACGCATGCCGCGCACTCTGTCCCTGACAAAAGCGTCCCCAGACAAGTAATCCCATGCATGCGCAAAAAGAGCTAGCCTCCCTCCTATAGGTGCTAAAGGCGCGGGCGCTGCGGTGAGCAGACTGATCTGAGGTCTGTTGTGCGGGGAACCAGGCGGCTCTCCTCTAGCCACGTTCTCTTCCTCAGCCTCTTGATGGAAAGAAGCTGTCCGCACGATCTTGCCAGACTTGATGTTCCCTGGACTGTTGAGGTCTGCGGTCGAAGAAGTACCGGCCTCGACCGGCCCTGGCAAAAATCTTTGACGAGAACACTCGTTTGATAGAGGCTTGAGCCTTGTCCAGTGCCGTAAAAGTGCCTACAAATTTTGCCATTTCCTTGACAAAGGAATCAACGAACAGTAGGCCCTGAGCGGAGGCTCCGGATTCGGTGTTTGCAAGTTCAACCAGTTTCGCGTCGATCTTGTGGAGGATGCCTTTGCGGCGCTCAGCCGAGATGGCACAGCTGGCACTGCCTAGGAGGCAGATAGCTCGTTGGGCCCACCCTGACAGAATGACCGGGTCGATGGAGTCCCCTGTGGCTATGGCAGCTTTGGCCAAATCCATCATCTTTGCCAATGGACCTAATACGTCCAGCACTCTGTCTTGGCACGATTTCCAGGCTCGATCTATGCCTTTCCTTGGCATTCTTGCCGAGGAAGGGAGGAAGGTTATCTTGTAATCCAATTCCGATGTATGCGCAATTTTGTCCGCTATTACCGGGTGTGGGCACTCAGCTTTAAGTCTTGCACGGACTTCTTTATCTATAGGCTTGCGAAGCCTGTCTTTGATGTATTCCAGGGTTCTTAGTGATGGTTCCCAATCCGAAGATCTGAGATGGACAAGATCCTCTGGGGAAAACATCCCCTCCGAGGAATACTGATCTTTACGAGATTTTTTAGGGATGGGGGCTGCCTCAATCCCTGTAGTAGAGGGTCTCGACCCTACGGATTGAACCTCTTCATCAGCAGAAAGGGGAGACAAACTATTTTCGTCGTCGCCGACTTGTTCTACGCCCTGTTGGTCTTCCTCCGGGCTCGAGGGTCTTAAGTCCCGGTTTACTTTCTCGGGACATGAGGGTCCATCTGTGGAAGGGGTCTCCTTCCTATCCAAGAAGGCTTTCTTTAGCCTTGAGAAGACGTCTGAGATTACGGTAGTGGCAGACTCTGGCTGGCTCGGGGGGGGTCATAGAGTCTCTACTCAGGCGAGCCGGAATACATCCCCCTGAGAGGTGTTTTCTTTTCTGCGTTTTTTTCTTTGAGAGCGAGTCATCGTGCAGCCGCTCCTCTACGTCATCCAGCCGCTGCTGCATCGGTAGGAGCATATCAGAGATAGCTTTCTTAATGCTAGCCTCCACCGAGGAGCTTAGCACCTTCTCCAGGCTACTTGCCATTGCCACTTCATCAAACCCATAATTTCCATATTCATATTCGGGCCATTCCTGGTCCTCTTGCTCAAAATATCGGGCCGCCATACTACTCCCTGATTTTTTGTATCTCTTTTTTTGTCTTTTTTTTGTTTGCCTGGATTCTCAGACTGCTTCTCCTTTAAGCCCACAGTATGGGCATTCAATATATATATATATATATATATATATATATATATATATATATAATATATATTATATATGTAGCCCTGCACAGGACTCAGTTGTTTGATAATGTCCCCTTGTCCTGCTGTCTTATCTTCGTTTGGCTTCACCTTTTTTCTTTTGTGCTAATTCCTGCACGAGCACTGAGTCCTCTGAAAGCACTCAGCTCCAAGAAACGCAGCAGGACGTTGTCGGGTCCATTCCCGGCGCTCGCAAGTTCGTTATAGACGGAACGAAAAAATCCGTTTGCGAGCGCCGGGAACAGAGGAAGGCACCCGGGAGAGAGGAAGCGCCCTCTGGTGCCTGCAGGAGGTCACCGCAGCCCCGCGGACGCTGGATCCGCCGCTTCCCCAACTCGGAAATCTTAACCCAAGTCGAGGAAGCGTTCAACAAGCGTCCAGAGGCAAAGCATAGCCTCGCTGACGGAACACGTGGCAGTAAAGCCGCTAACACGATAAATGTAGACGGAATACGAATTCCGACGCCAGCAGGAAGTAGCTGTCATCGGATGAGATATTCTGAGGGGCGAGCGCATAGCGCGTCGGTACCCTCAAAATTAACCCTCCAGGGAAGGGAAAAGAGTCTCGGCGCACCTAGCGCTCGAGCCTAAGGACACATTGCAGTCCTAAGACATCAGGAAAAAACTATCATACAACAACACATAGCAATAATAAACAGATTGAATATAATCACTTATCTCATGCTGTGAGCAGCAAAGAAAGAGGAAGTGCATCATATTCAAGCCTGTTTATGAGAGGAACTGTTAGCTGATTGGTGGATATTGGTCACATGTTATTAACACTCCACTGGACTTTCCCTAGACTCTGGGAAATGTAGTTTGTTTACTACTCGGAAACCCTTTTTTTCCCTACCATTTTATTGTTAAGCTATGAATATTTTCCTGTTACATAAATATTTTGCTGCTGAGCACTTTCTTTAAATATGTAAATAAAGAAAGAGAAGCATAATGGGAGCCTCCGGTCTTGACATAGAATTAATATGCTGCTTTTCCTTTGATAATGACAGGTAGGCCTTTTTCACATGGCCATTCAGTTTCCACTTGGAACAACACAGGCAAAGCCGTTTTTGTGTCAGTGTTGAAAAATCCTGGTTTTCATGTGAAAGGGACCTTCAGATTGGGGCTTTTGATTGAACCCCACACAAAGTGGTTAAAAACCTTGGAATTGTAATGGCCAATGGCTTAACACTTGAACCACAAGTAAATGTAGGAGGGCTCAGGTGGATTTACAGATCAGAGGTACGCCCTGCAGAGGTGTGGAGGGGGCTTGAGATGGGGCAGAGGAGGAAGGAAAAGAGGGCAAGGTAACCGAGGGACAAGAGTAAAGGACTGCTAGAGATGAGAGGAAGTTGATGAGGCGAGGGAACCACCTATCAAAGTGGAGGAGGTTGGCCTGAGGGCCTTGCACCATGACAGTGCCATTTAGGTAGACATTAATGATGACTCTGGAGGAGTCCAGGAAATCGATAAGGACTTCCCAGCGGGTGCCAACATTAATGGGAGAGGAGGAGACAGAGCAGAGAACAGAGATCATATGAGGGATCCAGAGATATGCCGAAGGAACGACAAAGAGTATATCAGTGAGGGTTTGTCTGGCAGAGGCACTGGAATAGGTGTCAGCGATGGAGAGACCTGGGTTGGCGGCCAATATATCCTTTTTAAATTTCTTCTTACCAGACTTAGTGAGAAGGGAAGGATAGTTGATAGAGAAACAGTTAGAGTAGATAGGAGAAACAGATAGTGCCATGGGCAGGTAGAGAGAGGAGGCAGTGGGAGGAATATGCAAATACAGCGGTATGGAACAGTCACTGGGCTATCAGGTCGCAATTGATGGGCAAGGTAAAACGAAAAACACACCCAGATAAACGCACCCAAATTTGACTTTCTAAAACACACCTATATTTGACTTTCAAACACACCCAAATTTGACTTTCTAAAACACACCCAAATTTGACTTTCTAAAACACACCCAAATTTCACTTTCTGAAAAACACCCATATTTGACTTTCTAAAACACATCCAAATCTGACTTTCAAACCCCACCCAATAAAAACACCAAAATCTGACTTTCTAAAACACACCCACATTTATTTGTATCAAAGGCAGAATGCTAAGGCACCATAGGTAAATAAAATGAGGCATGAGTTAGGGGTGAGTGTTGAAACAACAGCATTAGAGAGCATAACAGGGAAACCAGTTGGCAAAGGCAGAGGGGAAAGTGATTCTGAATGAAGGGAAAAGAAAGGGTAAAAGAAGCAGGGAAACTAAACTCATAGAGAGGGAGGTAAGAGAGTCATGGTAGTCCAGTTCCAATTTTCTGAGTGAGCTCACAGCCCCAGGGAGGGTCAAGTAGCGGTAGTGGAAACATGTTGCATCCCGGTAGTGGACAGTGAGCAGACAGGGGCCTTAGAAGTGGGCCTTTGAGGCAGTGGGCCGGCTAGCCTGCCAGTCCCCTATTGGCTGTTTAGTAGGCTCTCACAGCCAATCAAGGTCCATGTAGTCAGGAAGGCAGCTCCCCCACACTGTTCAGAGAGCCAACACAAAGATGTCGGCCATCTTGGACATCAATGCTGTAGATTCGGTGAGGCTGTCCCCAAGTGGCATCAGGCACAACAATGCAGGCAAATAGGCAGTTGTAGGGTGTTAAAGTACTGCCTTCCGGTGCGGTCGTCAGCATGGCAAAGATAAAGATGATTTAACACCTTTTGTAAATATTTTCAAATTCTTGCCTTTGCCTTTTCAAATTACTTTTTTAGCAGGTTGAGGTTATTGCCAGGTAGAAGGCAATCGGGAACTATTGTTTCCACTGTGAGTAGGCAGACAATAGGAGTGGCTTGCGGATTTGGGTTCATGCAATTGCCCCTACTCCAGACAGGAGGGGCCCGATCACAGTATATTCTCTGGCACCAAATGGACAAGGACAATTTAAGATGTAAACTCCCCAGTTTAACAGTGGGTGTGGGAAATGGATTTATGAGTTAGAGAAGACAACAGGAGGAAACACCTTAGCTATAGGGGACATTAAAGGTCTCCTAGCAGGCATTCTTGGGGAAAGAGCTGATGACATTTGGACGAGAGCAGGTTATTCGAGTGTCACAGAACACAGCTCATGATGGAGCACAGTTTAATAAATGTAGGGCGGCGGTCTGGAAAGCACTCAGAGCACAGTATCCCGGTACGCCAGATATATTGCAGTTATGGCACGTAAGATGCAAGAAAATTAAGATCCGCTTGCTTATATTACACATTTTCAGGAACGGTGGACCATGGAAACCCGAGAGCCTTGTGAGAAATCTGTGCCAGTATTATACCACATTTTGTGTCAGGGGTTGCCAGGACAGGTACAGAGACAGGACAACAAGCTAGTGGGAATGGAAGCGAAACCATGTGTGGAGCTACAGTTGACTATCGTGCATCATTGCTGATTGCTACAAGAAAAGAATAAGAAGAGGGAGGATGCTAAGAAACTTGAGGAAGCTAAAGTTAGTTCAGTAGAAATTATTAAAGTACGATATAGAAGGAGCAGTACTGACAAGTGGAGAGGGGCTTGGAACACAGCAAATAGTTGGTGTGCAACAGGCGAATAATCAACGCCAGTTGGATCAAGGAGGAAATGGGTTTATGACAAGAGGCAGAGGTACAGGCTTTAGAGGAAGAGGTGGTTTCCAGAATAATCTTGGTGGTTTTCAAAATAATCAAGGCAGGTTTCAGAATTAGCAGAATGATAACCAGAGTGGGCAGCGAGGACAATTGAGGAGATTCCCCCCTATATGTTGGACATGTGGAATGACAGGGCATATTACGCGAACATGTGGGAGCCAAGGGAATGGGCAATTCTCAAGAGGGGGGCAGCTTATCCTCCATCATATAGCCCACAAGGCAGGGACGGGTTTGCTCAAGATCAGACAGTGTTTCAAGCACAAGTGCCAAAAACGCAACAGGCTTTACAACCACAGCAAGCACCATTGAATCTGCCACAAAGGCAGTCGCAGCATGCACCCATGGAGATGCAGCAGAGTGCAAACACAGGACAGTTATTGACTCCTAGTGTAGGGGGTGTCACTATTGTGGGAGGAAGTCCTTTCACGGGCATGGGAATAAGCATGCACCCACAATAGGACAGCTCACAGGGTGACTTGATGTGTTGAATACTATCAGTGACACAAAACCCTCAAGAGGAACCAAGGGTCGATGATACCATAGCAGGCAAATCTTTTTCTTTTTTAGTAGACACTGGAGAAACTTGCTCATGCATACGAGAGGGAAAGTTTTTGTTATCAAGAAGTGCCATGAATGCTCGGTTCCATGTCATTTCATCGCGAGATGTCATCAAATTTTTTATTTTTTATTTTTGGGGGATTCCCCCCAGCTCTCATCGCCTTTAATGTATATGCTGTTCTCAAACACCCACACCCCAAACATATATTTGTCTAACCCCCCTAAAAATGTGGAGTTTTTTTCATTAAAAAAATCGCTGTAAAAACCCAGCGAAAAAACATCCCACGATGAACGGACGTCATACCGAATGCTCAAGTCTTCTCTGGAGCTACAAGTAGCGTTCCTTTTAATTTTTTTTTTAATATCATATTTTATTGGTTTTTATAACTTACAACTGCTGGTCCTTATCGGGCCATATCACATTAACAACAACAATTAACGTTTGATGGAATACGCGCTCATACAGATTGCATACGTTGCATAATATGTCTTATGGTAAGATCTCTGCTGCAGTGTTCATATCTCGCATCCCATGTTGTCAAGACCCTGGAATTTAAAAGTTCATATCATGTCTTCCCAACATTGCCAAATCTTGTCTGCTTTTTCGGGACATCCCGTGGCTTTATATACTCTCCTTTCGATGGCTATGCAGATTTGTACATCAGTGATCCATTGGTCTACCTGTGGCAATTGTGCTGCTCCCCAGAGTTGGGCTACATTCCTTTTGATTATTGCAATTGTAGTCATGAAGCATAGCTTTTCATATCTTGACAGTTCTAGCTCGCTGTCTGCGCCTAGTAGCAGTAGTTTAGGGTCTCTGGGGATTGATTGTTGTAGGACCCTCGTAAGAATGTCGCAGCACTGTTGCCAGTAGCGACTGATATTTGGGCATTCCCATAATATGTTGAAAAAGGTTCCCTCCTCTCCACGACAGCGTAAACAGTTGGGTTCCGCTATTTTACCCCAGCGGTATAGGGCCACTCTCGGGTAGTAGATCCTGTGTAATATTTTAAGTTGGACTAGCCGTAGTATAGTTGATATGGCGTCTTCCCGAGGGTACATTAGGATCTGGACCCAGTCTTCTGGCATGATTTTCCCAACCTCCTTTTCCATTTTGCTTGAGCCGCGTTAGTTCTGGTGTGGAAAAGGAGGTGATAACATTGTACATTACTGTGGTGACTTTTGCTTGAATGTGGTCTGTGATTATATTTCGTTCCAGTGGAGTACTATCTGACATGTTAGAGAGGGCAGGGAGATGCTGTTATAGTGCATGTTGAAGTTGCGTGTAGTGATATCTTTCCGCCTCTGGGAGGTTAGAGGACAGCACCAGGTCAGCATAGGGTCTAATAGTACCATTTTCTTTGATATCTTCTACCTTGCCTATACCACCTCTTAACCATGTAGGCCATTCCGGCAGTTTGGTTACCTCGGGGGGCTTCCTATTGTTCCATAGTGGCTGTATTGGTGTGACCTGGTCTTCCCACCCTATAAAAGCATGTGATTCCCTCCAGATACAGGATGTCTGTGATACCATTTTTCTGAAGCTTATTCTGGGTGTTGCAGCATATAGCTCCAGGGAGGGTGATGCTCGCACATGCGGCAGCGTGGTTTCTGCATGCTGTACATCATTTATTACTGACATTTGGCTAGCCCGATAGTATGATTGTAGCCTTGGTAAGCCAATGCCGCCTTCCCATATCGATTTTTGTAGTGTTCGAAGGGCTATTCTCGGTTGTCCACCTCCCCATAGAAGTTTTCTGAGTGTGCAGTCTATTTTTTGGAACGTCTTCCCGGGTATGTGCAGTGGGGCATTCTGGCGTATGTATAGATAACGAAGGAGTGTTAGCATTTTAAACAGTGCAGCTTGTCCCAACAGGGTCAAAAGTAGACATCCAATGTTGCACATCCCCCTCAAACCGGTCTGTAAGATTTCTTGTGATTTTGATACCCAGGTATTGAAAGTGGTCGGGGGCTGTTTTATTTGGGCAGGGTTCTGAGGGTTCCATGCCTAGTTGATTTAATGCAAATATCGTGGATTTGGACCAGTTCACTTTTAGGCCACAAAAGGCTCCATATTTTTGGAGTAGCTGCGTCACTACCGCTCATGCCATCTTGGGGTCTCGCATATATATCAATAGGTCATCTGCCTATAGTGAAACTTTGTCTTCCCAGTCTGGCCCCCCGGGATTCCTCTCCATGTGGGTGTATCTTTTAGGAGCTGAGCTAGTGGTTCCATGGCTAATGCAAAAAGGAGGGCCGATAGGGGCAGCCCTGCCGTGTCCCTTTTCCCAAGGCAAAGGATCGAGACGTCGAGCCATTCACCCTGACTTCGGCCATTGGTGCTTTATACAGTAGTTGGACCCAGGATAGGAATTGTTTTCGGAACCCCATTTTACGCATGATCTCCCATAGTGCCTCCCAGTGGATAGAGTCAAACGCCTTTTCAAAGTCTACTGCGAGGACTCCCAGGGGAACATTCAGGGTCTGGGCACGTTCAATGGCCAAGTGTATTCTCCGAATATTCATTCTTGTAAACTTGCCAGGCATGAAGCCACATTGGTCTGGGTGAATCAAAGATGGTATGACCTGTTGTAGGTGCATCGCTAATAATTTGGCCAGTATCTTCGCCTCAGTGTTAATAAGGGAGACCGGTCTATCGGAGCTACACTTATATGGGGGCTTGTTTGCCTTGGGTATTAAAACTATTGTGGCCTTTCTTAGGTCCGCTGCAGGCAGCCTGAGGTTCGGGCCTGTTGGTACATTTTGAGCAGGTGGGGGGCCAGTTCGTTACCTCCTATCTTTTTCCATGTTTCTATAGGGAAGCCGTTCGGCCCGGGTGTCTTTCCGGGGTGGAGCTGCATCATAGCGGCTATGATTTCATCTTCCGTGATTTCTTTTTCTAGGATAGCAATTTGTTCAGTGTTTAGGGAGGGGAGGGAGATCTCCTCCAACGTAGAGATTTCATGGGGAGACACAGGTGCCCTATATAATTTCTCGTAATACCAAGCAAACTCTGCATCTGTCAGGCGTGGTTCCGATTGGTGGGATTTGATTACTCTTACTTGGCTGTGCCCCTCGTCCCTCCGTTCAAGCCAGGCAAGCATCTTCCCCGCCTTGTCACCCGTTTCATAAGTTCTGGCTTTCATTGCTGCATGTGCTTGTTTTGCATTATCCAATGTAATGTTCTGCAGTTTTTTCTGGGCCAGGATTAGGGCTCTGTTCGTGTCAGCGCAGTCTTGGATTAGATGGGTTTCCTCCGCTTGTTTTACATTCGCTTCTGCCTCCTTCACTGATTCTAGATGTTTTCTCTTTTGTGCTGCAGTCCAGGAAATGATTTCCCCTTGTATCACCAGTTTGTAGGCTTCCCATAATGTGATGGGACAGTCCACCGATCCTTCATTTAATTCAAAATATGTCGTGCTAGCATTTTGTAGGCGTTCTATTAGTTCAGGGGAGCCCAGATGATAGCTGTTCAACCTCCATGTCAGTGGGGGGTTGGTTTGCATGTCGTTAATGACATGAGAAGGGGGGAGTGATCTGAGATGCCTCTTGGGAGGTACTCCGCTTGTGTTGCCGTGTGTATTATTGCTGCTGGTACAAAAAATAGTCTAAGCGTGATAATGATGCATGTACCCCAGAGTGATAGGAGTATTATACTCGCCACACGTCTCTGATACCAAATGCTTCCACAAATGAGGCCAGGTTGGTTCGGCGGTTGGGGTCTCTGCTGCGTAGGTGTGTGCGATCCTGTGTATTACTCATGACGTCGTTAAAGTCACCTCCAAGGATCAGGATATCAGAGGCATCATCGGATAACAAAGGTGTTATGTCCTCGATTTAGTGTGGATTGTAGTGCAGGCGGGGCGTAGATTGTGAATAGGGATATTGATTTATTCCAAAGCGTGCCTGTGACGCACGTGAATCTGCCACCGGTATCCTGTGTTGTTTTTGTGAGGGTGAGTGGCAATCTTTTATGTATAAGTATCAGTACTCCTCTGGCTCCCATCGTAAAGCCCGCTTGTGTTGCTGTGCGATAATTGGTGCGGTTGAATAGTGCATTAGTTGTGCCTGCTAGGTGAGTCTCTGTTAGGAAGACTATGTCTGGGTTAGGTCTATTCAGGAATTGTCGTACCAATCGTCTTTTCTGGCTGTTTCCTAAGCCGTTCACATTCCAGGTGAGGAGTTTTAGGGTTCGGGTCTTGTTATCCTGCAGAGGTACTTCAGTGCTCGTGGTTCTGGGTGACATTAAGGCTTCCTGGGATAGTGGTGTCGGCCCAGCCCGTTTTGTGGCAGGGAGCATCGGCTAGTGTTTGTTTAGTTCGTATTTTTTGTATGCGTCGAAATTCCGTTGAGCTTTTCCATCTTCTGAACTTATACCCAACTCCCCCCTCCCCACACTTCGCCCCCAACTGAAGCATCTGTCGCCCCTTCATAACTTAAACACTAAACTGAACAAAACTGATTAACTACTATGTGGTCACGTCCTTGTTAGGGGGGGGCGGCTCTGTTTGGAGCAGAGGCTCTGTTACTTTACCGCTTACAGTGATTGTGTTGGTTTTGGTTGTTATCAGTTTGGTGTCATTCATTTCTTTATGGCGGCATTTCCTCTTGTTGTTGCTGGGGTCTGTTCTCTGGTGGTCTCTCTGGGTGTGGTCCATTACGTCCGCCCCCTGTTCTCTTCTCAATACTCCAATCGCCTGCTATGTGTCTCTCCGCCCAGTTCCATGCTTCTTTCAGGTCTGTAAAATGCACCGTGGTTCCATTATGGAATATTTTGAGCTGGGCAGGAAAGATCAGGCCATATTTTGTTCCCAGTGCCTGCAGCCGTTTGAGTGGGTCAAAGGATTGGCCTGCTTTTTGCACCTCTTTGGTGAAGTCAAGGAAAAAAGCGGTTTTGGATCCATTTTAGATGATGGACCCTTTCGATCTTGCAATCTGCAGTATGGCGTCCCTATCTCTGTAATTCAGGAATCTTGCAATGATTGCGCACGGTGGCGCCCCTGGCATGATTTTACTGGTTGGAATACGGTGCACCCGCTCAATGGAGAAGAATTTGGAGAAGGAGTTTGCATCATGTATGTCTGTTAGCCACTCCTCGAGGAATAGCTCCATGCTTGCCCCTTCTGTCTTTTCAGGGAGGCCAAGTATGCGGATGTTGTTGTTCCTGGATCTCCCTTCATTGTTATCGATTCTTGCTTCCAGGATTTTGTTGCAATCTATCATGCAGGTGGTGCGTCTGTTGGCCCCTCGCAGGCTGTCCTCTGCTTCCAAGATGCGTAGCGTTCCTTTTACTAATGAGTTACCAGTCTCTAAAGGAGAGTGTGATATTTCTGTATCTTTATTGTATTCAAGACAGACACCAGTTAATATTCTGGGCAGAGATTTAGTAACAAAATTAAATATGACAGTTCCCTTCACTGATGAGGGAATAGTGCGCTCCACTCCAGGGACACATTATTTAAACGTGGGGGAATTTATGATGGCGTTTACAGGGCAGATAACTCTGGGAGGAGTGCCATTAGAGCCGGAAGTTTTTCTTTATGGGGTACGGATTTTGCTAACATGGTTATCTGGCTTAGTGGGAAAGATTATGAGAATACCTGATGAATTTTTGTTCAGGCCACAGATACCTATAGACGATGAGGGGGAAAGATTTTTCCCCTACAGTTGCAGGCTGCTATAGTGCGAGGGGAATTAACCATGCTTGAAGGATTTGATGATGAAGGCAGGTCATGGACAACGGTAATTGCCACTGGGAAAGAGTATAGGTTGACTAATGTCACAGATGAAGACCTGTTTAGGGATGATCCATCAGATAATGAAGTAGTATTTGAGATTAGTATTACATATGGGGTCAGAATAGAGAGAAGGGAGGTCCCACAGCGAATGGTGATTGTGCGGCAATTCCCTGCATTTTTCGATGAGGATATGGAAAAGTGGCCAACCTCTTTATGGACTACAGATCCTTATGACGTAGGCCTATTGAGGGGGGGGGGAGTTAAGATTAAGCTGAAACCAGGAGCAACTTTACCTCGAGCAAGGCAGTATCCAATGTCTCGAGAGGCACATGAGGGTATTTTTAAGACTATATCGGCTATGATGGAACAAGGCATTTTGGTGACGTCAGAGTCACCTTGTGGAAAAATCAAAGGTGGGGTTGTGCCGTTTAATTCAGCACATGAGACCGATAGACGTCGGACCAGTCTCTCTAGACATCCTGATTTTCTAACCACGGTTATATGAGCAAATATAATTGTTTGAATTCTGTGCTTTTCTGAACTTATTGTTCTGTTTAAATGTATTGAGAAAAACAGTAATTGAATCCAATATGTTATAGCTTTGAACCTATGGAATGGTGGACTCGATGAAGCAATACTGTGTTCACCCTTAGCCTAATAAATAATCATAGCATATTGTTTGTACAGACCAGAAAAGACCTGCGCAGGTTTCCAAGTTTTTCCTTTGTTTTATTCATTATTTCTTTACTTTTCTACATATGCACAGTTGTTGATTTGTTATTAACTAAGTTGTGTCAAGCTAAAATCAAGGTAATCCCCTGTGCCACCTTGTTTTATCTGAACATCTGTTTCTTTTCTTGTTTTAAGAATATAATTAAAAAGACTAGCCACAAAAACAATAAAGAGGCTACCATAAAAAACCAAACATTGTTAATGGTTGTTTCATCACCACGTAATTAGGATTCAATACTTATGCATGGTGTTTTTCGGAAGGCTTAAAAAATACACTGCTCTAAATTAGTGCAGTATTGAATTAGAGGAACATTCATTGTATATACATCTTGTTTTCCCAGCCCATTAGTTCCTGTCCAATTTTAGGGCTGTCCCTTCAGTTACAAATATTCTAGATATAGCCCAGCTATAATAGGGACTGAACATACTCCGTGTTCTTTTCACTTTTACTCCCCTTTTTGTGAGGGACACACACTAAAGGATTTTTTCATCTTAGTGATTGATTGCTTGCGCACCCAGCACTTGGGCCCCTTGAGCCCAGATTTACTGACCTTATCCCTAATATGGAGCACATTTTAAGTTTTTCAGAAGAACAAATAAATGATATTATCCAGGGCCCCAGCCTATTCAATATGGTGGGAGCCCAAGCCCACCTCGACTCTACAGCCACGGGTGAAGACATCCTCAACCTAAAAAAGAGGTGTTTTAGAACAGAGGTCCACGGCCACTTTCTACGTGAATATTTGAGAGTCAATATGGTGCCAGCAGGACTTATTATTAGGAACGAACCGGCACTCTTTCTGGAGGATAAAGTATATATGATGGATTTCAGCAAAATTGCTACCAAATGCAGTAGAGATTTAATGGCACTCACAATAACCACAGCCAAAAGAATCCATACTCAGTTGCTTACTGACCTCAAAACAGAAGAGACCAAATTGATCACTGATGACACAATTACAGATGCCAGAGAAAAGCTTAAAGAAATTGATAAGACACTAGAGACTTTCATGGCCTCGACATTAGAGAAAAAACATAAACAACTGTCAAAAGATATCAAGAACTTCAAATTAGAAGTGGTGTACCCATATCTCTCAGACGACTATAAGGACAACAAGGAAAAGGAAAGAGCGGCAAGGCAAGGAGGCATAATAGGAGCAGACGAAAGGGAGTCTCATTTTCAGGAACCTCTGGATCTGACTCATCATCAGAAGATCAACCCCAGACTAGAGGAAGGAACTCAGGCATGGGCCAATTTCAACCACTACCTCCCATGATGCCTTTTTTAGGGCAAGGGGGCCCCAGAGAAGGTTACTGGGGACCCCCACCACCCCAAATACCATTTTTCAATTACCCACAGTGCAACTACCCCAGCCGGGGACGGAGAGGCAACAGGAGACGCTAAACAACATACCTATTTTCAACCTCTCAGGCACCCCCCTTACGCAGGAAGAAACTACACTACTTACCAGAGGGTTATCCTTCGTACCAACGAACAATACAGATTGGTTCAAGATTGATGAGGAATTTCAAAATTTCTTCCGTTCGATCCGAAGAAAAATCTTTTTCCTTAACCAAGAAGCCACACAGGCGGAAGAAGACACAGGGCTGAGACATAAATCCAACTTCAACCCAAGAGATAACCAACTACCCGCCTCCATACTTACCTTCGAAAAATGCATTAGATCAGAACTCACAAAACTTCAAAAAAATCAGCAACATCAGAGACAAAACCTTACCAATGGAGAACGGCAAGCGCTCAAAAATCTTGCAAATAATGACACACTGGTCATCAAATCAGCGGACAAAGGAGGAGGAATAGTAATACAAAGTACAGAGCAATACAACCATATGGCATTGACCTTGTTGGACGATGAAAATAATTACAAAAAACTGAAAAAGGATCCAACCAACAACATCAGAGCCAAGATACAAGAAATAACCAAATTTGCTCAAGAAAGGAACTGGATTTCAGAGAAAGAGGTGGCGTTCCTCAATACTACAGAGGGACGCACCCCCGCTTTCTATGCTTTACCTAAAATTCACATAAATAGCCGCATGCCCCCAGGAAGACCCATAGTCTCCGGGTGCGGCTCCATACTGGAACCTACCTGCAAATTTATTGACTACTTCCTAAAACCGCTCTGCCAAAAAACAGCCTCATACCTGAAAGATACTATGATGACTATCACTACCTTTGAACATCAACCCTTTGACAATACCAGGAATCAACTTGTCACAATGGATATTAAGAGCCTCTATACGAGCATCCCGCAAGACCAAGCCATTGAAAGCATTCGACACCATCTTACCAGACATATGACACAAAGGAGAGTGCCCATTAATTTCATCGTGGAACTATTAGAACTAGCACTCACCAACAACTTTTTTTGTTTTAACGAGTCTTTCTATCTACAAATCAGTGGAACCGCTATGGGTGCAGCATTTGCCCCGAGTATGGCGATTATTTTTATGGCTGAATACGAGCAAAGCTTCATTCTGAACGTAAACAATCCATTTAAAGAGAACATCCATCTTTGGCGCAGGTATATTGATGACATCATTTTCATTTGGGAAGGAGAGAACACTAAGCTACAAAGTTTCTTCACATGGCTTAATGGCAGATCAGAAGATATCCAATTCACCATGGAACACAGCAACATAAAAGTCAACTTTCTGGACCTCAAAATAGCAGTAAAAGAAAATCAGTTGATTTGCTCTATCTACAAAAAAGAAACAGATAGAAATACCATCTTACACTACAACAGCCACCATCCCAGAAACCTACGCGATAACTTGCCATACGGACAATTCCTCAGAATACGTAGAAATTGTACCGAAACAGGAGAATTCAAGAGACATGCGACCTTGCTTCAACAGAAACTGGTAACTAGGGGTTACCCCAAGAAACTGCTCAAAAACACAATGAAGAGGGCCCTCTACACTCCGAGAGAAACATTGCTCACTGCTAAAACCCATGATTCTGATCCCGGCACAGATAACATACTGGCATGCATCTCCACATTCGGTGCGAACACATCGCAATTCAGGCACATGATTAAAAAATATTGGCCTATCGTTCAACTTAACCTACCAGACAAACCATTACCAAGAATGGCCCTGAAGAGGAATAAGAACCTGAAGGATCTATTGACCCATGCCAGGTCCCGTAGAAAATCATCAAGGTCCTCTCTATGGAACATGCGAGAAATCCGAGGGCATTACCCATGTGGCTCATGTATGGCTTGTAGACAGACGTTAAAAATTAAATCCTTCCCCATAGGAAACAAGGAATGGGAGCTCAGACAATTCACTAATTGTAAAACAACCAATGTGATCTACGTCATTGAGTGCACATGCAGACTCAGATACGTGGGCCAAACGTCCAGGCCTGTGCACAAAAGAATAAGTGAACACAAATCAAGGATAAGGTGCAGAGCACACAATGCCCCATTGGTCTCACACTTCATGGAACTACAACATGCCCATGATTCATTCAAATGGTGGGTGATTGATCGAGTTATAGGCACCACCAACACATCGAACTCCCTTAGACATAAGGAATCTTGGTGGATATTCAAGCTGCAGACCCTAACAAATGGCCTAAATGAAGCAGCCCCCTTGGACTACTATACCACTACCTGAAAATGCCCTTTATACAACTACAGGTGTTCCTGACGACCTAGTACTGGTCCAGTAGCTAGGACCAGCAGAGTGCAAACTGACGCCAACATATGGTAGGACTCTACAGACTACGGAGCTGGCACCCCCACCAGTGCTAGCTATCAGGGTCCTCTCTGACGTTCATATGCCCCTTCCGGCCCCACAGCCCTTCATGTAGTGAGCACTCACCGCTCTTCAGATAATATGGCCGTCTCCCCCTCACACATCCACATGTGACACAATAACAATTTGCGAATCAGGCCCGAGGGCATAGTTACACAGCCATCCAAAGCGGTGCTCCTTCATTGCAGGGCAGCGGCTGCAGCACCGTGACACACTTGCATGCCCTGCCCTCTGCACTACAGCACGCGCGCGCACTCCACAGACACTACACGGACCAGCC
Source organism: Ambystoma mexicanum (assembly GCF_040938575.1). NCBI lineage: Eukaryota > Metazoa > Chordata > Amphibia > Caudata > Ambystomatidae > Ambystoma > Ambystoma mexicanum. The sequence goes on along the minus strand of NC_090929.1, from coordinate 1,127,455,573 downwards.
TCACGCATGCGCGCCAGCTGAGACTCTATTCAGCACGTGCGCCCACATCGCAGACACTAGCCTGCCCTGTCTTACGCATGCGCGACAGCGGAGACACTATACAGACGTGCCGGCTCTACTTAGACGCATAACGAGCAGCGTCATCTCGCATTCAATAACTACTCCTCACCGGATAACTTGCACACGGAGGAGAAGCTCGAGCCGCATTTTAACCAAATTTAATACAGGTGAGCTCCCCTTTTGAGTCCCACTACAGTCTCTCTGTAACTTACGCTAAAGAAAGGAATCCTATCTTCCTCATAGGCACCCAAGACCACAGCAAACACTTGACATATGGCTCAGCCACTTATTTACACAACTCCGCCTTGCCTTTGTTTCTACTCTTCTACAGGGCCGCCACAATGGACCCTCACCCCCAGGCTATGGTTTGAACTTCTTTTCCAGCCCGCTCAGACTGTGACACTTATGCACAGCCTACAAATTACCATTTCCACAGAACCGGGGAACTACAGGAGGTTCCAGGAAGCTCCTAGGAAAGGTCAGTTTCTGAACTCTAAGGGCCCACAGCCCTTCACTTCTTTATTGTAGCAACAGCAATATGAAGTTTTTATATCCTTTCACTTGTATTTTTAACAGAAATACTTGGTACTCTCTTCTAAGTGGATACCTTTTTCTTTGTCTATCTATAGGGAGACCTACATATATAAGGCCCCAGAAGAAGATTGTGAATGTAAACAATCGAAACGTCAGTGATCCTTGTGGAAAATTGACTGCAGACCACCTTGTTAGGACCACACTAAATCCCCTCCATTCTTTAATAGACGTCGGACCAGTCTCTCTAGACATCCTGATTTTCTAACCACGGTTATATGAGCAAATATAATTGTTTGAATTCTGTGCTTTTCTGAACTTATTGTTCTGTTTAAATGTATTGAGAAAAACAGTAATTGAATCCAATATGTTATAGCTTTGAACCTATGGAATGGTGGACTCGATGAAGCAATACTGTGTTCACCCTTAGCCTAATAAATAATCATAGCATATTGTTTGTACAGACCGACCAGAAAAGACCTGCACAGGTTTCCAAGTTTTTCCTTTGTTTTATTCATTATTTCTTTACTTTTCTACATATGCACAGTTGTTGATTTGTTATTAACTAAATTGTGTCAAGCTAAAATCAAGGTGATCCCCTGTGCCACCTTGTTTTATCTGAACATCTGTTTCTTTTCTTGTTTTAAGAATATAATTAAAAAGACTAGCCACAAAAACAATAAAGAGGCTACCATAAAAAACCAAACATTTTTAATGGTTGTTTCATCACCACGTAATTAGGATTCAATACTTATGCATGGTGTTTTTCGGAAGGCTTAAAAAATACACTGCTCTAAATTAGTGCAGTATTGAATTAGATAGGGCAGGAACATTCATTGTATATACATGATATTTACAGAGGCATGATATTTCACGGTGATCGACTTGAAAAATGAGTTTCTCTCAGTCCTGTTGGATAAAGACTCTCTGGACCTCAAGTGATTTACATTCCGCCAGAATAAGCTGAAGAGTACTTGTTTGTCACAGGGGTACTCTAGTCCGCATCGATCTTTAATAGGGTCCTGCAGATGGACCTGAGCAATATTGATGTGCCAAGTGTTGTGCAATAGTACATAGATGATATTTTAGTTTGTAGCATGACAGAAGATGAGTGCAGGCAAGATTCCATTTGATTGATGACTATTTTGGCATATAAAGGATATAAGGTAGCTATAATATTGCCAGGGAGAGGTATTGTACATAGGTCAGTTGATTTTACATGAGGGAAAGAAGATTACACCTGAAAGAGCTGAGGCGATTATGAAAACATCTAAACCGCACACAATAAAGCAAATGCAGCAGTTTTGGGGATAGTGTAACTATGTTAGAGCATGGGTATTTGATTATAGTTCATATACAAAACCTCTTTTGCAGGGTTTAAAGAAATCCCAAGTGAATAATGAGAAGATAGAATGGTCGGAGGAAATGGAGGAAAGGTTTGTGGAGTTGAAGAAAGCAATTTGTACAGCTCCAGTTTTAGGAATTCCCAATTATTCTGAGGAGTTCTTTTTGATCTTGCATACAAATGGAACAGTTATGACAGCAGTGCTTACACAGAGAACTACACTTGGGTATGCACCTTTAGCATATTATAGTGGCACTCTAGATCCAGTTATGAGAGGACACTTTCCTTGCGAACAATCGCTGGCTGCAGCCACGTTCGCCATTAAGAAGTTTGCAAGCATTTTAAAAAAAATGTTTTATTTTTATTTACTTGTGTGTAATCGCAGTGCGATTTTTACAAGGTAGAAGTTGATTATTGTGCTAGTCAATGAACTGTGGCAAGACGATAGGCCGGTAGTCTATGAGACGAAAAGCAGTCTATGTCCAGAAAGTGATCAGTTCAGCAGGTTTGACGATAAATTGATCTTTTTGGAAAGCAGTTTCAAATAATTTCGCTGCGGCAATGGTCCATTTGATGTTTTCTCCAGACATCAGCCTATTTCACCATACAATTTCTTCAGGGACTGGGAAGACCGCGCATAGCCGGGACAAGTACGCTGCTCTTTCCCATCTCAGCTTTGGACAGTGCATAAGAAGGTGCCTTAAGGTTTCAGTTTGGTTTGACAAGGCGCACAATATGCACTCCTTGTTATTAGTCTGCAGACTGATAGCTAGAATTTCACGGGTAATGAGCAGATTCAAACGTGCCCTCATGAATGTTCTCCTTAACCGTTTGACTGGGAATTTGATGCAGTACGCCAGCGGCGTTTTCAATTTGTTGAAGTTAGCAGGCAGATGCTTTGCAAGTTTATTGGCTTGTGCTTTGTCGATGGTTTCAATCCAATCTTGGCATTCCATTTTAAACTTAACTCTCAGTGGGTTAGTTATTAAGTCATCTTCTGTGCAGGCTATCTCGGACAGCTTGGCTTTTTGATTCTCTGCCCAGACGTTTAAAGTGTTTGAATGCCATCTTGCTATTTCTGTAGCAATGATCTTGTATATTGGGAGTGTGTCCGGAAGAAGTGTTTTCCTGAATAATTGCATCGAGCTTTGTTCTACTGTTGATTCTAGGGACAACAAACCCAGGTCATGCCTTATGGTTGCTATCAAGACCGAGTTGGGCAGGCAAAGGACTGATTTCCATAAGTACCCTTCAAGTTTGTGCCAAATTGAAGCCGGCATGTTGAATGACGCGCCCATTCCGTAGGATAGGGTTGGCACCACTTTTCCTTTGTAGAACGGAATAACTGGCACTAATGAAAATTTGCCATATTTTTTGTCCATTGCTCTCATTTGTGCCGCAAGGTTCCTTGTTTTTTCCCATAGTGTCTCCTGCATTTTTAACTGTTTCGCGGAATCATCAATAAGCACTCCCAGGTATTTAACCCTTTAAGTGCCATGGGTATTTCCCCCCAGTGCGAAGGCCTTTTTTGGTGATTTCGGTATGTGGCCATTCAATGCCTTGTAACTTTTTTGTTACATGAGATATCTCGGCCAAATTTGGCTCCTTTCTTTTCTACATGTAGGCGGTCGTAACGCCACCCAGGAATCCTAGGTTGCTGTAGTGGGGTCAGAGAAAATAACCAAAAAGGGCAAACATTTCGTGTTTTTACAAAAAATGCAAATAAAATGATCTACACAGAAGCCTGTGGTTTTTTCCTTGTAAGAGCTAGGAACAAATAGTGTGCTGTGCTGAATTCCCCAATTTCTTGGCATTCAAGAACAGGTTGAGTGGAAACAAAAAAACATTACATTGATGAGGTTATCAACCATTTTGCGAGAGGTAGGCGATTTTGGCGATTTTGGCCAATTGGACATGCATGGACAGAATGGAAGAAAAGGGTAGGAAAGCTGAATTTGAGGACAGAAAGGAATATATTTCTGAAAAGTAGACAAAATTCCAAGTTTAGGAAGGGGTGAGTTGTGTAGGTTGGGTGTGATGCCGGAAATGCATCTGAGGGACAGGGCCTCTGAATCCTTGTCCTTTTTCTGTTTTTACCGTGTGTTCTGTCATGTTTTCTGCCCAGGAGTCCATGAGGGACTCCTGGCAGTGCAGCTCTCTTTTGGTTTGGTGAACAGACCCATGGGATACCCTTATGGCACCCATGGGTAGGGGTACAACCCTGTGCCCATAGTGTATGTTTTTGGGCACCTGTGGGTGGCCCACAGAGCAGGGTATGGGCTGGTGGCAGCTCCATGCTGAATTTGACAGGTGCTCTGGGTGTCCTCCATTTTGGGATACCCAGGCCCTGCCATTGGAATCAGTTGATTCCTGATAGGAAACAAGATGGCCCCTGTGGCCTCTTGCTTTCTATTGCCTGTTATCTTGTTTTTCCCAAAGTCCTGGGAAGCCCTGACTCTGTCCCTTCCCCCTGACTGGCTGTTGGGTGGAAGTTCCATATATGGTGTTGTTGTGAAGGCCCAGCTAGACTGACTGGAGCCTTCCCAGTGACTGTATGTTGTGGGTACCTCCTGTGGGTGGGACCTGGGTGAATGGAGTGTGTGACCAATATACACTCCTTGTTGTGGTTGTCTGGTTTCTGGCATGAGAGACAAAGACTGAGACAGCCCTGCCCGAAACTGGCCTGAATGCAGTGTGTAGTGTTGAATGGCTGGGTACTTGTCCCAATCCACATTCCTTGTTGTGAGTGTCTGAAAGGGAGGAGTGTGGCCTGAATGCACTGTGTGCCTGATTGGCTGACTGACTGCATGAATGCCCTTCTGTGTGATTGGCTGCTGTGTGTGTGCCAGCAGTGTGGATGAGAGACAGAATAGTATATCTGGGGACCTCTCACCACTGGAAATTGTTCAGAAGCATTCAGAAGCTGAGTCTCCACTCAAGAGTAACTGGATTTGCTGATCCTCGACGTCCAACTGGAAGAAGAAGACTTGCTGTGGCATTTGCTTCGACAGAAACTGAAGGTTGTCGACATCGTCGAGGACTGACCCGAGAGAGGACCTGGCTAGGCGCCCTCTTCCCGTGCTCCGAGGGACCATCGAGCACCGCTGAATCTTCGCCGAAGCGCCCTGGAAGTCAGACCCTCGAAAGGCTGCCGACCCGAGACGGGACCGCCGAGGAGATCGAAGTGAAGCACCCGGACCTCGACGCTGTCGAAGTCCATTGCCGTCGACCAGGGTTCGCAGGTCTGTGTAACCGCTGGAGGCCCGTCGAAGTTGTGTTGCCCAGCCGTGGGAACCACTTGACGCCGTGCCGCCGACGACCGGAGCCGTCCGCTCCTTGCCTAAGAACATTTGACTCGAAGGACTCCCTCGTCCGCACCGTCGACCGCTTTTGCCCTGCCGGAGAAAGTCGAGGACGACCAACGCGCCGAGGAGAATCCGCCGGTGGGTTTCCCGCCACCTCACGATCCCAAAGACTCGAGCGACTCGACGCCCTTGCTGGGCTCCCGTCTCTACAATCTTTGCGGTCCAGAACTATTGTCATCGAGGTGCCCCGCACACCTCCGCCTTGCAGGACGCCGACGCCCCGACGCCGACGAGCACCGCTCGGACGAAGCTGCCGCCTCTTCGACATCGTTCTACCTCGTTTGTCGACGGACGTTCGACGCCCCGTGCCTCCCGCTTGAAAGGGAAGGCATTCAAGAAGGGCCGTCGATTCCCCGTCGCCGAACCCCGAGGTCTTCGACGTTTCTCGACGCCTCTCGACGATCCGTGACTCCTGCTTAAAAGGGGGTCATTCAAGAAGGATCTGTCGACGCCTCTTCGAAGAACTCGACTCCACCAGGTACATTGGGGGGGTAAAAACATTGTAGGAGAGAATAAGACTGTTGAACAATATATGGACTGGGCTTGTGTCATATCCCTTTATTTTACAGGTTGCCCAGGTGGGGGGATCTCCACACAGAACTGTGTCCAGTAGCTAGGGCCAGTATTCTGCCTATTGTTTCAACCATCTTTTATCTCTCCTCTCTCTATTGCTGGTTTCCTTCTTATTGATCTGTGTGCCATTTTTACAGTATTGTGAATGCACTTTAATGAGGTCTAATATTAGTGGTACCACTTTAGAATTGTAGATATTTATCATTATTGGTTTTCCTGAGCACAAAGTGCGTTGTTGTGATAAGTGTACATAACCCTTGAATATTAATTATATAAAGACTGTGTTTTCAGTAATACAGTGTGTGGACATTCCTTTGTGGGGGGCTTGGGGATACACTGTACTTAAGAACCAGCCTGCATCACCTCCTGAGAAGCTAGGCCTTGATTGCTCGTCCATCGCTACCGTATTAGAGAATCTTGGCTGGGGTCCTCTGTGCCTCTCCTCTACCATATAGAGAGCGGAAGTACAGACCCCCCCACCGGTCTTGACAAGCTGGTGGCAGCGGTGGGATGCTTATGGTTTTAAGACTCAGTGTATAACCGTGCCACTTACAAAATATCCGCACTTTATTAGATTAAGGTTTGGGTGTGTACCAAATAACTGCATTACAGGCAATGGAGCCCATTGCAAATGGTAAATTGACTCGGATGAGCTTAGAGGCTCTCCAGAGTGCTTGTGAAGCCAGGGAGTTGGACTTTGTGGATAAGTCTAGGGCTGAGCTGATAGCTGCCCTGGTGGACTACCAGACTGATGGTGAAACCCTTGATGAAGGGGGGGATGCAACCAGTGAGGACTCTGCCCCTGGGGTTGTCGCTGAATCTGTTTCTGGGAATGCCACCATTCCTGCTGCCTCTGTTCCAAACCCCAGCAATTCCATGGAACTTGAGTTATTAAGGATGAAATTGGCCTTTGAATATCGCAAGTTGGAAATAGAAGCTGAGCTTAAGAAAGAGGAGCTGGCACAGCAAGTGGAACTCAAGAATAGGGATCTTGCGCTCAAAGACAAGGACACTGAATGTCAGAGAATCCAGCTAGAGAGAGCTAGAGTGGAGACTTCAGCTAGACCAATTGAGAGTGGCAGGTCCCCAGCCACCAAGTTTATGAAAGATTTGGTTGGTGTGTTTGTGGAGGGTTCAGATATCCTCCAATGGATTGAAGCGTTTGAAATGGCTTGTGCAATTCATGATGTGGATAAAAGAGATTGGGCTAAGTGTTTGTTAAGCAGAGTGCCTCAAACTGGATATGACTGTATTCTGAAGCTGAGTGTGGAGGAAAGGGGTCAGTATGAGTGTATGAAGTCTGCTTTGATTGCCAAGTTTGGCAAGACACCTACCCAATACCTTAAAAGGTTCAGGGATTTTAAGAAAAGAGAGAATGTGTCTTGGGTTGACTGGGTGAGTACTGCGCACATGAACATGATGGGGTGGATTGACGGTTACAAGGTGAAAACTTTTGTTGAGTTGTCCCACCTCTTGTTTTTTGAGCATTTTTCTGAAGCCTGTTCACCAGAGCTGCGTCAGTATGTGGCTGACCAGAACATTTTGGACCCCTTTAAGCTGGCTAGGTTGGCTGACAAGTGGGTCTCCCACCGGGTGTCCCCTAAGGACTCCAGTGGGAAGGACAAGGACAAAGAAAAGGGGACCTCTCAGAAAGCTGAGGAGTCCCAAAAGCAATCACAGTCGGGTAAACCAAAACCTTCCTCTCCTAAGACCCAAAAATCTGGTGGGGATAAGTCCTCTGTGGGTGGGAATAAGAGTAGTGGTCCACCTGCTGCAAAGCAGGTTCCCAGTGGTTCCAGTACCGTACCCCGCACTCCTGGCACTTGTTGGGATTGTGGGGCTCTGGATCACAAAAGGGGTGACCCCAAGTGTAAAGGTAAGGCACTTGGAGTACAGGCTGTCAGCCTGACCTACCCTTACCCCGTGGCTGAGGTGGAGGCCACTGTCCTCCCCTCCTCTACAGGAATCACATTTGGTGCTCCGGTAGAGATTTCCTTAGTGTCCCTTGGGGCCTGGGACCAGTACGCAGAAGTACTGGCAACTATCCCGCAGAACACCCGTAGGTTTTTGAGAAGTGTCCTCTTGAATGGCCAGCCTTCTACTGGTTTGAGAGACACTGGGGCAAGCATGACAGTGGTGGACAGGACCCTGCTCAAGCCAGAGGACTATGTAGGTGCTCCTCTGAGAACCACCAGGTTAGCTGGTGGGCCTCCCAAATTATCGCCTGTAGCCCTAGTCACACTCATGATTGGAGACAAGACAGCAAAGCTTCCTGTCCTGGTTCAGGACAATGTCCCTGCTAACATTCTGTTAGGAAATGATCTAGTAGAGTTGGGGTTGATCTCGGATGGTCTTCCCATGACTGCTGCTGCAGTCACTAGGTCACAGGTGACACCGGGTCTGGCTGTGAGTCAGGTACCCGAGCCAAAGGCGAGGCCTAAGGCAAGAAGAAGGAAGACCAAGAAGGCCACCTCTGTGGAGGGAACACCTTCTCTTCCTGCTGTTCCGACAGCACCCATTGGGATCCATGCTCCGGACGGGCTGGGTCCAGCGGAAAACCCAAACTCAACTCCTGTGGGAGAAGAGACAGAAGACTCTCCTGTGGGAGAGGTTCTCAACCCGGAGGATCATCCCGACCTTCAATGCTTGTTAGCTGAAGGGGGACCCTCCCGGGCAGACTTCTGTAAGGGACAGAGAGAGTGCCACTCTCTCGAGGGCCTGAGGAAACAGGCCCTGTCCCAGGCACAAGGTGAAGTGCCTAGGACATTCAAGATTTATTGGGAGGGTGAGCTCCTTGTTAGTGAGCCCACTAAGCCCGAACCTGGTGCCCGCAAGAGGTTGGTGGTACCCCAGGTTTACAGGCCCTTCCTACTGCAGTTGGCGCATGAGGTGCCCTTGGCTGGTCATCTTGGGACCAAGAAGACTAAGCAGAGGCTCTCTGCCCATTTCTACTGGCCACGGATGGGAGTAGAGGTGGAGTCCCACTGCAGGACCTGCCCAACTTGTCAGTTGTCTGGCAAGACTGGAGGCAGGGTCATTGCCCCACTGCAGCCATTACCAGTGGTTGGCACACCATTTGAGAGGGTGGGCATCGACATCGTCGGTCCCCTTGACCCTCCCACTTCAGGTGGACATCGGTTCATCCTGGTCTTGGTAGATCATGCCACCAGGTACCCTGAGGCAATACCCCTTCGGACTGTTACTGCCAAGGTGGTTGCCAGGGCTCTCCTGGGCATTTTCACCCGTGTTGGATTCCCCAAGGAGGTTGTCTCTGACCGAGGATCCAACTTCATGTCTAGTTACATGAAAACCATGTGGAAAGAGTGCGGGGTAACCTACAAGTTCTCCACCTCTTACCACCCCCAAACCAATGGTCTGGTTGAGAGATTTAACAAAACTCTCAAGGGCATGCTAGGTGCTTTGGAAGAGCCCCTAAGGAGGAAATGGGATCTCCTCCTGCCATGCCTGCTGTTTGCTTACAGAGAGGTACCTCAAGAGGGTGTTGGTTTCAGCCCCTTTGAGTTACTCTTTGGACATCCCGTGAGGGGGCCCCTCGCCTTGATCCGAGAAGGCTTGGAAGCCACCCCTCCAGGTCCCGCCAAGCAAGTGGGGGACTATGTGTTAGGCCTCAGGCGGAGGATGACACAAATGATGGGTCAGGCAACAGCAAATCTCAAGGCCAGCCAGGAATTGAATAAGTACTGGCATGACCTGAAAGCTTCGCAAGTGGATTGGACTCCGGGACAGGAAATCCTTGTGATGGAGCCTACCAAGCCTAGAGCTTTGGCAGACAAGTGGACTGGACCCTTCAGGATCATCTCCAAGATGGGCGAAGTCAATTATCTGGTGGACATGGGAGCCTCTGGGGTAGCCCCCCAGGTATTCCATGTCAACAGGCTCAAGCCTTTCCACAGGCGAGCAGAGGTCTCATGTCTCTTGCTAGCTTCAGGGCAAGAAGAGGATGAGAGTGAGCCCCTTCCTGATTTGCTGCATAGCAACCCTCAGGATGGCTCAGTGGAGGGAGTACAACTCTCTCCCGATTTGACAACAGAGCAGCAGAGGGCCTGCCGGGCTTTGCTCCAGCAGTATGCCCCTCTGTTTTCACTGACACCGGGCCTTACACCGTGGTGTAAGCACGAAATTGACACTGGTGACAGTGTGCCTGTCAAAAGCAGGAGCTATCGTATGTCAGATACCGTCAAAAACCACATCCAGGCTGAGGTCGCCAAGATGTTGGATCTGGGTGTTATTGAACCCTCCACCAGTCCCTGGTCCAGTCCAGTGGTCCTTGTCCCCAAGGCAAGTTCCCCGGCGGGTACCAAGGATTGGAGGTTCTGTGTGGACTACCGAGGAGTCAATGCCGTCGCCAAAACTGACGCGCACCCATTGCCCAGGGCTGATGAGCTCGTGGACACTATAGGTGCTGCCAAATTTGTGAGCACCTTTGACCTTACCTCAGGCTATTGGCAAATAGCTCTGACGGACCATGCCAAGGAAAAGACGGCATTCTCCACACCTGAGGGACTCTACCAGTTTAGGGTCATGCCCTTTGGGTTGAAGAATGCCCCTGCCACCTTCCAGAGATTGGTCAACCATGCGCTCAGTGGGCTGGAAGCCTTTTGTGTGGCTTACTTAGACGACATTGCCGTCTACAGTTCCACCTGGGAAGAGCATTTGACACATCTGGATAAGGTGTTGCAGGCCTTGAAAAGGGCTAACCTCACTATCAAGGCCACCAAGTGCCAGATAGCTCAGGGGAAAGTTACCTATCTTGGTCATGAGGTAGGAGGGGGTCAAATCCAACCTCTCTCCAGTAAAGTACAGGACGTACAGAACTGGGAGACTCCCACTACTCAAACCCAGGTGAGAGCCTTTTTGGGCCTCACTGGGTACTATCGCAATTTCATGGCAGACTATGGAACCATAGCTGCACCCCTGACAGCTCTAACTTCACCCAAACAGCCTAGGAAGGTTAATTGGACTGAAGACTGTCAGAGGGCCTTTGATGGCTTGAAAGAAAGTCTGTGTAGGGCACCTGTGTTGAGTGCGCCTGACTACAGCCGACCCTTTATCGTCCAGACGGATGCCTGCGACACCGGAATTGGAGCTGTCTTGTCCCAGTTAGATGACAAAGGGAGAGAACATCCTATCATATTCATCAGTAGACAACTCAAGGGTAGAGAACTTAGGTGGGCTACTGTTGAAAAGGAATGTTTTAGTATAGTTTGGAGCCTTAGGCGTTTTAGGCCCTACCTTACGGGGTCCACCTTCAAGGTCCAAACAGATCATAAGCCCCTGAAGTGGCTTATGCAGATGAAGGGTGAGAATCCGAAATTGCTCAGGTGGTCGATTAGCCTACAAGGGCTAGACTTCACCATAGAGCACAGACCAGGGAAGAGTCACGATAATGCAGATGGCCTTTCCAGAAGGTATGTTGACCGTCTGGATGAGGGTGTCTATCCCGTGGGAGATTAGGCACCCTCCACCTCAGTCTGGGGGGGGCGACTGTGATGCCGGAAATGCATCTGAGGGACAGGGCCTCTGAATCCTTGTCCTTTTTCTGTTTTTACCGTGTGTTCTGTCATGTTTTCTGCCCAGGAGTCCATGAGGGACTCCTGGCAGTGCAGCTCTCTTTTGGTTTGGTGAACAGACCCATGGGATACCCTTATGGCACCCATGGGTAGGGGTACAACCCTGTGCCCCTAGTGTATGTTTTTGGGCACCTGTGGGTGGCCCACAGAGCAGGGTATGGGCTGGTGGCAGCTCCATGCTGAATTTGACAGGTGCTCTGGGTGTCCTCCATTTTGGGATACCCAGGCCCTGCCATTGGAATCAGTTGATTCCTGATAGGAAACAAGATGGCCCCTGTGGCCTCTTGCTTTCTATTGCCTGTTATCTTGTTTTTCCCAAAGTCCTGGGAAGCCCTGACTCTGTCCCTTCCCCCTGACTGGCTGTTGGGTGGAAGTTCCATATATGGTGTTGTTGTGAAGGCCCAGCTAGACTGACTGGAGCCTTCCCAGTGACTGTATGTTGTGGGTACCTCCTGTGGGTGGGACCTGGGTGAATGGAGTGTGTGACCAATATACACTCCTTGTTGTGGTTGTCTGGTTTCTGGCATGAGAGACAAAGACTGAGACAGCCCTGCCCGAAACTGGCCTGAATGCAGTGTGTAGTGTTGAATGGCTGGGTACTTGTCCCAATCCACATTCCTTGTTGTGAGTGTCTGAAAGGGAGGAGTGTGGCCTGAATGCACTGTGTGCCTGATTGGCTGACTGACTGCATGAATGCCCTTCTGTGTGATTGGCTGCTGTGTGTGTGCCAGCAGTGTGGATGAGAGACAGAATAGTATATCTGGGGACCTCTCACCACTGGAAATTGTTCAGAAGCATTCAGAAGCTGAGTCTCCACTCAAGAGTAACTGGATTTGCTGATCCTCGACGTCCAACTGGAAGAAGAAGACTTGCTGTGGCATTTGCTTCGACAGAAACTGAAGGTTGTCGACATCGTCGAGGACTGACCCGAGAGAGGACCTGGCTAGGCGCCCTCTTCCCGTGCTCCGAGGGACCATCGAGCACCGCTGAATCTTCGCCGAAGCGCCCTGGAAGTCAGACCCTCGAAAGGCTGCCGACCCGAGACGGGACCGCCGAGGAGATCGAAGTGAAGCACCCGGACCTCGACGCTGTCGAAGTCCATTGCCGTCGACCAGGGTTCGCAGGTCTGTGTAACCGCTGGAGGCCCGTCGAAGTTGTGTTGCCCAGCCGTGGGAACCACTTGACGCCGTGCCGCCGACGACCGGAGCCGTCCGCTCCTTGCCTAAGAACATTTGACTCGAAGGACTCCCTCGTCCGCACCGTCGACCGCTTTTGCCCTGCCGGAGAAAGTCGAGGACGACCAACGCGCCGAGGAGAATCCGCCGGTGGGTTTCCCGCCACCTCACGATCCCAAAGACTCGAGCGACTCGACGCCCTTGCTGGGCTCCCGTCTCTACAATCTTTGCGGTCCAGAACTATTGTCATCGAGGTGCCCCGCACACCTCCGCCTTGCAGGACGCCGACGCCCCGACGCCGACGAGCACCGCTCGGACGAAGCTGCCGCCTCTTCGACATCGTTCTACCTCGTTTGTCGACGGACGTTCGACGCCCCGTGCCTCCCGCTTGAAAGGGAAGGCATTCAAGAAGGGCCGTCGATTCCCCGTCGCCGAACCCCGAGGTCTTCGACGTTTCTCGACGCCTCTCGACGATCCGTGACTCCTGCTTAAAAGGGGGTCATTCAAGAAGGATCTGTCGACGCCTCTTCGAAGAACTCGACTCCACCAGGTACATTGGGGGGGTAAAAACATTGTAGGAGAGAATAAGACTGTTGAACAATATATGGACTGGGCTTGTGTCATATCCCTTTATTTTACAGGTTGCCCAGGTGGGGGGATCTCCACACAGAACTGTGTCCAGTAGCTAGGGCCAGTATTCTGCCTATTGTTTCAACCATCTTTTATCTCTCCTCTCTCTATTGCTGGTTTCCTTCTTATTGATCTGTGTGCCATTTTACAGTATTGTGAATGCACTTTAATGAGGTCTAATATTAGTGGTACCACTTTAGAATTGTAGATATTTATCATTATTGGTTTTCCTGAGCACAAAGTGCGTTGTTGTGATAAGTGTACATAACCCTTGAATATTAATTATATAAAGACTGTGTTTTCAGTAATACAGTGTGTGGACATTCCTTTGTGGGGGGCTTGGGGATACACTGTACTTAAGAACCAGCCTGCATCACCTCCTGAGAAGCTAGGCCTTGATTGCTCGTCCATCGCTACCGTATTAGAGAATCTTGGCTGGGGTCCTCTGTGCCTCTCCTCTACCATATAGAGAGCGGAAGTACAGACCCCCCCACCGGTCTTGACATTGGGCAACAACTAGGTAGGGGAAAATGCCATAGTTTGGGGGGAAAGCGGGAAAATGACTGAAAAAAAGGTATGTGGTGGACATGGTTGGCTTGGTACAGCAATGGCTTCTATGAATTTTGAGAAAAGCAATGCACCGCTACATTCCCCCGACTCTTTCAGTTAGGAAAGGGCACATCTTTTGTAGTGTTTTACAAAATAAGCAATACCACAAGCCAAACACTGAGCCATGGTACACATGAGTTTTATGCTTACGGCCTGACAGACGCATTTAGAATGTGTAATTCAGGAAAACCAATGTGGTGAGGAACGGCAAGCATACTTTTTTCGAAAGAGCACAGACAGACCTTTTCAAGGGTAGGTGACTTGTGCATATTACAAAAGAGTATGGTGCCTAAAGCAGCGACTAAATGTAGGGCACATTTGGGAAATTAAAGGGTTGTGTGACAAAGGGCACCAGCAAATGGGTCAAAACGTTATGAAAACCACACAAACGCAACAAATGCTATACCTTCCCGCGTTCCCAAAGGTGTCCCAATGAAAACGGTACCTCACACGTGTGGGTGCACCAACCTGGGCGCCAAGGGGAAAGCCTAAAACGCAGGTAATCCCAAGTCTATTTTGACACCTGAATTTCACGCTTTCTGCAGATGGGCACACCATACAGATATGGGCCTTGGGTGTCCAAGCCACCGAGGAAAACAGGGAACGCCGTGCATTTACGAAAAGAGGACACCCGTGGGTATCTGCAGAGATATGATTTGCGCAAATCGGTCAGGAATTTATTAACCAGACACCCCCGCAAATTCTGAAATGTGGGGAAAAAAACGCATTTTCTGCACATTTCACTCAGCTCACCCATCGAAACATGCCGCCAACAACACATGGCCTACCGTCCCACATTCCCACAGGTGTCCCGATGAAAATGGTACCTCACATGTGTGGGTGCACTTACCTGGGCGCCAAGGGGAAAGCCTAAAACACAGGTAACCCCAAGTCTGTTTTGACACCTGAATTTCATACTTTCGGCAGATGGGCACACCATACAGATATGGGCCTCGGGTGTCCAAGCCACCAAGGAAAACAGGGAACCTCATGCATTTTCGAAAAGAGGACACCCGTGGGAATCAGGAGAGATATGATTTGTGCAAATCGGCCCAGAATTTATTACCCAGACACCCCTGCAAAATCCGAAATGTGGGGAAAAAACGCATTTTCCGCACATTTCACTCGGCTTACCCATCGAAACACCACCACCAACAACACATGGCCTACCGTCCCGCATTCCAACATGTGTCCCGATGAAAACGGTACCTCACATGTGTGGGTGCACCTACCTGGGGGCAAAGGGGAAAGCTAAAAACCCTGCTAACCCCAAGTCGTTTCCGACAGCAGAAAATGTTGAATTTTCGCTCAAGCCCACACCATACACGTTTGGGCCTAGGGTTTCCAAGCCACCAAGGAAAACTGAAAACCCCATGCATTTCCGAAAAGAGGACACACGTGGGAATCCGCAGAGGGCTGACTTGCGCAAATCAGCCCTGAATTTATTACCGAGTAGCCCCGGCAAAGTCTGCAATGTGCCGAAAAAACCCACATTTTTCACTTTGTCGGGGGTTCTGGGTAAAACATTCTAGTCCGCTTCGCGCAAGTTGGACCTCTGTGGATTCCCACTGGAGCCCTCTTTTCAGAAATGCATGGGGTTCCCAGTTTTCCTTGGTGGCTTGGACACCCTAGGCCCAAATCTGTAGGTTATCTCCCCAAACCCTTTCGTGGTTAGCAGTGGATTAGCCTTTTCCCTTTGCGGCTAGATTGGTGAACCCACACATGTGAGGTACCATTTTTGTTGGGACAACTGTGGGAACGCAGAAAGGTATGACATCTGTTGTTGGCAGCGTGTTTCGGTGGGTGAGCAGAGTGAAATGACTGGAAATTGTGTTTTTTACCCCCAAATTTGGACTTTGCCGGGGGTTCTGGGTAGTAGATTCTGGGTCGATTTGCGCAAGTCAGACCTTTGTGGATTCCCACGAGTGTCCTCTTTTGGGAAATGCATGGGGTTCCCTGTTTTCCTTGCTGGCTTCGACACCCTAGGCCAAAACCTGTAGGTTGCCCACATAAACAAATTGTGCTGTGGTGAAAAGCTTGGGGTTACCAGCGGGTTACACTTTTCCTTTTGCGCCCCCGGTAGGTGCAACCACAGATGTGAGGTATCGTTTTTGTCGGGACACCTGTGTGGGTGTACCGTCCCCTAAGCACAGCAGCAGCTCCAGGGAGCCCCAGCAGGATCCCATTTCCTCCCCGGAGGTGACATCTGTAATGTAGCACAGCCAGAGGTGGAGGCTGGGCTTGCAGACGGACAACCCACATGGGAGGGATCCGCTCCCAGGGAAGCACCAATGTTCTGGGGGCAATTTGTGGCCTGCCCCTGCAATTGTTTCCGAGCCCACCAACATATCTGCCCAGACGGCCCATTCCCACCCACACCACCAACAATCCAGCCCCAGTCTCACCCACCCCACTGACATTGGGCCCTAACCATAGAATAATTAAAAAACAGTACTCAAATAACATTGCAGCTGCTCGCATAGAAAAAGCTGTAAACAAAACAAAAAACATGTATTACCTATGGTCACACCAGCAAAATGTAGCCCTCCCTGGGGGCAGATAAGGGGGGGTGGGGCTGTGCTGCACTCCTCCCTAGCCTCAGGCGCCCCATCCTAGGAGCAGATACCTGGTCCCAGGGAGGGCTGCATGACGTGGCACCCACTCCATTTCGGGTGGGTGGGGGTCAACGCCCCATCCCATTAGAAAATCCCCTGTCCCTTTGGGGTGCCCCACAGCCCCCCCTAAAATGCATTCCACCATTTTCCCTTTTTTCCTTTGGTGACCCAACTCCCCTTGGCGCAGAGGGCCACATTGGTGTGCCAATCTGGCCCCGGGGTACCCAAACCTTACCGCCCCACCTACTGGGGGGCCTGTCCCACAATTTTTGGCTGCCCTCTCCCCCTCACCCCAATGGGTGGTGGGGGCGCCTCATGCAGGCCTCCCTGGGCCTCCTACCAACAGCTGTGAGAGGTACACGCCCCCTCCATTTGGGGTGGGAGGGACCCCAAAAATGGTGGGACAGGCCCCCCAGTGGGTGGGGCAGTAAGGTTTGGGCACCCCGGCGCCAGATTGGCACACCAATGTGCCCCTCTGCGCCAAGGCAGGTATAGTAAACGAACAAAACAATTCAAAATGGCAGGCTATCCGTTAGCGGGGGTGGAGGTACCCCCTACACCGCTGTGGAATTTTCTAATGTGAAGGGGGGTGCACCTCTCCACCCGCACCCCAATTGGAGGGGCGGCTCATCTCATGTAGCCCTCCCCAGGGGCAGATAAGCGGGGGGGCTGTCCTGCACGCCTCCCTGGGCTCAGTCGTCCGTTCCTAGGAGCAGATATCTGCTCCCCGAAATGGCTGCTGCGGTGAAAATTACTTTCAGTTACACGCCAACGTGCATTACGCACGCTGACATGAAACAAAGTAATCCAGCTCCATGGCAGTGAGGGGGGACCTCCCCCTCACATAGCCCGGGGGTTGGATTACAGTTTTGTGTGATCCCTGCTTTGCTCCCTGCTTTGCAGGGATCACACAAAACAAGGTACCAAAAAGGACAAGCTATCTCGTCCTTGGCACTGCGTATGCAATTTCAAGGACGAGATACCTCATCCTTGGAATTTAAGGGGGTTAAAATGCAGAACGACTTCGATGCTTACATTATTCAAGAACCATTTTTGGTTGCACTTGTTTTTTGAGTGTTGTTTTACAAGGATCATTATCTTTGTCTTTGATTTATTTATTTCCAAGTTGTTTGTTTCCATATAATGTGCCAGGTTGGTAAATGGGCGCTGCAGGCCGATTTGGGTCTTGTCCAACAGGATCATATCGTTTGCGTATAGTATGCGCAACATGTTGACATTGCCCAACTTGGGCAGGAAGAACCTGGTGGCTGATTCAGCTTCTTTGTAGTCACCCAAGAAAGCAACGAACAGAGCTAGTGCTAGGGGACACCCCTGCTTTACCCCGCGTTCAGATGGAATTTCTTTTGATAGTAAACCTTGGCGATTTATGTGGACTCTTAGTTTGGTGTTTGTATGGAGAGCCATCACCGGATCACGAACTTCGCTCGGGCACTTCCATCTTTTGAGTTTGGTCCAGAGGATTTTTCTGTCCACTTTGTCAAAAGCCTGCAATAGGTCAACGAAGGCCAGAAAGACTGTTGGTGCTCTTTGCTTGACCTTAGATTTTATTAAATTCAATAGTAGAATATTTACTGCGGTGCTTCCGTTTTTTAAGAATCCCATTTGGAACGGATCAATGGCCGGCGATGTTCTGGCCCAAGTCCGGAAGTATCCGAGTAACAGGGTGGTGCAGATTTTTCCAATGATGTCCATTAACGCAATTGGACGATAGTTGTCCGGCTTTTCTGTTACCTCGCTTAAATAGGGGTACCACCACTGATTGAGTCCATGAATTCGGGATTGATCTTTTTACTCTACATTGGTTGAAAAGGATACTGATGAAGTTTGCCCATTCCTCCAGATTTTGTTTGATGTCAATATTAGATAGGCCGTCGGGCCCAGGAGCTCTTGAAATGTTGAGTTTTTTTATAACGTCCCTTGTGTCATCTTTGGGGGATAAGTTGATCTAGGGGCCCACTGATTCAGTTTGAGCAGCTGATTTATGAGCCGGCGGGGCCGCAAATAGATTTTCAAAGAATTTGATCCAAGAGTCTTCGGTGACCGAGTTGGAAAGTTGGTTGTCCATGGTCTTCTCTGGTTTTTTGATGAGGGCCCAGAAGTCACTTGTTTTTTTGGTGCTGAGAGTCCTGAGCATTGCCTCCACATAATTTTGGTACATCGTATGTCTGTGGTTTCGTAGCCATGATTTGTATCTTTTGACTTCAGTTTGCCATTTTCTCCACGTCATTTTGGTGTTGTCAGTCGTGGCTAGTCTTTTCAATTGTCTCACCAGTCTTCTTTTTTCGACCAAAGTTCTATCGTACTCATGGAAGGTCTTCCGGGCGGCTGGTTTCTCACCTTTCGGCATCACCTTGTACTGTAACACAAACAGTAGGTAATCCGGTCGTTCCTTTTTTTTGGGGGGTCAGCATACTTAAGTATGTCCTTTCTGTACTTGTCAGTGATATTTTTGATGTTGACGGCGGTCAAACGTAACCGGGTTTGTTGATTATTTGCCTCAACCGATGGGTTATACCTTTTACCCAAGGAGCGTGCCGATGTCCATGCTATTGCTAGGAGGTTATGGTCGCTCTCTTTGGTTTTCGTTACTGCAAAGGATTCTATGTATGCTAGTAGGCTGTGAGATGCAAAGAAGTAGACGAGGGTTGCACTGGAATTGCCTCGTTCCCATGTCGGAATAATGGACTCCCATGCTTTCAGCCAAGCCATGTTGTGTAGATTTCTAGAGTTCACTAGAGCCATCCATGCGATTCCTCTTTCTTCCACCGAACTTTGGATGCACTTGGTGTTAGTCTAGTCCCAGGCAATTGCATTCAAGTCTCCACATATAATTATGTGCATTGTGGTTTGATCTACAGAGATGTCGTCAATAACGTCTGCTACTTGTTTGCAAAAATTTGCTGTAGATGTTTTTTGGGGGTTCCAATAAATGTTTATGATGACTAACAGAGACGTTTGGCCTCCTCTAGAGCAGGGATCTTGGTGGCCCCATGAGGTTAGGACCGCTAGGATGCCGTACGCCTCTGTTATTTTTTTGATGATCTTGATGCCAGATCCAAGCCGTGTTGCCACAAGAAGACCAGACGACAGCTGCCCAAGCATGCCTTTTATGGCCGGAGAAAGCTCAATCTCAAAGCTGTCCAGAGAAGGTTTTTCCAATAACCAGGTTTCCTGGAGGCATAAAATGTCAAAAGCCCCCAGGTCCTGGTTATTTGGGTCAGTTAAATAGACGTGGCCTCTGGTGTTCAAACATTGTCAAACATTTGGTAGCGGGGACTTCTTGAAAGCATTTCGAAGGTGACCATTCTGCGCTCGGATCGGGTTGTGGTTGCTATCTGCCATGGTTTGGGTTTAAAGCCGCTTTCAACCATTTCCACGGGCCGCTCAGGGTTCTTGTTTCAGTATTGTCTGATGATTTTGCTCCAACCTGAGAGGATTTTTTTTAGTTCTTTCTCCAATCCTGTTCGTTCCACGTGGGCAATGCTATCCAGTGCGTTTTCTTGCAACCTTGAGTGGTGGCTCTGCTGGTATGTTTTGTCAGATCTTGGTCTAGCATATCTTTTTTTTTCTCTCTCGTATTTGTCGATACTCCTCGCGTTGGCCCATCTTTCATCCAGCTGTCCATGTGGTCCTTGATGGAGATATGTTGTTTTTTTCAAAGTTGGGAGAGAAGCCTTTTTTTTTGGGTGTGGAGACTTCCATGGCAGTTCCTGTCATGTCGATCTTTACAGAATCAGTACTCGACTCAACTTGGTTGAGGTGGTTATCTGAGAGCTGGTGCTTCCCTGCCTGGGTAAACAAGGATGCTCATTGGCTCACTGGATACATAGGAGGTTGATTCTCCATAGTCATGTCGCTGGTTGTGTCGCACACTTCTACATCGTGTATTTCAGCCCTTGCCAGGAAGGCAGCCCTGCCAGTGACTCCAGGGCGATTTTCAGGCTGAGGAGAGTCTTTGCGAGGGGCATTTTTCAGGGAGTGAGAGTCCTTTGGCAAAAAGCATGGCAGATCACTCCCCCTTTGCTCTGGGGGCATTGTATGCAGGACCGAGTGGTCAAGTTCCTCTAGACTACACTCCTGTACGTTGTCTTGGGCATCTCTAACTGGAGGCTTGTAGCTGCTTTTTTGCAGGGAAACGATTCCGTGGTCACAGTCACAGTCTGCGATGGAGAGCGGGGCCGGAGAAAGGGCCCGGCCAGCCCGCCCTCCGACGGGCTCGGCTGACAAACCTCTTGCCGAAGCGGAATTCCGGCCCACGCTGGAACAGATTTGTGAAGCCGCGGCACCTGGAGACCTGTCTGCAACGGGGGCCATGCTGACCGCGTCCGCGTCATGAGCAAATAAGTTCTGAAGATTTCAAAGATTTTGACAGTTGCCGGCCTAGGCAGTGCATATGCAGGGTCCATAGGTTGTAAGCACGAGGGTGAGGTCTCTCTGCGGGCGCGAAAGTTCTTACCTCGCATGACTGGTGATTTTCTTTCAGGTTGGGGGAGAAGAGTTGAGTTGCTCCGGAGGCAGTGTCTAGGCTCAGAATCACACAGAGCCACGCTCGGGTCCGGCGAGTCGCCCATGAAGCCCCCCTGCCTCCTCCTGCCTCTGCCTTCAGAGGACTGCAGGACTGCTCAACTCTGCGAACTCTGCGTTCCGCTCTGCGGAAAGCAGTGCCATTATGTAGATCCGCCCACAAACTACGGCAATCAATGACAGACTGTAGAGCGGGGACTACAGGACTGCTCAACTCTGCAAGCATTGTGATGGGGTGTTCCATGATTATTTGTTGAGCATGTTTTGTTTGCTGTTTTGGAGAAACCTAAGGGTACACTTACTTGACAGAGGGCTTCTGCATAAAAGGTAGTCCTATCGAATCCAGCGATCAAAATAGTCAGGTGTAAAATAGTGAACCCTGCCACATTTGTAGCCGAACCTGTGACAGAGGACGAGCAGGTGAATGATTGCTCGAATTATGAGGAGTTTTATGACGAAATCCCAAGAGTAAAGGAGAATGCTCTAGCAGGAGGGGAGGTTCCCTTTATTGACGGAGAATGGTATTCAGGTTCAGCTGTGGTAAGGCACAGAGCTAACAGGGAATTTGATGTGGTAACAAGTGCGAGACTACCGTCTCTTTTTTCAGCACAGGATTCAGAGTTGGTGGCATTATTGTTGCATTCAGGAGTCAAGCAGGGCAGGAAGTGACGGTGTACAGTGATTCTGCCTATGTGACGTCAACCGTACACACAGGGTTAGCACGTTGGAAAAGGAGGGGCTACCTCTGAGCTGACGGCACTCCAATGAAAGGCGCTGCATTATTGGACAGGCTTATTAAGGCATTACAACTCTCATTAGCCATAGCAATAGTTAAGTTGCAGCACCTGCTAAGAGAACTGACTTTATTTCACATGGAAACCAAGCTGCAGACCAAGAGGCCAAAAGGGTTGCATGCTCATCTGATATTTTTAGTTTTGAAATTTAATGGAAGTCCAAGGTAGTGCTCCACAGGAAGAAAAAGAGCTGTGGACATAGAGGGGGTGTTTTTTATCCCACTCTGAGGCAGTTGTGGCGGCAGGACAGCACTGGTTAAGCAGTGAAGCCTGTAGTCTTATTGAGGGTAGCATTAGAACAGCTACACTACCTTTTGCATGTAACTAGGGAGAGTATCGCTGCAGCGATTGCAGAAGACGGGTTCGTGCCGAACCTGTTAGAACATGTTGCATTTTATGTAGTGAATTGCATCGTATGTCAAAACCTTACTGCTGGGCACACATTGTGAACAATTAGGAGTGATTCCTTGACCAAATGGTCCTTTCCAGCATTTATATATTGACTATGTTGACATGCTGCAGGTATGTAGTTGTTATAGGTATATGATAGTGGTAGTGTGCCTCTTTTCAAGATTGATTGAAGCTGGTCCATGCACACATCCTGCTGCCACTTGTGCTGTGAAGTTTTTAGTCCAAAAAGTATTTCCTAGATGGGGAGTATTTGAGGTGTTAAGATCCGACAATGGGCCCCATTTTGGCAATGAGGTGTTCAAGCAAATTAGTCTATTGCTTAATATTAAACATATGTTTTCTTCTGCTTATCACCTGCAAGCAAACAGGATATGTGAGAGTCTCAAGGGCCTTCTCAAAGAGAGGATCGCCAAGTTGACATTGAAGAAGGGGTGGCTGTATTGTTTGCCCCTTGCATTATATGCATTGAGAAATCAGCCCGGGTTGGACCACCACCTCACACCCCATGAAGTAGTAACAGCGAGGCATATGAGAACGCCTCTGACTCTTCCATCGAGGGCTAGGAGTGATGCCCAGACAACTGCAGAATTGTTAGAAGTGAGTTACATGCGTATTTAACATGTGTGACCGCTGGTATCGCTGTCATTTCAGATCAACTCAGGCATAAGGGATGTCAGTCTCAGGACATAGATGAAGACCATTCAACAACCGGATACCAAGAACTACCTGTTCCTAAACTATTTAGTGGGGATCTCATATTGATCTGCAATTTCACAAGGAAGTGGCATGAGCCCCGTTTTAGTGGTCCTTTTATAGTAGAGTATCCAAAAAACAGAGTGACTACACTCTGTTAGGAAAGGTGCTTCTCAGTTAGCCCCAATTAGGTTGCTTATCTTAGATTCACTCTAGAGTATATCAAAAAATTCTCAAAAAGTAATGTTTCATAGCAGGAAATGTTTAATGCACATTCCTGTAGTATCTGCTGTTACAGTATATCTTTGTAAATCACACAATGAGTGTTCATCTGAGATTGCCCATAATACTCTGGTACCAATGCATTTCGGTTAAAACTTTCTTCTGGGCGGTATTATAGAAAAACTCATATTACTTGACTTATATAGTAACATAATTAACAAAATGTATCACAATGCACACAAAACGATTCAATAAGAAAAGTATTTACAAAAGCACATACCGGTTCGTGTACCACATCCGCATACATAGATAATGGGGAGAATAAAACAAAAAAGCATACTAATTAGTTTACTGTCATGATTATGCCTGTTCTGTTTACATTTCAGCCTTAAAAGGCAAGTCATACCTTAGTCATGCCAAGAAACGTTAGAATCGTAAAGTTGTACAGTTGCACAATGAGTAAATCTACAAGAAAAGATGTAACTCTAAGTGGCCCTCGTGGACATCAAAGGATAAAGCTAATTTAATGCTGTGGATAGCTGTGCTTACCGACCAGCTTCAAAGACGTGTGTGCCGAGAGAGCTGCATCTAATGCGCTCGCAATTACTTTCCTTAAGCGTTTCCATGGAGACGGTGCGAGGCGTCGCGGTCCGGTTGGAGCACGTACGCCTCGCGCCCCACCCTCGGGTGTAAGCCCTGGGGCGGGGATGTCTCCATGGTAACTGGCGTTTGGACGAAGCCTACGTGTCTCTGGCCTACATGTGCTGTTAGTGACTGATTCGCGTTCAGATAGAAACGCGTACGCGAATCGTTTCAAATGCATTTACTGAGGGATACACGCATCAGGGTAATTCAAATGGTGACAATGATAGCGTTATACGTATAATAGGCCCTGTTAGAACAAATCAAGGTGCCTGGGGTATGTGCGCTATATTGTGAAAGGGAGACAAGTAGCTATCAAATTGTGTACACAATGTATAGCGACCAAAACTAAGTCTGCCCCATTACGAGAATGTTAGGTAAATGTAAATACTATCTGGAAAAGCAGATAGATATTACCAATTTTACATTAAGCTAATATATTTTACTTAGATCTTTAATGGGCCAACAAGTAGATAAAAAAATATGTGGAAGTGGAGTAAGAGTTGTTTACAACGCGTGCAACCATAGTGACAGAGGTAACAATGTTAAATCAGAAAGTTCAAAAGTTGCAACGCAATTAAGGTAAATATACAGCTGGCATATAACAGGGAGCCTTAGAAACAAGAAACAGAGGGTCCACATTTACATGAAAGAATGTCAACAATAATGTTTAGTTAATTCAATTACTCCGAATGGTTATACAGAAAACACATGTAGTTTATTTCTTCATTGAGTCCCTTTGGAGTAAGGGAGCCAAGGCGGTCAATCCAGAAGGTTTCTCTCTGGTCCATCTTCCTTTGGAAATTCTCATGGGTGTCGCTTTTAGAAACCACTTCTAAAATTACAAAACGGATCTGGGCCAAGTTATGTTTCCTCTCATCCCAATGTCTTGATACCGCTGAGTTCGGATTGTGGTTCCTTATGCATGATCTGTGTTCATTCCATCTAGTTTTGGCTACTCTTAATGTCTGACCCACATAGTACAGTCCACAAGGACATTTAATGATATGCCATATTTTGTGTTTGAATAGGTCCTAGTGCTACAGGACCTTTTATGGACTGGCTGCTCCAGGCAAGAATATTTTGTGAATATACTTCAACATATTTTTTCATCATCAAATACAACTACTAAAAAGACTTAATTTATAAGTGGTGCCCTCCTCTCTCACTTCCTTTTATAGTAGAGAACATTACTCCATCTGCAGTAAAGGATCAAGGAAGGCATGCCCGGATACACCTTAGCGACGTGAAGCAATATGCTGGTGAGAACAGAACACCCCCACCCGATTCAGAAGCAAGTCAAGAAGTAGTAGTTCAGTGCATGCAATCTCGATCGATGACGAGGAAGAAGGATGCAAATATTGTGGAATAAATAAATGCAAGTGTGCATTTGGACTGTGGCTCCCCTGGGTACTCCTTATAGATATTTTAGCAGAAAGTGAGAAAGCTACTGTTCTTAATCCACAGGAATTCACTGAAATCTGAGATAAATGAAAAATGCCTGATCTGGAATTCCCTTTTGATGATTGGAAAAAGGGAGCAGGTCCCAGATTCCTTTCTCACTGAGTTTCTCTTTGGACGCATAAATGGTGCTGTCTAATGATGATGCCCACAGATTACTTGTTATGATCTTTTATTATACAATTCAAGTTCATCATTATCTTGTTTGGCGCAACACCAACACTTAAGTGTTTCTACAAGATCCTATAAATCGTCTTGCAATCAGTCGGTTACTTATGGAGATAATCGAGCAGATTCGGCAGCTACCTGAACCTTTAACGAGGCTGCTTGATTAAAAAGGTTTTTTCCTTCCTTAAAAAATAAGTACACAGGAACAATGAGATTTATTGAGCATGATGCAGTTCCAGAAAGTGAGCAAACCCAACGACGCGTGGAGAGACATCAATGGCGGGGCTTTATTTACTGGTGTATAATTTATATATGCACAGCAAATGTTATTGTCTTTCTGTTTTTGCCAATTCATGCTGCATACTTTGTTGGTCCTAAAAAGATAGAAGTCCTTTTGATTCTCCCCACTCCAGTGACCTATGCAGAGTTAGAGGTTGCAAGGAAGACACAACCATATGTAATCGTTTCTACACCAGTGACACATGCAAAGTCACCTATTTCTCTGACAAGTGCCCCTATGATTCCCCCTGCAGGAAGGTCTGTTTTTTATTTGCTCCATGATCATTGGGTACATACTGATTATACAAGAAAGAGACCAAAGAGGAATGCAAGGGAAGATGATTATGAGTTAAATGATTATTTAGACAGCACAACGCATTTGGGGAACAACATGTGGTATCAACACATGAAAGAGGTAGGAAAGAGAACCTCTGAGGAGGATGCTATGTTTGTGCCCTCCTACCATATGCTCTGGGAATGTCTAAGATATTCATAGCTATAGAGATTAATGTCCAAACAGCCCATTGCTTAACTCACCTTGCACTCTGCCATACAAGAGGTCAATTCCAGGGTCGAACAGCATCTTTAGTCTGGCCAACTGAATGGACAGCACCAGAAGAAGATTTAAAGACAAGAGCAAGAGCACACACCAGAGATCATGAGATAAGATATGAAAAGACAGGAATGAAAGGAGCAGGAATATGATGGGAGATAAATAGAAAGCTCAATTGTCAAGGAAAGACTGATGAAGAAATACAAAGATGCAAGGAAAGAGGACAGATGCAGATCTGGTGAACAGTACTTCCTCCAGATGGCTGGGAAGAAGCGTAGTTGTATGCAGAGCTGTGGCAGTAACTGGACATCATAAACCAGTTATAGAACATGTGGAAAAAGGATGCAGACCTCTCTGGCCGAGGCTTGCAAAGCTGTTGACGTGGGTCCAAGACAGAGGAGACCCGCTGCAGATAATGCCTTTGGCCAGAGCAGAACTGTGCTTCAGAAATAATGGCACAAGAAAGGTTGGAGAAAATCAACAATGTGGGTGAATTTTTGATGTGCCAGGAATGAAGGATGGGACAGTAGTGATAATGGACCTCTACTGGGCCTGCAGATCCAGAGCATATCTGAAGCTGCCCAGAGATTGGGGAGGACTATGTTCCATGATCAAGTTGACACTTGATGTCTGCACTTACCCCTGCACTTGCCTTTAGCGGGCCGCAATTTTACCTACTGTTTTTATTTATTCTATTTATTGCTTACTGTTGATCCTATGTACTGCACTGCCTCCTCCCCGCACTTTACCTTCCCCCATGCACTTGTGCGATCTCAATGTGACCTGGCCTAGTAAGATTGTTGTCTCTGTCTTCCCTCTGTTCCCCCTCCCTTGCCTTGTCGCGCTTTGAAACACTTGTGTATAGGCGCGTTATAAATGCCATATGAGATCATGGTGATTATCCATGTTCCAGCATTAGTGATTCTGAAGAGTGACCTGAACATTGGTGAGTTTCCAAAAAGCAGATGTCCACCTGAGAACAAAGAGATCTGTTGAACTCCTTGATCGAATGAAGAGGGAAAATTATTTCTCAGCTAAGTCATCAGAAGCTCTTGATGCTATTCCGTATAAACTCAGATTATTCAGAAAGACTGCTTCAGTTTTTACTATTATCTTCATGCCGGGAATTCAGGCGAGGGCAAATGCCAAGTGGTTACAAATAATCAGATGGGAGCTTTTGCAGACGATCACTACTACGATAAAGGGATTCAATGCTATCAAGGAAGAGCTGAGAGCCATATGACTTATGACTCTTCAGAACAGATATGGTCTGGACATGATTGCAGCTATGGATGGAGGCGTTTGTGCCAAAATCGGAGAATCATGTTGCACATTCATACCTTCTCATGATGACGAGAATGGCACCTTGACAGAGGCCATAATGATGTTGACAAACTTGCACGTCAAGATGGAAGTTGAAGTGGAAGATATTGCTGATGACAGCTGGTTTGTGTCAATCTTCTCAAGGGTTCCACAATGGATGGCGAACATTTTCAAATTCCTTGGAGCCCTGTTAGTTTTATTTTTTCAAACTTTGTTTACTTTATTTGTGGAATTTCAACAGCAGAAAATTATAAAAATATGCAACATGGTGTCTGGTTCCCCCCCCCCAACCGAAAATCCCTGAGTAGTGGTTTTTTGCAAGCAGTGCACTTATGGTACATCTTGTAGTTGGCGTCAGAGAATGAAATTACTGTACACAGGAAAAGAACAAGGGCAGCAATGTCTAGTCACTTATCAGTTCGACGTTGTTAGTAGATAGTGGATGGAGGGCGCCCAGACATCTGGAGGACACGCATGGAAGGGTAGAGTTTTCCTGTAATCTTCTTCCATATCTCATATGTGAACCGGACTATGTTTAGTGTAGTTGGCGGCACTCAGAGTATGCCGATAATCACTGCCCGTAGGAGGTTGGGTGTCATCAGGGCCCGCTCAATCTGGACATGTGGACGGATAAAGTGTGTGGCGTGCCAGTGTCCTAGGAATTTGCCTGTGCGGCCCAATAGTACCGTTCCAGGTCTAGCCGCCTTTTACTGTTGGTTGAGCAAGGATCATGTGGGCCACTCTAGCTGGTTTGCCTGCCCATATTAGGTCTAGGATCAGGCTGCACAGGAAGACACCTACTGACAGCAGTGGTGGGATGTTAACAAACAAGTATAGCAGTTTTGGCAATATAACAATGTTTACTATAGATACTCAACCCAGCAGTGTAAGTGGGAGGTGTCACCACCTTGCCATTTTATCTCGTAGTGTTTCTATGGTCATCCCATAATTGTCTTGAAACAGTTCTTCACAATTTCTAGACAGCATTACTCCCAAGTACCTGACGCCAGAGGATTCCCATCGAAATTCAAAATAGTCTCTGAACTCTTCAGTGAATTCTGTTAGGGGAAACACCACTGATTTATTACGGTACATTTCTTGCCCTGAAAAAACCCCAAACCTGAGGATCTCCCTAATCACTGGGCCCAAATTTGGCATTGGATCGCTAATGAAGAGAGCCTATAGTGATAGAATTGATTTGTGGGGACCAAGGGTAAGCCCTCTTTCTATTCGTCTATCCCTTAGACCTTTGACCAGCAGCTCCATCGCCAGGGCCAACAGCAGGGCCGACAAGGGGCAACCCTGTCTGGTCCCCCTTTTCAGTTCGAAGTGCGTTGACTGTGTTTTTCCCAATATAATTCTAGCTAAGAGATTCTTGTAGAGAAGTGATACGAGTTTCAGGAAGTATGCCCAAGCCCCAATTTCTTAAGGACAGCAGAAAGGTATGGCCATTCGACTGAGTCGTAGGCTGTAAAGAGTGGAGGGGGGGCCTGTACTTCTGCTCTCTATATGGTAGAGGAGAGGCACAGAGGACCTCAGCCAAGATTCTCCATTATTGGTGCGTGGTCGAGCAATCAAGGCCTAGCTTCTCAGGAGGTGATGCAGGCTGGTTCTTAAGTACAGTGTAGTCCCCAAGCACCCACAAAGGAATGTCCACACACTGGGCCTCATTACAAGTATGCCGGTAAAACCGTGTTCATTACCGGCATGCCGGAATGAGCGGGTCCATGCACGTATGAACCCGCTAATAGCGGGTCATTACGAGTGCGCGAGCACGCGCGTTCCCCCATGCCGGTAGTGGCAACACCGCCATGCTGGTAAAGGGCCTCCAAGCCCCCTATACCGGCATCGCGGGGCCCGCCCAATGTGCTACCGCCTCACACTAACCCGTAAATACCGGCACGGTAATACCACTATGGTATTACCGTGTTTGCAAAAAACAGACCCGGAAATTACGTCATCGCGCAGGAACGGGAAATGGGCCGGCGGCCATCTTTAAAAACACAATCCATTGCCATCCTCCATTACTACCACTACACCCGTGTTGTTGAGTGCCAAAACAGAACCAGGATGTCAAAGGCCACCGGAAAAAGCAAACAAAGCAAACAAAGGAAGAGGAAGCAGCGCTTCTCAGATGCAGAATTGACAATGCTAGCGGACACCCTACAACAGCATGCTGACATTATCCGAAGCACGGACCTGAAGCATGCGGCCCAAACGCATAAAAAACAGGTGTGGCAGGAGGTTGCGCAGAGGGTAACAGCATTGGGGGTTACCCCAAGGAGTGTCCGGGATTGCAGAAAGCGCTGGGACGACCTCCGCCTCCATGTGCGGAAGATCCTTGCGGAGAACCGGAGGGCCGCAATGGCGACAGGCGGTGGCACACACTCCCCTGTTAAGCTCACCAGATGGGATGAGATTGCAAGTGGATTCATCGATCCAGAATCCATCGAGGGGATTGGAGAGCAGGAGTACGGGGCAGCTACTACAACAGAGGAAGGTGAGTGAACCATCGCATCCACCTATAACAAAACATGATGTGACACAAGTGAGGTGGGAGTCAGAATAGGCAAGGCAATTCCCATACTCAAGGCAACATCAACTCACCAACAGAATATTGATTGCCACCCCCTGCACCACACACATGCTGCGTGAAATCTGTAAACCCATCCATGCCCATGTCCCCCCCTGTTGTACATGAATAAAGGGACACTACCCCTTTAAGAGCGGCAACAGAGAAGGAGCGGGAGGAAAAGGGAAAAGGAGGGGGCCGGGGAAGGAAACGGCAGTTGGTGTCAGGGAGTGAATAAAGATGGTTCACTGCAGCATTGGCTCCGTGTCATTCTTGAGGCTTGGGTATGCATGAATGAACGGAGCACAACACTGGCGACGAAGCCGATGCGAACCCGTGGGTGCCGGCAGCAGTGATTGGAGGGCCTGTGTGCCCAGCAGCGTCCAGGGAGGGCCCGTGTGCCCAGCAGCTTGAAGGGCCCGTGAGCCCAGCAGTGTGAGGAGGGCCTGTGAGCCCAGCAGTGAGTGGAGGGCCTGTGAGCCCAGCAGTGAGTGGAGGGCCCGTGTGCCCAGCAGCTTGAAGGGCCCGTGAGCCCAGCAGTGATTGGAGGGCCCGTGTGCCCAGCAGCGTCCAGGGAGGGCCCGTGTGCCCAGCAGCTTGAAGGGCCCGTGAGCCCAGCAGTGTGAGGAGGGCCTGCGAGCCCAGCAGCGTTCAGGGAGGGCCCGTGTGCCCAGCAGTTAAGGAGGGCTCGTGAGCCCAGCAGACCAGGTAGGCCCGTGTGCCCTGCAGCGTATCAGGACCGGAGAGCCCAGCAGTGTGGAGCCCA
Organism: Ambystoma mexicanum; assembly: GCF_040938575.1. NCBI lineage: Eukaryota > Metazoa > Chordata > Amphibia > Caudata > Ambystomatidae > Ambystoma > Ambystoma mexicanum. The sequence continues at coordinate 1,127,424,650 of NC_090929.1, read as the reverse complement.
GCAGCGGTGGCCTGCCAGCAGCAGACCAGCCGACCAGAAGATCGGGGAGGACCGTGCGCCCAAGACTGGAGAGCCCGGTGGCGAGGAACCCGACAGCGGAGGACTGCCAGCTAACCAGCCGACCGGAAGATCGAGAGGCCCGTGCGCCCCAACTGCAGAGCCCAGCAGCGAAGAGCCCAGCAGCGGAGGCCCACCGGCAGCTGGCCCAGCCGACCAGGTGATCGAGGGGCCCGTGCGCCCGAGACTGAAGTGCCCGGCGACGGAAGCCCGCCGACAACAGCCCAGCCGACCAGGACCGCAGCGCCCAGCAGAGGAGGTCCCGCGCACCTCGACAAGAAGAGGACCGCGGACGCCAACAACGAGCGGAGCCCGCGGACCAGAAGAGGCCCACAAGAGGAAGGAGACCACGAGGGAACTCAGCAGGCCCACACGTCACGGAAGAGGAGACCCGCAGGCTCGCGGCATCCACCCTCAAGTAAGGAGTCGGAAAGGGGTAGCGAAAAGGGAACCCCGAGTCTCCCACCCACGTGACACATCAGGGAACCAGTGAGAACACCCGAAGGTGACACCTGCAAAGGGAACCCCGAGTCTCCCACCCACGTGACACATCAGGGAACCAGTGAAATCACCCGAAGGTGACACCTGCAAAAGGGAACCCCGAGTCTCCCACCCACGTGACACACCAGCAGACACACCCAAAGGTAACATTTGCAAAGGGGAACCCCGAGTCTCCCACCTACGTGACATCGGTGGAAACACCTGGAAAACAAAATTTTGCAAAATCACCCGAAGGTGACACCTGCAAAGGGAACCCCGAGTCTCCCACCCACGTGACACATCAGGGAACCAGTGAAATCACCCGAAGGTGACACCTGCAAAAGGGAACCCCGAGTCTCCCACCCACGTGACACACCAGCAGACACACCCAAAGGTAACATTTGCAAAGGGGAACCCCGAGTCTCCCACCTACGTGACATCGGTGGAAACACCTGGAAAACAAAATTTTGCAAGAACCCGAAGGTGACATTGTCACACAAAAAGCAGAGGGTGAACAACGTGCCCCAGTGGACGAACATACACCACAGCAGTTCAAGAGAACCACGGTGCAAAAGCCTACCAGAGCACCCCGAGCATCCGCGACGCAGCACTCCACGCTACACACCAGGATACCGCCATGTCATCTGCAGACGCGGCAGACCCTAATGCACCACCACCACCACCAGGAGCTCCCTCCTCTCACGCAAGCCTAATGAGGAGACCTGCCCCGTTCACGCTAAACCCACACCATGACCAGGGGCAGAGATGGGAAGAATGGATGGAGGAATTTGACGACTTCGTGGGTGCCATCGGCACACAAGAACCTCCCAACATACTGAGCATATTTGCAAATGTCGCAGGGAGAGAAATCAAAAATATTATACGCACGATCCCTCCACAAGATCGCACCACATATGCAAGACTCCTGCAAGCCATTCACGGAAAACTGGTCATCTCACCCAACCGGGACTATGAAAGGTACACTTTCAACCAATGTGGCCAGCTACCTCACGAATCAATAGGGGAGTTCGTAATACGTCTTCAGAGGAAAATATCCAAATGTGACTTTGCTAACTTTAATGACGAAGAAGCCATTAGATTACGCATCATAGAAGGGTGTGCATCCTCGATGTTCCGGAAGCACCTCCTCAAGAAACCCCTATCCCTAAAAGAGGTGCTAGACCTAGCCAGGGTATACGAAAGAGTGGACATTCAAGCAGCAGCCATTGAGAACCCAAAAAAGGGAGAAACCATAGCCGCAATACATCCCTACGCCCGCCAGCCAAACACCCAACCAAGGACCAACCAGAGGTACCCGACACAACGAGCACAGGGTGACCGCCAATGCTATCGCTGCGGATTCGAATATCCACACAGAGGACCGTGCCCCGCCATTGGGCAACGATGCATGAGATGCGGAATGGAGAACCACTTCCAAGTGATGTGCAAAGAACTACTACCGGAAGGAGGATCAGCACGCCCACGATCTGCCCCTCGCACGATGGACGCACATAAAGAACAGCATCACCATGTGGACAGGAATGCACCTCTCGCGCCATCATATCAACGCCCAAACACAGTGAGAGCCTTGGAAGGACTTCAGATCGAACCAGACAGGAAAGACCACGAATTATACGACGCCTATCAGGATGACTTCATGCGGGAACTGGAACGCGAAGACACCCGCAGAGCGGAAGCACCAGACAACCGGGAACGTGACAGGGAGCCATACCCTTACCCCCCACCACACTATCCACCAAGTGGAAACGAACAGCCTCCATACCTACAGGACGGCTACGACCGAGAGTATGTATGCCTTCTCAGCGTAGAAGAGGAGGACACCGCGGCTCCCAGAGTAACAATTCAGATGGGAAGAACCCAAAACAGATTTATTGTTGATACAGGAGCGACGGTCAACGTCATGAATGAAGACATCTATCGTGAAATAGCTTCAACATACCCCATCCAAGAGTCTAGGACACACATCTTCCAATGGGGAGCAACCCAACCCATGACATCAAAAGGGAAATTTCAATGCGACCTACGACACAGAGGCATCACAGTAACCGCCACGATACATGTGATAAGAAGCCCAGCTATTGGCCGCTGCCTTCTCAGTTACAGGACAGCTAACGCACTTGCCCTGATTGACCTACACTATGACCAGTCGGAGGTCATTGAAGGACTACCACTACCATGCGAACCCGTCAGGGCAATCATAGACAGACCACTGGCAAAAAGAGAACTCAAGAACACTTTCCCCAAACTGTTCGAAGGGGTAGGGATGCTAAAAGGGCCATGCATCAAACTACATATAGACAAAAACGTCAGGCCAGTTCCACAACACCCACGGAAAGTGGGTTTCCACCTCCAAGAACAGGTATCAAAAGAAATCCAACTTCTTCTTCTCAACGACATCTCAATACCTGGAAGGGATCAAGAGCAACATGACAAAGCCCTAACACCAACCTGTGGGAACACCAAAATGAAAATGCCACCACGCATAGAGCGATGGGGAATAAGACTGCAAGAGGACGATTATACTATTGTCCACAAACCAGGAGGAGACGCAGACCCAGCGGACTATCCATCCAGACACCCCCTACTGGACAAAGTTGACACCCGGGCACATGAGGTCACTAAAAAAATCTTGCACCCGTCGTCAAATGACAGGCCACCAGCTGAACTCATGGTGAGAGATCAACCCAGAACACGCATTCCCAGATGGAAGGACCACACACCTGAAGAAGACCTAACCGTCAGAGAACGAGACGCCGAGAAGAAGAGGAAGGCCAAGCAATGGGCTGACACAAAAAGGAGAGCGAAAGAACAACGACTAGAGATCGAGCAAACAGTCCTGGTGCGACAAACACAACGCAAGAAAACGGACACTCGATACAGCCCAGAGCCACGAACAATCACAGCCATCAAGAGGCCCATGATCACAGAAACCGGAGAACTAGGAGACATTACCCACAACTCCTCATTCCTCAGGGAGTTATATCTGGAGGAACATGAAACACAAGAAACACCCGACGAGAACACCAACGAGGAAGAAGAAACAGAACCCCCAGTGGAATTGACCGGCGAAAGCCGAGAATCACCAGGGAGACCCCCAGGACAATAAAGAAGCCAGTGAGGCTCATCGAACAGATGTAACTGGACTCTCATGTTAAGTACGGGGGAGGTGTTGTACATGAATAAAGGGACACTACCCCTTTAAGAGCGGCAACAGAGAAGGAGCGGGAGGAAAAGGGAAAAGGAGGGGGCCGGGGAAGGAAACGGCAGTTGGTGTCAGGGAGTGAATAAAGATGGTTCACTGCAGCATTGGCTCCGTGTCATTCTTGAGGCTTGGGTATGCATGAATGAACGGAGCACAACACCCCCACGCCTAGACAATCCATTGCCACTAGCCGTGTAATCATTGCCAACATGTCCCCTCAGTACACCAAATGCCACACAACAGAAATGAAATCATGCCTGAATGTATCAAGATATAACACTGCCACAAATCACAGCTGCCATTTGGCAATCTCACTGATGACCTGCATCTCTTCTATCCCCCAGGCACTGATGAGGAAGGTGGAACCCAGGACAGGGGGGTCAGGCACATCCAGTGCAAGCAAGGGGACCAGGGACACCGCAACCCCCTCCTCCAAAAAATGTCCTGTGACCACTCCCAGTGTGCCACGCAAGGCATCATCTCTGCAGGGGGCGCCTGCTGCGACAGTGCCAGCTGTACCGCCGGCCACCACGGATGTCCTGTCCACAGAGGTGGTTGAAGAGGCCGAAGATTTTTCGGGATCGCCCAGCCCAACACCCATTGGCCCCCCTCCCCCCTGCGGAGACAGAGAGCCTGGATGACCCATGTCTCCATGACTCCGACCTAGGGGACTCGGATATCGGCATATTTGAGGACGACAGTGCCCAGAACGAGGGCCCCACGCAGGTGCCTGCCACCACCCAGCCCTCTACCACTCAGCCCTCCGCCACCCAGCCCTCCACCGGTACACCTGCGACAGAAACCCCCTTTGAGGTCTGTCTGGCAAGGGTGGAGGCCCGTCAAGACGAGATGCTGCAGATAATGCGGCAACAGGTCGTTGCCGGTAATGAGGCCATGAAGGCCATAGCCACGGCCATTGCCGCAAATACAGCAGCCGTGGAGGCGTCCACGTCTGCATTCAGCCAGTGCATGGGGTCACTGACCGAGGCCCTACTAGCCAACATCAGGCAAGGGCAGCAGCCACACCATGGGTCTGACAGAGGATTGACAATTGACACCTCGACCACGTCAACACCTTCCACCTCTGTCCAATCAAGCCCCGTGCGCTTAACGCGCAGGAGTGCACGGTGCATGGCCATGGCACCCCCAGACCTGAAAGTCGCCAAAAAGTGACTTTTTGAAAAATGGAAGACATGTGAGGAGTAGGATTGTTGAAGGCAACACTGTTTGTTGCACACATGGGGACATCTGGGATCTGTGGGGTGGGTGAGGGAGTTTGTTGGGCTGTTCACTGGGGTCTGTGGGGTGGGTGAGGGAGTTTGTTGGGGGATCGTGGGAGGAGGGCGTGGGCACAGTTTTGCACTTTCATATAATACACAAGTTTTCTGGAGAACAATCCATGGCTGGACATTGTCATTTTTGGTGTGCATCCATTTAATGTGTTACGGTGTTCAGTCTCAAAATTGCAACATTCCCTTTGTGCATTTTCACATTGGCCCAGTGCCTGACTGACAAAAGTCATTCATGGTCCCTGCGTCTTAAAAGTATTCGTCAATTAGTGCTTGGCGTACATCATGGCCATCCCGTGCATCATGTACTGGCAGGGGGGCTCCTTCGCCTCTGTCTCCATCCCCTTCATCCTCACCCGGGCCATGCATGTCAATGTCAGGTGGCAGTGGTACATTCCTTCGGACGCACATGTTGTGCAGCATGACACAGGCCATGGTGATCTTTGCCACCTTCTCAGGCCTATATAGGAGTGCCCCACCAGACTTGCTTAGGCAGCGGAACCACGCCTTCAACAGGCCGAAGGTCTGCTCAATCACGACACGGGTACGAGTGTGCACACGATTGTACTCCTCTTCATGGCTGTTCTGCGGGTTCCGCACAGGGGTAAAAAACCACGGCCTCAAGAAATATCCTCCATCACCTGCAAGCAGATACAAATAGGTGTGTGTCACTCTGAACTGACACCTTCAGGGAGCAAGGTCTTGGCAGCAGCTATTAGGTGTGAGCATGCACATGTCTCTGTACGTGTACCAAATAGTCACCTATATGGGATGTATACTGGAAAGAGGTGTGGAATACTGGATGGGGTTGAATAGATGATGCAGGGTGTAATCATGCACGCTGAGACAGATGTGCTGTGGCAGTGCAACAATGTTTAGCCTCCACTTCATGCTGTGTACTCTTTACTTTGCATGGTCACACTGGCCGCATTGGCACAGTTGCCATCCTATTCAGTCATGCATTACTTGCCATCACCATGGTGCCCCGGTTGTGCCTCTTACTTGTTGTCATCCATTTGCATTATTTGTGATATGTGGCCTAGTGATGTGTCATTTTCCGTTTGGCTGTGTCAGGTGAGGAGTGTTTAGCTCTGCATTCATTCTCCACTCACTGGCTATTGCCACCCAGGTGTACTTTTAACCCCCCCTTTCCCACCCTGGTAAACTACCCCCCCCTTTCCCGCCCTGGTAAACTATCCCCCCCCTTCTGCATCCGCACACATGAGTACCCCACAGCATGGCCATGGGCCTGTTGTGCAACTCACCGAGCAGCCAGGCACGTGGTCCAGCATGTCACTCCATGTGACGGGGTAGCGTGGAGTTGCGCAGTACCATGGCATCATGTGTGGATCCAGGAAATCTGGCGCAGCAATGGGTGATGATTTTGCTGGAGTCAAATACCATTTGCACATTGATGGAGTGGTATTGCTTGCCATTGCGGTACACCGCCTCTGTGGCATGGGGGACTACCAATTCCACATGGGTGCAGTCGATGGCACCAACACAATTGGGCATGCTGGCCAGTGCATGGAAGCCTACTTTGGTTTCGGCTATCTCCTGGCCAGTGCGTGGTAGGGATATGTGGGTGCTTGCGTGCTTCAGAAGGGCATCCAGCACTTGGTTCAGCATGCGTGAGAATAGTGGTTGTGAAATGCCATGCAGCTGGCCCACTGTGTGTTGGTAGGTGCCTGTGGCCAGGAAGTGTAGCACAGACACCACCTTCAGTAGTGGGGGGATGGCAGTGCGTATTTGTATGTGGCTGGCAATGTCGTTGTGTATCATGTCCACTATGGTGGTGATGGTGTCACGGTCCAACCGGTACAGGGTGTGGATCTGCTCAGGGGTTAGGTTGAATGGGCTGGGTCTGGTGCGAGGGATTGGTGGCTGCCTACGAGGCGCTGGTGGTAAATGCTGGGCCTCACCCTCCTTCTCCTCCTGCTTCTCCTCTGTGCTGCCTGTTCTTGCTGCTGTAGTTGTAGCAGTATAGGCATGTCCTCCTGTGCCATGATTGCAAATGCTAGTGGCAGCATTTTGGTGTAGGAAGGGGTGTGGTGTGTAGGTGTGCTCCTTTTGTACTGGGCCACTCTGCATTGCCTACACCTGTGGGGGGGGTTGTGGTGTGTGGGTGTGCTCAGTTCATACTGGCACAGCCTCCTTTGACTCCACCTGTGGGGATTGTGTGCACCTGTGGCAGCTGCCTTGTATCTTGGTTGCTGTTTGCGGGTGGTCCGCGATGCCTGTTTTTCCGGCATCATGCAGCCCGTTATTACCGTGTTCGCAATGCCGGTATTTGCATGTTTGCGTGGGTTGTGATTGCCCCCTATTACCGGCATGCCGTTATTTACTACCTGAGGAGGCGTGTGTACGCACCTATGCCGCTATTAGCGGCACCGTAAATAATGGTGCCGTTAATACCGGGTTTGTGGGTCAGAATGCTACGGAACGTTAAATGATGCCGGTATTTACATACCGGCATCATTTTTCCCTTACCGGCATAACTCGTAATGAGGCCCACTGTATCGGTTAAAACACAGTCTTTATAATATTAATATTCAAGGTGATGTACACTATCACGATAACTCACTTTGTACTCAGAAATCAACAATGGTAAATATATACAGTTCTAAAGTAGTACCACTAACGTTTTCAAATCTCATTAAAGTGCATACAGTCAGAATGACACACAGATCAAAATAAAGAGGAAACCAGCAGTAGAGAGGGGAAGGAAAGCAAGATGGTTGAACAATTGGCAGAATACTGGCCCGATACCTAGACACAGTTCTGTGTGGAGATCCCCCCACCTGGGCAACCTGTAGAATAAATATACAAGCCCAGTCCATGCATTGTTCACACTAGACTTCCCAATAGTTCTGCAACCCCAAAGTAACTAGCGTTGTAGCGTTCCTCGTCAGGGAATTGACGGCCCTTCTTGAGTGTCCTCCCTTTCAGGCAGGAGTCACGGGTCGTCGAACGTCCGATGGAGAAAAGGTCAAGCTACTATGGTGAAGTGGTCGCGTCGTTCCTAGTGGTGCTCGTTCACGGAGAAGCGTAAACGTCCTGCAAGGAAGAGGCATACGGGGCACCTCGGTGTCTATATTTCTGGACCGCAAAGAGTTTGAAGAACTGTGGCCCAGCACGGGCGTCGAGTCGTCGGCGTCTCTGTGGTCTTTGGGTGGCGGGAAACTCACCGGTGGATGCTCCTCGGCGCGTCGACGGTCAGAGCGTCCTTGGATTTGAAAGTTCTTAGGCAAAACGGGAGCAACGTGACGGCGGTCATCGATAGTGGCAGACAACAGTCCGAGCGCTTCTCCTTCGAGTTCCGCAGCAGTCCCTGTATCGGGTCGGCAGCCTGTCGAAGGTCTGTCTACCAGGGAGCTTAGGCAAAGATCAGCTGGTGCACGCTGGTCCCTCATAGCTCGGGAAGAGGGCGCTTTACCAGGTCCTCTCTGGGTCAGTCCTTGGGGCACAGCAGCTTTCAGATTGTGAAGGAGAGCAACAGCAATTCTTCTCATCCAGCAGGGCTTCAAGGTCAAGCTTCAGTTATTCCAGTTACTCTTCGTAGTGCACTTCAGCTTCTGAACACGATTCCTAGCAGTGAGAGGTCCCCAAATATACTGTTGATCTCCCATTCATTCCGCTGGGTCACACTCAAGCATCCAATCACGACTAAGGGCATTCATGCAGGCAGGCAGCCAATCAGGCACACAGTGCATTCAGGCCATTCACTTCTCTCCAGACACTCACAAGTTATGTGCATTGGGACAAGTACCGAGCCATTCAACACTCCATACTGCATTCATGCCGGTTTCGGGCAGGGCTGTCTCAGTCATTGTGTCAAATACCAGATACTAGACACCCACCACATAGAATGCGTATTCGTCACACACTCCATTCACCTAGGTCCCACCCACAGGCGTGTTGCAAGTGAGTCAGACCCCCAGGCGATGCCCGTAAGCCCCCCAGTATGACAGACTCACTCGGACACGTCTGATAGTCTCGGGCTTCCCAGTTGCACTGACGTGCCCGGGAATGCCCCCTTTATTTATAATGCACGCGGTGGCGTGAAACGTCACTCCGCCACGTGCGCGTCCCTTAAAGGGTACATCGCCACACTCCTCCTTTTCCGTGAGGACAAACAACAATACTTTATTAATCTATTTAACTACCAACACATGTCAAACACGACTGCTTCATTTAACCAACACATCAAACCCCCACACACCCCTTTATTAACAGCCACCCTGGATCCCCATAACTAAGCATGTGCGCCGGCAAATCGCTCATGAAACATGTCCCAGCACGTAATCGCTGAGGTAAGCGTGTTTCCCTCACCCAGACCTCTGGGGGTACCTCCCGCCTACCTCCGGCACGGGTAGTCCATCCGGTGGCCCTCCCCTAGCAGGGGATGCTGGCATGGGGGTTTGGCCTCCCCCATCGTCAGGTACTTCCATCCGGTCCGGTTCAAGGGGGGGGCTCAGTTCTGGGGTCCCCAAACTTCTTAAAGATGCTTACATTCAGTGTGACAGCCGACCGCCCATCCAAGGCCGTCACCATGGACCCTTTGACGGCCACCACATCAAGTGGCTCAGGTTCATAGGGGAGAGAGAGCTTTCCATGTGGTTGACGGTTCCTGATGAGCACCTCATCTCCCGGCTCCAGTCGCTGCGGGCGAAGTTCTCTCCTGGCGTTCTCCTGTTCGGTCCTCAGCTGGCGATCTATTTCCACCTGCTGATCATCAATGACCCCGGGTTCCTTCTCCCCCACCTCCGGCAACAAGCCTTGGGGGCACCGTTTGAAGAGGGCTTCCATCGGTGCCACTCCCGTGGACGCATGGAGGGTGGTGCGATACACACGCAGGAATTGGTAGAGGGCTTGCTGCAAACACTGTCCCTGGCCCTGGGATATTCTGAATGTCTTGTTTAGTGTCCTCATCAGTCTCTCGGCCTCGCCATTCGTCCCGTGGCCACAGGGGGGTGATTTTCCTGTGGTGAACTCCATACCCCTCCATCAGCTCAGCGAACTGCTCACTTTGGATTGGCGCCCCGTTGTCAGAGCACAGAGTATGGGGCAGCGAAAACCTTTTCAACGGCCACCACCTGTAACGCTCACCTGGTATCCACGGGGATGTCACTCAGCCTGTTCTGACCTCTTAGGACCTCAAACCCTTCCCTGGAGGCTATTAGACTGGACACTGGGCCTGAAACACAGGATTGGTAGAGTTTAACTCCCTATTGAACCACTTCTTCCCCGGGGTCCAACCCTTCCCTTTGATCCACAGCTCACCTTGTTTTCTTGGATAGTGTGCTCTCTGACCTGCTTTCAGCGCAGGGACGCATTGATTGATGCAGGCTCGTTGCTGCCTAATTACTTCACTGGCAAGAGTCCGACAGGTAAGTATAATGAGTCTTTTGAACAGTTCTCCAACTTCGTTCCTTTCCTTCCTTAGATGATGGCCGGCGTCCGGGTATGGTGGCGTGCTGCTGAGATGAATAGCGCTGAAGCTGAGTGAGAGCGCGATGCACCCCTTTCGTATTTGCATTGAACTGAGTTCTTTTTCTGTGTCTTTTAGATGGCGCAACGTTTTCAGCGTGGATGCCGGTTATGAACAAATGCGGTGGGTAAGCGCAGTATGCGGTGCCTCTAGATGTTTCCACGCTAAACTGCAGTGTCTTTTCCCTCTTGCAGATGGATGAGAAGTTCTGGAGACAGAGTTCCCCCAGAGCGGCTGGGATTCAGGTAAGCGGTTGAAGCTCGTACAGTATTTAAAAATAAGCGAAGATTTGCAGAATGCTTACTAATGCCTTTTTTCTGTTCTTTTCCCTTTTCCTTAGGAAGCGGCGTGCCGGAATGGGAATGACACCGCCGAAGATGCCCGCAGAACAGAAGGAGCGATGAATGATGGGCAGAAGCACCGCAAGGTAAGGCTGTTCCTAACGGTGTTCTTGGTCTTGCAGGAGCTGAGCACAGAAGAAAGATGCAGGCCTACTGGAGACCGATCCGAACACGGAGAGTGTCACGCTGCAGGTGCAGAAAACGCAAAGCATGTTTCTCAGCCTGGGTGTGGCTTAAATAGCCTCTGGGTATCCCAGGTGTCTCTGGGCTGAACCACACCCAAAAGACTAGACCGCACATGCAGTTCTGGGAACCGAAATATGTGGGGGCATCCATCTTGTCCCTATCAATGCACTACAAGTCCAATCCCCAATATTATCTTATGGGAGTGAGTGAGTCTGGTGCCACAAGCACCAAGTCTGATTCCAAGTGGGTCTTTGGAGGGATGGAGAGGCCCTTGAGGGCCATGTAGGTGATCGTGGCCTGGCTCCAGCCTGACATCTTGGAGGGCTGGGGACATGAGGGGCAGGAATCATGAGACCACCACATGCTTGAAAGCGACTGAGTCCACGAACTCCACCTCTGGATATCGAGAGTACTCATCTAGAATGACCAAGAAGTGGGTGCCCAGTGTGGTGGATCCAAAATCCGCATGTACCACTTCCCAAGGCCTTGTGCCTCGGGGCATGGCCTCAATCACTGGCTCTCTTTGTAGAGGAGATGCCGCCTGACACCAGACACAGGCCGCCACAAAGTCATCGACCTTCCACTCTAGCTCCGGGAACCACACCTTGAGGCGCATCCGGGCCTTGGTCTTCGCGGCGCCCTGGTGTCGATGGTGGGCCAGAGTGATCACCTCCTGGATCTTCAATTGGAGTACGACTATTCGGTCACCTCTCAGCAGAAGACCAGAGGTCGAGAATGACAGCTCCTCCCGCACCTTCCACAGCTGCTCCAGCCCTATCTTGGCATCCTGTGTATGCCCGGCTAGGGACTCCAGCACCGTCTTCCACAAACCCTGCTGCATGGCGTGCTTTAATATCTGGAAGTACTCATCACCCGCTGCCTCCAGATCTACGAGTGGGATGGCATTGGGGGTCGCTGCCTCCACCACCATGTGAACGTGATAGTCTGCCTCCTCTGCACACGTGTCCTGCTCCTCCCCACTTGCCACTCTTGGATGCCTTGACAGATAGTCCGCAGCACTGTTCACTCCGCGCCGGTACACTAGGGTAACCCCGAATTCCAGGAGGGCAAGCATCCACCGCTCAATCCTCGCCGGTGGTTTGGATGAGGGCCGCCCCCCCCCAGAATGGGAAGCAGGGGCTTGTGGTCCATTATCACAGTCACTGGGCACCCCAGGATATAAACCCTAAAATGCCGTCAATCCCATAGCACTGCCAGAGCCTCACGTTCAATTTGTGAGTACCGCTGTTCGGTTTCGGACAGCGCTTTGCTGGCATAGGCCACTGGGCGGACACCACCATCGCGACCAACCTGCGTTAACACGGCCCCTAGGCCAAACGGGCTAGCATCCACAATGTTTTCTGACTACAAGGCAGGATCGAAAAATGCCATGGTGTCCTCTGCCGTGAGTGTGCTCTTGATGTCGCCGAAAGCCACCTGTTCGAGGGTGCCCCACTGCCAGGTGGTTTCCTTCTTCGTAAGGGCCCTCAGGGGCTCCGACCTTGAGACCAGGTTCTGAATGAAATGTCCACAGTAGATCACCATACCCAGAAAGCTCCTCCCATCAGACACTGACTCAGGCGGTTGGGCCTTCTTGATGTCCTGGACTTTCCTGGGGTCTAGTGACACCGCTCCCTCCTTGAAGACAAAACCAAAGAATTCAATGGATGAGCACAGGAACTCACATTTTTCTCTGTGGAGCTTGAGACCAAGCGATTGTAACATTTCAAGAGTCCCTGCCAGCTTGCGCAGATGATCCACCTCAGTTCTGGCAAACACTAGGATGCCATCACTAATGTTCAAAACGTCATCCAGGTCGGTGAGGGCTCCTCGGATGATGTTCTGGAACACCTCTGCCGCCGATGACACGCCAAAACTGAGTCTCTTGTATCGGTAGAGTCCACGGTGGGCGGAAAACATGGTTATGTATCTCGATTCGGGTGTAGAACTACCTGATGGTAGCCAGCCCGGAGGTCCAATTTGGAGAAAAACCGAGCACCCTGCACCACTGCAATGATGTAGTCGATGGTTGGGGTAAGATGTCTCTCCCGCTTAATGGCCTTGTTGGGGAGCCTCATGTCGACACAAATGCGGACGGAGTCAGGCTGCTTAGGTTTTCTTGCTACGACGATTGGGGACACCCACGGAGTCGGACCCTCCACCTTCTCAATGATATCTAGATACACAAGATTGTCCAACTCTTTTCTACCTGCTCCTGCAGATGAAAAGGCACTCTTCGATGTTTCATGGCTATGGGCTGCACCGACTGATCGATGTATAGCCTGACGGGGTCACCAGCCATTTGTCCAATTCCGTGGATCAAAGCGGAGTATTTGTCCAGGAGGTCATTGATGTCCTCGAGATACACCGAGTACGCAAAGCTGACAATGCAGAGGGCCTCTGCTGCAGCGCAACTCAGGAGAGTGTTCATGCTAACTGGCATGACGTAGAGCAAAAATGTGAGCCTTCGGGCTGACCAGGCTGTGAGGCGTGTCCATAGCGTCATAGTGTCCACGGGCCATCACATTAACCGAGGCTCCTGTGTCTACCAACACTGGGACGGGTGACTTGTTGACCTCCACCACACACCTCGGCTGGCGTCTGTTCTTTGACATGAGGACCCCCACACTCGATACAAAGATGATGTTCTCTTCCTCCAACTCTTCCTCCTCTTCCACTGGGGGATCCTCTTCGCCCTGGTCGACGTGGGCCACATTCGGGGGGGGGGGGCGGTTTTGACGAGAGAAGCCTGACCGAACCGGTCCTCTGGGCACCATCACGGTCAGGGCTACCTTACACACCGGGAAAAGTGATCCGCCAGGCCACACCTTCCACAAGTTCTTCCCGCCTCAGGGCACTCGACAGGGTGTGGTAAGTCATAGCCACACTTCTGGCACGACTCACCAGCTCTTCCGCTCCTGTCATGAAAGTTGGATCCAAGTCTTCTTGCACCTCTGCCGCCCCCGCCACATGGCACACACCTCCTGTTTTCACTGTGCGCGAACCAGCCTCAATTCTGAACGCCGAGCCTCGGACACCTCATGGCAGCGTCCTAGCTCGAGGGTGCGAGCGAGCGTGATGCCTGGCTCCCTCAACACCTGCCGTCTCAGCTTGCCAGACGAGCATACCTGAATGAGCATAGTTTGTATCATGTCTTCCGCAACACCCCATGCACATGCGATGGATAGGCGCTTGAGGCGGCCATAAAAGGTGTCCAGCGTCTCCTCCTTCTGCCGAGCCGACAACATCACAAACCTCTCATAGTCAGCATTGGCAAGTGGCAGGAAGTGAGCCTGGAGAGCAGCCTTTGCCGCCGCATAGGTGCCGTCAGCCGTGCAGCGATTCAAATATTTCTTGCACCGCAGGTCAGCCACATACAGCACGGTTGCAAGCTTGCTATCGTTGTTCGTTTCCATAGTTGCTCGGTAGTACATATACGTGTATCTGGGCCCCAGGCTGGATGGTGGGCCTGATACATCAAACTCGGGGATGGGCTGCAAAGCCGCTGGGGCCCGCATTTGCACCATGGCTGGAGGGGGCTGTTGTAAAACTGGCTGTGCCCCTGGTGGAACTTGAGGCAGCTGCAGGGCTGAAGGTTGTGCCTGAGGTGGTGGCTGCACTAGAGGCTGTTGCTGTTGAGGCTGCGCTTGAGGCTGTGGCTGCACTTGAGGCTGCGCTTGGTGTTGCAGCTGCACCCGAGGTTGCTGCAGATCTCCAGGCTGCTCACTGTCCTGGTCATCCGAGTCATACATGGGTTAGAGCGCACAGGCACACCCAGCGTGGCTCTTGGGGGCTGCAACTCACCATCACCACCACAGTTCAGTCCCCTCCTAGGAACCACTTGCCACCAGTCCAAACACCCCAAGTAACACAAGTCCAAACCTGGTAGTGAAGATGATGAAGATAATGAGTAGTATTGCACCACACCCACAGGAATGATGAAGAGGACAATGAATATGGCAGTCCACAGTGCAGCAGTGCAGTGTGCAGGCACAGGGGTCCCAAAAATTGAGCCAGAGAGGTTGTGGGCTAAGGAGGCCCAGCCCAATCAGCCCTTCACCTCACCTTCACTCGACGTAGGAGGCCCAGAAATAAAAATAAAAAAATCAAAATTCTGAGCATAAATGCGCCGGTGTAAGAACCTGCAATCAAGTTTCCAAAAATTTGGGCCTGGATGCCCCTCACTGGCCGACCCGGAGCTCAGAGTGTCCATGGCCCGAAAACTAAGATGGCCGCCTGCTGCGTGGTAAATGCATGGCCTACTGCGTGAAACGAACATCTGCAATCCTCGTTTCATGACAAAAAATTGAACATTCAATCATCGCTGGGCCCAGGCATTCCACCGACCTTCGTCGCCACTGTTGGGAGTGAGTCAGACCCCCAGGCGATGCCCGTAAACCCCCCAGTACGACAGACTCGCTCGGACACGTCTGGTCGTCTCGGGCTTCCCGGTCGCACTGCCGTGCCCGGAAACGCCCCCTTTATTTATAATGCACACGACGGCATGCAACGTCACGCCGCCGCATGCGCGTCCCTTTAAGGGGACATCGCCACAAGGCGTACCCACAATATACGGACGTTGAGAAGGCTCCAACCAGTCTGGTCGGCACTTCTCCACACTACCATATATGGAACTTCCACCCAACAGCCAGTCAGGGGGAAGGGACAGAGGCAGGGCTTCCCGGGACTTTGGGAAGATCAAGGTAACAGGTGATGGAAGGCAAGAGGCCATGGGGGCCATTTTGTCTCCATCCGGAATCTACCGATTCTAATGACAGGGTCTGGGCATCCCAAAATGGAGGACGCTCAGGGCACCAGTCATTTCAGCACGGAGCTCCACCAGCCCGTACCCTGCTCTGTTGGTCACACACAGGTGCCCAAAAACATACACTAGGGGCACAGGGTTGCACCCCTACCCATGGGTGCCATAAGGGTATCCCATGGGTCTGTTCACCAAACCAAAAGAGAGCTGCACCGCCAGGAGTCTCACATGAACTCCTGCCAGGAAACCCCGACAGAACACACGATAAAAAGCAGTAAAGGATAAGGATTCTGAGGCCCTGTCCCTCTGATGCATTTCCAGCATCACAAAGGCTTTTTCTGCATCTAAGAGAACCGCCACTCCATGGGTCGAGGGATCTAGTGCTTCCATGATAAGATATGAATCCCGCTTGGTCAGCTATTAACAGCCCCGGCATCAGTGGAAGTAAACGTTTAGTTAGGATCTTGGCGAAAATGTTATCAATGTTTATTAGGGAAACCGGCCTATAAAAGGCTCACACTTCGGGGGGGCTTGCCAGGCTTGTGAAGCAAGATGACATTAGCTTTGCATAATGTAGGAGGCAGACATCCTCTCTCCAGTGCCTCCTCGTACACCGAAAGAAGGATCAGTGCTAGAGTTGGGGTGAGAGCTTTGTAGAATTCCCCGGTTAATCCACAAGGGCCCAGTGACTTAGACCCAGGGAGTGCTTTGATTACTGCTATTTTTTCCTCGAAAGTGATCGATTTATTGAGGGACACTCTCATGTCCTCCTCCACCCAGTACAATTCCATCTCCTCCAAGTAATCTTTTAAGTATTTGGGGTCTCGCAGGGATTTGGAACTGTAGAGTTCTTGGTAAAAAGTGCAGAAAACTTTGACAATTTTTCCTCAGTGTGAACGATGTCCCCTTGGGGATTCCGGATGCATTCTACGTATGGGGGATGTCTGTCAGAGGCTAGTAACCTTGCTAGGAGAGGTCCCGGCTTTTGGCCTTTGCCATACTTACGGACTTGGTGGCCTTGTGCCAAGTACCGTATTTCACGATCAGCATTCGCCCTAAATGTATCTAACTCCTCACAGAGCTGGGCCAGCAATTGTAGTTCCCAGTTTCCGGCGTATGCCTTCTCATTTTCTTTGAGTCGGGCCTCACCTTTTGAGAGCTCTCTTCTAATAATGTTCAGGATACCATTTTCCTTGGCCATACGGATTCCACAGACGTAGCATTTTAGGGTCTCCCATAGGATCCCGTTCAAAGAGACTGAATCTCGGTTAAGAGTGAGAAAGGTCTGAATCTCAGCTTGTAGATCCTGTGCAAACACTGGGTTCTGGAGTGCTCTTGCCTTGAATTTCCAGGTGTGTCCCCGCCTTCTACCCATTTTGGGTATACAGTGACTGGGGAATGATCAAAGAGAATATTCAGAAGAATGCGGCTATCGCCCCAGCGGAAACCCCCCTCACGGGACGCCAATATGTAGTCCAGCCTAGAGCTGGTGCCATGGACCCAGGAGTGATATGTGAAATCTCGGGTCGTTATGTGACTGAGTCTCCATGCATCGATCAGGTTGTAGGCTGTACACATTTGTTGTATCTGAAGACTCGCTTTGGTAATTCCGGTCGGAGTCATGTGAGATTTGTCCCATGTGGGATCTAGGGTAATATTCAGGCCCCCTAATCCTTCCAAATGATTGTGGCTATGCTGAACGCAGCTAAGTGCATCATCACCCAGTCGAACATGTTGGCACTATCTGTATTCGGTCTGTATGAGTTTACCAGGACGACCAGTTTGCCTTCAAGCACCCCGTGTACGAACAGTGCTCTCCCTGCATCGTCCCTGGCCATCGCTAGTAGTCAGAATTTCACTCTCCTGCTTATTAGGATTGCCACTCCCCTGGCGTAGGATGCGAAGGAGGAGTAATATCTCTGGCAGCCCCAGCTTGCAACCCATCTACCTTCAGTGGCGGGGGTGAGATGGGTTTCCTGTATTAGTGCAATGTCATTGTTGTGCCTTTTAAGGTATTGGGATATTCTCTGAGTTTTGGTTGGGTTATTCCCCCCCTCTGATATTCCACGTTGCTACTTTGAATCCCATCGTCCCTTAATGTGTTCATACTGTGTGTTTCTGGACTTTCTAACTACAATTTCCCTTGTGTATATTAGCACTGCCTGTTTTGCAGTTTCTAACAGTGACGTTTGCTGATGAGGACCAGCCACCCAACAAGCGCAACCCCCCCTTAAACTTCCCATTCCCCTTTCGATGCATTCCTCTCTTATTTACTCATACTGGAATGCTCCTCCATTTCGCTCCCTCACAGGCAACCCCCAACCCGCCCGTTGATTGCGCCCTCCCCTTCAACTCATAACATTTATACAGCGCTGATCTCGGGGCGCTAGTGCCCAGCCGGGTCCTATAGCTCCCTTCAGGAGTTGTTCACAGTGGTGTCTCAGGTGTATGGACCTAAATATGTGAAGTGTGGTAGTTGTATTTGGAGTGAGCTGTTTTTTCCACCCCATATTTCTTTCCCCCTCTTTCTTTTATCTTCGTAACATGGTGTGTATGTTTATATCCCTTAATTCGTCACATGCCAGATGGCCTCAGGTCGGGTCCCTTCTGCCTCGATCTTCTCTCTCCGGTCTCGGATTGTTGCTAGGTGGTCGGCAGCCAATCTCATCGAGGAAGATGCTTGCTGCTTCGGGTGAGTTGAACTGTGTCCTCCTGGCATGTTGAATGCAGAGTTTTGCGGGGAAGAGCATGGAGTACTGTATTTGACAGTCCTTCAGGTGTCTCTTCACTCCAGCGAAGGACCTCCGCGAAACCTGGATTGCCAAGGAAAAGTCAGGGTATATTTGAATGTTGTCCCCGTCATAGTGCAGCTCCCCTTTTTCTCTGGCTAGACGTAGGATTGCGTCACTGTCCCTATAATTGAGTGGCCACGCTATAATGGGGCGTTTGGCTGCTCCTGGAACCAGTTGGTGGGCACCCGGTGGGCTCTTTCAACTACAAAGAGATGGGACAGCGAGGGCTCTCCAAACAATTCTTTGCACATGACTTCTACGAATTCTTCCATCTACTGAGGGTTCTGTCTCTCTCTCACCCCGACCAAGCGGATGTTGTTACAGCGAGTTCTTCCCTCTAGGTCTTCGTTTTTGGCTGTTACTGCTTTTACTTGGCCCTCCAGTGCAGAGATCCTGGCCACTAGTGCAGTGCTTCCATCCTCCAAGCCTGACACCCTCTGTTTGACCGTGTCCAGTTGGTCTCCATGCTTATCTAGCCGGTGTTGTTGTAAATAGACTTTTGAGGACAGAGAATCAAGTTTAGAGTCGAGATTCCCGATGCCTGCTTTGAGCTCTAGTAGAATCTCTCAGATGTCAATGTCCGGGGTCCGGGACGTGTGCATGTCGTGTTCTGCCATCATTTGAGGATTCTGGCTGGGTTTGTGGCCTGGGGGTCTTGGTAGAGGACCCATTTTCAAAGTTCAGCTTCCTTTGTGATTTGTCCGATTTCCCCATGTTCGGGATCTGTCGTTGACGGGGTCCGAGTATGCCGATCGGGAAGTGTTGCCACGGGCTGGGTAATTCAACTGTGACTGGAAGATTGGTGCTGAGGGTCGGTTATTTCAGGATTCAGTGACCCAAATCTACAGACCTAGGACAGCATGAGGAGACTTCTTCGTCCCTTTAGGTGCCCAATGGTGTCCGGCCTGGCTTGGGGTATTGTCCGGTGTCCACTGAAGCACGGCGTGAGCTGCCGACACCCTTTTGGTGCTTCCTGTCTGCGAGATGGCTTACTCTGAAGTGTGGCAGTCAATGAAGTAATGTGTGGCACAGGCTCCCTTTCTTAAGTCACAATGCTTAGGGCTATTGATGTGCTGGCCTCAGTATTTAGACAGTTGTAGTTGGTGGGCTTGGGCGATATTTTCGACTGCCCCATGTACCCCTGAGCGGGCGCCACAAGACCTGGTTCACGTCTAATCTTATGAGTGTGTGGCAGCTCTAGGCATTACTCTCAGTAGGCTCATAGCGAGATGCAATAGTTATGTCTGTAGTCCCCCGTTCTTTCCTCAGGCCTCCTCCTGTGCGGTGCTGTTGCTTCGGTCTGCCTGCTGACGTTGTAGAGGGTCCCGAAAGAGAGGGGGAGCTGTCCCAAAAGGCAGTAATGGAAAGGGACTCTAATCTAAGCAAAACCAATAGGTTCCATACTGCTATAAAGTCAAGTAAGAAAGCTTATGTAGATTATTTAATAGGTGTACCAAAAAGGTATCACTGAACCATTCAAATTAGGCTACTGTAGACTCAAAAAGCAATCGAGGTAGTCTCCAGCTAAAAACAGTAAACAGGTTTTATTTTTTATTTCTTAGTAAAACAACGTAGAGAAAGAATTTTTTCTTTTTAAAACAAACACATTTTTACATGAATGACCCAAAAATGAATAATGAGTAACTAGTCTAAACAGAAACAAAAACAGAAATAATCATCTTATTGTAGAAAATCAGACAAAGGATTATGCAAACTGAGTGGTGGCTTAAAACTGAGCCAACACACTCGCATATGGCTTGTATTCAGCCAAAACACAGATTTCTGGATTTTACGAAATTAAGTTAATCAATGTTCTTCATTCATTCATTTAACTGACAGGTCTGCCTACGTGTATGTGTCAAAGAAAAAAAAAGGATTGGTAATGAAATAACACAACAAATTAACTAGACATCTTTAACACGTTTCGCCAAAAAAGCCACCTGTCTGGCAAGTAATTTCAATACATAATTAAAGTTGCCTTCCTCAGGGCGAAATGTCACACAAGAGCTGGACCCTGTGGGGAAGCAGACATAGACAAAAAAATATATATTTGAGTGTTAGAGATAATCTCTTAGTGAGAAACTACCAAAATTGCTTAGAGGTACAGTTGAAACCCAAAGGGCATTAAAGTTACTGATGCAAGAGACTGTGGATAAGTAGAGATAACCAGGCGCAGGACTGGTCGAGGACCAGTGCAGGGCGTCTGGAAAAATGGGCCCGGGGTGACCCATAGCAGTGCTAAATCATCAAAGAAGGGGAGTGATTTGGAGAAACTTTTCTCTAAAGGATAAAATAGCGTTGAAAATACAATTATCAGGTTGTTCATTTTTATTTTTTATTAGAGCAATTATTTAAAAAAACGGTGGCTGAGAAGTTTTCAGAACTACTTGTCGTTCGAAGTTGCCAAAGGGATTAAATGTTTTGAGGAAAAATTGAGGTGTGCCGATGTGGCGTTCAACAGCACATTGCGGAATGAATCCTATTCCCAAGGATTCTTCAAGCTCCTGGATACTTATAAAGGACTCCTCCCTGACCAACTGACCAACTCTGCATAGGCCCGCGTCAAACCAGGGTTGATAGTGTTCATGGCCTCCAACGCCTTCCACATTGTTACTAGTATTGGGTGATCCCTGATTCTCCTTGGCAGCTTTTTCATCGGGACCCATAACCACTCACCCACTGTGACAGGGCTCAGGAGGGAGTTTTCAAGAAAGACCCATTGTTTGTTGGGGTCCTCTCTGAGGTGGGGGGCCAGGGTTCTGAGCTGGGCCGCTCTGTGGTAAGTTCGTAAGTCTGGGAGGCCGACCCCCCCTCTATCCTTGGGGAGGGTGAGTGTTTCATAACCTATTCTGGGTCTCTGGCCTTGCCATATAAATCTCGTTATGCGTTTTTTGGCTTCTTTACGAAGTGCTTCTGGGGCTTCCAAAGGGAGAATCTGGAAAACGTACAGGACCCTGGGGAGGAGGTTCATCTTTACAGCGTTTATCCTTCCCATCCACGAGATTTGCCCCTTACCCCATGTCTCCATATCTTTAAATAAGTTGTCAAACAGCGGGGGGTAATTTGCCTGGCTTAGATCTTCGTGGGGCCGGACGATGTTGATCCCCAGGTATTTAATCCCTTCGGTACGAATTTGGAACCCCAGGGGGGACAGTTCCGTGAGGTCCCTGTCTGCATATGGGGCAAAGGGGAAGATCATTGACTTCCCTATGTTCATCCTGAAGCCTGAGAATTGGCCAAACCGTTCAATAACCCGAACGGCCGCCGGGGGCTAGTGGGTTCCCTCAGGTGGAGCAGTATGTCATCTGCATAGAGGCCGAGCTTGAAGGTCCGACCTCCAACACCAATACCGCGGACCATCGGGGCACATCTGATGTACTCCGCGAGTATTTCCATGGTCATGGCGAACAGGATTGGGGAGAGGGGGCAGCCCTGCCTCGTCCCCCTTTGAAGGCTGAATGTTCGTGAAAGGCGACCATTTACCGTGACTCTAGCAGAGGGGGTCCCTGTATAAGGCCTTAATGGCTCGCCTGATTCCCTCGCCAAAGCCCAGTTTGACAAGGACTCCATGTAGAAACTCCCAGTCCACCCTGTCAAACGCCTTTTCGGTGTCGATGGCCACCAGGATAGGGTTGTCTCCCTTCGGGGCCGCTTCCCTCATCAGGTGCAGGGTTTTTTCGGAGGGTGTCCACCCCCTGTCTCCCCTGTATAAAGCCCACCTGGTCAGAGTGGATGAGTACCGGCATATGGCTGTCTAGTCTCGTGGCTATGATCCTGGTGAACAGTTTAGCGTCCACATTCAGGAGGGAGATTGGTCTATATAACTAACCGGCAGTCTGTTGGATCCTTGCCCTCCTTCGGGATCACTGTTATCAGTGCTTTGCCAAAAGATGGGGGCACTCTCCCAGTCCTCATGATATTTGTGAATAGGCCCGCCAGAAACCCCGCTAGTAGGCCTCCAAAGGCCTTATAGAAGCCTGCGGTAAATCCGTCCTCCCCGGGGGCCCTGCCCAGCTTAAGACCTGATATTGCCTTGAGTACCTCCTTGCACGTTATTGGGGCGTCTAAAGCTGATGCCTCTTGGGGGTCCATCACAGGTAATGTTACTCCTCCAAAGTATGCTCCCAGTGCCTCCACCTCCACTTCTCCTTCCCTCCCGTAGAGAATCTCATAGAACCCCGCAAATTCCTCCACTATTCCCTCGGGATCCGTTTTTGTCCCCTCATCCCTGCATGAGATCCTTGACACCCATCTATCTCTCCGTTGGCCCCGGAGTTTGGCCGCCAGCATGGCGTCAGCCTTATCCCCTTTCTCATAATACCTTTGGCGCAGGTGTTGGAGGGCCGCTACAATTTTCCTCATCTCCAATGCTCTCAGCTCTTGCCTTTTCTCTCTTGCATCCCCCAAGTCCCTTTCCCTCTCCTCATCCCTCTTCCCTTCAGATCCCTCCAATGCCATTATCTCCGCCCGTAGCCTATGAGCCAGGAGAGTCCTGGTCCTTTTTTTGGAAGCCCCCTCTCTAATCAGAACACCCCTCCAGGTCGCTTTTGCTGCCTCCCAGACTGTCTCTATGTTGACTTCACCCGTGTTATTCAGTTCAAAATATTCATTGATCGCGTTCTCCTCCTTAAAAACCACATCCCTTAGCATGAAGTCATTGCATTTCCACAGGGAGTCTCTGGGTTTCAGACCCGATACACTAATATCTGCCCAGATCATATTGTGGTCCCACCAGCTAACCGGGCGGATGATGCAGGACTCCACTCGGCTCATGTTCTGGTGCCCCATGAAAAGGTAATCTATTCTCGTTCTGGTGCCATGGACTGCTGAGTAGAAGGTGTATCCCTTTCCCTCCGGATGCAATTCCCTCCATGTGTCCACGAGCCCATAGCCCCACATCAGCTCCCGGAATTTCCCCTGGGGTCTACCCCCTCGGCTGCCTACCGGGATGGCCCCTCCACTATGATCTAGTTCCCGATTTGCCCACATGTTAAAGCCTCCACCCAGTATAAGGAACCCCTCTGTCCTGGCCATTATCTCTCCCATCGCCTCTTTGAGAAATTCAACCTGGCCCACATTAGGGCAATAGATCGCTGCTAGGGAGACCCTGGAGTTGTGCAAGTCACCTGATATAATCATGGCTCTACCGTCTTCCCTCCCCCACCTGGTTACCTCTGTGAGTCTCTGGTTTCTCTGCAGGATGATCCCGATTCCACTCCGTTTCGTGGGAGCGGATGCCCAGAAGGTCTGGCCCACGTGTGCTCCCTGGATGGCCCTCTCCTCTCCCGTTACCGTTCTAGTTTCCTGTATGAAGAGGATATCTATTTTAGCGTTTTTCATTTCCCTCCCCAAGAGGGAGTGCTTTGCTGGGGAGTTCTGACCCTTTACATTGAGTGAGCCAATTCTCAGTGACTCGGCCCGGCCCCTATTCTCATTATCCGCCATTGGGTCCTTGTCTTGTATGTACCGTCTTCCCGGATCTGTGCTTGCTGCCACCTTCCAATGTGGTTTTGAGACTGTGGGTCCCCAAAATCCCCAACCCCAACTCCCTCCCTTCCCTCCTCCCCCCTCTCCCTCTTTATCATGACGCCTGCCAATGGGCAAGCCACCAGGGTGAATGCAAGTCCATCCACCGCAGTCCCCTTGTTAAGCTCAGCATCCCCGGCCGGGGCGGTTTGATTCAATCTCTCAATTTCACTAGTAGCGAGCCTCTGACCACTTAGTCTCCTTCGGCTTCCGTTGTGGGGGTGTTAAGTTTCTTGAATTTCCTTCAGCCCTTTATCTTCTTCTTTGTGGACCAGGGGCCCTCCGGCTCCCTCATAGCGCTCCGAGGCTCTTGCACCTCCATCTCGTTTCCTTCCTCTGGGGTCTCCCCTTTGAGTACCTGCAGCACTTAGGATGCCTCCTTGCCGCTGGTTACTCTATAGTCCACTCCTGAGCGTTCGAAAGACAAGGCGAATGGGAAGGACCACCTGTATCTTATGTCTTGGCTGGTGAGCCACTGGGTGAGTGGCCGGAACTCTCTTCTCCGGGTAAGAGTGAAAGCCGAGAGGTCCTGGTAAATCCTCACTGTGTCTCCTTCGAACAAGAAACTCTCCAGCCTTCTCACTTTCTCGAGGACCTCCATTTTATCTCTGTAGCGGAGGAAGCACACAACTATGGACCTTGGGCCGCCCCTCGCTCCACCTCCCCCTCGGTGGGCTCTTTCCAGCTGGACTTCCTTGCCCCCCTCGAGTGTGAAGAGTTGGTTGATGAGGCCCTGAACCTTTCTCCCCACGTCTGCAGCAGTCTCGCCTGTCATGATGCCTGCTCCCGAGGAGCCAGGTCAGGCCCAGCGTCCCCGGAAGCAGACTTCATACTCACCAAGCAGGACCCAGCTAACCCCTATAGGGGCTCTTTGGACCTTGTCCTGGCGCCTTTGGCGCCAGGCTCATAAAAGGCATCTGTCCTGGCGCCAGGCTCATCATGGCAGAACATATGGTAATGCTTGGGTGAACTCACCTGAGGCAGACCATGCTGCATACTCACCCGAGGCAGACCATGCTGTCTGAAGCTCCAAGCCAACTAAGGCTGGTGAGGAACTATTTTCTTTATTGAACTCTTTTCTTACTCGGGTGGGGCCAGTGGAAGAACACTCACCTGAAGCTCTTCCAAGGCTATTTAAACCACGCCCGGATGGCCACACGTGCTTCGCGTTATTCTGCATCTGCAGCAGGATGCTCACCGAGTCGGCTCCTGCATCCTGGCTCCTGCCACGCCCGCCAGCACCTAGAATACCTGCAAGGAGAGAAAGGCAAGCATTAGGACATTACCTACCTTCATCCAGCATCCGGATTCTTCACTCCGTCGATCCTGCAAAAGAAAGTCAAGGGTTAGAAACGCATCTCATCGCTTGCTGCAGCGCCGCTTCCACTTACCTTCACGTGGCGCTGTCTAGCTCTTCAGCGGTCATAGGCGACATCGGCCGCATCCCAGCACCTATGGAAAAGAAAGACAATAGTTAGAAGCGCTCCGCTTCTCACGCTGCCGCGCCGCTTCCACTTACCTTCACGTGGCGCCGGCAACCTTTTCAGCGCCCATAGGCGACATCGGTCGCATTCAAGACCTACGGAGAAAAAG
The DNA here is from genome assembly GCF_040938575.1 of Ambystoma mexicanum. Taxonomy (NCBI): domain Eukaryota; kingdom Metazoa; phylum Chordata; class Amphibia; order Caudata; family Ambystomatidae; genus Ambystoma; species Ambystoma mexicanum. The sequence goes on along the minus strand of NC_090929.1, from coordinate 1,127,398,910 downwards.
GACAAAACAAGGTGAGCAACGAACTAATTGCAAAAGGACAGATTACTCACCTTAAGTCTTACCTGGATTTTGTTGGGACCTCAGTTCCCTTTTCGGGTCGGAGCGGCTTTTCTGGCTTTTCCGTACCCCGGCCCCTATGGGGAAATAAGACACACTCATTAAGGTGTCGGAGCAAACCACTACGGCACACCTTCATTTAAAGTACTCACCTGAGCTTACCTCGGCGAATCCATTCCTCCACACGGATTCCTCACCTAGTCCCTTAAAATTAAACAAAGGCCAAGGGACAAATAAGACTTGATCTTTTGAACTATATACTTACGGCAGCATTGTGGTAAAGGCAAGCAGACATCGAACCCTCGCCAAATCCGAGATCCAGTGAAGTAACTGGAAATCTACGCACCCCTGCGTCAGAAGCAGGATGGAGAGCTCGTCCATACAGAAATTAAGGTGAGAGTCTGCGGAAGGCACAGCTAGGGTTCGAGGAGGGTAAGAAGGGGGAAAAAGGGGGGGAATTCCACACACAATCTAGCAGACAGTTAACTCCCTTTTCCCCATCTACAGAAGGATTATTCTACGGGCCAGACAGACGAGGTTTGGGGGTCCAGTTCATCTTCCAAGCACTACACTTTACCGTGGAAGAAGTTGTAGCAGTCCAGAACGGGTCGGTGCCTCCGTGGGAATCAGGTGAGCGTTACAGAACGCAAAGCTTACCAATAACCTCCTACCCAGGCGCCATGGAAACTTCTGAGACAGACCAGCTAGCCCAGCTATTAGGGGAATTACGGGCCGAAGTTCATTCCGCTCGCCAGGAGACGAATGCCCTCAGGAGGGAGTTAATTGTGTCAAAGGAACAAACTGATGATCTTGCCCGCCAGCTGTTGCAGAGTCAAGCTGGTCAAACTCCTCTACCAAGTTCAGGGGGTGGTTTCACCCCCGTGGCGTCAACTAATCCAGTGCAAATCAATCTACCTGGAAACGTGCCACTGGCCTCGCCTGAACGTTTTGCTGGAGATCCCAAAAGATTCGCAGTATTTATGAATCAATGCCGATTGCATTTCCTCTGCAGACCTGGGGCCTTCCCGAATGACCAAACCAAGGTAGCCTTTGTACTTTCTTATCTCAGCGGCAGCGCAGCTGATTGGTCAATCCCATTGGTTACTCAAGACGACCCGATCCTTCAGAACTTTCAAGCCTTCCAGACAAGTATGGAAAGACTTTTTGCGAGGCATTCTCAGGGACAGGCCCTGGACAACGAACTCCTATCTCTACGACAGGGTAATCTGGACCTCTTAGCTTACATTGCGACCTTCAATAGGTTAGCTGTGGAAACAAGATGGCCCGAGGATAAGAGAATTACGCTATTCCATCGAGGTCTACGTGGAGAACTTAAAGATGTCTTAGACCAGGTCGTAAATCCACCCCAGGACTGCTCAGACTATATTGACTTAGTGGTCCAACTGGATCACAGGCTTCAAAACAGAAAAGCAGATCGGTCCAGGTTTGAAACCCGGGTTTTTGCCAAAGCCCAGGTTCACCCCAAGGGTGTCGATGCTACTGAACCTATGCAGATTGGAGTAGTCAAGGGACCTTTGACCCAAAGGGAGCCTGAAAGAAGACGGCAAATGCAATTGTGCCTCTACTGTGGAACTTCAGGACACTTCTTACGAGACTGCCCTGTAAAACCGCCCAAAAAGGCGGTAGGAGCCACAGATAAAGATCTTGTAGAATCTGAGCCGGGAAACGACCACGCCCGACAAGCGTAGAGGTCTGCTTGCCGAGCTTAAAAACCAACTCTTTGACCTCGCACTTCACCATGCCAATGGTCCTCGTAAATCCAAAGCAGCCTGAACGGTTGCATGCAATTAAGGCATACATCGATAGTGGGGCTATAGGAAACTACGTGGATCGTGAATTGGCTTCTAGGATGAACCTCCCTCTTTGCCCTAAAACCAATAAAGATGTGATCACCAATGTGGATGGAACCGAAATTGCCTCTGGGCCGGTAACTCACTCCACCACGGAAGTGACATTGCTGGGTCAAGACGGGCATCGGGAGGCAATGGTGTTTGACGTAATCAAGGCTCCGCAATTTCAAGTAATTCTAGGGATCCCTTGGTTGGAAACACACAATCCTCAAATTGATTGGTGAGCAAATAGGATAACCTTTCCAGAGTGTGTACAAACCTGCTATCCACGAAATACAAGCATTGGCCTAGCTACCGTAACTCCTGTCAGTTTGCAAATACTGCCAGAGTACCAAGAGTTTCAAGAAGTCTTCCAAAAGGAACAGGCCAATACTCTACCGCCCCACAGGTCATACGATTGCCAGATAGATCTACTACCCGGTGCAACACCCCCTTGCAGCAGGATCTATGCCCTTACCGACTCCTAGAATCTTCATTTACGACAATATCTGGACTAGTACTTAGCCAATGGTTTTATTCGCCCCTCTAAGTCCCCTGCATCCTCGCTTTATTCTTCGTACCAAAAAAAGAAGGCGATCTCAGAATTTGTATAGACTACCGCTCACTGAACCAGATAACTGTCAAAAACAGATACCCTTTGCCTTTGATCCCTGAACTCCTTGACCAAGTGAAAGATGCCTGCATATACACCAAGCTAGACCTCCGGGGGGCTTACAATCTAGTGCGAATCAAAGAAGGCGATGAATGGAAAACTGCCTTCCACACTAAATATGGGTTGTTCGAGTACCAAGTTATGCCTTTTGGACTGTGCAATGCACCGGCTGCCTTCCAATATTTCATGAACGATGTCCTCAGGGAACTCATCGATGTTTGTGTTATCGTATACATCGATGACATTCTTGTATACTCCTCTTCAGAATCTGATCATCAAAACCATGTCAGGGCAGTCCTCGAGAAATTGCGCCAACACAAACTATTTGCTAAACCTGAAAAATGTGTTTTCCATGTCACGGAAGTCGAATTTCTAGGTTTTATCCTGACACCTAAAGGAGTCCACATGGACTCACGAAAAGTGGATGCTATCCTCAAATGGCCATCACCCAGCTCTGTAAAAGCTGTTCAAAGCATGCTTGGCTTTGCCAATTTTTATCGCAGGTTCATTCCGGAGTTTTCATGGGTGGTTCAACCCAGCACTGCACTCTTAAGAAAAAATAAACGTTTTGAATGGTCTAAAGAAGCTGAGCAAGCCTTTCAAGAACTAAAAGCTAAATTTACTTCTGCACCCGTATTGAAACACCCGCGCCCGGATCTCCCTTATATCGTCGAAACCGACGCATCCAGTCTAACTATGGGAGCTGCCCTTTCTCAAAGGGACCCAGAGACTAACCAACTGCATCCCGTTGCGTTCTGGTCCAGAAAATTCTCGGCTCCCGAGATTAACTACGCCATCACGGACAAAGAACTGTTAGCGATTAAATCTGCTTTTAAGGCCTGGCGACATTATCTCCTTGGCGCAAGACATACCATCACGGTGATCACCGACCATCGGAATTTACAGTACTTGAAAACCGCCAAGGCTCAGTCATCTCGACAGCTCCGTTTGGCTCTGTTTTTTGCTGAATTTGATTTCATAATCACCTACCGTCCTGGCTGTAAGAATGGAAAAGCGGATGCTCTATCCCGAATTGGAATGGGGGACACAGTCACTAACTCAGAGCCTGTGCCGATAATTCCCGAACAGAGGATCTTAGGTATGACTTCTTCACAATCGCTAGAAAATATCCAAACTAGAGTTAAACAACTCCTGGACCCAACAGACTTGCAGGACTGGGTTCAAAAGGGATCTGATTTTACTATAGATAACGATTTACCTTATTTCCGAGGACGATTATTTCTTCCACACACGGATTTACAAAAGCTAGTTGTTTCTTGTTATCACGATACACTAATAGAGGGACACCCCGGCATTGCCAAAACTGAGGAAAAGGTGAAAAGACAATTCTGGTGGCCTTCTTGGCGAAAAGATGTAAAATCATTTGTGATGTCCTGTGGTGTGTGCGCCCAAAATAAAGGCCAATTTATTTCCCACTTTTGGCATAGATGTTGTCAATTGGCACAAATCGATGTAAGACTATCAACCAGTCATCACCCCCAGACCGATGGTCAAACAGAAAGAACGAACCAGACTCTCGAACAATATTTACGTTGTATGCTGCAAAAATCTGAAAGTAACTGGAAAGACATTCTTTGGATAGCTGAATATGCATATAATAATTCTGTGCACTCTGGAACTGGGCAAAGTCCTTTTTACACTTTATATGGGCTTCACCCTCGAACCTCTGACCTGGATCCACCTCAGGATCTCGGAACACCCGCAGTGGACCAGCTGCATACCACAATTACCAAAGGCTTCAAAGAAGCAACTGAACATTTACAACAAGCCAAGAAAAGATACAATAAAAGTGCTGATCGGCATCGAAGTGAGGCACCTCAGTACCAGATTGGGGACCAAGTCTGGCTGGCTACCAGACACTTATCACTCAAAGGTCCTCGAACTTTTTTTAATCCCAAATACCTGGGACCATATTCCATTACGGCCATAATCAATCCTGTGGCCGTTAAACTGGATTTACCAGCTCATATGTGAATACATCCTGTTTTTCATGTGTCACTTTTGAAACCTGTGCAACCTGGAACCAGACTAATCAAGCCTCCAGAACCCATTCAAGTGGAGGGAGAACCTGAGTTCGAGGTGAAGAACATTTTAGATTCTAAAATGATAAGATCAAGGCTTTTCTATCTAATCAATTGGAAGGGTTACGGGCCTCAAGAGAGGTCATGGGAACCCCATGACCATGTACATGCTCCTCGGTTAATTAAAAAATTTCACCGGACCTTCCCAGACAAACCAAAACCCCCGGGGAAAACAACCTTTGCGGGGGGGGGGGGAGTGCTGTCATGATGCCTGCTCCCGAGGAGCCAGGTCAGGCCCAGCTTCCCCGGAAGCAGACTTCATACTCACCAAGCAGGACCCAGCAAACCCCTATAGGGGCTCTTTGAACCTTGTCCTGGCGCCTTTGGCGCCAGGCTCATAAAAGGCATCTGGCCTGGCGCCATAGGCGCCAGGCTCATCATGGCAGAACATATGGTAATGCTTGGGTGAACTCACCTGAGGCAGACCATGCTGCATACTCACCCGAGGCAGACCATGCTGTCTGAAGCTCCAAGCCAACTAAGGTTGGTGAGGAACTATTTTCTTTCAGGAATTCTTTTCTTACTCGGGTGGGGCCAGTGGAAGAACACTCACCTGAAGCTCTTCCAAGGCTATTTAAACCACGCCCGGATGGCCACACGTGCTTCGCGTTATTCTGCATCTGCAGCAGGACGCTCACCGAGTCGGCTCCTGCATCCTGGCTCCTGCCACGCCCGCCAGCACCTGGAACACCTGCAAGGAGAGGAAGGCAAGCATTAGGACATTACCTACCTTCATCCAGCATCGGATTCTTCACTCCGTCGATCCTGCAAAAGAAAGTCAAGGGTTAGAAACGCATCTCATCGCTCACTGCAGCGCCGCTTCCACTTACCTTCACGTGGCGCTGTCTAGCTCTTCAGCGGTCATAGGCTACATAGGCCGCATCCCAGCACCTACGGAAAAGAAAGACAATAGTTAGAAGCGCTCCGCTTCTCACGCTGCCGCGCCGCTTCCACTTACCTTCACGTGGCACCGGCAACCTTTTCAGCGCCCATAGGCGACATCGGTCGCATTCAAGACCTACAGAGAAAAAGGACAAAACAAGGTGAGCAACGAACTAATTGCAAAAGGACAGATTACTCACCTTAAGTCTTACCTGGATTTTGTTGGGACCTCAGTTCCCTTTTCGGGTCGGAGCAGCTTTTCTGGCTTTTCCGTACCCCGGCCCCTATGGGGAAATAAGACACACTCATTAAGGTGTCAGAGCAAACCACTACGGCACACCTTCATTTAAAGTACTCACCTGAGCTTACCTCGGCGAATCCATTCCTCCACACCGATTCTTCACCTAGTCCCTGAAAATTAAACAATGGCCAAGGGACAAATAAGACTTGATCTTTTGAACTATATACTTACGGCAGCATTTTGGTACAGGCAAGCAGACATCGAATCCTCGCCAAATCCGAGATCCACTGAAGTAACTGGAAATCTACGCGCCCCTGCGTCAGAAGCAGGATGGAGAGCTTGTCCATACAGAAATTAAGGTGAGAGTCTGTGGAAGGCACAGCTAGGGTTCGAGGAGGGTGAGAAGGGGAAAAAGGGGGGAATCTCACACACAATCTAGCAGACAGTTAACTCCCTTTTCCCCCATCTACAGAAGGATTATTCTACGGGCCAGACAGACGAGGTTTGGGAGTCCAGTCCAGTTCATCTTCCAAGCACTACGCTTTACCGTGGAAGAAGTTGTAGCAGTCCAGAACGGGTCGGCGCCTCCGTGGGAATGAGGTGAGCGTTACACGCCTCTCTGTTGAGTCACACCCATAATGCGCAGGTTGTTTCGGCGTTCTCTATTCTCTAGGTCGTCCATTTTCAGGGCTATGTCCTCCTCTCTGATTTCTAGGTCCGTTAGCCTTGCTTCGTATTTCATGTCTAACAGGTCCATTTGGAGGTGGTTGTTTTCCATACCCTCCATTTTGTCCTCGAGCGTCTCCACTCTCCCCCTGAGATCAACTATAGAGGCTTGTATGTCCGTTCAAATCGCTTTTATCTCCTGGAGGATGTCCTTGAGGTCGTCCTTCGTTAGCACTGCGGGGGGGGGGGTCGGCACTTGAAGGCATGGTGACTCTGTTTGGATCACCGAGGGGTGCGTTGGACCGGCGGAAGCGTTGGAGGGAGCGGATTGCGCACGTGGGCTGGGTTAATTCCAGGGCTCTGGTCTCTGGGTGCCCTTTGGAGTTTGGGTGGGGGTGGGGGGTGCCTCTCACCCTGCCTTAATGCCTTCCTCTGGTAGTCTTGGGCCCTCCCCGCTTCCGCAGAGACAAGCTTGCCGGGGGGGGGACCCCGGTGATGGCTCCGGTCCTCATGAGGGGGGCTAGTATTGTGATTGGGGCCTGTTTCCCCTGATGCGTCACGGGGGGGTCAAACCCAGTCTGCCGAGTATCAGTTCTCCCCCCTGCGCTCCTCAACTTCTTCGGACCGTCGAGGGCCACAACACGTCCATTGTGGGCTCAGACCCCTTCACCGGGGGCTCCTTTTCAAGTAGGCCTCCGTGCACGGAGGATGGGTCAGGAGGCTCCCGGAGTCCTGATTTGCTGATAGTGGTCCGCACCGGAGCGGTTGTTGGTGGTGCGGGGCTCCCACCAGGAATCCCCACTCGTCCCTGGCCCCGTGCGATGTCCATCCGCCACCGGGGCAGAGCTCTGGGGCCCGCTCAGCGTCCGCGCATGGCGGGTGGGTGTGCTCCAGCGTCTTCCTCTCGGTGTTATGGGTGCGGGCCACGGCTGCGGAGACGACCGGCTGCTCCAGGTTCCGCGGCAGGTCCGGCCGAGGCCTGGGACACCACGAGAGGTGACGCCCTCAGTGGCTCCGCTGCACGGCCCCCGAAAAGGTGTCCTCTCTGTTGCTCGGCGAGCGGGGCCTCAGATCGGGGCCAGGCTATATTCACTTTCAGAGGAGCGCTCGATTTGTTGGGCCGCTGCCGCGGGGGCGCACGTTCCCGTCGGGTTTATTCCAAACTCCTGGCCGGGGATTGGCTCAGATTGCTAGGCCCTGCGGTGGTGGAGCAGCGCAGGTCTCACGTCCAGCATGCGCCTCGCCCCCTGGCGGTCTCCCGAAAGTGCATTCTTGAACTGTATAGTGGTATACTTTTTCACCGGCATTGCACAGGCGTGCTTGGTAAAGTATACAGTTTCTGTCAAATGTGGCGAGAGGACCGACCCGACTGGGTTCATTTGGTTCCTCAACATGTATTGAGGGAGACGTTTTTACAGTCCCTCTGACAGGGGCTGCCGCAGGGGTATTTCAGGTTGGTGAAGGGGCCGATGGAATATTCTTGCCCAATTAATAAAAAAGGATTACAAGAGGACAGATTGATATTTTATTTGTATCGCACTCATACACAAGTGTTTCAAAGCGCAACGAGGCAAGGGAGAGGAACAAGGGAGAACAAAGCCATGATCTTACTAGGTCCAGGGACATTGAGAACGCGCAAGTGCAAGGGAGCGGGAAAGGGCATGGGAGGGGGGAGAAGTGGAAAGCAATAAAAATAATAAATAAATAATAAAAAGCAACAAACTGTGGTAGTGCAGCCAGCAAGTGGCAAGTGCTAGGTTTAAGGCAACAGGCAGGGTATATCTGATAAGTGCAGAAAAGAGGGGGGACTGTAGGGTTACAGATACAGACCCCAGTGCAAGGGATTGCTAGGAGGCAGTGCGGGTGGGTGGCAGGGTGAGAAGGTACCTGGGCCCAAAAGTCAGAGGGTAACCACATGCACAATGCCAAGACAGCAGAGATCAGTAGGGGAGAGGAGGATCAAAGGCAGAAGCAAAGAGGAAGGTCTTGAGGTGCTCCTGCAACCGTAGATGGTTTTCCTGACTTTCAGAGTGGCAGGGAGGCGGTTCCAGAGGGAGGCCCCAGCCGAAGACAGATCTACCCGCAGCTAATTTCTTTGAAAAACGGCTGACCATGAGGGAGTTGGAGGAGCGAAGAGCTCGGGAGGGAAGGTATTTACTGAGGGACAACTGAAGGTATTTTGGACCCAGGCCCCAGAATGCCTTGTGGACAATGCAAAGGGTCTTGAATTTAATCCTTGCAGCCACTGGGAGCCAGTGGAGAGATTTCAGGGCTGGAGAAATACGATCTCAGGGCTTGAGGTCAAGGACAAGTCTCGCAGTCCTGTTCTGGATAAGTTGCAAAGGGCGGCGAGTAGAAGCATGTAGACTTAGAAAGAGGCTGTTGCAATAATTCAACCTAGAGAGAACCCAGGGCTAGAGAGCTTCTTGGGGAAGGAGAGGAAAGGCAGAATACCTCTGAGGAGGTGCAGTAGGAAGTTTGACTTTTTAGAGACATCAGAGATGTGGGTAGAGAAGGAAAGCGTGGAGTCAAAGATGACCCAGAGGTTCTTAGCCTCGCAGGTGGGGGTAGGAGGAGGGCCAAGGGAGGCCGGCAAGAGAGTGACAGGAAAGGATGGTGAAGGTGGTGTGCCGATGAGGAGGATCTCCATCTTGCTAGAGAGCGGGCCTCGATGTGGGCTTTAGTTGAGGGGGCCGGCTATATCCTGCCGGTCCCCTGATGGGCCACAAGAAGGGTTGGCAAGACAATCCGATGGGGGGGGGGGGGGGAGTAAAAGGAGGTCTCCAGAAAGGGCCTTCTCAGTGACCATAGAAGGCGGCAGCCATCTTTGAAAAACACTGCGTTAACCTGCAACAAAGGGAATCGCCCCTGCCTCCCAACCCACGTCGCTCCAAAGGTGGGCAGAGCACTGATCAGAACGCTTGCAACAGTGCGAGCGCTATTCTTTCAATTATGCCAGCAAGCCAGTTCTTTTCCTCATAACTGTTTAGCTTTGTGCAAACATTTTGCAAAATAAAATGTGGAGAATTTAAAATATAGAATGCACAGTGCGCACATAACGGATTGAAGAAACAGCAGGCTTGGAAGTCCTTTGGTCAGTTGCTAAACCGAATGAATGCAGCTTGCTTCATGCAGGCAGGAAGGCAGGGAGTAGGCATCCTCGTTGCCGCAGTGGAGAAGGGAAGAAACAGCTGACATAAGAAGAAACTAAACAAAAAAAAGCAAGGGAAAGTTTGGGGAGCGGTCACTGACCGCGCCTCCCAGGTTCGCCACAGGGTTTCCTCAGAGGCGGGCACGCGTCTGGAAGTGGTGGTGGTTTGGTCACTACGGTGTAGTGTTCACGTTCCCCTTTCAAGGGAAAGTTTGGTCTGCATATTTTCACAGAGGATGGGTGTGAGATTTAGATTTAGTGAAGCGCATGTGACAGGAGAGGCCAGGACTCTGCCCTAACTGGTAGTCATAATATTTAATTATTTATTTAACAGAGGTGAATTGACTCACTCCCACGTGACCCAATGTATGATATTCAACTATTTATGTACTAAATGTGAACTGACTTACAAGGGATGCTGTTAATGTTGATTTATTTACCAAAAGTGAATTGACCTGCTCACTGATGACCGCGGATGTTATGTACTGATTTATATAACTGTGTTTTATTTGCACAATTTCTGTCATATGAAGAAGGCTGTCAAGCTGGCCAACTGAAGATAAGTTTGTTACTATTTATTTACCCATGTACACACTAATCGAAGTTAGCCACAAGGGCTAACTAATCCCATAGAAGAGGGCATTCACTGCCTCAGAGCCTTCTATTCACTCTAAGGGCAGACAATGGCCATCATAGAAGAGCCCATCATCGCCCCCTGGGTTGTCATTTCGCACGTGTGCGGCAAGGTGCAAGTATCCCATGCTCAGGACTCCTACAGGTTGCTGCACAGCCCACTTTCTATATACCTTAGGGAGAGACACCTTACACTTTTTGGAGGCACTGCTGAGATCCCAGGGGGTCATTCACCCACAATAGAGGCTGGCAAATTATTTCATACATTTAGTGGATAACTATACACAGAGGATAAAATGACACACAAGTATGTGTTACACTGGATACAAACCGAAGGGCTCAGTCTAGAGGCCTGCTTTATAGTATTACCACAGATGAAGTGTTGCGAAGAATTGTGATTTTGGGAATCTTGCAGCTAGCAAGACATGACCAGATGGTGAGGTGCACAGCTGATAAGGAGGGTGCAAGAAAGACTGATAATGATAAAAGAATGTACACTGGAGCAAGCAGTAACAATGGCAGCCCACTAACAAACCCCAGTAGGCTAGAGGTAGATCCGTATGCTTTGAATGTGGGGCAGTGATCATATATCAAACAAACTGCATTTTCCGGCTAGAAGTGTGATGTGTGGTAACAAGCATGGTTACCTGCAGAAAACGTGCACTGGCAGACCCAGTGGTGAAGTGAGGTACTTAGATGAGTTGCATGTATTCAAAGATGACATGAATGATCTGTTAATTGCAACTGTAGAGGAGGGCGATGTGGTTGCTCCATGGTGTGAGCTAAGGATTTATGGGCGTGTCTGGAGAATGATGGCAGATCCAGGGTTCTAGTACACTGTGGTTAGGGCAGACAAATTCCAGAAATTGGGGAATAGTTTGGCAGGGCATGTGGAGCCAGACATATGCCCGAAAAGGTACTGGGGGATGTCAATTAAAAGTTTAGGCTAGAGAGTTGTAGAAATTGGATTTAAAGACAGGGGGATACACAGTACGCTGTATGTTGCTGAGAAGGGCGTGTTCTTGCCGAGTTGGAAGCTCCAAAAAGGTTTGGGGATTGTTTTGGATCTGAATGCCTTAGAACCGGTCATGCTGGTAAAGGGCAATCTTTGTGATGAGTACAAGGATGTTTTTGACAAGAAAGTTGGGTGTTTGAAGAACTTCAATCACAGGATAATACTAAAGAAAGAGGCAAAACCAGTTGTCTATAAAGTGAGACCAGTACCCTTGATGTTGAAAGAATCTTAATGAGTTACTGATTAGGATGTGTAGAAGTGGTGTAATGGAGCCTATTGAAGTTGCAGAGTGGGTGTCCCAATTAGTAATCGCAAAAAGAATCTGATGGTACAATTAGGATGGGTTTATATTTGAGATCCCTCAACAACAACATTTGGGTAGATTGTCACTCACTCTCCAAGGTGCAAGAGATGATCTCTCTTACTACTTTACAAAGTTGCAAAGTATTTTACAACAATTGTTTTTTTCCATTGATTTGCCAAGTGTGTATCATCAAATTGAATTGTATCCCGACTCAAGACCTCAGACTTCATTTGGGACAACTTTTGGAACTTATAGATTTTGGAGAATGCCTTTTGGTCCTGCCTTGGCAGTGGCAGCTTTCCAGAGGATGATGGAACTGTTGTTTAGCAGGATGTCGAATGTTAACTGTTTCGGGGATGCCATTCTGATTTTCACAGCTAACTCAAAACCATGATGTGCATTTGAGGGAGGTGCTCGATATTCTCAGTGAGACAGGACGTATAATAAAAATGTAAAAGTGTAAATTAATTTAAAGTTAGAGAAATATCGTACCTAGGAGATGTATTTAATGATCAGGGCATTAAACCAAAAACGAATCTGGTGGATGATGTGTTGAAGACACCAACACCTCACAACAAGGACACACTTGGGGCATATTTGTGCCTTGCGGAATATTACTCCAAGTTTGTGGAGTGTTTTGCAATTTTGAGTGCTCCTTTGAAGAAACTATTGAAGAATGTAAACTTTGTTTGGACTGAAGCACATGATCAGGTTTTTACACAGATAAAAGGAAGGATAGTTAGTGCTCCAACCTTAAGCCTGTTCGATCCTCGTGATAGAATATTGACAACGAATACAAGTAATGTAGGGTTGGGGGCAACTTCGACTGAGGTGAAAGATGGTCGGGAGGTAGGGGTGGCTTTTGCTTCTAGAACGTTACAAGGAGCTGAGCAGAATTATTCTACAATTGTGGGGTGTACCATTTGATATAAAAACATATCACAAGCCGTTGGTTCACGCTTTGTTGGGGACAAAAGTGTGCACGTCACCCAGAATAAAATCGCTGGGCTTTGGTTTTACAAGAGTACAATTTTAACTTGGTATATACTCCAGAACCGAGTAACATGGCTACGGACTGTTTGTTGCAACTTCCTCTGGAATGTGAGGGAGCAGCGCCTGTGGAGCGGTGGTCAATAATGGCGCAAGTGACGTAAGAAGGTGTTTCAGCATTGGCAAGATGGCATGCTGCTGATGCTGAGATACTGAGAATATGTCAGTGGTTGTAAAAGGGGTTGTCCAGGAATTAATCGGGAGTTACTTAATTCCAAACCTGATCCAATTGTGCACTATGTGTGGAAGTGATACATTGTGGAGGGGTGAGAAAAATGTTCCACCCAATGCTTGAGGTTGTCGATAATGGAAATTGCTCATAATGGTCACATAGGGAGAAACATGACAGAAGAATTAGGGAAATGCATTGGTGGCCCAATATGGATGCTGATGTTGAGCACATAGTGGCTAATTGTTTACTGTGTGCGCGCGAGTGAGAAATCGCATGTTACGGTTGGGCCTTTTTTGTGTGCTGTGGGAATACCTGCTCTGCCATCGGTTTGCTATGTCCACGCTACCGAGCCAATAAATTCTGAGGTTCGGACCCTCTGCAGCGAAGCCCTTGCAGGACAAGGCCGCTGTGTTGAATGACGCAGGTGTTTAACGATGAAGGGGTCTGCGGCGTAGACAGGGAGTGCGGGCGACTCTCTCTCCTGTCCGCGACCGCCAGGTAAGAAGTTGTGGGGGAGTTAGCTTGCTCTGCGCTTAAGCTCTTCGACTGTGCCTCTCCCCCCGACTGCGTCGCCTCCTTCTCCTGCAACCTGCCTTCTGCCCCTCGGCCTGGTGGACCCCACCCATTAAGGCCTCCCTGCGTTGTCCATTCTTGCCAATTCACAAGTGGTCCCTCGCAATCCCTGATCGCATGCACATCTCGCCCTTCCCATCCTTGGCTATGCTTGCGCCCGTGTGTCCTCAGCCTGCGTGGTTCCTCGCATTCCTTGATTGCACATGCTTCTGTGTCCCTTCCATCCTTGGCTACGCTCACATCTGTACGTCCTTAACCTGTGTGGTCCTTCACAACCCTTGATAGTGTGTGCTTCCGTGCACCATCCATCCTTGGCTAAAATCGCATCTGTGTGGTCCCTTGCAATCCTTGATCGCGTGTGCTTCCGTGCCCTCGGTAGCACTCACACGCCCTCTGCATATCCTTGCCCCCCTGCAGGGCCCCTCCACCTTCCCCCCTCTTTCCCTTCTAGCCCCTGTTGCTGCGCTGTGCTGCTCTGAGTTTCTTCTTCTGGGCCCCTTGCTTATTGCACTATTCCCGTTTTTGGTTTTGCTTTGACTACTGTTATGTGTACTGCCTACCTCCATTTGTTTATCTCATTCGTCTCCTTAGGTAACCTTTGATCATTGCTCATTTATCTAGTCCTAGCTCTGCCTGGTTGTTCCCTGCAGTGTCCTTCTCTTTCAGATGCCCTCGTCCTAGCCATATACAGTACTGTCCACTTCTGTAGGTTTTCTCACTCTTCTCCTTAGGTTCCCTTGATCTTCGTTTTCCAGCACCTGCTCTGCCTGGGTGTTCCCCTGCTGTGTCCTGTTTCCTTTAGGTCCCCTCATTCTTACTGTTAACTGGTTTGTTTTTACTTCTATTTGATTACTCTCTGCTTTGTCCCCTCATGCCTTTAGTTTAATCAGTTTATTATTTATTGCTTGTTCTTGTCTTGTTCCAAATCTTCTGCTTGCACCCCCCCTTGTGTCCTCACCCAGTGTCTCCCCCTTTCCATTTTCCCGTCTCCTTGCCCCCCCCTCTTCCTCTCTCCTCTTTCCCCCACCTCCACATCCTTTATGGTGCTTGCCATTTCTCCTATCTTCTCTAACTGCTTTTCTTTTGACTATCCTGCTCTTCTCAGTAAATCTGGTAGGAAGAAGTTCAAAAAGGATATCCCGGTTTCCAACCCAGGCCTCCCCATCACCGATACCTATATCAGCACTTCCTCCAGACAGACCCTCACCAACATCCTCTTTGTCGTTCCTTCACCAGACATATGGACTCCTCATATGGTCTCTGTGCGCTCTCCTTTTTCTTCCTCCCCCATTAATGGTGGCACCTGGTGGGAGGCCCTCCTGACCCCCTTCCACTCCTCTAAGGTCAACATTAATGTTTACCTGAATTGCACTGTTTTAGTCTAAGGCCCTCAGGCCAACCTACTACTACTCTTTGATGCACGCTTCCTGCACCTTATCAATTTCCTTTCCTCTCCTCTCCTGCTGTCCCTTCTCTACCTTCCTAGGTGGCAGAGGGAGGAGGCAAGGGAGCCTGTCTGGCGCCTCATCCTCCTCCTTGGCTACCTTGCCCTCTCCGCCTTCCTCTTCCACCCGACTCGGGCTCCTTCTACACTTCCACAAGAGTTCCTCTGATTTGTACTCCTCCCCGGAAGTCTTTCAAGGTTGGCAACCTTCTCCACCTTGCCACTGAACTCTCGCTCAGCTGTCAAAGACTCCTCTGACATCTGCCGTCTTCTGGAAGAACTCGACCTTGATGTTCTTGGTCTCACCGAGACATGGTTTACGGCCAGCTCTGTCATGAGCTTTGACACTCTCCTCCCTGATGGCTACATGATCCTCTCCGTTCCGTGCCCAGACCCAACCGTACCGGTGGGGGTGTTTGCTTGATCTTCCCAGAGTGGATTCCTGCATCTATCATTCCTATGCCGGCCTACTCCTCCTTTGAATGCCTTGTCTGCAGGCTCTCGCTCTCTCCTGGCCACTCTCACTGTGGATACCATCGACCGGCCACCTGGTTAGATAACTTCCTTCCTCTCCGAGAGGGTGGACCTCCCCTCTTCCCTCCTGGCCTTGACCACTCAACTCCTTCTCTTTAGAGACCTACATCCACCTGGATGCTTCCTGTCCCTCCTCTGGACTCTTTCGTGACCTCTGCAACTCTCTCGTTCTTCCCTCTGGCCCAACTCATTCTGCAGGGCACACCCTGGATGTTCAGATCTCCTCAGCCCTCCACCTCCTTAACCCGCTCACCACTCTGCTCTCCTGTAGTGACCACTTTTCTCTCTCTTCCCACCCACCCAGCTCAGGCCGAGCCAACCCCCACACTGCCACCCACCTTCTCGGTAATTCGATCCATGAAGCAAGTGTCAGTGAGACTTTCATCGCCACTTTCTCTCCTCCTCCTACACCTCTGGCTGACTCACATCCCGACAGCCCTTTCCAAGCACCACTCTTGTAGCTCTGATACTCTTTATTCACTTGCCCCCATCATGAGGATTCGCTTGAAGCCCAAAAGGCAAGTGCAATTCCTGGTACGACTCAAACCTGGTCACCCTTAAATGCAAGTGTAGGGTGGCCGAGAGGAAATGCCTGGCTTCCTGTGCATCCTCTGCCAAACTGGCCTGCCGCCGCTCCAAAGCCAATACTGACTCTCTGTCCTCACCTGGCTTCTCATTTCAGCTCTAAAACCCAGGACATCCTGTCCACTCTCTCCTCCTTCTCCCTACGGCCACCTCCCCACTTCCCTTCTCTGCCTTTTCCCTGATGAGGTTTCTAGACAAGTCCGATCTATGAAAGTGTTGTCAAAACAGGTTCTTCCCTTTTCTTCCCAAACCATCAAGGACAACATTGACACACTCGCTCCAGCCTTGGCTGACTTTTGCAACCACTCATTCACCACTGGAACCTTCTCCTCCCCCTGAAGCACTCTTTTGCATCCTCTTCTCAAGATCCCTCAGCCGACCCACCCCCCCCCTCTGTCCAGCTAACTATCGCCCGATCTCCATTACTCTTTTCCTGGGCAAACTCTTGGACAAGCTGGTCATCTCCCAGCTTAATCCTCACACTGAATCTGTTGGTTGTCTCCATGACCAGCAGTCTGGCTTCAGAGCCGCCAGAAGCATGGAAACTGCTCTCCTGAACATCCGTGAAGACCTGCTCTCTAACCTTGATGCTAATCAACCCTCTGTCCTCATCTTACCTGATCTCTCTTCTGTTTTTGACACAGTTAACCATGCCATCCTGTTCAACCGGCTCTGTGATAACCTGGGTATCACTGATCAGGGTCTGGCCTTGCCGACATATCCTCTCGGACCAACCCTTCCAGGTCCAACCTGGGTCCTTCCTCTCCTCTATCTCACCCTCTACCTGCAGTGTTCCCCAGGCATCTAACCTTTCTCCCTGGCTGTTCAACCAATACCTGGCACCACTCATCCACTGCATTGCTGCTCTCTGCTCCAACATTCAGTGCTATCCGGATGACACTTACCTCGCTTTCAGGCTCCCCTCTGCCGCCTCTACTCACTCCCTCATCCCAGATTGCCTCTCTGCAATCCAGGAGTGGTGTGCCGCCAATGATCTCTACCTCGATGCCAGTAAGACCGAGATCCTCCTCATCAGCACACCTGCACCTTCCTTTCCTGTCACTCTCTGGTCGGCCACTCTTGGCCCTCTTCCTGCTCCCACCTGTGAGGCTAAGAACCTAGGGGTCCTCTTCAACTACACACTCTCCTTCTCTCCTCACATCTCTAAGAAGTCAAACTACCAGCTGCACCTCCTCAGAGGTATTCTTCCTTTCCTCACCTTCCCCCAAAAGCTCACTGTCTCCAGGGCTCTGGTCCGCTCTATGTTGCACTACTGTAACAACCAATTTAAATCTGCCGGCCTCTACTCTCCGTCCTCTACAACTCACCAAGAACATGACTGCAAGACTTGTCCTTGGCCTCAAGCCGACAGATCGTATCTCTCCAGCCCTGAAATCTCTCCATTGGCTGCCAGTATCAGGTTCAAGACCCTCTGCATTGTCCACAAGGCCTTCTGGGGCAGGTACCGCAATTCCTCCAACTCAAATATCTTCCTACTCTTCACTCCTCCACCTCAAACTCCTTCAGGGTCAGACCCTTCTCCAAGCAATGAGTTGGGGCAGATCTTTCTTCGGCTGGCACCTCCCTCTGGAACAGCCTCCCTGCCTCTCTAAAACTTGCAGAACCATCTCTGGTTCCGGAAGCACCTCCAGATCTTACCCTATGCTTCTGCCTTCTCTCTTGCTCTCCCCTGCTGATACTCACTGGTCACCTGGATACCCTCTGAATTCAGGCCCATATCCCTGCCCACCCAGTTGCACCCCTGCACTGCCTCCTGGCAACCCTTGCACTTCTATATCTGCAATCCTATAGTCCCCTTAACTTGACACCTGCTGTCTACACTTTAACCCTCGCACTTGCCGGCCACACTACTTGTTTTTATCCCATGTTCGGCACTTGCCCATCCTCCCCTGCCCCCTGGCACTGCTCCCCTCCCCTGCACCCTGTACGGTCTCAATGTCACTAGGCCTAGTAAGATCGCTGTCTTTGTCCCCCCTCCGTTTCCCCTACCTTGTCTCGTCGCGCCTTGGAACGGTTGTGTCTAGGCGCGTTATAATGCCATATCATTTCATAACTCTGCCTTGGACATCATAGGCCCCTTACCTAGATGTTATCAGGGGAAGTGGTTCTTGTTGGCGTCGATGGATTATCATACCAAGTGGCCGTGTGTGGAATGGTTGGATGATATGACCACCACGTTGGTGGTCAAATTTATGAATAGCGTTTTAAGGGTCAAAGATTTTCCTTCAGTGATATTTACAGATAATGAGTACAGATTCAGTCAAGTGGATGCAGATTACGTAAATGGGGCAAGGTGCGTTATGAAACAACAGTGCAGTATTGTCCAAGGCAGAACGGAATGGTTCAGAGATTTAACTGGGTCATTAGGGGGACCCTTAAGCTATCTCTGATGTTTAAAATGAATGTCGAGAAATTGTTGAGCGATGATTTGGGCATGTAGAACAATGGGCGGTATCCGGTCATTCCATCGAATCCAAAGCATCGACAGACCATACCATTGGAAAAAAAATGCATCGAAAAAATGTAATTCTTTTTAACAGCAAAGGGTTTAGTTCAGTAAAAATGGCTTTTTAAGGTTGAAAAAGGGAGGTTGGAGGGAAGCCCCCCCCAACATAAAAAAAAAATGCATTCGATTTTTTTTTCGATGGTTTGTGTCAATGGTATGGTTGTCAATGGTTTGGCTGTCGATGGAATCACTATAAACCGTCTTGGGCGCGGTGTCGCTTCTAGCCTCCCAACGCTGCGTCAGACATAGTGCAGGGATTGAAACCTGTGACTGGTGGTTGGCACAGAGTGGCAAGGCAGAGGATGGGTGATGTGGTGAGGGATGGCTGCGAGGCGCAGCTCAACCCTGAGCTTTACTCACTAATAAAGGTGTTGACCACGACCAAGTGTCTGGTTCCGCATTCGCTTTCTCACCCTGGGAGTGCAGCCAAACCACAACAGGTTACTTAACATCTTAATGTCATTTCATACTGACACTAAACTGCAGATTAGTATGGATGTGGAAAGGGCTGGGGTTTACTTAGGAAGTGAGAACCTGAGTGTACACTTAACCCATGCCTTTTTAATCTGTTCATCTTGGAATTTGGATGTCGTATCTAAAACTTCCTCTACGTCTAACCTAAGTTAGGTCCTCTGCATCTTACATGGTTAACGTTTGCAAATAACATGTTAGCTTATACCCCTGTAAACCTACAATGAAGCATAAAGCACGATGGAGAGATATGCCAAGGATGATGATGATGATGATGATCTAATAGATGTTGGAACATCTAATGATAAACTTCAGGAGAGTTCAGATATAAGCAGGTATGAGCGCACTGACAGGTGAATCACTGGATGTTGTCTCAGAGCTCTTAGATTTGGGCTTTCTAATCTTTAACAAGTCTTGACATTAACTTTTAAAATCTAAGATTAGATGAAGGGTTGCTCTGTGGCTGGCTCAAATGATTATAATAGATTGTCATTTCTCAATATTTTATCAATAAAGATAAACTGACGGATTTTCCATATATGGATCAGAGTAATTGTTTATTTACAAAGCGCTTATACACAAGTGAAGTGCTTCAAAGCGCTTCAAGGTGGGAAGGAAACAAGGGGATATCATCGGCATGCTTATGCCTTGAAGATTCTGAATGATCTAACAGCAATAACTAGCATGGGGGGCCGGGGGGAGAAGGATCAAGCAAGACAAGAAAGGTTGGTCAGCAATGCACCTATGCATGCAAAGGCAGCTAGGGAAGGCAGATAGGAGGACATGACCAACAACATGCTAAGCCTAGTACATACAGGTCGTGCAAGTGCGCAGACAGAAGTGCAAGGGAGGGGATGGGGATAAGTACGCCCAGTCCTGCAGGGGCTAGGATTAAGTGCAGAGTTGCTGCCACTCTCATGGAACGTGTTCCAAGTGCAGTAGTGCAAGGCAGAGTGCGGAGGACTGGAGGCAAGTGCAGGACTGGCAGGGGAGCCTGGGACCTGTGAGGCTCTGGAGGTGCAGCAGGCTACCAGTCAACTGACTGAACAGGTTGGGGGATGATAACGAAGGAGGGAGGCAGGGGGAGAAGAGGAAAGGGGTAAGCAAGGGATGGGGAGAGCGAAAGAGAAGAGGAATGTCTAGGGGAGTTTCAGGAACATAAGGTGCTCCGGCTCAAGACAGAGAGGCAGGGAGGCTGTTCCAGAGCGAGGCACCTGCAGAGGATAAGGATCTACCCCCAAATCTCTGTTTGGAGAAACGGCTCACCCACAGAGAGTTGGAGGACGAGCAGAGGGCTCTAGCGGGAGAGCATTTAGGAAGAGAGCATTGTAGATGGGCCCCAGAAATATGTGGACTATGCAGAGGGACTTGAACTTTATCCTTGCAGCCACGGGGAGCCAGTGGAGGGATTTATGCAGTCCCTGGGCTTAAGGCCAAGGGTAAGTCTTGCAGTTCTGTTCTGGATAAGTTGAAGAGTTTGAAGAGTAGAGGTAGGAAGACTGAAAGAGACTGTTGCAGTAGTCCAATCTGGAGAATACCAGGGCTCTGGAGACGATGAGCCTCTGGAGGAAGGTGAGAAAAGGTAGAATACCTCTGAGGCGGTGCAGCTGGTAGTGGGACTTTTTGGACATGTACAAGATGTGAGAGGAGAAGGAGAGAGTAGTGTCAAAGATGACCCCCAGGTTTTTGACTCACAAGTGGGTGAGGGTGCCGGACCGAGGGTGGTCAGCCAGAGTAAAGTGGGAAAACAGGAGCAGGGGTCCCAATGAGTACAATCTCAGTCTTACTGCCAATAAGGCAGAGATCATTAGCAGCACACCAGGACTGAATTTGCAGACAGACAGTTTGGGATGAGCGAGGAGGAAGAGGCCGAGGGTAGCCTGAAAAAGGGCTGTGTGTCATCCACTGAGCAGTGAAAGTTGGAGGTGAAGGCAGAGATAATGTGGGCCAAGGGGGCCATGTAGACATTGAAAAACCAGGGGGATAGATTAGATCTCTGGGGGCACCACAAGTAGAGAGAATGATGGTGGTGAGAAGGGCACAGAGATCTACCTGGGCAGAGTGATCAGAGAGCAAGGATGCTAGCCACGCCAGGGCTTGGTTAGTTATGCCTAGGGTCTCACAGAGACAGGAGATCAGGATGTTGTGTTTCACCATATCAAAAGCAGAGTAGAGGTCAAGAAGAATGAGAGCAGGTCTTCATGGATGTTTAGAAGAGCAGTTTCCGTGCCTCTGGATGCTCCAAAGCCAGACTGAAGCGGAGTCCCAGCTGAGTCCCAGTTTGCCCAGAGTCTGTGAGGAGCTGCAGCGACCCGTGGAGTCCTCTTTCTACTCCTTTTCTTCAAATACTGTGTTACCGCGCGGAGCGGAGTCCCGGCTGAGTCCCAGTTTGCCCAGTTCGCCTGAGTGCGTCAGAGGACCGCTCAGGGAGATGGTTGTGCACCAGAAGACCCCTTCCTCGAATGGGCCGCAAACCCGCAACAAGACGCTGTTGCAGCGTCGCATGCTTAATCCTTGGACTGCCCTGCCGAATTGTGCTGCTGCAAAGTTAAAGTCTCAAGGTAAGCCGATAGCATGCTCTAAGCCGGTGCCCTCTGTGGCCCCATCGTCTTTGCATATTATACAAACAACTGTCCAAGTCCATCAAGACG
Organism: Ambystoma mexicanum; assembly: GCF_040938575.1. NCBI lineage: Eukaryota > Metazoa > Chordata > Amphibia > Caudata > Ambystomatidae > Ambystoma > Ambystoma mexicanum. Next base: position 1,127,377,329 of record NC_090929.1, on the reverse strand, counting down.
AAGCTCCCTCGGTCATTAGCGGTACTGACACTGTAGACATTGTTGGGCCAGTCGATACTAGTCTGATTCCAAGTCCAACTTGCACAGCGTCCTCTCAAAACCCGCTCAAACCGCTTACCTTGCTCTCCCTTACTGACCTTGCCCCGATGCCGTTGATGCCAGTGGAGTACGTGGAAGCGAATGCTGTTCCATCAATGCATTTTCCTTTTCCCGAATTGTACTCTCCATTTGATCTAACGGACGCAGAAATTATGAGTGCTACTTCTGCGACACAGGAAAAAATAATAGCCAAAGAAATCCCGGTGGCCCTCTCCAATATTTCATCTACGCAAGACAATGTCAGTGGCCAATCACTTCCTGCTAAGCCTGTTTCAGTTGAACCAGATCAAAGTTCCTCTGCTCCAGTTATTAGTGCCAGTGCTGCCTCGGCTGTCCAACATGATGATGACAATGTCTTGGCGGCACATGCTCACCTTATCTCAGGCAGTTGTTTGCTCACTTCAATAAATAAACCTCTCCTAATACCAAGACTCACGCCAACTGAAGATATGCTCTCAGCCTCAATATCGCTACAGAAGCCATTAGCGACGACTCAGACTCCAATTGATTTCAAAAAAGCCTCTGCAGTTCACAATGCAGTAGCTTCGGCTCCGGCTCTGGCTACGGCGATTTCTGATGGCAGTTGTGACAAAGCACTCCCTGCCCTCTCGCCGCTTATCATCGACAGGCCAGCTCAAACTATACCCCAAAAAGGGCAATTCCACAACCTCCCGCATAATCAGCTACTGAGTGGTGCCCGTGCGAACCCAAACCTGAATATCTTGCAGCCACGTATTTCTCAGAAAATATTGGAGCATTTGCCCACATCCTAGAAGGTCCCTTCTACACTGAAAACTCAATTATTGTCATGCCTTGGGCCTTATGATAAAGGAAACGTCTTGCATTTGCAGGGCGATGAGAGTTCATCAGAAGCCAGCAGCTGTGCAAAAAGGCAAAATATCTCAGATACTCCAGCAAAAAGGAACAATACTCCAGATTTACCAGCCACGCCTGCGAAATGCTCTACTTCTTCCAGTGATCACTCAACTGCTCTAACCCCAGGTAAAGAAAACTTAAAAACCCCGAACTCCAAAATCAATCTGTCAATGGGTGCGGCAATCCAGTTGTACAACAATGTGCTTGCGGCATCGTCCCAAGCGATGATTCCGTTTGTTAAGCTTTACGAGTCTTTAAATGAGACCATCAGGGATCAAGGGGTCCTTCTATCGAACTTATCGTCGAAATTGGATCAAATTGACTCCTTCACTAAGTTCATTCAGCACGATGTGCAAGCTGGAAAAGACTTTAGTGCTTTCTGGCAATCCCGGCTCAACGACCTCGTGACTTTACAACAGGAGAGACATGACCTTCAGTTAAAATGTCTTTTGGAGGTGTTGAGCGAGATTGCTCCTCTGTTAAATCCAGGTCACAGACCGGAACAGCCTAAAATCGATATGCAATGTTTTTCTCCACAGTCTGTCTCCTGTTCATGGCCACTACCTGCGATGCAACGTGGAACAAACTCCGATCAAACGGCTTCTCAAACGGAGTGCACCACATCACAATCTATGGATAGTCCAAGTCCTCACCCTCCAACAGTGGCCAGAGTTTCTCATCCCCCAGACTGTGTTCCTCCACAAGTCCTGTCTGTGCCCCATCAGCCTATGGAGGCGGAGGACATGCTTATACATGATGTAACTCTTCTGAGTAAAGCCACAACTCAACTAGACCACCAGGAAAGCGCCTCATCCACTTTTGGTATCTTTGCAGGCCCGGCAAAATCTTTTACCATCAAGGCTTCTGCCAAGGCCATGGCTCAAGCAAAATCTGCCAAATTGACTACAAGAGCCAAGAAAGCAAAGGTAGCATCCCATCCAGCAACGAAAAGTTTTGTAAGAAACTTGACAACACCACCGCGGCTAGGCCTTTTCAAGCGCCCCAACAAGGGTGCAAAAGACTCCTTATCACACAATAATACAACGATGCTGCCTTCAAACCATGGTGTAAAGTGTCGACGCTTAATCTCTGAGGATTGTGCCTCAGTTATTTCAGTGTCGTCGGACTCCCAAGATAACCTTTCTACTTACTCGAATCCAAGTGATGCTGATCAGTCGCAGCAACTTAATGAAGATCAGTCATTGGAAACGCAGCTCCTCGCGAGTGCTGCCCACACCAGGAAAAGCCTCTCTACATCGAAGTGGCAAGTAGTGCAAGGACGTCACAACTACTATTTCGAAAAATGAAGATCTGAGTCGCTTGGCAGCAAATTCTAGGTTGAATCCAAAATTTACCTCAAATCAACGCAAAAATCAAAACCGCTCCCCATTGAGGTCACATGTTTCATCTCAACACCATGCAAAGGATTGTAGGCGCAAATTGAGACTTCAAAACATACATAACGATGATAATGAGCTGATCCTTAATCGCGCAAATGTTTTGCGATTAAACACATTCCACCTCTGCGGCTGATTAATTCGGACGATATCAAAATTGTCGAATATGTGACAGAAAGCTGCTCCGACGCTGTCCTTCTTCATATAGACGCTGCTGGCGTACGGAACACTTCTCAAAGCAGTCGAAGACTTAGTTATTTGGCTTTGACATCTCTGTCGAACCCGACATGCCTCGGAGAAGCCTTAAATCCGTGCTGCCAGCTGACCATCCAACTGAAAAAAATCCAGCAGTCGCGAATTCTTTATGCAATAACAAGCCTGCTGAGGTGCGACCAAAGGATCCTCGCTTTCGTTTTGAGAAAAAGTCGAGCCACCAGAGACTGCAGAACCAGGACTAGCCATGATTGGGTTTGGACAATGCCATGCTCTCCATCCTGTCGTGGAACACCCGAGGGTTCCAGCATTTGTTTCAGGATTTTGATGTTCCACTAGACGATGTGTTTGCGGTCTGTCTGCAAGAGACTTGGTTAGTTGATGCTCCGATGCGAGACGGCTATGCCACACTGGTCAATCCTGCAATTAAAAACATACAAGGCAGACCATGTGCAGGCCTATTGACAATGGCCCGTCTATCTCAAGATTGGTCCACACCAACATGCTCCAATCCTAACCCTTATGTTCAAGGATCAATTATGCACTCACGCTCTGCCGATTCAAAAGCAGTTTTGTCCTTGCTGCTCATTAACTGCTACTGGAATCCTGCAAAAATAAACAAATTTGTCTTTACCTCAGCGATAAGTACTTTAATGGATGAAGCAATCGTTAATTATAATAATCTGATTATAATCTGTTGCGGTGATCTAAATGGCTCATGGTTTAAGCACGACCCACACACCAACTCCTATTGTCAGCTCGCCCATGAGGAGCTGGGCGAGAAAGAACAGTGCTGGACTGACGTAATGGAGTCGCACGATTGTGTATTGCTGAATGGCAATGCACAGGGTGACATACCGGCTCAGCTTACCTGGCATCGCCAAGCCACGCATAGCATCATTGACTACTTCTGGGTTTCCAGCAATTTTGAGGCAAAGGTCATCTCGCTACATTCCCTGAAAACATCTAAGAGCGATCATTCACTACTAAAACTTGATTGCCTATTGCCGGAGTCGGCCGCTTTGCCCTTATATTCCGAATCGGTAGAAACAAACTCAAGTGGCAACCGATTAAGACTAAACGTCAAAGCGATCTGTTCCTTAACCGAAATCCTGCTGCCTCGCCAAATTGTGTAGACTACACTCCGCTTCTAATGAATCATATCATATAACCATCAAAGATAGCTTCCAGCAACACAAGTTCCATAATCATCTGTTTAGCAAAATGCTTGATGACAAAAAGAAAGAGCTCAGAAAAGATGTCCGCAAAATAAAAAACCAAAAAAATGTACCCATTTTGATTAAGCTGGAGGAAGTAAAAGTTAGACGCATGACTTATAGAAACTGGATGATTTCCCACAGAGCTATTATTGACCAAGATCGTGCTGAACTGATCATGAAGCTACTGATTACAAAGAATACACGCAACATCTGGAAAATACTAAATATGGGCCCGTACAGCGGAGTAAATTCGACGCAGAACACCATCGCTGGCGACACCTGGTGCAAACATTTTGGGTCAGTGTTCAACAGCTATTCCAAGTTTCCAAAAATCGATTCTGTTGCCACATCAGCCCCCTGGGATGTGCAAATGCTGCACTCTGACATTGTGGATGCTATTAAGTCACTCAAAAATTCACGCGCCGCGGGCCCAGATATGATCAGCAATGTGACACTAAAGAAAAATCCACAAATCTGGGCCCCCTTCATTGAGTGCCTTTTTCAAAAGATTGCGGAATCCAATCGTTTGCCTGAGTCCTGGCTAACTGCTATTGTGATCCCTATCCACAAGAAGGGCAGTTGGGACAAACCTGAAAACTATCGTCCTATTGCCCTTTTGGACTCTATTGGAAAACTTTTTGGATCCAACTTGAGACAAACTTGTGAATTGGGCGAAAAACTCAGGAATCCTTGATATTCGTCAAACAGGGTTCTCTAAGGGCACAGGAGTAGATGTAAACCTTTCAATCTTAACTGCCCTGAAACTGAACGCCCTTAAACGCAAAACTAAACTTCATCTAGCCTTCATTGATGTGAAGCAAGCGTTTGATGGAATCAATAGCGACTTGTTATGGGCGAAATTAATTAAATGGAAATGCCCCATGGCCATCCTCAATCCAATAATGGCGCTGCATACGAACACTTCTTTTCGAGTTCGCATCAATAAGAATGGCGTTCTATCTGACAATATTCCAACTACAAGAGGAGTCAAGCAAGGCTGTCCGCTTGCGGCAGACCCATTTAAATTATTCTTAGCAGATCTTCCGACTCATCTCGAACAAGCCCACTGTTTCCCCTCATGTCTAAATAAGACTCCAGTTCGTCATATCGCTTATGCTGATGACCTTGTTCTGATTGATAGCACACAGATCGGCCTCCAACGCCTTCTAAGTTGCTTGAACAACTATTTAGTCAATAACGAACTTGTCATCAATACAGAAAAAACTAAAATCTTGTCTATTGGACCTACATCAGGCAGAAGAGACCGTGCATTTAAATGGGCTGTTGGTGGTCAGCCGTTAATTTCAGTCAATTTGATCCGTTATTTGGATATTGAATTTAACAACTCAATCTGTGAAGCACAATGGCTAAAAGGTCTAAAACAGAAAGCCGTAGGTCTAGCGCTACAAGCAGCCAAGATCAATAAAATCTTTGGAAAACTTTCCCTGACCCCAGTCCTAACGTTCTACCTCCAAAAGGTAATACCCATCTTAACATTTGTTGCAGAAGCGGGATGGAATATCAGCGAGCAAAATTGGAATGTATTAGAGGGTCTCTTTTGGAAACGTGTCCTCAACCTGCCGAACTGTATTCCAATTATGTTGATACGTCATGAACTATCGCTGAATTCACTCTTCACCCATGTGATCTGGAAGTCTATTTCGTTGTGGCGTAAGATGAGAAGCGCGTGGTGCGCCAGCCTATAGAATATTCACCGCCTCTGACGACACGAAAATCAGCTGCCTGTTGGATCAATGGAGTATGAGAGTTCAAGAGTGGATTGCTGCAGCAGATATCAACAATTTTGACCTATTTTCCCGTCCTCAAGTGGCCAAAAGAAAATTTGAAGCATGGGCATGGATTGTTAATGTGGAAAAACATACAAACCTCGCTGCTTCCCAATGGCTAGGCAACGCTAAAAAAAAACGAAATTGCCAGCCCTATTACCTGACTCAATGTTAAACTCGTCATTACCGGGAACAATTCCTTCGCTTCCGCTTAAATACGCTGAATACGAAGGAAATTTTACTTCAAAGGAATCATCCCAATGTAAATAATAACCTTTGCCGCTTCTGTGCAGTTTCGGTTGAAACCTTGAAACATTTAATTCTAATATGTCCAGCCATTGATGACCTTCGTTCTATTCATCTAGGCAAATATGCCCCTAAGGATGGAGATAGGTCTACTTGGTGGCTTCTGATTTCTTCTGGACAAAATGTCAAACATGTTTGCGCGATCGTAAACTACTTGAACGCTATCCTGAGGTTTCCCCCCCCAACTACAAGGAACGTCCAACCTGAGGGCTGAGATGGTTGCTTGTACGTCTGACTCTTTGTGGCAACAGTTGATGCCTGTGATGCCACGACGCGTGGAAGATGAAACAAAAGTTTGAAACAAAAGTTTATTTCTTTCTTTTTTGGAAAAAAAAAAAAAAAGAAAGAAAAAGAAACTGTAGTTTTTCAATAAAAAAAAAAAAGCCAGACTGATGGTCATGGAGACAACCAACCAATTCAGTGTGGAGTGTAAGCTGAGAGATAGCCAACTTCTCCAGGAGTTTTTCCAGGAAAGGAGTGATAGAGATTGTGGGATAGTTAGCCGGAATAGTAGGGTTGGCAGAGCGTTTTATGAGCAGAGGGTGCACAAGAGAGTGCTTGAGAGAAGTGGGGAAGACTCCAGTGGCGAAGGAGAGGTTGCAGAAGTCTGCAAAGGCTGGAGCTAGCAAATGTTGTCCTTGATGGTTTGGAAGAAACTTTCATAAAACTGACTTATCTAGAGACCTCCTCAGGTGTGAAATGTGAGATGGAGAAGAGAAGGCGAGTGGTCGTAGCAGACAAGGGGGGCCCAGGAGATGATTGTGCAAGAGTGGGTACAGAGGAGAGAGAAAGCAGGATGTCCTGTGTTTTGGTGGTGAAGTGTGCAGCCAGGGCTGAGCAAAGGGCCTGGGTGGGTGCGATAGAGAAGAGGCTGCAGTAGGATTGGCCAGTTGCTTACAGTCTTTGAAAAGTTTGGCCACCTTTGATGCGATGCCGCAGAGATGCTGGCTTGAATATGGACTCTTGTCTTGGACTGGATGCAGAGTCTATATTGCCTTTGCAAAAGGCAGCAGGCCAGTTTGTCATAGGGTGCGCCTGAAGATCCCCATTTCCGTTCTGCTTCCCTGTACTTGCGTTTAAGATCAGCCAGGTCAGAGTAGTACCAGGGTTTGCACTTTTTGGCAGGCTACAGTCGGACTCTCAGGACAGGGGCAAGGATGTCGGGCGTATTGGAGATGGAAAGGTGAAAGTTAGAGAGGGCTGTATCAGGGTGGGAGTCAGCCGCAAGAGTAGGAGGAGAGCAGGTGAAGGCAGAGGCATCCACAGACACTTTTTTCATGGGTCGGATGACCTTGAAGGTTGCAGGCAGTGCAGTGTGTGCCAATGCTATGGGAGAGGAAAGCTTCTAATGAGAGGAGAGAAGAGTGGGGTGGTGAGAGGAATGGAGAGGGGATGTTTGGAGATAAGAGCATCCAAGCTGTGGCCGCCAGTGTGCATCGGACCAGAAGGTAGAATGGAGAGAGAGAGGGAGTTGCATAGGTTGCGGAAAGCTCCTGAAGAGTCAGGAGAGTCGAGATGGATGTTGAGATCCCGCAGCAGGAGGAGTTGGGAGGAGGAGGATAGGAGAGAAGATGCAAGGTCAGCCCATTCCAAGAGGAAGAGGGTGGACTTGCCCGGTGGTCGATACGTGGCCAGAGTAAGAGAGGAGACAGGGAAAGAGCCTGCAGACCAGGCATTCGAAATAAGGAATAGGCCCGAATGGGGATGGCAGAAACAGGGATCCACTCTGGAAAGATTACGGCAACTCCCCCCTCCTGGTCTGTTGGGCCTAGATTCAGCAACAATCTTGTAGCCTTCAGGGAGAAGAGTGTCAAAACTTGTGATAGAGCGTTCTTTAAACCAGGTCTCAGTGAGAGCAAGAACATCAAAGTCCAGGTGTTCCAAGAGGTGGCAGATGTCAGAGGAGTGCTTTACTGCGGTGCGAGAGCCAAGTGTTGAAACGTGAAACAGATTGCCATCTCAGGCACCTGCGCCACATATGGTGGCGCAGGTGCCTGAGAGATGGAGGAAAACGAAGGCAGAGGGACCGATGGTAGTGCAGGCAAGGGAGACAGTGGTAGATGGCAAGGGAGCCGGTGAGGACGAAGGTGGGAAGTTGATCAGGCAAAGAAGGAGGCTGGGTTGAGGCCCTGGTGCCATAGTGCTAGACATTTATGATGACCTTGTAGGTAGAGGAGAAGGTAAGAAGGACCTCCCAGCAGGTCACACCAATGATGTGCGAGGAAGAGTAGGGGGAGAGCAGAGCAACCATATGTAGAGTCCAAAGTTCGGGAGAGGGAACGACAAAGAGGATGTCTGAAAGTCTCTCTGGAAGATGCACTGATGTAGGTGTCAATGATAGGAAGGACTGGGTTGGAGCCAAGTGTGTCCTTCTTAAGTTTATTCCTGCCAGACTTTAGTGAGCGGTGAAGGATAGGAGCTAGAGAAGCAATTAGAGAAAATAGGAGAGTGCCATTGTGAAGATGGACAAGGTGTGGTGCACATAACCAGGCTGCGCAACTCGGGCACGTGGGAGCAAGTTGACAGGAGGGTGAAGGCGTACAACAAACACAATAGTGGGAAAAAGAAAAAGGCAGTGGGAGCTGAAAAAGGGGTGTTACAAGTAGCAAGAGCAGAGACATTACGAGAGCAAGGAAGTAGATTGGATATCTAACTAACAGAACATAATGGGACTGGCTGTCAGTTTAAAAGGGCAATATTTTGTAATAGTTGTTGAAATGGCCCCCTTCTTTCACAGTTGCTGCAATTAGGCTTGAATGGGTTCTGATCTCATTGAAGTCATTTGTTTTATGTACAAAATGTTCACTATTCTAAAATAATGCTGGCAGCTCCAACGGCCCGATGATGATCTCAGTCTGCTTTTTGAAATAAGTTCCGCTCCTGCAGAAAGAAGTTGTGATTAATATCCAATTACATTGAATGATGGGCATCTAATTGTATCGTCAATGAGTCTCGCATCTCCAGACATGCTTTCTTGCAGGAATATGTGAAGATTTGAATTAAACCAGGCGGCTCATCTCATACTAAAATTTCCATGATTAAAGTATAGATATTTGTATTTAAAATTCCACTTTAATTTATTGTATAGCATTGAAATAGCAAAAGATGCATGCAAAAACGTTGTATTTGAGTCATTGAAACCATCTTTTGTGAGGTATCAACAGCATCACATGCAGAATATTCAAACGCTTTGACCATAATGATTATTTTATCTCTACGGAGGCCTTTTGGAAAAGCATTAGGACTGTCTCTCAAATCTCTATTGAGGCAATTACATTTATATGCGAAATTCAGGAATTATTAGGAGAGACATCTTTATTATAATCGAGACTTTTAACCAAACCATTTTTTGAGTTGAATGAAATTCTGACTACCCATTTAGATTTCATTACACATTATCCATGCATTGGGAATTTGGAGATCAATGTATTATGAAATTTGGTAAATATTTTTCTTTCATCCAAATTGTATTAATTGTAGTGTCATATGACTTGTATAAATGGATAGAAAATATTATGGATGTGTAAGGTTGCAATTGTAACTATACCAGAATAAAAAATATTTTTCATCCTATTCTAAACTCTTACATAGAATTGCAAGGAGACCCATTAATACAGTTATATGGTTCGGAATGGTTGACTTGCATTTTAGAATTTGACCATTTTTGATAAGGAATCAACAGTTTATACTCAATTATTTTTATGGTTCATAGCAAATACACTGTTCTGACTGAACATTTATTTCTTGACTGTACAATGATTGTAAGCCTTGCGCCCCTCAACACATCTGATGGAGTTTGGTTTTGGAATCAGAATGTTCCACTGAAAGGTAAACCAATAGTCCCATATGTGTTGTAGAACATTAGCCAGAGCACGTCTCCAGCCACTTTACCACCCAGTAAATCTGTTTGTACGTCTTTCATCCCAAAGCACCTACTTTCTTGTACATTTTTAACAGTGAAATGGAAAAACAAGATTTCGGAAAGCACATTGGATCAGTAAAATGGACCAACTTTTGATAGGATTTAAAGTAGTTAGCAGGGAATGTTGGCACACTTTGTGGCAAATGGTGCATTTTTTAGCACATTATGCCAGTTGTTACATTGTCAGAAGGGCTGTTACAAATATAATTTTGATTCAATATGTCAACCAGTTACCAACTTTTTTGTGAACACATTTTTAATATCTCATTCTGTTTACTTGCAAAATATGGTCCAAGCACAATGTTCTATGGATTCTAATAATTAATTGCCTACCTCGTAATGCCGGAAGCGATGATCAAAATACCCCTCTCATGTAGTCTACACTGTTGGCAATTTGATGAAGGAGGGGGTTAAGAAGGCTTTTAACCATCCACCTCTAGACTCCCATCTCACACAAACACAGTCTACCTTTGATGGCTAGAGGACTCTTAGAAGCGTGACCTTCCTCAGACTGGAGACCTGAAAATCCAAGAGGAGCAAGGCTCAATTAGACTATTACAGGAAAGGCTAGGCCTATTTGTAACACTAAAGGTTCTTCACAAAGGCATCCTCTACTTACAAATGCTATACAAGGGTTTTCCGTTTCATGAAAATGCACTGGCTAGAATTTCATCTGTGTGGGTATCATCATTATGCTTGTCTTTATATCATTATTAATATATATAAATTGATTATTGCACTCCGATTTGTTGCAGTCATGCTTTTTGGTGTTACATATAACTTGTTATAAAAACAAAACCGAAATAAAGTGCACTGGCCGAGTCACATGGCGGAACGTAGATATGATTTTAAGAGCAGGTTGTAGTGGGAATTTAGTTTGTTGGGGGCTGGAGGTTCACTTTCCCGGTTCCCAACCAACTCGCAAGACGCTTCTTGGGCATTCGGCTGCTTCTCTCTTCAGCTTTGGAGACTTGCCCCACTGCAGTCTCTCAAAACCCAAGTCCAGTCTTAGAGTCTTCGCTGCAGCCCTTTCGGTCACCGTTTTTTTCTTTTTGACATACCACAGGTTTCAGCATGCCAGAACCACACAGGCCAACGCAGGACGGGTCAAAGGATGATTAAGAACATAGTCCTCCTTTGCTGTTCTGTTTAAAAAGTTGGGACGGCCCCAGCGTAACATCAGTCCAATTGATATCAGCTGATCGAGCCTTCGTCCCGCTCGATTGTAGCATTCAAGCTCTTCTTCGTCCCTGTACCTATGACATCAGGATGGCCTGACATTTTACAATAACAATTTCGGATGTGAGCTTATGTGTGGAAGATTTGGGCATTAACATTACCCTGTAGGGTTGGCGTTCAAAGGGATTGTGCCTTCCAATCGTGTCCTTATGCCTAGGAGAGGAGCTCCTCCCACGTTACCACCCCTAGGGGGCTATTGGCTAGCAGCCTCAACTCCCTATCATCATGGAAAGGGGTTCTCCCCTGGGGAGAAGGGATGCTATCTGAAGGATCATCACAACCCTCACTCACCAACCACCTACCCCCTGGCCTTCACACTCCTGTAACAAGAGTAAAACGGGAATATTACTGGCTGTGTTTTCACCGGTGGTATACAGATGCAAGCAATATGACCCAATATGGAACTTGCATCACATTGGGAAAGCAACATTGTTAAAAACTGGATAGGATTTAAATAATGAAAGCGACATTCTGGAAACATTTCCTCTAAATAAAGCATTTGCCTATGTTGGTGAGTTTTAAGTCATTCTAGAGGGAGGTTGGGTTTGATAGCCAAATAAGGTTTGTACATTGTACACATATGCCAGTCTGTGCTAGAACATAGCAGGGACCCGACAGAACTCTTCTGTAGCCTCACATTGATCAATCAGTCCCATGCCCTCTCGTGATCCCTCTAAATCGTGTAAAAACTCTGAATGTTCTACACTACTAGTTTGAAGCACAGTGTCCCATTTCAATAGCTAACCGACAGAGTCCTGCATATTCCCTCACCCACCCCCGTTGTTTAGTACATAGGTGCTTGGGATGGGATGGGAAAAGGTGTTAACATTAGGTACATAGTGTGCAGATGGGAGCACTGTGCAGAACTGATGCCATTACATACTCATGCTGGAGGTTGTGCTGGACACAAATAATTTTGGGGACTAGGGGAAGATGGTTCTTATTTGGGGTTCTTGAAGTGTCAAACTTCTATTGGACGTTGTGCAGTCTAAACAAGTCAACAGGTTAAGGACTAGGGTTTTTTTTTTTTTTTTTTTTTTAGAGAGCCCGGAGAAAGGGCTAGCGGTCTACACTTAGCAACAAAAGTGCTATGAATTGGAGGGTAGAAGTGCTATGTGTCTGTGGTTGATTAGCACTTCTGGGGACTATTGCTATGTGTCCAATAGGAGTGAAAAAAGGTCACACCACCGCAAAATGCAGGCTAGGTCCATTAGTCGGCCATTTATTTTAATCACATACAATTGGAATAAATTACAAGATGCTCAGTGCAAATACTGTCAGGGCCACCAGGCTCCCCACTTTCCCCTAGAAGTAATCTAGAAGCAGGGGGTATACATTCACACTAACTACAGCCACACACGCCATCTTTCGTGGCTGATTCCTGAGGTTCAACACTTAACCTTTTAGCAAGTTCTTCTTCCACCAGGGATCTTTGTTCATTGCATTGTTTTGCTGTTTGGGCAAAAAGTCTGGTTCCATCTTGGTGCAGGTCGTCCGAGACAAAGCAACGTAGAAAGGAGCCCTAAATTTGATTTTCGTATGAACCATGGAAGACACTAAAAGGTGTGAATATTTTTTAAAACATCTTTTGGGCTCAAAGCAGAAACATGAGAAGATGCGCCATAAACATACATGATTGCAGTATTTGTGATCAAATGGATACTTTTTTTGTGTGAAAAGGGACCCAAGAAGAAAGCATCCAACTTATGAAAGATTGTGAACAAATGATATCCCTGCCAAAAGAAGAATTGACGTTTAACAAGCAAGGTGAACTACAGATTTTTCAATTCAATTATGAAAGCAATAATATGCCAAATGTCTTTTGAAATCCTGCTTTCTGGCTCCAGCATTTATTTCCCAGGGCCCCAGCCTTAGATCCCCCAGAGTTCCAGCAGTGGAGTGGCTACGTGGTGCAGTTTATTTGACCTGAGTAAGTCCATCTTACTTCCAACATTGGTGAACCCCCCCACCCCCATTTTAGGCTTACAATAGCATTTCTCCCAGGAGTATAGTTGCATTTCTGTTAAAGCCTTGAACAGTACAGTATTTCTGCAACATTGCATTAAATGAATTGAGAGGACATGGTGTTCTCTTGGTGGGGCCAATCTGGAAAGGCACCATCAGTCCTGACCCAGGGTGCACACCTCAAACAAAGAATGCTTGGGTGCAGAACGTGCACACTCAGGCCTGCTTTCTCAGTCCCGAGTTAAGGTTCAAACATCCTCTTCCTTCGATCCGAGCGACAGGTTTCCCAATGTGGAGAAAAATTGCTCCATCTCTCTTTGGAGCAGCTGGTTGCGCCCCTCGGCGTCCTCTCGTGCCCGCTCAGAATTCCGGAGCTTGATCTCCAGCATGGCATACTTTCTCCTTCCTTGGTCCATGTCCTCTTCTAGGCGGCTGACTTTGGCTCGCAGCTCGGCACTCGTCTTTTCCAACCTAGGACAAGGAAGAAATGAAAAGGAATACAATCACGAGTTTGCAAAACAAACCAGTCTCGCCTGCAATTGAGAGAACCTCAAGAGATTTAATTTACTTTAACAAGCTAATAACTAGAACAAGAGGTTTAAGGGCGAGCTTTGACATTACAGCTGGTGAAATCCAAATATGCCTCCTTATACCCATTAGATATAGGAGCGCAACTGCAGCGGGAAGATAGCTAAGCTGGAAGGGAAAAGAATCCAGTGCTACCTAAATGGGAAAATCAACAAGTAATGGATAGAAATACTTGAGCCAATGCTACTCAAACCCTGGTAATACACCCAGATTTGAGCACACCTCTCCAGATTACTTCGTAGATGCAGCAGCCCAGCCATTTATGTTATGACCTAACTGGAGGTCATGGTTAATGGAGGCATATTTGCACATCAAAACGTTCTTAGAGGTCGAAAGCACTGTTGTGTCTACTGAAAGGAAATATCTACCAACCACTTGCATTGGCAAGAAGATTTTATGAAGGGCGAGTGCCATTTTCAAGGTACTTAACCTTGCTCCAGAGCATGGGAATGTTTGCATTAAATGTCAAGTAGACGTTTCAAAGAAACCTTGTGTGCAGTAAATGTTAAATTAGATTCACTGTGCATGGGTGGAAGATTTGCAATGAATATGAAGTGTGCTCATAGAGACATGCACCATTTTGCAGAAAGCATTGATAAATATTGTGTCACCCAACAGCATGGAGCAAGCGGATTGCTCTCGGGAAATCGCCCTGCAGATCTAGCGGGAATTTTATGAATTTGATGCCTGGACTCTGCCCCTCATTGATGCTAATTAAATTGTGGTGTGTTGACAGAAATCCTTACGCTAATAATATGTTTGAACCATCATGAACAAACATGGAATTAAATGCCACCAAGAAAAACTCCCAGTGGTAAATCTGTATTGAATATAGTATTAGAGCGTGTCTACTTAAGTAGGTAGGGTAGGTCCAAACCTGGGGCCAGGGCTCGCTGTCCCTTGCGAAATTGAAAATGGCCGATTCCCCGATTGATTTTGCTCGCGTTTCATGACGATTCGGCATCCTTTGGGGCAGGACAAAACTAATCTGTGCATGGTGGGTACCGTCTAATTGTACAGATTAGCTGAAAAGTGATGGAACAGAAAGCTTTCTAGAGGAACTCTGTGGCATTAAAGCCTGTTACCTTGAGGTTTTCAATCCAGGACTGTCTTTTGCAACCTGTAACAAACCGTCACTTCTCCCCTAGGGGGAGCCCCTTAGCATGAGGTCAGGGAGGTGAGGCTGTGAGTGGTACTCAGCGGGTGGATCTCATGGGAAGGGAACCCACTATGGGAATAGTGATAGTCCGGGGAGAACATGGTACCCCCATAGCCCACCTAACCAGCCTACCTTCTCAACCACCTATAACACCATCCCTAGTATTCCTATCTGTTTTCTTAAAACCAGTAAGGCAGGGAGTACTGGGACGAGGAAGAATCCAACAGACTCACTAGGAGTCCTCAAAATCAGTACTGAGACAGGGAAGAGTCCGACTGACTCACTAGGAGACCGCAAGATTAGTAACGAGATGAGGAGGAGGTGCTGCAGCAGAGAGCACCCTGTGAATCATATTGATCAGTCCAGTGTTTGTGGATTTCCTATTGGCCAGTGGAATAGAAGAGAGAAATCCCAACACAGTGAAAGATCCTCCCTGGAGGAACCTGGCGCTGCGGAGACAGCGGGCAAAGGCCGAGCGAAACAACCATCGGCAGGACGCTTAGAAGTTAGCAGAGACGTTCTGGAGAGCTCTGCCGTGGACGGGCCATGTCTGAAAGCAGGAACCCACTACGGAGCCGCACAACTCAAACACAGGAGGAGGTCTCCGAATGTGGGCAAGAGAACCAGAAGCAGCCGACAGACTGTTTAGCAACCAGATGAGGGTTGAGAAACCGCGAGGCTTGCTGGGAAACCTGAGACTATATTGCAGTGCTACACAGGTCAGTGGCCTGCATCCAATAAGGAGTGCCCTCCAGAGCAATCTTCCTTGTGGCAGTCCCTGGTAGCGTGGAATACCAGGGCTGCCCAGATCAAGAGAGCAATGAAGAGAATGTCCCAGGAATGCCCCTCCTCACCCCTGTGAACATGATGGGATGGAGAGCCAGGAATGCTCGAAGTCGCCCATCTTATTTCGGACGAACACCAAGTGCACCACTGGCTGACTCGTAACACAGAAAGGTACCCCCCCCCCTCAGTCAGCCATTCAGACCTAATGCAGTGCAAATCATCACAGGTATAGGGGACAACAGATATTGTGAATGGGAATACCCTAAAGGACCGTCTCGATTAAGCACCAAAAGGCCACGATGCGGACGTCATCAGTGACACCACGACATAGCAGCTTTAGTCATGAAGCACACTCACAGCCCTGCAACACATTACATGAACACACATTCACATACACAAAGAACATGCTTATTCAGTTCTATAGCTAGAGGATGGATACATATACATGCTGTCAAAGCTTTATTATTTTTCTTATTAGCCAAATGAAGTAACGCAGAAATGCAAGGCAACAAGAGATCCAGAGCAAGCTTGCAGATGCTTATGGCAAATAACCCAATGGACCTACAGCAATACATATGGAGCCTGATAGGACCATGTGTGACTAACTTATAGGCGATTTAGTATAACAAGCATGTAGAAATCATAATACAAGTCTAAGGAAAATTACAAAAGGCCTAAAGCCACAGAATACGAGACAAGAGGAGCAGACTCAGGCTGCACCGAGCGCAAAGCAAGCTCACAGCCAAGGTTAGAGATACACGGTCACATTCCAAACTCTAGACAAAGGGACCAGCTGCAGAAAAACTGAATAAATCCTCATAAATGCAGGCCCAATCGCTCGATGTTGTGGTCCACAAGTATGTGACGCAGCTGAGCCAGACCATGGATATTCACCTGTGGTGGGAAAGGAGAGCAGAACCTAGCAAACAAGACGAAGAGTGAAACAATTGTTGCAACGTGGACACACTCTAATAGGCAAAGGTGGTACACTACCAGAAACAAAACAGTCACAGTCGTTTCACATTACCATGAAGAGGTGCACAGAGAGCGAAGAACCGAATCGGTCCCAGGACTGGGGAAGATTAGCTCTAGCCAATCACGAAATAGAAAATCAGGGGTGGATGGCAAGGGGCAAGAACCAATGGTAAGCCCACTACTCTGCAACAATGTAATAGATAGTTTTTCTTGGGGATGGGCTAGGCCAGCCACCAGACATGCAAGGACCAGTAGAATAACCTCCATAGGGTAAGTCTATAAAGGGATACCACTCAGCACCCAATCCGCACCAGGGATATGGTTTTGGGGAAGGGCCCAAATGAGGAAGCAATGTCTCAAGAAAACTGGGGAGCATGCATTGTAAAGTTGAGATGTACTGGAGAATCTTGGCTGGCTTGTAGGATTCCTGTTGGATTTTGCAATAAACCGCAGTTCTAACTTGCCGTTGGTGGAGTCCTCCGTTTATTCTGGAGAAGGGTGTTGGGCCTTTGGGAGTCAGACAGACCCCCAGACCACCTCTGGTATACCGGGGAACCATCCCAACAGCAAGAATCCAAAGGTATTTGGGACCCAAAAGCCAGAAGCTAAAGGGGTCTGGGACACAAAAGATGGAGAAGTCAATAACACAGACGTCTGGGACCCCAAAAACTAGAATACCTTGCAGGATAGTGAACCAGGTACAAAGCCAAAGGGATCTGGGAACCAAAGACACAAAACAAAAGAGAAGTCAATACCACAGGGGTCTGGGACCCAACAACAATACCTGTCAGGATAGTGAACTGGGTACAAACTGTTAGAATCAGAAAAAGACTAGGAGGAATTGGGATCCACACCTACACACAAAGCATTTGTCATAGTCACAGTCCCTGGCAGGATAGTGAACTGGGTAGGCTGTGAACACAGTGAGCATTGTGGAAAAGACACTGGGAAGGAAAACATATTCCCTGGTGTTTGTGGACACTGTAAAAGGAAACAAGGTGGGAGTCCTCCTCTTGACATTGTGAAGATACAAGACTCTTTGATACATGTGCTTTATTGAAACCTCAATCCAAGGACCCTTTGAGACTTAAGAGCATTTAAAGAATCACCCAGAAGTGAACGTTCAGCCATCATCCCAAAGAAAGAAACCATTCGTCTGAATCAAGAAGACCTACCCTTTTCTTTAGGTGCGGATATAGTTTAAGGGTTAATAGGTTTGGACACAGGATGTGGACTGTTTCTTTAGACTGACTTCCTGATACACTCATTATTTGAGGCAGGGAACCCCCTCTTAGAACTAGAATCAGACAGGGTTTTCTCTTTTACTACCAAAAAAGGTCTATAGCCAGAAACATGCCTCCTGTGTGCCGATCTTCTCCTTCCATACCCTTACAGGCCTATAAATGGGTTTGATTCTTCCCGTATGTAATGTAACTAGGTGTCCACAGACCTGCCTATCCCTCTTAAGTATATCCCACTATTACAACCAAACTTGAAAGTCCACAGAGCCAAGACCTGATGTAGACCATCAGGGATGATCACTAGAAGGAAGGGACACAAGTGATGAATACTTCATGATATGTATGTGCTTAAAATTAGATGAAGATATTAGAACTGCATGCACACATCTGGGTGGAATCCTCAACCACTTAACCCCAATACGAGGGGGGGGTCAATTCTGGGATTTCAGAGGTTCTGGATCCACAACCTGCACCCAATTGTGGTGGTCTTGGGTGGGCTTTTGTGGTTCAGATCATTTTTCTTTCATTGGTTTGCTAATGGGAGGCATACAAAGCAATGAAAGAACAAATATTCTCCCTTTGAATTAGTATGCATGTGAGATGTGCCCTGTGAAGATCTGCCATGCTCTTCCATTAAGATGGGCACCTCAGTTGCTAAGTTTGACATCACGGTTTGCTGAGTAAGGCCAGTGAAATTGCAATGAGGGATTCAAAAGTCATGGCATGTATCCTGAATTATAGAGAACAGCTTTAGATATTTTAATTGGGAATACATTGCAGAGGCCTCAATTACTGAGCTGTTCACGTCCCTGTGCATAAGAGTGGGGTTACTTTAGTTGAATTTTGTATTGTAATGTAGTCAATGATGAACCTGAACAGTTTGATTTTAGCAGACCCAGGAAGAATAACGAGTTCCTCCCCTGATGAACCAATACACTAAGAGATCTAACATTTTACACCTGAATGTATTTATTGATGCCAAAGAAGATTCTGCAGCCATTCCGCCAAGATCACAGTAAAGACAGTTAGGTTGAGGCGAAATGTTTTTGTCATAGTTGGATAGCTGTCTCCACAAGTGCCGATATTGAAGGGAAATTAAACCCAACTCATGTCTAATAATGACATTAGGTACCGAGGTGGCAAGTCCCAACAGCTCTTTCCACAACTGGCCTTGTAAGACACTCAAATAAGTACCTAGATCTAGTATGGACATATCAAGACCATAAAGCAACATTGGTTCGATTTTCATATTGTAATATATTGGTAGACTGGTGCATTTTTATATTTGGGAGTATAAATGTTTCAATTGGCAAACAAGGGGATGAAGCTTGTCCTTCAAGGAACAGGTGTTAGTAAGATTGTAACCAAGGTATTTCAGAGACAACACACTGTCCAGTCTATTGTTTCTTAAAACCCAGTAAATCGTTTTTGGTGCACAGTTATTAGAAAAAATTAAACATTTGGACTTTAGACCATTAACCTGTGAAATATTAGTGGAGGTATATTGTGATAAGTCAAGTTTCATCTGTAAACTCAAACTAGTTTGATCGAGAAAAAAGAATCTGCTAAGGCTACCCAATGCAACTTTAGGATTCCCTACTTGACAGGAAAGGTGTTACTACCTTGCCACATCTGATCAATGTCACTGACATATATTTTAAATGACATTGGTGCTAGTATGCAACCTTGTTTTAATCTAATTGGAGTTTCAATTGACCCGGACAGGGATCTCCTATAAATCGTAACCCAATGATCTCACCAGGAGTCATTGGTCCCAGGCCATACTGGAGATCAAATTGGAATGAAAATGCCAAACAAAGCGTTCTTTTTTTGTGTTGGAAATGCTACAAAATCTATGTCACCACTATGGAGGGCTCTCGGATATGGAATCATTTGACAAATGTCCAATAATTTACATCAGTTCAAACATAAAGAACTATTTATCTGAATTATGTTTTCCCATCCCACAATGTTGGAAGAATTTTGTTTCGGGTTGGATGGTTGAGGACAATTAGAACAGTGTGAGTCCACAGAAATCAGCAAGGAACCATGCAAGTTAATTTGATCCTGTACCAATACATTTGCCAGACCGGTAACAGGTCTCCCCCAGCTCTAGCAGAATTGACGAATACATCAGCATTTAGGGGGAAATCACAAACTGCATCTTTAGTTGAAAGCAGGTAGGCAGTGATCATGGTTTGTGTAACCCCAATGTTCCTATAGTCGGAGACGAGCTGGTTTGGGGTAAGTTGTTCAATGGTACTAGTTTGCGAAAATTCTCTCCTGCGTTCATTTGTTGGCAAGAGAACTATGCAGGGATCTAAACCCACATCTTTCATAATGGGGGTAGTGTTTTTTTTTTTTTTTTAAACACCCAGAGATCCTTGAGCCATCGCTGATGTACTGGCTACAACCAGTATCTCTGGCAATACAGCGCGTGTTCAACCCCTGTCCCAACGTGTCCTGTGTGTTAAGATCAATAATTTAATCTGCTGTTGGTAGGTGACGTACAAATTTTAAAGGGAGGTTTACGCCTGTTAAAATTAACAGCACGAAGATTTCTCATTTTCCTCCTTGCAGCCCTGTTCTTCCTTTTGGCCTTATTTTTGGCATGATGATTGTTTGGAACAGACGTGGAGTCATTTGCGTCTTCTAGATTTCTATGTTCCTCAGGAGAATCAAATAGTACCGACAATACACTTAATCTAGTAATGTAGTCCACCAAAGGTGTTGGACTATTGGGGATCTGATCACTATGGGGACTGGTGAGGTTATCTTCCTTTGTATAGAAATATCATCATTGTTTGAAACTTAATGACAGGTTGGCGCAACTCTCCATATAGACAGGCTGGTTATCCCTCCCCAGTTTATAAAAATCAGTGAGCTTTTGGAATTTACCATCCATGGAGGAGAGTTTCATAGCATTGTCCATTACTATATCCTTAATGTTGTCTGAGTCGCAATAAGGACTTTAGGATATCGCTGATATGGAGGCTGACCGTAGAGAGACAATATTGGCCAAAATCTGTGATTGCCTTCTGGTATGAATGTTATATGGGGTGAAAAAGTCCACATTTGTATGATCTACAATGCCATTGCCTTTAAAGGTGCACCCTCCATCTTTCTGTAGATCCAAAGTGGTCCCTCCTCCCAGTTTATTCAAAAGCAGAGGTCCGTCTTTAGTAGTGGCAAGGTCCCCGAAGTCTCAGCATAATCTTAAAAATGATTCATACAGTATGATAGAGTTGTCTATATTCAAGGCAGGACCACTGGCTGTCACCGCCTCACGCCCAGTAAAAGTACAGTTATCATCTACTGCTGCCTTAGTTGTCAGTTAGGTGCTCAAAACTGGTTTCAAAAGGACCAATTGCAGCATCGTTTGAACGAAGAACCGGAGCGATTGTAGTAACTAGAATTTTAACTTTAGATGGGGAAGTAGGCGGCATACTTCTCCCCTTGTCTGATGTTTCAAATGTATTATACTTTGTTTGGTCACTTTGGGGATTGAGGCAGTTCGTTTGACCAGTCCAGTAGTTTAGGATTGTTTGAATCCAGAGAATCGGTAGGAGGCAGTTTGCTAGAGGCAACGAGACCCACTACCCACAGCTTTCTGCGTAGCGCCCCTGCCATTTCCTGCAAGACTGGAAGAAAGCTGTCAAATAACTGAGCGAATAAAAGAGAAAAATGGTCTGCGCTCTGCCATGGAAACATAGCAACTGGGCGAAGGCGTGTTAATATATGCGGTTTACCCGAGCCAATGCTGTACGTGGCTTGAGCGTAGATTTAACGTTGTGCGCCCCTCGGGCGAGTTGCAATTCAAATTAGTTATAATCCTCTGTAGAATCGAATGAAAGAGCTCGTACCGTGGATGACATTAAGCTCCGTCTAAGCTGGTTTTGTTCCCCTGCTCCACTGAGTCCACAAGAACACAGAACACTCCTCTACGCTCCGCTTAAGGAGCTTTTGAAAGCGGACACGTGATTCACTTCTGGGAGCAATGAAAGACTCACAAGAAGCAGCTGCAGGCAACATGCAACTGTATAGCAGAACCCTGGTCTACAATCCTGCCCTATTGACTTAGATTATCAGCATCTGCCCAGGACCTTGTTGCCAATGATTGCTATCAACTGCCCCATAACTTGTGCCACTACCAAGGAGGGCCGGTGAATGGGCAGAAGTCAAACCCTTTGCTAATAGCTGGAAAATACTTGTCCCTTGCCGCCAGCGTTTTGTTCCCACAAAAAAGGATTGCCATGAAACATTCTGGTACTTCAATTGCAAGGATTACCAACAATTGCTCACAAGACTGTCTAGTTGCCTAGAGTCATCAACAAAGGCTGAGCTACCTTTCCTATCATAAAGGAGTGCATTTGCAGTCCCCAGCGGTGACAGACCTTGGGTTCAAGAGTATGCCTGTGTTGAAGTCCAGCTTTTTGCAAATAGGGTGGTGATCATATGCTTGAACTTCGGTGTGACCTCATTCATTTGGTATATTCCTCATTTAAGTGAAGCATTCACCAGTAACAGGAAGATGAACACCAGAACAAGAGGACTGTTGGTGAGAGTAAGTTTAGGATCTTAGCGAGACCGGTCTTAAAAATGGGTGGGTGGACTAATGGAAGGAGTTAGTCATGCAATTGGAGAGTCAGTGATACGAATACCATGGCAGCCATGATAAGACTATTCCCGTCTGAAAAAACAGTACAAGGACCACATTGCAATGTTGGATTGCGTGTGGATTGGCAGATTTCTATTTTTTTATGTACCCGTTGTTGGAATATTTTAAATAGGTTCTTTGATAACTGGTCTGCCACTTAAAAGGTAAGACAGGAATCAGTACTTATCTTAGAGGGCAGTTTCCTTTGTGTTCTTCTATTGTATGAAGCAGGCCACATGGGCAGTGGGAGCTTTGGACTTTCATCCCAGTTTTTCTAAAGCACAGCCCCATCAATTTTCCATACACTACTTTTTTTTCAAAACCACAATCTTAACCCAGTTTTGTGATTACCCACTATCAATGCTTCCAATTTGACTGTTCTAGGATAGAACACCACATTTGTTCACCAAAAGTAAAAGTCAAACTTTTTTAAAACCAATTTATTCACTGGAAAATCCAGGGGGAGATCGCTGCACCTTCTCTCACCTACCCCACCTTACTATATAGCTACCCCAAACCTACCATCTACATATTTGTATTAAAAAAGGTGTCAAAAATAAATGTGAACCACTTTACGTACGGTGAAAAGGGTAAGAACCAATTTGACCGCTTGTGAATTACTATGGAGGGCGAAGGAGGCAGTAGATTGGTGAATATTTGTGAGAAGAGGTTAACGGGATGATGTTACCAGTCGGTGTTGGTCTCGACTGTCAATATCGACAGAGAAAAACCAGACATGGTCAGACAACGCAAGCAGTTGGCAATCCGAGAAATAAATGACTATATTACTAGCAAAGAAATAATTCAGGCAGTGACCAGCATCATGGGTTGGCTGCTTCACAGTTTGAAACAAAAGTCATCTATACACATTACTATTCATTAGGAATAGAAGTTAGATTAATTGTTAGTCCATGCACTCATACCACCCACACTAGGCCATAGCGGTTGAGGCAGCAATGGCCAGGTTGATCAAGCCTGTGGGAAAATATGCCTTCTTGCTCAGGGGGTGGTGGCAGATCCACCTAGCAAAGGAGCTTGCTGGGCCAAGGGTGTCCTTCAATGCAATAGATTTCAAGGCAGCCAGCCATGACTGGGCTCAGTGAATTACAACTAATGGAAGTGGAGAAGATTATGGATACTCCACCTCTGCCAGTGTCCATTTTCCTGTTTACTAGATGGCTAAGAGGTGGTCAGAGAGGAAGGTAACAAGAGGGTCAGCGGATCTCAGTGGGGGGTAGGAGGTGAAGGAGTACTCCGAGATGGGATCGTGGATATTTTCTAGAGGTTTAGGGGTGGACTATGAGCTAAAGATGGGGGTGAAATTGCAGAGCACCCAGGTGTAAATCGGCAAGCATCCCGCAAACAGTGAGACTTATCACTTCAACTTTATTCTTTAGCCCGACTACTTCCCTTATTACGTCACTTCCTTTCTCCATCCGCACCCCAACTAGACCCCTTCCAACATAATAAGGCCAACGGGCCTTGCATAAAAACATGACACCACCCCCCCCTTCGGTTCCATGTGTTAATATCCCTGCAGAGATATCGCCATACAAAAATATCGCCATATTTAGGCATGGAACCTGTGGGGGACACCCCTGCAACCCCTGCATTATTTTTAAAGGAGCGGGGGCACCCATGCTCCCAAAAACCCCAAACATATTGCCGAAGGCTGTTCCAGACAACCATATTTTTGGTGGGGATAATATGTAGTGATACCCCCCCTTCTTGAACACGAAGAGGGGCTCAGTCAATTTCCTCTAAAAGTCTTTTGGGCTTTATTTTGACCCTCACGGGGCGTCTAGCTGCCAGACACTGTGGACTGGCCCTTGTCGTGGGTTGTTGCAAGTTCCTTCTCTCGTCCCATTCTTCCTCTTATGCCTCACTGTCCCCCTGATATGACTGATCAGAGTCCCAGTAGGTGTTCTCTTCCTCATCACTTTCCCTGAGGGTTTCCCCGATTTCCCCATCCACTCTCTTGAAGTGAGACACATTGTGTTATGGTCCATCCATCGCCAGCATTAGCTGCAAGTATTGTATAATTCCTGTGTGACAATGCGAGCGTTCGGGTGGCGAAAATGTGGTCTCGTCCTTTGTTTTGTGTATTTCACCAGCACCTGATCTCTGACATCTAACATAGTCTCGTTGGCACCTCTCCTGGCATCAGCCACTTCCTTCCTTGTCTGGCTGCTGCGTCCTGTGTCTTTATGTCACAGTGGTTGTGGTGGCCAACTCCCTCCTCCGGGTTGTGCAGGAGCCATGTTTTGATTCATTACCCAAACAAGAGGTCAGCCGGTCCCTCGCCTGTGGAGCAATGTGTGGTATGTCTGTATTCTCTCAAAAACGGATACAATGACTTGCCTGTGACCTGTGCTATCTGTAGGGTCATGAAACGCTCGCCCAAATGAGCGTTATCTTGTGGTGCTTGAAGGGCGGCTGTTGTCAGATTTAATGTCCTTTGGGATACCATAGGCCGTGAGGATCCGATCCAGTGCAGGAACAACCGCTGTAACGGCCGTGGATGGTATGATTTAAACTTCTGGGAATCTCGAGTATTCATCAATTAAGAGTATGTATGAGCCATCCCTCATGGGCCAGAGGAAATCAATCGCCAGTTCCTCTCAGATGCTGTCCGGCAGGCATGACATTTGCAGCGGTTGAGGCTTAGGTGGAGGGGCAACCATCTGGCATATGGAGTTGTTTTGTAGCATACTCTCCACTCTGCTGTCGAGCTGTGGAAACAAGACTTTTTGGAATAGCAGTTTCGTAGTGGACGCAATCCCCCGGCGACCTTCAGGAGCGAGGTCAATCACCTTTTGACAGAGAGACTGTGGTAGTACATCTTACAGCCCTGGAGTACGATGTGATCTTCCGTGACAGTGAGTTCCTCTTGAATAAGGCACATGCTCTGCATGTCAACAATGTGTTTTGCCAAGTCTTTAGCGTGCTTCATCCATCCCACCAAAACGCACTGTGTGGCAATGTTGAGTGCAGGATCAGATTATGTTGCTGTGTTGCCCGTGCGTTTGGGAAGGGTTTCATTTGATGGATCACATAGTTCAGGTATTCTTCAGCTATCGAGTGCTCCCACGGAGGTGGCGGAGGGGGGGAGGGGTCGTGCTTGTGGATGCCATGACAGATAGTATGCTGGGTTTTTATCTTTTGCCAGCCTGTGCTGGATTGTGAATGTATAGTCTTGCAGGCAGTGGCCCCAGCATGCAATGCACAGGGGCATTCTTGCCTTTGGGCTACCATAAATCGTGACATGGGATTGGTGGTCCGTGATAGTTGTAAACGCCTTGCCATACAAGAAGGTGGAAATATTCGCAAGCCCATACCACTGCCAGGCTTTCCTTTTCGGCTTGTGAATAGCTCTGCTCTGTGTCCATGAGGATTCGGCTTGTGTATGCAGTTACCCGTTTAGCGTGGGGTGTCTTGCGGTCAAACTGTGACAAGATGGTGCCAAGCCCCATGGGACTGGCATCCACAGTCACTTCTGTATCCTTTGTGGAGCCAAAATAGGCCATGTGTGCTGCCTCTGCAATCTTTGCGCGGATGTCCTCAAAGCTGGCTTCACACTCCCGCGACCAAAGAAGCCTTGACCCACCTTGGTGAGCTCACGGAGTGGTGCGCTGATGGTGGCAAAGTTTTCCAGATATCTGGAGCAGTAGCTGGCCAGACCCCGGAATGATTTCATGTCAGGGCTGCCACCTTCTTTGGGTCTGGCCGCATTCCATGCTTCGAGACGATGTGCCCAAAGAACTTCAGTGTGTGCTTCCAAAACTCGGATTTATCCTTAATTCAGGTTACTCTTGCTGCTTCCAATGCCAGGCAGACACGGTGTAGGGTGTCATCATGTTCACTCAGGGATTTGCTGAACACCAGTATGTTGTCTGCTGCTGGACGGTGCGAGGCGGTCTTTGGGCAGCGTTCTTGCATACTGCACAGAAGTGGTCCTCATTCACAAGCTGCACACTTCTGTCCAGGGCGGGGCATTTGCCCTCATGAGGGTATTTATATCTGCATCGGTAGCATGTCCTGCCCAATTTTCTGAGGCCCTCCCCTTGTACGGGCCACAGCTTCTGGACAGACTCACAGCCTTTGGTTGACGAGACGATTTAAAATGTTCCTATATTTTCGTCTTGCATGGAGATGGCAGAGTCCGACCTGGCCATGGCCACGATTTCATCCAGGGATCTTTGATTTTGTAATCATTTTTTACAAAACTCTGGCGACTCACACCGTGATTACTTGGGACCCAAGCGTCTCCTTGTTAGAGTAGCGATGAAAAGCACAATGTTTCATGCGGATGCGCGACTTCATGACAAAGTTTTTCAAGGGTCTTCCGCACTTCTTGGGTCCTCATGTGGATCATATGACATTCATAGTCGACGTTTTATTTATTTTTATTTAATAGTTTTTTTATAATGCATTTAATACCTGTGTTCAGTTTCTAAGCGCGGATCTGGGATTCAAACTGGTTGCTCTGTGTGATCTTGCTTCCAAGACCAGCACGTTGCCCCTGCGTTATCCTCTGTTCACGTTTATTTATTGTTTGCTTGTTAGGTGCTTATACAATAAGAAAATACTGTTTCAAAGCGCCCACAGGGTAAGGAGGGAGCAAGGGTGGGAAAACATTAAGAGCAGAGGGGGGAAAAAGGTAGAAGGATGAACCTATTATGCCTTGTGAGTATTCAGAACATGCAAGTGCAGCAACGAAGAGGGAAGCGGGAGTAAGTGCTGGGTAGTCCGAGCTTATGGGTGAGCCACATATGAAGTGCTAGGAATGTGGAGTGCTACACGGACTGGGGTTGTGCAGATGCAGGTGCTGTGGAAAGACAGGAGCCGAGTAGAATTGGTGTGGGAGGTCAGGGCCCCGAGGATGCATAAGGGCCCAGGACATTGATCGCTGAAACTGTGGGATTAGCAGAGTAGAGAAGAAGGGAAGGAGGAGGAAAAGAGTAAAGCCTTAAAGAGCTTCTGGAATTTGAGAAGATCCTGCTCAAGGTGTAGAGAGAGGGGGAGGCTATTCCATAGGAGGGAGCCCGCTGAGGAAAGTGAATGACCACCTACTCTCGGTTTAGCAAAACACTTTACACAGAGTTGGTGCCAGAGGAAAGTAGTGGTCTAGAGGGAGACTATTTAGTGAGAAAGTTGAAGATGGTGAGGTCCCCGGGTCCAGACAGCCTTGTGAATAATGCAGAGGGATTTGAATTTAATCTGTGCAGCAATCGGGAGCGAGTGAAGACTTTTTAGTGCAGGAGAGATGCGGTCTCTGGGTTTAAGGCCAATGATAAGTCTTGCTGCCCTATTCTGGATAAGCTGGAGTGGTCGCAGAGTGGAATATGGTAGATTCAGGAGGATGCTATTGCAGTAGTCAAGCCTAGAGAGAACCAGGGCTTGGGTCACACCGAGTCCGACGGGAAAGTGAAAAAAGGTAAAATTCTTTTGAGAAGGAAGAGCTGAAAATGCAACTTCCTGGCAATGTCCCGAGTGTGACGGAGGAAGGAGAGGGAGGAGTCGAAGATTGTTCTAAGGTTTCTGGCTCGAGTTGAAGGCACAGGGGGAAGAGTCCAAGGAGGAAGGCCAGAGAGAGGGTAAGAAGGAGGGAGCAGGGGACTCGATGGGAAGGATCTAAATTTTACAGGCGTTGAGGCAGAGATCTTTGGGATGTGCACCAGGACTGGATGGCAGCTAGAAGGAAGCAATGAGGCGTGCAAGGAGAGCAAGGAAGATGGTAAAGAGCCAGGGGGAGAGTATAGAGTCCTGGGGGACACCACAGGTGGAGAGGGGAGGAGGAGAGGAGAAGGTGCCCAGGATGACTTGGGAAGACTGGTTAGTGAGGAAACATGTCAGCCAGTCCAGTGCCTGTTATGAGATGCTGAGGGTATTGTGAAGCCTTTGTACGAGGATGGAGTGGTCGACTGTGTCAAAGGAGAGATTGAGAATGATAAGGACAGCAGGAGAGTTTGAGTCCACAGATGCAAGCAGTTCTTCATGGGTGTTCAGGAGTAGGGGTAAAAGGGTATAACGGTATACCGTTATAGATACCGTGAACAGCTTAATTGAATTATAATAACTTATGTTGTTTATACCGGTATACTGTTTTAGGGCCTGCAGTTATTAAATGAGCTTTTCAATCTGATTTGTAAAATCTGCAGTAAGCAAGTGCTGCACATTCTGGATCTTGCACTGTGGGATGTGTCGTTTGGCAGACAAGAGCATAGGGAAAGCGAGGCCACATTAGTAAATGCAGCTTTGATGCTGTGACCGCTCTTTCTCTGATTAGTAGTCTCGAGTTAAAGATCAGCCGATTTGTAGTTTTCCCACCAATTTCAAAGATGGGGGAACTATACATCCCAGAATTCAAAGGGGGGAATTGACTGGGTGCCCTTCTGATGCATGTCCACAAAAAACGTTAGCTCTGTAGACTGTATGAACACTGGGACTTCTGCATATAGCAGTGGACTCATGCAGGCAGGATAGATTCTATATATTTTTTTTTTTTTTTTTTGTATTTAATCAACAGATTTTTACAAAAATGATTTTTTGTCGTAAAATTCGCATAAAGCTGGTGCTGTCGCTAAAAGTGTTGCTTTAAAATATTGCTTAAAATGTGCCGTCCTCGCGGACTATGCCCGTGGCAGATTTAGTGATTCTAGTATTTTGTACGTAGCTATCTGCCATTTTGTCTTGTCTCCTCCCATTAAGCGAGCCCAACAAGTGTCTTCGTCAGCTATAGTAAAGTCCGAATAAATATGTCTCAGGTAACGGCTTCTTACTTGTTGGTTTGCAGCACATTTTAGCAATAAATGACGTATTGACTCTATTTCTTGTATATTGCAAAAACGACAGAAATTGGATTCAGTTTTGCCTCTTATTGCCAAGATCTCGTTTGTTGGCAAGAGATTGAGGCGAGCACGTAGTAACATGTCTCTCCCCTTCCTACAAGGGAATTTTGTTTTGAAGATTCTATATTCAATTTGAAGTATCTAGAGCACTGGGGGTGGGATTTCTCTCCGGTCTATGCTCGATTTGTAACACCACCCATGAAAGCATTCCTCAGTCTCAACTCACATGACAAGGGTCCTAATGCGCTTAGACCTGGGGAAAGTGGCAATGATGGGGCTGTGGCGATTTGGTGGTCTAGGCCATATATGTGCCAATATGTATTTTAACTGTCATTTAAAAAAAGTTTTTGTGCCACTATCTTTAAGGAGGTAAATGAAGGTGCATTGCAAGAATCGAGAAAGAAATCTACAGCGGCCACTCAACGCTGTCCTGTTAGGGTTACATGGTCAATGGTGACTACCATCTGCCTCGTGTATTAAACCGGTCTGATGTTGAACAACCTATAGTGATTTATAAATATGCAACCTTTCGGTGTGTGTGTTGGCTATGCCATTTTGACAAAAGAAACACGATAGTTTCTGTAAGTTCGAGAATGTCAAGGTCAATGTCTTCAAGAAGGAGACGAATGTCAGAGGAGTGTTTGTTGGCCGAGTGTGCGTTAAAAGTTGCCAGGTGGAGGAGGTCTGAGCCGTTGAAGGCAGAGGTGGAGTACAGGGGCGTGGTACACCAGTCAGAGGAGAGAGAGAGAGGAAGAGAGAGAGAGGAAGAGACAGAGAGGAAGAGACAGAGAGGAAGAGACAGAGAGACAGAGAGGAAGAGAGAGAGAGACAGAGAGGAAGAGAGAGACAGAGGACGAGAGAGGGACAGATGGAGAGAGAGACAGAGGAAGAGACAAACAGAGGAAGAAGGAGGAGAAGGAGGAGGAGGAGAAGGAGGAGGAGAAGGAGAGAGAAAGACAAAGTAAAAGAAAGAAAGAGATAGATATGCAGGAGAAGGAAGGAAGTTAATTAGAGAAGGCAGGATTCAGTCAAAGAGAAGGAGGTTGGGTTGTGGACCCTGAACCAGGATGGTGCCAGTGTGATGAACATTAATGAAGCAACGTGAGGATGAGAAACCTGCCAAGAGGACTTCCCACTTGGTGGCAATGTTAATGGAAGAGCATGTGGAAGGAGAGGGTAGAGATGAGATGAGGGGTCAATAGATCGGGAGAGGGGACAGAGAAGAGGATATCAGTGAAAACCTCTCTAGAGGAAGCACTGACATAGGTGTCTGCAGTGGGAAATCCAGGGTTTGCACTCAAGATGTCTTTTTTGTGCTTTTTCCTACAGGACTTTGAGAGGGGGGGGGAAGGTGATAGTGTAGCAGTTAGAGAATATAGGAGAAATGAGAGGGCCATTAGGTCAGCAGAAATTTAGACAAGGAGTGACGGAGGAGTGACTGCACAGCACAGTTCTAGCTAAACTCACCACAAGGCCTAATAGAAGTAGGAAAAGGCAAACCAGAAGGAATAGAATTACATCAGATAAGTGGTACAGAAATGTATGAACTATACACACCTAAATTCAATTTTGAAAACCGAGGCAACAAAAACAATGCAATGTTGCTCGGATGTAAAACTAAACATGCAAAGCAGATGGTGCACCGATCAATGCTAAACACAAATGGGAGTCGCAAGTGCAGGGAAAGAAATTAAGTTAGTTGAGGCAGGGATGGAAGAGGTGAAAGGCACTGTAGACGCTTCAGGAGAGTTAGTGTTGGATGTCAGCCAAACTCACTTTCATGACTGCAGGGATCTTGGAAAGACTAGGATCCAGTGACATGGGAGGCAGCCTAGTAATCAATCAGGACAACGGATCATTGTTTGTGCAGGGGAATCTTAGGCCCTTTAGGCCCTTCACGGCCTGGACAGGCGCAGAAAGGGCCTTAGTAGTGGGCCCTCGTCTGGGGGCCGGCTTAGCCTGCCGGCTTCATCGTTGGCTACTAGCTTCCCAGGCTGGCCAATAAGAAGGGATGCAGAGCAGGATGGTGAGGCACTGGTCCCAAGATAATCGCGTCTGCCCTGTTGGAATAGAAGGCCACAAGATGGACTACAGCATCCCAGCCAGGGCTAACACCATTCTATCAGCACCAAATCAAAGCAGGCCAAGGAATGCAAAGCCCGTCAGACAAAGCCAGCAGGCCTTGCTCAGATAATTTAGGAGAAACTTTTTTCTTTTTTTATTTACAATGTTGGTTTAGGGTTTTTAAATCATCCTAAGCCCATCTGGGCTTACCTGCAGTGAAAACGAAACCATGTGCTGCAGTAAGGTACAAAGGGAATGCCTACATGCCACAAGGCTCACCTCGAAGACTCCAGCACCCTCACTCAGTGCATGCAAAGTGGTGGTGTGCGGGCAAAGTGTGTGGCCAGGGCATTCTGGATTTCATGGAACGTTGCTTTTTTTCATTCACCAACATAGGATGTCTCAGACTGCTGCACCCAATGGTTAGGGTCAGTAGGTTGTTCTTTCTCTCATCTACATTCCCATTGCCCCTATGTAGATTTTGAAGTCCTTTGACCATCGGACCCACCTTGGGCCCAGATTGCTTGTGTCCGTAAGTTCAAATGCCACTCGAGCACCGCCTCTACCCGGGCGCATCGAAGGGGCGTGGGCTCAATCCTGGCAGGTGCTCTTTGCCCGTGAATACAGGAGTACATGCCCGCTCTTCGCTAATGTAAATATGCAAGAGCCCGCTGCTTGTGGTACGGATCGGGCATGCACTAACGGAGCCGTAGACAGTGTGACTTATCACTTCAATTTTATTCTTTAGCCTGACTACTTCCCCTTATCTCAGTCACTGCCTTTCCCCACCCCACCCCGCACCTCAACTAGACCCCTCCCACATAAGATGAATGGGTCTTATCTGTGCTGTAATGAAGTCACACAAATCAGAAAGTGCTAGAACATTCGAAACCGAGAAGCCAACATCATATTTAACTCACTTGGAAAACATTGCTCTCAACGTATTAAAACTTAGAGAGATTAACAGCAAAGTCTCTCTCCAACCATGTTCTTTATACAAGGGCACCCAATTATTTCATATAAACCAATTAATTAGGGCCAATAGTGTTTCAACCTCTGCTTCGTTTCATCCAATGCAAAAGGTAATTGCTGGCTACTCTCGTCTAGCTAGGTGGTCTCAGAGGCGCCACATTTTCTACTGTAATTTCTATTCCTCTCGGCTGCATCTTGCCCGAGTGGACCTTTCAGGTTCCTGCTATCCCTCCAGGTAATTTGAGCAGTATCCACACCTCCCTACTGGCCATCTGTAATTTGTAGGCTATGTTTGACATACGTATGTCTTATTTGGTCCTAATAATTGTGTCTGAACAGTCCTTTTCACTCCATCCCTCCGAATAGATCATCAAGGTAGGTGGACAGTAATGGTTTGTGCACTACCTTCAATATTTCTTCTCATTCTTAAACCTGAGAACCGCTGATTCTTGGGTGTAGATCGGTTGGTCCTGCAAGGTGGATGGCTCACAGGTTAAGCACTGATGTGGCAGGATTGCTATGCTATTATGTGCAGGATTGCTATGTTATGCAATGCCATTAGGCTATCCCATACAGTTAGGCCTCAGAAACTCTATGGCACCTCCCTCAGCCTCCCTAGGCCTGCTCTACACGACACCCCGGACAAGCCCAAATCCCTCCTAGGGCAGAGAACACATCAGACCTTCCCTTCCGCTTATTCTATACAAGTTTAGCATTAGCCCCATGCATGGGAGATATCAGAAGGGATTTCTGCAAATGCTCCTTATTCATAATAAAACACAATGCCCCTGCAGGTGTGTGTCACAAGGAAGATGCCAACAGTTCTTGTCAAATGTCGTGCCAACTAATACCCCCACTGTGATAGTACAGAAACATATTAGTGTTTGCCTATTATATGCTATATAAACCAGCTTTCGAGGGTGGGGATGCTAGAGAGCGCCTTATGGCAACTAGCCGAACATGTGGCTGCTGCATGCTGTTTTTCCCTGATGATAACTCTGTATGCTGTGTATTTGCGATATAAATACATTAAGCTCGATTTACCAGCTGGCTGTCTGATCTCCTTATTTGGTGCAAACTAAGGCTGGCCGACGGGGCCTTATCTTGGCCACCGCAGCGCTCACCTTTCACATGGGGCCTGCCGGCACAAAGCAATTAGAAATCCCAGCAGAGCTGACCCAGTATGCCATCCTTCTGAAGTCACAAAATGGAGAACCATAAAATTGGGTGATAACTGAAATTTTTCGATGGTCTCAGCCAATCAGGAAGAAGAAATCCGAGCAGATTCTGGGCACTAGTCCCTGGATGTTGCTCACAATTTCCCTGACAACTGAGAGCCAACATTAACGCTCCCTTAGTGCAGGACAGTTTGCAGTCTGTGACCCTATTGTCTGTACCTTTCACCCCAGTCATCTCACCTGCTGCCACCCATTCACCACTCACATCATCATCATCATAATAATACACTGGTACATGCTTCCTGGCTCCACATTTCCGGGCTACAGCTTTGTGGCCCCTGCCTCTTCACTGCATAGTGCTTAGTCTCCATGACAATGCGGCACCGCACACTATTCCCTCAGTGTGATCTAGCTTCTCTCCCCCACAGCAAATGGATGTTATTAGCAGTCGTACACTTGGGAAGTGGGATTCACTCGGATTAGGTGCCCTCAGAGCTTCTCCAGAGTCTTTGCGTTCTCTTAGGACCATTGGGTAACTAATGCACATGAATCCCACCCTCAAGCGCAGGCTCTAAGGCTTAATTAGCACATCATTGCCAATATTAAACTCATTTAAACCAATCTGAATACTCAGTCCATAATTCTGGCTATTAACCTCATTCCAAACCAGACGAGAACGCTTAATCTTTAAAAGGAAACGACCTTCCAGTTCACAAAAGCACACAACCAAACACCTCAAACTACAACACTATTCACCAACTAGTTCCAAATAAAAGAATGCCATCACATTTACCATCTTGTTCTTCTATAGTCAGCTGACATTTCATATACGATTAGGTTACATTTTACCACAGACTGCTACTAGGTTTATAAACCTTGAGAGGACTCACTCTGCACTTGAGAAATAATCCAAATATATTAGGCTTTTTAAAAAAAGCTATTAAAAAACTGCTATTTGATTGCAATCACTAGACTACCCCATATCCATCTTGCTATACCCTGGATTTCTCACGCTGGATCTATCACCCTGGACTTCTTGATGTTACCCTCTTGGCCTGGTGTGGAATTACGACTCAGGAGACATGTGGATGCTGAAATAATATTTATTTCCTGGATGGAATTGGACTTCGAAATGTCCTTAAAGAAAATGTCCAAACGGTTTCTTCACTGCTTTTCCCTTCTTCTAAATTATACGTGGGTAATTCCCAGCTTTCTCCTATCTCGTGGTGTCCGGATAGGCCCACCACTCTGTTCTTCCTTCACTTTTCTCTCTGGCGCCCTGTAAACAGAAGAGAAGTCAACGTGAATTGGAGTGCTTTCGTTTGTTCTTCCGGCTTCAAATTCCCACCAATCACCAGGGCCCCTGCCTAGCCATCCATTCATTGGTTTGTGAGGCTTCGTCCCGCCTCCTTTAAAGGCTGCCGTCCTGGCCTGCATTTCCTCCCGCCTCTGGAGTTCTAGGGGGAAGACTTGTGGCGGTTGCATCGCAGCGCCTCCTAAGGTGCCGTGGCCAGGCTGCATAGGGGCAGACCCTGGCGTCGGGTCTCCCTCCTCAGCTGTGACCTGTCCTGCAGCTGCCGTACGATGGTTTATGGTGCCGGTTACATCCTTCACTCACTCCGTCCCACAGAGTCTGCGAGGGCCACTCCCCCCGGCCGCCTCGGCTCTGCGGTAAGTGAAGGGTCATGCGGCCGCATAAGGCCACACTTACATGTAATGGAAGGCAGCTGTGCATAGTATTCATGGCGTTCCCTGACGGTGTTGCACAGCTGATAGGGTTCACTGCATTTTGCCTGGTCCTTCCGGTGCTCAGCCCCTCTATGCCGTTTGTCCGTGGTGTGCTCTTTACGTTCTGTGGCTCCTTCCTTGGTACACCCTTACACCTGGTCTGAGGTGGCCTTACTTGTGCACACTGAGGCCTTCAGGCATGTGCGCCCTATAAGATTTACCGAATAATAATAATAGTTTATTATTATCTTCTAGAAGGCCCTTCGCCAACGTATTGCCCGAGAGAACAGGCCCGACATGCTGCAATAAGGTCCTCTGCCTCAATCTAAGGCTGAATTATCACATCGCTTAGAAGCCAGAGTATTCTGCCCTCTGCTGGCCCAGGATGGAAAACTAGCACCAGTCTAGAGTGCAACATCTTAAAAAGGAATGCTAGCCAGGTCCCTCCATTAAAACCCAGAATGGCTATGAACACCGATGCACACTTTGACAAGGCACTAAGCAAGTGTGCCAATGCCCAGCCCACCGACTCGCAAGAGACAGAGAAACTGCTAACCAGCACCATGAGCAAGGAGGAGAATGGCCTGAAGAAATCCTTCTGGTCAAGATGTCCAGCGAGCAGTCTATGGACATGGACCAGAATGGCCATGGCATGCCTTACAAGTTGGTGTCTGCCGGGCAGCTCGAGTTGGCGCTGCTCTCGCCCTCCAGGATCAGTCTGGCCAGGGCATCCTCCACAGCCACCACCAATACCCAGGAGCAGGGGAGTCCCACGGATGACCTAATTCTGCCCATATTCGGCTGCTTCTGCCCAGTGTGGCCAGTGAACATTGTGGCTGTAGTCTTTTCCATTATGGTAAGTAACAAGACAATGACTTACCCTCTCATTATTAAAGCCACAGCATGATTAAATCCTTTAATAAAGAAAATTACCTGTCTATGTCTCGCCTCCAACATCCCAATGCAGATAAGGTATCCTTTTTGTTTAGTTTAAAAGCCTACTCTTCAGTGCCTGGTTTTGAATAAAAAGGTGCAACCTTTGTACTCTGTACACAGTATGCATTATGTAAATTCCTGCTCCCCTGCTTTTCCCTTTTTGCAAATCCGTTTATGCTGTGAATTGTTGATATGCTGATAGAGACAGTTTTCAAACGTGAAACGGTATGGCAGCGTGATCTAAACATCCAGATTATGAATGTTGTTTGTTTGAACTGGAAACTACACGTCCCATTCGGTTGGTAAGATTTGTTTTTTTAAAAAGTAAGCTCACGTAATTGTAGGAGCTACCATGCGGGCATTGTGGGGGTGTTTAGAGGGAGATGAAAAGGAAAATCCAGAGATGGCAGGGAAAATAAATAAAAACCAACACGTCAAGCTACTTCCTTTTTGTTTCTCACTCCTTTTCGGAAAAGGTCTGTGTTATACACTTCAAAGCCAGTGTCCTTGGAATGTATTCTCTCTTCTCTAACCAGAAATATTTCCTAGAATCAAAATATAAGGGGAAAAGAATTGCTGCTTTGCTGCACCGTCAGGAGAAATGCGAGCGTTGTGTGCTATTGGTATGCAGAGAGGATTGCTTAGCCTCTACTACAGGTACTGCCACACACGAGTGCCTTCAGCAGATAGAAGTTCCATTCTACACAAGTGTGTAAATTCAAATCAGTAGATTGAATGGCGCAACA
Source organism: Ambystoma mexicanum (assembly GCF_040938575.1). NCBI lineage: Eukaryota > Metazoa > Chordata > Amphibia > Caudata > Ambystomatidae > Ambystoma > Ambystoma mexicanum. Next base: position 1,127,340,424 of record NC_090929.1, on the reverse strand, counting down.
CCAAATGTTGGGGCCTCCTGCACAATATGATAAGGGCGGCTGAGATCTGCATGGTAAAAACCATTTTACTAAAAAAGACTTCACCATGGCTTTTATTTATTATTAATTTGCTAGTTGTGACTCATCAGTGGCATTTTAGCAGCACAGAGGGAGGCAATAAAGCTATTGTGAGGTAGAAGAAGTCTTTGTTTCATATATTTTGCTTTAGTACCACCCAATCCATCCATATCGGTGGCATTTTAGTTCCACCATTCTAAGTTTCTCATATAAGTCACCTCCGTTATTTTTGATACATTGAGGCACTATAGCGGTACTTATGGAGCCTACATTTGGGTCCTCAGAGGGGCATGGACGCTACCATCGTGCCAGGTTTAATTATTTAATTATCACTGCAAGTGCTTTCCTCCTGCACCTGTCCTGGTTTCCTTCTCCCTCCCTGCCCTTGCCACCCTGTTCCCGCCTTCTCCCTTCCCCGATTGGCCGCTGTATTCCCAGGAAACCCGGCAGATTTAAAGAGCTTGCTGTGGTACCGCAGAGACACCAGCACTTTTCATCCTGCAGGTGAGGCTGCCCCTGAAAAGCCGCCTTCGTTACATACTTCATTATTTAATTCACACTAACTGACCTAGTGTTAGGAATAACTTTGTAAATAAAATAGCCTTCTGTCACATATGTGTTGAAATACTGGAGGTATAGATAAGCGGCGTACACCTACCGACTCTATTTATGTAGTTACTTTACCTTCTGGCGGTTAACACCGCGAGTCAGTGCACCAATAGGGCACTTTAAAAGGAGTAATGAGTAACATTGAGAGACGTGGACTAAACATTTGAGTACTTTTTAACGAATATAAATCTAAGCTCTACACAATGGCAGAGGCAACATATCTGGCCTTTGCAGAGGAACTAATAGAGGGAATCCCTCCGAATCCCTCAATATTGGGTGCAGAACAGCAAGCTGCGATAGCTACGAAAAGCGATGACTGGAATGAACTGGAAGTGTTACGTAAGAAGTTAATCAGAACCGAACTTCATGGGGCCATTATGACCGAATATCTACGGGCACACATTGCCCCGAATGGACGCATTATCAGGATCGAACCGAGAATCTTCCTCGAAGAATTGAAATTCAGAAAAGATTGGAGTTATCTCAAACAAATGCACTAGGGATTGGATTATATTAATAATAAATACGGCCAAAAGTGTATCAGAGAGGTTGATGAACGAAATCATTACCAAACAGGATGTGATAACAACAAAAATGATTGTTGGTGACTACCTTAAGAGCATGGCTACCCTGGATGCAACGATTAAAGAGTTCAAAGAACTAAACTTAAACAAAAAGGTAACTAAACTCAAAAAGGACATTGCAGCATTCTCTCACGAAAAAAAAGTATCCATATACAACAGATTCGTATTATGAAGAACAAGAGAAAAATGCTACTATGCCGTATGCAGGACCCATGAGAGGTAGACCAAATAGACAAAGGAACAGACCAAGACTGGGAACAGGAATTTCTCGAGTGGGAGCTCGGATGAAGATACGGATAGAGCGAATGGCAACGTCCGATTCGAGGACCAACAACAGAACAGAGGCGGTAATACTCGGGGTTTTCAGGCCCCAAGAGGCCGTGGAAAGGCCAGGGGATGGTGGCAGAATCAATCACCTATCGTCACCAGGAACAGAGGGAGAGGGTGGTATCAGCAGACCGCCAACCCACAATACAACCCCTAGAAATACGAATAGCAAATGAGAAACCCGAAAAGGAATCTTTGGTAGTCAACCTCTCTACCTTTAGTCTCTCGAACACACATCTGCAAGTTCTGCAGAAAGGACTTTCGTTTGTACCTACATCCGCTCATGATCCTTTCCAGACGAGAATTGAGATTACCCAGTTAATGAGGAAGATACGTCTCGTACAATTTTTTGCTAAAAATAACCATAATGGACCTTCAGACGTAACAGGAAAGCATAATAAATCTACATACTACCCGCCATCACATGCAATAACTGTTGAATCTCAAACTTTCGAAAAACTGATCCTTAAGAAGCTTGAAGAAATTGAAGCAGAGAATAACTCAAGCACTTTCCAGAACATGACCAAAATGGAAAATATAGCTCTTAAAGAACTACAGACAAATGACGATATAGTCATAAAACCCGCAGATAAAAGGGGGAGCCATCGTCATCATGAACAAGACTGACTATGACGAAATGGTAAAAACCCTTATAGAAGATTGCATGACATATCAAAAACTTGGGAGTGATCCAACTCAACGCCTCAGAAATATGATCAGCCCCATTATTGAAGAAGCAGAGGCAGAAGGATATATAAGTAATAAAGAAGCTGCATTCCTAAACCCAAAACATCCAAAGCGACCTGCCTTCTACGCACTTCCGAAAATACATAAGTGTGTCCTCCCCATACCTGGACGCCCGATTGTGTCTGGAATTGGCTCTATCTTAGAGCCACTCTCCCAGTTTACCGACTTTTTCCTAAGGGAAGAAGTGAGTAAAATGCGCTCCTACACAAAAGACACCACATCGATCCTGACGTACTTGGATAACCTAACACTTGAGAGTGAAGATATCTATATTGTGACCATAGACAGAGTCACTCTACTCCAAGATCCCTCAAAGGGAAACCTTGAAAGTCATTGAAAAAGTTTTACAAACAAACTATCGACATGCCCATTCAATTGATAATGCGATTAGCAGAAATAGCTTTGACCAAAAACTATTTTTTAAATGGAGAAAACTATTATGAACAAATAGCAGGAACAGCTATGGGCGCGACTTTTGCACCGACTCTAGCAAACCTATATGTTGCAGACTTCGAAGAAAAACATATATACCCTGCAACCAACCCTTTTGTCAGTAACATAGTGAGTTGGCGACGCTACATTGACAATATTTTTTTAATGTTCAATGGAGACGCCGGAACTCTTTCACGATTTATAGAGTGGATTAATGGTTTAAACCCTTTTCTCAAATTTACACATGAGACCAGCAAAACGGAGGCCACGTTCCTGGATTTGAAAATCACAAGGAGAGGCCAGATTTTCGAGACCACTGTGTTCCAAAAACCCACGGATAGGAATTCACTATTGGATTATACCAGCTTTCACCAGTGGTCTTTAAAAGAAAATCTACCCTTTGGTCAGTTTCTCCGATTCCGGAGGAACTGTACTACACAAACTGAATACGATCTACAAGCGGAAAGACTAAGAATCTTAAAGAGAGAAATTATCCACAAAAAATAATAAAACAAGCCAAAAAGAGGGCGAGAAATATACCAAGGGAAATAACCCTCAACCAACATGGCAGAAGGAAGAGAGACGACAACTCTATCACAGCAGTATTTAGTCACTCTCCGGTTATTAACCGCTTAAAGAAAGAGATTCGAAAAGCATGGCACCTACTAAATATTGATGATCAACTTACCGAGCCACTTTTTGCGATAAGAAGGAGAAAAAACCTTAGGGATTCACTAGTACATACCTACAAAGAAATAACTACTGTTACTGACTCAACAACATTGTGGAATACACCTAAACCTGTGGGGCATACTCCATGTGGAAATTGCACTGTTTGTAGATTCACCCAACGTACAACTACTGTAGACATAGGTTGGAAATACCCCTGGGAGCAGAGGCAATTTACGAACTGTAACACCAACAATGTGGTATACTTGATTCAATGTCCATGCCAGAAAATCTACATTGGAATGACGACAAGAGCAATCAAGACACGTATCGGAGAACATAGATCCAATATAGGAAACAACAAGAGGACCGCCCCATTGGTTGAACATTACATTGAAATGAACCACACTGAGAATGACCTGAGTTGGACCATACTAGAAAAGGTCAGAATACCTAAAAGAGGTGGAAATTTAGCAGCTCTACTTTTGAGAAGAGAACAACAATGGATCTATAGGACACGGAGCCATGTCACAGGCCTTAATGAAGAAATAAGCTGGCAAGCTTTGGCAGTCCTATGATAGAATCAGAATCAGTATACACATCCGCAATGTGAGGGCAGATTCTATTATTTATGAATTACTGCCTCGGAATTTATTGAGTGACTCCCAAGGGCAAAGATCTCGTACCAACTACTATTATGGTTGAACCTTTATGGCCTTACAATAACATTTTATGTGTTCATTGATGTAACCGTACACATGACGACATTTGATCTATGTCAATGGTCCTGTTAACACAAATAAAATGGGTACACTACAACTCCCAGATCCTCCTGGGACCGGACGGTAAGCATTCACGTGACTGCATAGTCCCTCCCGTCATAACAACATCCCACTATACGATCTAGGATTATAGCCCTGTTAACTCAGACCACACATTTAACGTAATTCCCGATTTTACCTTGGTTACCGGAATGCACGTCAAACAATTAACATTATGAAAATTAGACGCGACTAATGGGAAGAGAACTACAGTTCCAGACTGCCCCGGAGTTTAATGTGGTACAGCTTGCGAGCGATTTGGTTTTTTTTGCGCTCATCCCGATATACGATCTAGGATAATAGCCCTGTTAATTCAGACCACACATTTAACGAAATTCCCGATTTGACCTTACGAACCGGAATGTACGTTAAACAATTAACATTATGAAAATTAGACGTGGCTAATGAGAAGAGAACTACAGTTCCCGATTGCCCCGGAGTCTGCTGTGGTACAGCTTGCGAGCGATTGGTTTTTGCGCTCACATGACCGCGATGCCGCTACCAATCAACAGAGTTGGCTTTCCAAAACATTTAACATTATGAAAATTAGATGCGGCCAAGAGAACCAGGGTTCCCGACTGCCCTGGAGTCTGCTGTGGCTCAACTTGCGAGCGATTGGTGTTTGCGCTCACGTGACTGTGATGCCGCTTTCGAAATGACGGAGCGGTACCCAAGCACGGAAGAGAGACTACATCTCCCGAGTCACTTTGAGCTGTTTTTGTAGTTCACGCTTGACCATGTGACCAACCCGCGACTACAATCAGATAAATAGAAACACAAAATGGCGCATAACAAACACGGACGATAGCAGCGGCATGGAAAAGAAAAGAAGGTAAGCGGTGGCAATCAATAGCCCCCCCAAAAACCTTGTTATCCACTCGAGTGGGTTCACCGTAGGAGTAATATTTAAAAATTAAAAAGGGAAATTAAAAAGGGAAAGGAAAGCAAGATTGATGCTATACCAAAGGACTGTCTAGGAAGGAACTTGGTTCTAATTCCCTAGTTTATGAGACTACATATTTGGTAATGATCAGAATCCTTATAGCGGATTGGATACGGTTATATATAGAGACAGACGTTGAAAATCAACCTGTATAGAGTGGAGATGAGTCCAGATGGACTGAGATGTAGCGCACAGGACATTTTTGGAAACATAAAACCCTGTACTCCCCATTCTCCATTTTTAGGAATTAATACTGAGAGACGCAGGCTACCTGACAGGAAGAATCAAGACACCTATAGCTGTGTTCCAACAGAGAACAGGCATAACTACAAATGCCAGAATAAGAGGTAAGATGTGCCTTACTCCTGAATGATGACTTAAATATATGTCCAGTAGTTTTTAGTAGTACTCGGAGACTGATGACAGTCCACCTATCTCTTTTTGTTGTTTGTCCTGTAGGACTCAGGGATTGACCCAACTAAGCTGGTCCGAGACCTGAAGACATCCTCAACATTCTTCTTAGCATTGAAGAATTTCCAAGGGAATATTTCATTTATTAATATTCGTCCTGAAGAAAGCGGCCACTTGCGAATCCCGCTGAAACCGGTTGACTGTTATAGCAGGATCCGGTGGATAACCCAGACCACAATACCCCTACATATTAAGTAAAGGGCTTGCAAAAAGAAATCCAAATGTTATCACAACTCCATTTGCTTTCCACAGTCTTAGTACTGTACAGAGCATAAGGAGCTTTTTAATAGAGTTCTATGTGACAAGAATGACATAGAAATCTCTGCTTATAAAAACTTGTGTTTTTGACTTGCATTTTGATAAGCCACATGGCTGGGAGGCGAAAATATTAAAATACAGATATTGACCCCCAAATGTGTGCACTCTGTTTTAACTAATAGGAAAGTGGTTTAGAGAGGACAGGGACAGGTCCGCAACATCCCCTTGCAGTCGGCACATCAGCACCCACTAGGGCTAAGCACCCATGGGCACTAGATTGTCAACACACAGGGCGAAAAAGCTTTTTTACTAGGGACCTAGTGTTAGGAATAACTTTGTAAATAAAATAGCCTTCTGTCACATGTGTTGAAAGAAAACTGGTAGGGCCTGATAAGTTCACCTCAGCTTGCATGAGAATGCAGGTGAGTTCATCAACCTGAAGGGCCAGGTCCAGATGGAGGCATTTAGAAGCTGCCGGGTCTGGTCGTTTGAGTGCTGACATATGGGGATATTGTGTAATTTAACAACAGACTAGTGCCTCTCCAAGGCTGGCAGGGCTGGAGGGTGTCCGGGGGTATGACTGACCCTACTCAAATCTCCTGCCCTCTAGTTTGCCTCTAGGCCTGTAGCCTCTTCCGGGTGGTGGCAATTTCGGTTTAAGAAAGGCAAGCTTTCTGAAGAGAGGAAAAGGTCCAACAACTGCAGGGATGGTAAAAGGAGTGAGTGACAGATCTTCTGAGTTTGGGTTGTCACATAGCTTAAGGATAAATGCACACCGAGACAGATGGCCTCAGTTTACACCCGCACAATAGGCTTCCTCTAGCGTAGTGGTAGCTGAATAATAGATCCATTCATAACCAGGGAATGTTGTTGATACTAAATCCTGGTCAATAATTTAATTTTCAGGTCTTTCTCGTGCAGCATTTTGCTCCTGGGTAAACAGACAGCGCACGCCTCTCCAGGTCAGTGCTTTTTTTGCCACAGATAAAGTTTTCTTCTGTGTCCATTGATTTATAGATGTTTCATACACTAGCTGTAGCCTGTGTTAGAGATTTTGGTTACCCAGTTACACATACTGCATTATGTATGTTTTATATATAGTCCCCATGTCGAATCTGGAAAATGACATTCCCCAAATCCGTGATCGTGGACAAATCACGCCTCCCTCTTTTCCCCTTATTTCTAATATCTGGCTGAAATGAGAGCGCCTGGAAATACGGGTGGTAGATGTATCCGAAGGCCGTGTGCCATCGCTTCCTGCAATGTCACTTGGGACGGGGTCAGTGACATCACTTCCTGTGATGTCAGACGTCAAGGGTCATGTGATGTTACGTCCGCTCGCCTTGGCATTTTGGTGAAACGACGTCCCTGTTTTTGTTGGTGAATTGTCTGTACACACATTCGCTTTCTCCGTCATGCTTTCATTGCTATGTAATTATCCCACTATTCCCGGTCAAAACAGAGCAATTCAATTGTTATACATCTGGAAATTAAGGTGAGGGTCAGAAGAGATACCAATATTAGCCCAATTCAGCAGCCATGCATGGGTTGTGCAATAACTGCTCTTCTCCTCCCGCCCAACCCTTCACTCTTGAATGATCTGGAATGCACCAGAAACAGTGAATTATCAGATTTGCAAAACAAAGGAATTACTGCAGTGGGAGCTTCACAAATAACTGGCAAGCACCCTCCAGGAATCTACCACTCTCCCATCTATGAAGCGCTTCATCTGCCACTTCCTCTTCACCACTACATAAACCACACCATTACTGTCATTTACCATCTTCCAGCCTCCCCCGCAGGTTTCCTGAAGGACATCACTGACCTAATGAAATTTGCATTAATCGAAGGCCAGAAGCTGAAAGCACTGCCTGTAGCTAGATGAGATTTACAGCTAGCTAGTTCAGGAGGCACATTTGAAGAACAGCTGCAGCAACAGATTGCAAATAGAAGCCGAATCATGTGGCCATTAGGTTAGAAATGAAAACATTTGGAATGCAATGAGGAAAGGAGTCAAAGGATCCGTGCTCAGAGGAGCATTCGGGGGTGGGGGAGGGGGAATTCGTTTGGGACACAGTAGCTCCATGAGCAAGAAGAGTCTAGGTAGGATTGGCCAAGATCCAAGAGCAGTGGCAAAGATAACGGTTAAAGTAGGCAGAAATAGAGGCGGTCTGCTTGAGTAGTGCTAGGAGTGTGAGGCCGGCATTGAGAGTGCAGTGAAAAGGTACAGAAGGTGCCGTGAATGAGGAGGCTTTTGATGGCATTGTGTGAGGGGCTTACCAGGCGGATCGATCGGTATGTGGAGACTCCGGTGCACTGTCGTGATCGGGGGGCCTCATCAGGCCCTAACAAGGCCAGACAGGAAGAACCCTGGCCATTAGATGGAGGCCCTATGAGGGGGCCAGCATTCGCCTGCTGGCTCCAGCAATGCTCCAGGGGATATGCTTGTGCCCAGCCAATAAGGGCAGCAGGTGGAGATCACAAGGGCTGATTAGATCAGCTGTAGATGCAGACCACGTGGGGCGGCCATCAGGAAAAGGCCTCGCTGGTCGAGTGAAGTAGGTACCCTCTAGGGGGCGGGGAGGAGTGCAGGGGGATATGGAAGTGCCCCCAACAGCTAGGAAGCACAATGCTCTTTCTGATGCAAAAGAACAAACAATAGATAACATATCAAATTTGATGGGAAGCAATGAGCTTTTTAAAATGGGATACATTCTGACCAGGTTGTGGAGGGGAGTAAATGGAAGTCACCAGGGACAACACACAGGTGGACAATCGGAGATTTTGTAGTGCAGGTAGGCGGAACTGCCAACTATGCTAGTGATGTGACCATGATGGAGAAAGTGCTATAGTGCAGACATGGAAAGCAAGGGACAGTGGCAGGTTGGAGGCAAGGGAAAAATGCTAGCTTGAAGGCACATGCGAGGTAGGTTAAGAGGGTAATTCGGCGACAAGTAGGTAGGCTTTCAGTTTGGCTTTGACCAAATCGGTGTGAACCTTTTCCTCAGATGTCCTGGGAAGAGAATTCCATGCAAGTGGAGCAAAAAGGACGAAAGAGCGGAAGCGAGAGGAAGCATAGGGAGGGTGAGGTGCAACAAGGGTAGACACGGAGGTAGAGCAGGGATTACGAGAAGGCTTTAGAGTTTTAAAGAGGGTAGATATACAGTGGTGCCTTACTATTAATGGTAATACTGCCATACACACAGCTGTTTGTGTTACTGATACTATTGGAACACTATTAGGACTAATACCAAATGTGCTACTGCCTATACAAAAACTACTACTACTGCTGCTGCTCTAACAGGATTACAAGGTATATAGACTTGATGGAAACTAAATTCAAGGTTTAACGTTGCCTCGTTGGTGAGAGATTGTGGATCTGCAGATTGTACTTTTGTTCCCACTCTGATGTCAATTCCTGTTTCGAGGATTGACAGTAGTTCACAAAATCCCCGACAATCTAAGAATGATGCTAAGAGAAAGGGATTAAGATCAGGGGGTGTTTGCTGGGAAAAGGTCACAAGCTAAAACATTAATAAGGAACAACATGTTATATTTGTAAAAAAGACAAATGCCACCTATAAGCGGAGGGTAGAGTAATCTGTGAGGGCAAATGAACCTGGGAATTTGCATCAGTGCAATCCCACTTCACCCCTTCTACTGGGCCAGTGATGCTTACCAGGGGCACAGAGTCAATATATAAATCGTGCATGCAGATATTTAGTGTTGTAAATGGATAGTCTGGGGGTAGTCAAGCTGATCATCATTATCTCCTGGGAGTTGGTCATACCATTGGGTTTAGCTTTCACTTTTCCTCTCTGGAATCAGGCGCTGCATCCTTTTGGTGATTTGCGATTTGCACTGTCTGGGTAGACAAACCAGATAGAGCCCTGGTGAAGTAGAGTTCATTAAGGGATAGCCTGCAAGAAAGAAAGACTTTGTTCTGACATGGGAGCAATATTATCAATAAAGGAACCTGGAAAAAAAATCACTTTGGCCCAGCCACTTACACCTTTGACTCCTCCCTTAGAGGGGCAGAGGAGGGATGGGTTGTGCCCTTTTGGGTTCTTGCTATGCCTGTGCCTCTAGTTGAGGTCCCAACCGGTTTGGTGCAAGGATTCATGCTAAAGCTAGGAGCTATTTTGGTACCCTGTAGGGTTTAAAGTCAGCCGCATGCTCAAATGAAATTCCTCTGGGAAACACTCTGGGGGTTGACAGACAAAAAGGCAGTATTTCACTTGTAACTGCCACACATCAGCATGTTGGTTACAATGAAAATAAAGAGTGCAAAATTGAACCTGAATCTGATTGGCAAATACCAAAACTAAAGTCCTACTTTCGAATACAAGTGACTGGATACCCAAAGTGCATTTTTCCCCAAACGAAAATGCCATGGAGAAATGTGTGCATCTTCAACTTAGAACAATGAACACGTGGAAAAAGAATCTCCATTTCCAGAGCAATGTGAATATATTTCAGGATGTAAAGAACAACATTGATGGCAAAAGGCAATTAGATTATATAAAAGGCCTCATGTGTGAAGAAATTCTAACATTTAAAATCACTGGTTTCTGTTCAGAACAATTGGTTTCAGTTTCGGTTCATAACACTCAAACAGTGACTTGCCCCATCAGATGTAAAGGGCAAGCCCTGCCTTCCCCATTTATCTGATAATCTCTTTCAAGCTTCCGCAGAGCCAACTTGTGCTGGACTAAGGCTTTTATGAGGTCAGAAGCTGACCCCTGGGAAAACAGAAGATTCATTTAATGTGTTGAACTCTTAAAATAATATGCTAGGATAAATAATCGACACCTGGAAATTAATAAGATGGCACCTGGGTGGACAATTTAGGAAGAATTCCACAGAAACCAATATAGAGGCCCCGTTAAAAACTAAGCAGCGGCTATTTTTTCACCTCTGTGGTTTGAAGAAGTCCAGAATATTGATGAACCACGAGAGATCATACAGCATACCACAAATAATCAGTGTTATCACGCACATTTACTGGAGGTGTAGTCAAGACTAAAGCACCAACAAAAGAAATGATCCTGTCCCGAAGAAGGCCATGTAACCTCTGTTGAAATGATACTAGAGATAGTATCTAATTTAGTATAATGGCCAAAACATGTCGACTATCTATGTAACTGATAAACTTAAGTCAGTTCGCCTGACCAGAGATCAAGTCAGGTTTGCTCTGAACAAGTCTATGTTATGCGATTTGACATTATTATTTAAACATAATTTGGTCCTCACCTACTCTTATAAAAATTGTAAGAGGCTGTTCTGTGACTAAAGCATAACAGTGACCTAACAGCTTTACTAATACCCCATTTGTGCAAACAAAAAAATGTTCTTGGTCTTATCCGTATTGATTGTTAATATCATTAACGATGTTGTTTTAAATTTAATGTGTAATAGTACGAATAAAAAAGTTTATTTTTCTACATATACAACTTTTGTGCGTCTCGTGGCGGAGATATATGAAAAATCACCCAAAATTTTAAAAGGTGATTCAAGAGTAATCATCAGTCAAGAGTTATTAAGGTGGAGAGAGAGGGGTAATCAGTTTCCCAGTTCTGTTCTTGCATTCTCCCCTTGTGAAAAGGCCATGTGTGATTGGGTTTTCAAACCTTTCTTCCCATCCCCAGTGGCGAGTTTTCGGTTCGTACATGTGCACGTTCCTAGAGAGTGTGCTACAAACACATCCACTCTTCTACAGAGAAATAAGCTTGTCCTGGGGATGAAAAGACAAATTGGCCAATTAGACTAATCTGAGACGAGAGCATCTCTAGTTTTCAATGATCCCCACTCTCCCACTTCCGACAACGGCAGAGGTACATTTGACAGAGGTTGAGCACTGGACTAGGGCATGGATGCCTTGACAAATTTCTTCACAGAATCTCCTTGAATATGGTGGAGTAGTTGGTATGCTGGAGTAAAACAATTTGCATTTTACAAGTTATGGGACCCAGCAAACTGATCCCTGCCTCAACCAATGTGATGCATCAACAGGACTGCTGCACCGTAGGCACTTTAAGGATCACGGATTCATCAGCGCGGGTCCACGACAGTGCAGGTTCTTCAGGGAGAAAAATCGCAGCAAGTGTTCTATGTGAGCTTAAACACGAGGGAAACAACCCAATGGCAAACACTTGTTACATTTTTCTGCAAAGTTCAAGTATTACAAGCATTAAAGATGCAGCACATCAGGGAAAATGTTTCGGCAAGAAATCAAGTTCAAAAGTAAAGCTTACTCCATTTCATCCCTCTAAAAAACCGTTGCATCGGCCTCCAGGCTCCACTGTGCTTGCAATTCCGGTGTGGTTCAAAGTTGAACCCAGTCTTTCTTAAACATTTGTTTTCTTGAGATTTGCAAAAGTACTCAATCATTACCTGCAACCTATCCTCAGAGCAGCATCACTAAGGGCCTGATTCATGGAAGCGTTGTATAAGGGTGCAATGCCATAGGAAAGCGTTCTGTGAATCAGGACCATGTTTGCTTGAGCTTTTACAAATGCAAGCTATTTGAAGTTTTTTTATGCTTCGGGGTTTCTTTCCTATTACTCTTCAGCTTCAAGTAATTACATTATTTAAGAATTGAGCTTCCCGAACAATTGTCTTTATCGTGCACAATTGCATTGCCTATTTTATTATGCCTGCCAAAACAGAGGATGCGTTTTGACCTCTTCCTGCCTACCAAAAAGGGAGCCAGTATAGCTACAGTCACATTTGTCTGGGAGATCCACTTATGTGCGCTGGGCCTAGAGCAACCGTACTAGTTACTGACAGTATTGTGATGTTCCAACTTGCTACCTTCAATCACCATCATCTATGTCCAGACACACATCAATGTAATCTTGCTCTGCTGCCTTGCCCACAAATCTTCAGGCAAAGATCTGATGTGGCAAAAGTTGAGAACACGGAAAATGACCAGGTAAATATATCCATTTAAAGTAACATCTCTACACAAAAAAATGGAGAAATCAAACATAACCGTAATATTAAGCATTTCTGTTCAGGCGCCGAGTGGTACCGTGCTCTGAAAGGATGGAGGGTCGTAGAGGTGATTGGGGATGACGAGGCTTGCCCACCATTTTGAAATGTTACCTTAACAGCTGGAATTAAGTGCACAGAAGCAGTGCCGAGTAAGGTAGGATATTCTCCTGGTACTACGAAGTAAGAAACCAAGAACACGTTTTTAAAGCAAACGAGTCTGGGCTACAACAATTTACCAGAATCCATAGGAACACCTGTGTGGGGCACAACACCCTTCACGGTCAGGCCTGCATTCACCCTCATGGTCAGCCTTGACACCAATTCGAATCAGAAAATAGGCCACTACGTAGTTACACAATGAGGTAAAGTACGGCCATAGGACATGGGTCAGAGGTGGACTGGGAACTAAAAGAGGCCTGGAAATATTTTTCAAAGTTCCCCCATAGTACACAGTGTGAGCAAGCCCAACCCCTTCCCCATAAGACCATGTGGGCACAAGAGCGGCCCATGATGCAGAGACCCACGGCGGAAACTCCCAAGTTCCCTGAAGGCAAGTCCACCCCAGGCAATGGTTCAAACCTGAAGACAAGCACTCTTTTGAATAGTACTGCCCAGGAAACAGCCACCATGTGGGGACTCTTCGGCAGGGCTATTGCAGACTCATGGGAACCAGACAACACCTCCTACATGCATTCCCAGTTTGATGCCACAGTTTGAGTGGAACCCGACATCTTCCTGGCACTTAAATGGCACCTCAACAAATGTATCCACAAGGCCGGCCCTCTCTCTACTCTCAGGCCAATTGGGGCCTCAGCAGCGTTATTCACCTTGCTTTGGTAAACAAATGTAAAGTTACACATACACACCATATAGGTGAACACAGGAAAGGTGGGGCAGGCGTCTGGACAGCTTCCAGGGAAGCTATCCATGCTGTAATGTCTGAGTCCCGTTTAACCGGTCAACCTTTAGTCTGTTAGTTACTGACCAAGAAGAGGGGCACGCACACGAACATGGCAGACATTTTGAAATAATGTCTCTTTCTAAAGGGAAAATCTATCATTTAGTTCTTCATGTTCAGTTTGTTCATACAAAAAATCCTGCAGGCATGATCATTTTCACAGGCTCATTTGTTTGCTAGCTTTCAATCTCACATAGGTCTTTATTTTGACAGCTGCATATAGGAGAATATTTATTAAAGGAATCATTCCTGCAAGTGTTTGTTTCTTTAACAATATGTATTTCTCATGTACCCAACAGTATCCCAAACACTTCCACTAACTAAATTGACAAACAGAATGATTTCTGCCGTTTCATTGCTTTCAAATGTGTCTCTAAAGAAAGGTTTTGGTAACAAAAACATAATTCCTCTAATCAGTTTTCGGGAGCATTCAGTGCAGTGGATTTCAGTGAAAATCTTGGTAAAGTACTGTTCATGTGGTGTATTGTGAATTGCATGTGGTCTCCTTACCTTTGTATCCTGGTTTCGTACTCGGACCTCTGTTTCTCCAGCTCGGTCCTCAGATCGGTCACCAGGCCCTGCATAGCTCGGGAACAGCGGGCTGGGTCCTTGAGTGCGGTTGCTGGGTGGCTGCGTTCACTGCTGCTTTCACTGCTGAAGCATACCTGCAACCTCTCGAAGCTGCTGTCCATGCTTTTCACCTCACTCTGAGACAGCGACGACAGCCCTGGCCAATCAGTTTTTGTGCCCATGAAGGCAGAAGAGTTACTCCCGCGGCAGGCGGGGCAGCTACTGACGGAGTCCGAATTGGAAAGTTCACAAGAGGAAGAGGACCATGTGCTGCAGCCCACACTGTGTGCACTTAGGGAAAGGCTTGAGGATGGGACATTATCATAAGTCGAGAATCTTTGCGATGGTCCAGAGTCTTTGACACGTTCAACAGACGATGTCCTACGATGCCCCCTCAGAGATGACAATCCATTTATTAACCAATTTCCACTGGGGGACAGGTTTGGAATATCCAAGTTAGAGCTGCCAAACTTGGGACTAGGGGACCTTCCCCCAGTTGGCTTAAAGGAACATTTCCAGCCTGGCATGGTTTGCATCTTCTTATTCGGACTAGTCGCAGATTGAGTGGTGTTTTTAAGGGCTGATCTGGTGTTGGTGGCCTCGAGGTACGATGTTCTGGAGGTTGGCATTTCTATTTGTTCCACAACAATCTCTTCAGTCCTGCCACTGTCCTCGTCTGCCTCTGAAACTCCATTTGTAGTCATGTGCTGAAACCCAGATCTTGAATCATGGATGTACGCAGAGACATCAGTCCTTGTGGAAGCAAAGAGACGTCCATGTTCTCGGATGAGCACAGTCATTAGGTGCTGAACCTGAGAGGTGCCTGCATAAGAAATAGATGGAGATGGAGGACATGAGGTGCTCACTCTGTATGGATACATTGTAGTATTCATCAAAATCAGACTAGAAGAAAGTGGGAAGAAACTAAGCAACAAGATGCAGGATTTGCACACAGAAGAGCATAGAGATGGGAAGGAGGGAACAGACTGGTGATCAGAGGAGATTCACGAAAAAGTAGGTTGAAAAAAGAAATGACTGATGAAGAGAGAGACAAGAGATGAAAGTTGGGTAAATGGAAGATGGAGGGTGCAAGGACATTAAGAATAAACATAAAAACTGTGGGTATATTATTGGAAAATAGGAAAGCTGAGGGATGACTGAAGAAGGCCTGGCGGCAAGGAAACAATGAGGTCATGAGGGCAATCAGTCAATTTGGGCAAAGCAATGAAACAAGAAGCCAATGCGCAAAAATAAAGGTGTAATGGAAAAGAGTTTACAGATAAGAGGTCACAGGCAGGTCTAAGCCCGTGTGTACATCGCCCCATTCTCTCCGTCACCTGGAATGATGGGGTGCAAAGAAAACAATATATAGAAGGGCACTGCCAACATTGGGGTGAATGAAGTACATATGGTAGGGGAATGGAAGGGATGAGATTAGGACAGACAAACTCATCATTAGGTCAAACTAGATAGTGTCAGGTGCACAATGATGACTGCACTTTGAGACTTGAAATAAAATGGTGACATTTTGTCGGTGAAGAACAGGAGGATTGTAAATGTTACGAAAAGATGTATATAGTACGGCTGGAACATTCTGCAAGTTTAGACCTGGTCACATAAAACAGCAAAGGGTTGTGCTCTGTGTAAAATCAATCTCAAATATATTCATACAGACGGTCAACATTTCCCTTAAATGCTTTAAAATACTAAATGTTGATCTATATAAAAATGTATACGTAGAGAAGTTAGAAAACAAAATTCAAAAACGTTTCATTGATTGTAATAGCGGTCCCAAAACCCATGTAGATACCAATCACATAGTACAAAATGAAAAACAGTTATACAAAAATACAAATACTTTTATTGTGTTAAAATCCTCAAAGTTAAAAGCCTGGGGGGGAGTTATGCAATATACAACAACCAAAAATAGCATCCAAAATACATACAGAGTTTACACAATACAATTACATAAAAAACATCAATGCACAATTCAAAAGTAATCTCCCAACACGTGGGCCTTTGGATTCAATCAGTATTTGATCCCCATTGTGTTGTATTATACAATGCCCGACATGTTTCAGTGCCTAAAATTCATTCACGGAACCTTGTTCAGCGGCACAAAACCCACTAGAATCTATGTCGACTGACAGATGCGCAGCCTGGTCTCCACAGTGTAAACAAATGCCCCAAGCACTAGAGGGTACAACGGGAGACAAAGAATTTATCAACACGATTAGCAGAGCACCACCAACATCACCTTAATTCTCAGATTGCTTCAAATTAAAGAAGCAATCAATACAGTGTTCATAAATGCACCATCAAACACCAAAGTTCAACTGTCATACCTGCTTCTAATGCTTGGTACCCATTTTTTCAGTGCAGTTGTGCACTTATGCTTCTCGAAGTAGGACGAGACAGGGGCGCCGAGTACGTGGGTGCTCTGGGGCCCGGGCACCCCCCCTCAGCAAAATGAAGTCGGGGCTGAACCCCCCCCCCCCCCCCCGGGCCGGAGAGAAGAGACGCAGTATGGATGGCCCTTTGTTCCATCCATACTGTGTCTCTTTGGCGGCCCGGGTAAAAAACGATGTTTAAAAATTGAGGGACGGATGCAATCAAGAGGCTCTTGTTTTGCATCTGTCCCTCAATTTCTAAAAATCGTTTTGGTTTGAGTATACTTCTACATCTGTGCACCCCTCTGCACAGATGTAGAGGTACATCCAACCCAAAACGATTTTTAGAAATGGAGGCACAGATGCAAAGAAAGGCTGTCCCTCAATTTCTCTGCACCCCTCTTGCATTGCATCTGCGGAGGGAGGTGGCAGGGAGAGGGCAAATGAGACTGTTTGCATGTCTCCGTGTGTGTACGTGGTGATGGTGAATGCTATGCTATGGGAGGGGAACAGAGGTGTTGAGGGAGGTAACTCTCCAGAATTCTAAGGAAGGTAACAGCGTGGGAGAGGGTGGGAGTGTGGGGTGAGGTGGGATCAACTTCTTGGGGGGGGTATAGCGGGGTGGGAGGCAGTAGAATGTGATAATTCGGCCTTTTGAAGACCACACAAATCAGCCGAAATAAATCGGTCTTTTTTGTATTTGTTCTTTAAAATGCAGAATTATCACATAGAACCCAGTATGGACCTTGCCATACTGTTGACCTTGTTCAGTGGAATAGTATTCAATGGGACAGCACTTGCCGGGCCTAATGGTGCAGAGCTAATGGGCTTCTATATTTTTAAAGAGACAGTAACAGCACTTCTCAGCAGGGCTGTGTAATCTATTTTCTATTAGAGCTGCCATATTTGAAATGGGGCAATGCTGGTACTCCACAGTTAGCTCGCTATACAGGGCTTCTATAATTGTAATACTATACTTTTATTGCGGCAATGCTAGTTAATCTTAGTGGGGCTGCTTTACAGTGGAGAAACTTTGCTGAAAATGTTGGGGGGGGCATGACCTCTAAAGAAAAGGTGCCCCAGCCAAATGAATGGGGACAAAATAGTGTGCCATGAAAGTTGGGGGGGACAAACACACCCGTCCCCCCCTAAAATTACACCCATGCTGCTTTACTTTTGTTGAGGCAATGCTAGTTTATCTTAGTGGGGCTGCTATGCTTTTGTTGAGGCAATGCTAGTTCATCTTAGTGGGGCTGCTATACTTTTGATGGGACAACATCAGCACTTCTCAGTTGAGCTGCTACACTCTTATTGACAAGGCCGCAGCACTTCTCAGCAGATTAGTTTATTTTTATTGGTTATTTATAATGCGCGTAATAATACCCAGAGGTTTCTAAGCGCGGACCGAGGGATTGAGCCTGTGTTGAGCAGACCGAGGGATCGAAGCTGTGTTGCTCCATGTCGTCTTGCTTTCAAGGTGAGCACTTTGCCCCTAAGCTATCCTCCCGAGACTCTGAAGATCTGAAGTACATTTAATGATACAGAACCAGAACTATTGAGCAAGTCTAATATCTTCATAATCATCAGAATAACTCGTCATACAAGAGCTAATATTTAAAGGGATGGAATTACTCAGAATGTAGCAGCACTATTCAATAACCCAAAGTGCTTAAGCATAGTTAATGTGAAAATACTACACGTCTCACCATTGGGACAGTACTGCCACTTCTCTCAGAGGCTTCTACACCTTTTATGGGGCAGCACTGATCGCGCCTACAGGACAGCTTCACTTTTAATGGCACTTCTCAATGGGGCTGCTATACTTCAATAGGAAATGCCCAACACTACTTGCAGGGAATTGCATACTCATGATGCCACCGAAGCAGCACACCCACCCACCACAGCTGCTTTATTTTTAATGGCACAGTGCGTGTACTTCTCAGCCACTCTGCTTTACATTTAAACAGACTGAATTGTCATTTCTCAGCATGACTGCAACACTATACCATTGTGTTCTGTATGTTGAGTGCTTCTTCACCACAAATGTGGGTTCATGGCACTCTCCCAGTGTCTAAATAGTACATCTGGCTACATTCAATTGGCAACAGGCATGTCCCGAGCTGCCTGCTGTACATGAGCTGCCGCTCAGAATGTCGGAAGCCGTGATGGGGCAAAGGATAGAAGGCTCGAGCCCCTAGGATAGCAGAATCAGCAGGGTCTTAAAACCTGCCCACTCATTCTGGAGTAAGGGTCCAGGGGGCAAAATGAGCCTGATCCCACATACAGGGGGTTGTTATCCCGTTATCTCTCCTGAATGAAAGAATGAGCTCTCTCAGACACAAGTTATCACCCCTGCACACACAATGAATGAATATGGTATGGATCTATAGATCGAGAAAACTGGAGTGATAATTCAGAGTGTTTTAACAGAAATATAAGGGTCTTCCCAGATGGGAGACTGGCTCCATTGATATACATGGGGCCACTGAGATGACCAAGAGTGAAACTGTATGTTCAGTTGTGAGATTACCAGCAACGGGTATATTATTCCCCAAGGAGTGAGGTGCCCACTCAATATATCACACTGTTTAAAGGTGTGAGACCCATCTGGAATGCTTGCCCAAAGAGCCTTGGCCAGAGTTTCACACTGAAGTGAGCATGTGATCCGGGGTCTACAGCCCACACACACGCATGGGATTCCCATGCACCCACTAGTGAGATTTGCACCAAATTAGTGAGATTGTGCTCCAAGGAAGGAGGCACATACACAGTCTTTGCTCTGAGGTTTGACACAATCACAGGATGGGATGGCATTTCCTTCTCCCATTCAAGTTGTGTTGCTCTGCCTTTTGAGGGCTACTACAACGTGGATGATTATAGAGGGGTGGATTAGGGGCAGTGTTGGCCTACTGGAATTCAACTGGAAGGCTTAAACCTCCTTCTTACTTGACTTTAGTATATGCAGTACATGCTAGCCAATGTTTCCACTGTTCTGTGCCCCCCCCCTTACTCCCTCGCACCAAGTTGGCGACTACGTGCAAATGCGGTCATATAACTGCTGGTGATGTCACTTCCTATATTTGGGCACCCCCCGAGAAATTCATAAGTCGGCTCCCCTGGGGCAGGAAATTGTTCCCAAAGGGATGGTCTCGTGAGATGACCTCTACCAGAACACTACAAATAAATAAGACCAGTATGGGTATATTTTCCATGTGTTTAGCTTAACTCATATTCCCCATACTCAAACATTCTACACAGCCCACCTGTTTGTTGAAGATCCAAAAACAGTCTCGCGCCCACAGGTAGGCGAACGTGCAATGACTTCACGAATGCCCTCGGATTTTATTTCCACAAGCTATCCGTGAAGGAATACACCAAGAAAGGGCTGTTACCCCAAAAAAACACATTTAGATCAAGCAGCTGCTTCAAGATCACTTACACAGGATATTTACCACCAAACCATCTTTATCAACACCTTCCCAGTGTGTCTTGGAGGTATATACGAACAAAACAATTTTTTCAAACCAGACAACCCTCCCACATTGACCGGAGGGAACCCGTCCATTTACACAATATACATTTTTGTCTCTTAGAAAAACAAACCAAAGACCCCAAAACTACAGACCCCAAAGGACCTGCATGCAGTTACACATCCCCCCCATGCTTAGCGTTTATTGCATAGCATGTTTCAAAATAACCAGTCTATCAAGCCATATCTCATAACAATGGGGATGGAACAGACTACAAGGCAAACACTAGGTGCAAAACGGAAGCAAGCTGTCTGTTTTTCACTTGCAAACGACTTTCTCTTATGCAATAAACCACGTATTCTGTGGCGAGACAAAACACCAGAAAAATGAAGAAGACGCCAATGAAATCACTCAACATTTCCTCTGTCCAGCAGTGCCTCTATTCACACCAAAACTTAAACCCACTCATGGATTACAGGGTTTAAGTAACTCGGCAAGACTGCCGAGATAGAAGAAAGACTCAATAGACTGGTTATTTTGAAACATGCAATGCAACAATCGCTAAGCATGGGGGAAATGTGGGTCCTTTGGGGTCTGTATAATTGTTTTTTTTCCTTCTAAGAAACAAAAATGTATATTGTGTTAATGGATGAGTTCCCTCCGGTCAGTGTGGGGGGGTGCTGCCTGGGTTTGAAAAAAATCGTTTTATTGTGTATACCTACAAGACACACTGGGAAGGTATTGATAAAGATTGTTTGGGGCAAATATCCAGTGGAAGTGATCCTGAAGCAGCTCCTTGATCTAAATGTGTTTTTTTGGGGGTAAGAGCCTTTTCTTGGTGCATTTCTTCACGGATAGCTTGTGGAAATAAAATCTGAGGGCATCCGTGAAGTCATTGCAAGTTTACCTACCTGGGGGAGCCAGACTTTTTGGGATTTTCAACAAACAGGTGGGCTGTGTAGAATGTGAGTAAAGCTAAACACACGGAAAATATACCCTTACTGGTCTTATTTGTAGTGTTCTGGTAGAGGTCATCTTACGAGACCCTCTCTTTTGGGAACAATTTCCTGCCCTACTTCGTGTAGCATGACTGCACTGAAAAAATGGTTACCAAGCATTAGAAGCAGGTACAACAGTTGAATGGTGTTTGAAGGTGCATTAATGAACACTGTATTGATTTCTTCTTTAATTTGAATCAATCTGTGAATTAAGGGGATGTTGGTGGTGCTCCACTAACAATGTTGATGAATTCTTTGTCTCCCGTTCTACCTTCTAGTGCTTGGGGCATTTGTTTATACTGTGGAGACCAGGCTGTGCATCAGTCGATGTAGATTTTAGTGGGTTTTGTGACCTCTGAAGAATGTTCTGTGAATGAATTTTAGGGACTGAAAGATGTCTGGCATTGTATAAAACAACACAATGGGGTCAAATACTGGTTGAATCGTAAGGCCCACGTGTTGGTAGATTTTTTTTGATTTGTGTATTGATGTTTTTTATGTCATTGTATTGTGTACAGTAGATATGTATTGTGGATGCTATTTTTGGTTGTTGTATGTTGTATATTGTAAACTCTTCCCAGGCTTTTAACTTTTGAGGATTTTAAACACAATAAAAGTATTTGTATTTTTGTATAACTTTTTCATTTTGTACAATGTGATTGGCATCTACGTGGGTTTTGGGACAGCTATTACAATCAATGAAAAGTTTTTGAATTTTGTTTTGTTTTCTCTCTTCTCTATATATAAAAGTTTGGTTTCCCCAGTTAGTAGAGAGATAGCCCTGCAGCACGTAGCCATGGTCTGATCTGGGGCACATAACCATATTGTTATACCACTGATCTATATAAACAAACAGACCCTCCTGCCCCTTATGTTATGGCCAATTGAAACCAATAAATAAAATTCGGCAACTACTCGCTGTATGGGCTGTATTTATTTTAAGTTTGTTTGGTGGATTCCAGGGGTAGGGAGTGTGGATCAATGAGATTCCCTGGGTGTCCTTGGTAAAAAAAAAAGGGGGTCTATTGACAATCGAGCCTGTGTCTCCAACTAGAAATGCTTAACAGCAGCTCCTACTGTAATAATCTAAGAGATGCATAGTGTTAGAGGGACGAGTAAAGCGCATGTACACAATGGAAAGGTATCTCGGCAGAACAAGCTTCAAGCTGTATAGAAGCAGAGACATTTGGAATCTACCTTGGGAAGAGAAAGGTTAGGTTTTCAGTGCCTGAATCTGAACGATCAGCTAACTGATGAAGATTTATCGGTATAGAAATCCACAAGCCAAGAGCTGGTAATGAGAAGGACTTGCCAACTGTGGAAATCCAGAAGGAGTCAGACTAGAAATTAACATTTCAAAAGTGTTTATTTGAAATAAAGAGAAAACGCCTACTCGACTATTGCTGCAAGGGATTTCTCCTGCCCAACAACTTAACTAAGGGTGCTTGTCAATTGTCAAAATCAAAATAGTCCTCAATCCAAAACACAACCTCTCTTCCCCCTCTGTCTCTGGTTCTACATTGTCATCCTTCACAACGCCAGCCCTGCAGCATCTTTCTCTCATTCTGCTCTCTCTGCACGCTACCGGTGGCTCAGCAGTGTAGGTTGGCCGCACCCCTCCAGGACACTCGCCTCTGCATAGGATTCTTCCCACTCCATTCCTGCTTGGTCTCTTTATTCTCGCCGCCGTATCCCCCATGGTGTGTGTGGATCTCCATCAGCTGTTGACTTCACAAAAATCCCAGCATTGCCTTCAGCCAAACATCCTGGAGTAATGTTAGTATGTTGGGTATGCCAATCCATAGAAATAATATTCATCTTTTCTATTCCCATATTGGCAGATACTGTGCTCTTTGTAGAGAGTTCCTGGTAGGAATCGGAGTCCTTGTCACCTAGAGGGGAGTCACTCCGACCGAGGTCCCACATTCCCACACCCCTAAGGAAGGTCTTGCTTAGCAGACTCGCCTCCCTAGCCTCAAAGGGGGTGGCCCCCCCCCTGGGAAGAAGGGACAGACGGATTTGTCACACTTCATCTAGAGAGTTTAAATCCAGGAACAACCAACAGCTCCAAGGAAGCAGAGCATAACTTCCTAATAGGGGTATAGGAGGCAAGGCTATTCCGTATAAACATAAGGCCTTGAACTTGCATAGCATGGTGAACCAAACAAGTGCCTTAAACTAGATTGCATGTGTTACCAGTGGATGGCACAAAGCACCGAGGGAGGGAGAAACATGTTCTCTTCATTCAAAAGTGATAAGCATCCTGGCTGCAACGGTTCTGTGGTATTTGAAGCCCAGATGAATAGCATTGCAGTATATCAGGTCGCTAGAGATGAAAGCATTTACCAGCTGGAGCTTATGTGGGAGGCAGAAATAGTATAAGAATCAACACAGATTGCACAGATAGAAAGAAGTAGAGACCAAGACACCACAAAGCTCACGTGTTGCTTTAAATGCGGCATAACACGCAAGTTACAAACTTGGGATGTCAGTGAGTGGCACACTTACAATGATAAAGGCCAGTGAAGACCTGAGTGTAGAGGGTTCAAATAGTTGAGCGGTCAGCGATCGGTGCACCGCACAACATGTCCTCAGTTTTGGTAGCATTAAACTTGAACTTATTTTGGTTCATACCGAGGCTGACCACCTCCATACAGTGCATCAAGCTCACACCAGCATATGGCCCCCAAATAGTGGACATGCTTGGTGCCTTCAGCATACATTTAGAAAGAGTTTATATAGTTGGATGTCGGCCATCAAACCCCTCATGCAGAAGGTTAAGCAAGTGGCTCAGCAAAGAGCCCTGTGACACTTTCCATGTAACTTCCTCAGCCGTGCCGTGTCAAATGACAGAAAGGCAACCGACAGTCCAGTCAAAAAATTGCAACAGGGTGAA
Organism: Ambystoma mexicanum; assembly: GCF_040938575.1. Classification (NCBI taxonomy): domain Eukaryota; kingdom Metazoa; phylum Chordata; class Amphibia; order Caudata; family Ambystomatidae; genus Ambystoma; species Ambystoma mexicanum. Next base: position 1,127,316,228 of record NC_090929.1, on the reverse strand, counting down.
TGCTTGGTGCAGGAAGCATAAACGGAAGATGCGATCCAGGAGGATGGTCAACACTGGTTGAGTGTGGAAAGCTGCAGGAAGATCTAAAAGAATTAGGACTTTAACACTACTGCCATCCATCATCCTCTGAGGTCATTGATTGCTGTAATAACGAAGGATACTGTATTGTGATTAGATATAAACTTAATGACGGTCAAGAGGGTGTACATCCTCAGCAAATGCTTGAAGTTAAAATGTGGCATTTGCCTCCATTATCTTGCCTTGATAGTGAAGCTGGGAGCGGAGTACAAATGTATAAGGCTGCTCAAAGTGGAACTACTATTGCTCTTTTGAGTCCGATGCCAGCAGAAGAATATACATTAATAACGACAGAGAGGTCTGGCACTACTACAGTATGTGCTGCATTTCGATAGTGTGAAGGACAGGGCTTGTGATAAGATCCAGTGGTATAGTGAGAGTCAATTCCAAAAGCTGCAATTTGGATATCTGAGAAAAAACACAAAATGAGAAATAGGTTGGAGTCAAACATTTGAAAATAGACGGATGGAGAGGATACCCAGAGTGAGATTTGCTTTTAAAAGAATTAGACACATTTAGGATCACGTTGTCCACTCACTGTGCAGAAGGGATAGAATTATCATACCTGAAATGCTGGGTTTACCTACATTCTGGGGTTAATTATAATGAGCGATTAGGTGGAACCAACAATTCAATAATTGAATACATGGTATAGATTAAGCTATATAGCAGCAAATATTGAATCCTTTCCTCCATTTCCGGCAATATTAATAGATATGGACGTTATTACATTTGTTTACTTAAAACCTTTACTAAACATACTGAAGCGTCTACATGTATAGCAATTATTCATAATGAACACTGATTAAGATAGTCACCATTATCCACCGGGCGTTAATACAGTACACTTCCTTATCAAGATGGCACCCATGAAGACCACAACATAACAGTTACATGTATAAGCATCCACAAGTACACGGCCCGACAAGCTCGCGCTGCATGCATAGCCACATTTTAGCAGAACAAGCGTTTCAAAAAAACGGCTCCCCTTTGCATAGCTGTCTTGGTGCAGGTGCAAGGTCTACAAGGCATGGATTGAACAGAAACGGGCACTTCCTAAAAGTGCGAGAGCCCTAGCAGGCTTTGCTGTTATTTGTAATGGACGTGCCATCCTCATTCTAAATAATTTGGTTAATCCTATGACCATTTTCAGAACAATGCCACATAAATAATATATTGGTTACCGCTTTGGTGTAACGGACCGATATGATGAGATGGACGTCCTTACTTAATTGTCCCCAACAAATACAACCAACTAAACAAGATGATCATATTTTGCTCTAAGTAATGCGGGAGGAAGATAAAGAAAGGGTCTACTTGTCTATAGTAACATTCTAATATTTGCTATAATTATTTTTGATGTGTTTTCTCGTGACAGATAACAATATCAGTGGGTATATGTAAGGGTGCAGTAGTAAGACTCCGACACAGAGAGGTCATAGTGATTAACAGAACCTTAAGTGAGAAAATTAAAAGAAAACCCTATCTTGCCCTAACTCTAAGAGGGGTGTCCCTGCCTCAACCAAAATAACTAGTGTTAGAATGGACATTTGGACACTTGCTTTTGGACAATGTCAGAATCCTAACTCTGTCCATCACATTATAAGTTTAAACTAAATGAAAAGGTCTTTCTAGCCCAAAGGGATCGACTCCCTTCCCACGGACAAAAAAAGGCAGTTCTGGAATCTTCAGTTCCTCAAGTGTTGGGGAATATCTCCCTTGCCCAGCTTTACTCAGGCTTCTTGTAAAGTTCATCAACTGCGGGGGGGGGGGGATGTTTCCCTGCTCCTGCCTTCTTCAGTCTCTGGGTCCCTGGCCCGGATTTGAAGACCGGGTTCCTGTTCATCACGCACAATTGCAAAGAGGAGGAGTTTGGATATGTCGCCAAACTGTGGTGGGTCACCTACCTTGGTTGGCAGAGGGCGAGTATCATGCCTTCATCGAGCACTTAGATGACCTGGGTAGCGTGACACTGCTCCTTGTACCCAGACAAAATGCAGGAAATAGAAATTGCTGTTTGTACAGCTAACCCATTTCTCTCCTCGCACACTGCACCTTCGCAACTTAGTAGAAGGCACGGTTGCACTCCACACACCCTGCACACACATACAACAGTAACACAATTACACATCACTTCTGCCATAAGAATGAAGCTATTTTTTATAAACAGTAGCTTCCAACATAAATCTCCAATCACCCCCCCCACCCCCTGTAGCCCATAGTATTCGTCAGCTGCACCCATACACGCTTCACTTAGACATGATGACTACCACGACCTTGGCCACTCTCGCATATCTTTAATGGCTGAAATGCACACACTCATAATAGCACATCCAAAATGTCCCCAAATATTCTAGGCTCAAGTCCCTCTGAGGGCGTTCAACCAAAAGCGTGTTGGGACCATATTTATAATGAATGAATGGTTCCCTCCTACCAGGAACTGCGAATATATATATATATATATATATATATATATATATATATATATATATATATATATATATATATATATATATATATATATATATATATATATATATATATATATATATATATATATATGTACTTACAAGCTGTGGTGGGTCCCTGACCCTGGTTGGCAGATCTGGCTTCCTCCTACCAGGTACTGTGATGTCACATACAGACTTGGTTTACTCCCCTGCCAAGTATTGCCTTCATGTATATCACTCTCATAGTTCTCTTTGTGGTTTCTTGATTTCATATACAGGCTTGGTTTTGTGTATGCCGGTCCCAGACTTGCACTGCAGGTTTTTGCCAGTACCTCACTCCACTTGTTTCACTTTTCTGCCAAGTGATATCATCTTGTTTAAGTTTTCTAAAAGTCCCTCACTTCAAACAGGGTCCAAGACCCAATTATGTGGCTTCTTTTGCTGTCTTGCTCTCTCAAGTTGTCTCTGCCACCGCCCTGTCCATCAGAGACCTTATTTTGTGGTCGGTGATGGTCTTGGGTCCTACTGTGCACCTGCCATCTGCAGTGGGCTTCCCCTGCTTTCCTTGCTCTTCTGCAGGTGCCAGCGGCTCCGCCTTGCCCGCTTCTTTCTTGTCGGCATGGGACCGTTCCTCCACAAGTGCCGACCTTTGGGGATGATAGGAGCATCTTCCTTGCTGTTCGTTGTGCTGTCCCTGCACACTGGACCAGCCTGACCGCAACCTCCTTGCATGGCTCCTTGGTCTGCCTCGCTCCTCTTCTGAACGTACTAACTCGCAGTTCATCCAGGACGTGCTTGACACTATCAAAATCTTCTGCGCTTTTAACTTGGTTCTTTCCAATCGGCAGTCAAGAACCACTAGAATGGGCTAAGTGATTCTGGGAGGTACTCTGTACTGCTCCGTGCCTCCTCATCACAGTACTGATAAGGTTGCGATATTGTGACTCACTAGAGATCTTCCTCATCTCACTGCTTCTGGCTTACTATAGAAGTACATGGGTTAGGAGGGTACGGAAAGAGTGGGAGTGTAATATAGATGTAGGTGTTAAGCAGATACTTCATTCTCCCACGATAATCTTCACTGGTCCTTTAAGGTGGTTCCATCCCCATGCAATCCTCGCCCCAAGTACCACCCCCAGAGGGACTATCTGGCATCGGCCTCACCTCCCTGGCTTCATGGGAAGGGGATACCCCTACGGAAACATTGATGACATCCTGGGATTCATCACATTACCATAATGTTTTAAGTGCTTAACACATTTGATTCCGTACTGTATGCAATATACATTCAGCCATGACAAAAATTAAGTATGCTTTTTTCATCTACATTCCCACGTGTGAGTTAAAGGCATTCTTTCAATAATGATAATGTTGTGTGAAAAGGACATATAAATAATTCATATAGATCCACCAATGATCAACTCTTCAAGATGGTGATCAAGGGACTGACTTTTGTTTTATATTTTCTGGGTTTCATCTTTACATCCAGAATGATAGGACTGCAACTAGGAAAGGTGATTCCATGAAAGTATAGAGCGCTGAAGAAAGAAGGGACAAGAAGAACTATAGATGACCGATCAGAAGACGCTTGAAGATATATAAACTGCATCCATATACATTTGTGGTTTGATTGGGTGAGCCAGTGTTGATGTTGAATAATGTGCGTTAATTTTTCTCAATATTTCATTGTAATGAATCTGAGAGATCTACACAGACTGTACACGAATCTTGTTTGTAAAGGTTCACTTACCTTATTCAATCACCAACTAGCAGAATCTTTGTTATGCGTCTCTCCCCATTCTCCGATGGCTGCTGTGCCAGCCACTGATCTACTTGGACATGATCTGTTTGAACTTCGGAATAGTTTTCTGGGCGAGTACCCCAAAGGCATGCCAGGGTGTGAAGTGCATGTCATGGTGTGGGGGGTGAGGAGTGTTGCTGTGAAGAGGTTTGTAGAGCATGGAGGCGTTGTCAAATGTATATGCTGGCTTTGGGGTACAACCCTCATTGAGCAGTGGGAGGAAAAGCAAGGAGTGTTGGTAGAGGGGGCAGGGGTCATGAGGGCTGTACGACCGAGGAAGTTAAGAATGGTGGCAGAACTCCCATTAAGCCGCAAGGGCAAATGTGTACAGATCGGGCAAGGGGACCAGCTGAATCAGCAAAATCAGATTTAGCGGCAGGGCCCAACAGAGGGAGTATTAGCAAGTGGACCTCGGTGGGAGTGGTGAGCAGCCACTTGTGGGGACCAGCATAAATCCAAGTGATGAACCATATGCCAATCTAGTGCACACTATCACTCTGTCTCACACTATATCCCAGTCTCTCTTGCTTGCTCTTTTCTCTGTGTCATTTTGTGGACGCAACTCAGGTTTACAAGAGCCATCCCAGTCGTTAGGGATGCTGGTTTTAAATGATAAAAGTAGAATGAGAGCAGAACCGAAAGATGCATCCCCCAATATAGGGATCGGCCTAGTATTTGGAGACCTACATTGTCATTGTGTCCTGCAGGAATATTGCAATCACACTGAGGGTGCACCAACTATGGGCGAGGGGTGGAGTTAATAGGGATGCAGATAGATTCTACTTTATGAATTTCCCATACAATTCCACTAAACCCAAGTGTGAAGACAACTCTGCCTTGTTCTTCAGTGGTTTCATTTGTTCTGTTTTCTGTACAGTGGCAATTTTCGGTTTGATGCCTTGAGCAGACAATTCATGTCCCAACTATTGGCCCTTATCCAGTCTAAATTTGCACTTTTCCATAGAAATTATTAAACCAGCTTGGCACAATCTCCTCAAAACATCCTTTAGTCTTGCATCATGCCCCTTCAAATTTGTTCCATACACTAGGCTATTTTCCTAATAGCAACAAACCTCTTCAAGGTCCTTAAACAAAGTACTCATCACCCTTTGAAATACACTCTAAGCAGGTAGTAGGCCGAATGGCATCCTCTTGGTATAGACCAAATGGCGTAATAAAAGAGGTCAATTCCACAGACGCGGGATGCAGACAAACCAGATCGTATGCTGCTTTCAAATCTATAGTAGTAAATATTCCTGTACCTGTTATTTCCACCAGCAAACAGCCTATCTTTGGCAAAGGACATCTGTCCTGTCCCTGATGACTTCACTGCTTCAGCATCAAGTCCCTTTATACCGGTCTCAGCACGCTCTACCATTTTCACAATTTCTATTGCTCTCTCGCCAATTAAATGTCTCTGCCACTACCCACTTTGCGAAATAACACTGCTCTGACCTTATGATCACTGCAACGTATCATCAATTGATCTCTTATATGTTCGTCCCTGCAGTGACCAAAGTCACATTTAATGGCTAAACCACGAAGGGCAGTTGTGAGCTCCTCAATTGACTCATTCTGTTTCTGGTGCCTAATGGTAAAGTGATATCTAGCTAGAAATTGGTTCTCTTTTAAAGTAAAGTGCTTATCCAATTTTTCTATGGTTATTTCTAAAGCATTCAAATCCTCAGCATCAGCAGCTGGTAAGTCTGGCAACTTTCTACAATTGGCTTGGCCCTCCTGGCTTAGAAAATGAAAGAGCAAACAGTATTTTCTGTCTGAAGCAAAGTTGCTCCCATACACACCATTCAGGTATCTTAAAAAACCTTACGTCGAATCACACCATTTTATTAGAGGCTCACCTGCTGTTGGCACGAAAAGTGCTGGCCCAGGAATGTTCATGGTTTCAAAATACAGGAGGCACAGTGCCAAAATCTGTGCACAGAGTCCCCAATTGCACAGACTTTAGCTTGCTTGCTTGTTTAGGAGGCACCTGACTTGACAATAGCCGCTGCCCAGACCAAAATACAATGCGTCTGCGCAGTGACTGGCCTGGTGATGGCTTCCCATCTAGCCCAATAGGCAGCCTGACCCCATAATGGCCGTCTCGGTAGTCACTGCAGGGAAAACGTCCAGCGAGCTGTCTGACCTGAAGATGGCACCCGGACGTTTGAAACATCCAATGGGTGCCCGACATCACTCAACCCTTCCAAAAAGAGGGTAAATGAAGCAAAAATGGTGCTCCATCGTCTCTCATGTTGCACTGGAACACTCAGTCACTCAGCTCCCAAAACCATAATGGAGCCACAATTTGGATCTGCTTTGACAATCAGCGGCCAGCATACAAAATAAACATGTTTTTAGTGCTCACAGAAAAAATAAAATTGGTATTAGCCTGAGCGCAACCCTTTCCAAAAGGAAAGACATTTTGAGAGACAAAATGCTGTGCATTCTTGACAAAACAAGATATTAAAAGAAGTTATTTAATTGTATTAACATTGAAAGCTCTATTTTTTTAAACTTTGACAATGTTAATTTCTATTGATCACTTCCAGCACATATTGCAGTCAAATAAAGTTACACTTGTCTCATTATCTAAACTTATAATAATATACATTATTTTCTGATAGAAGGTTATCATTTCAGGGTGGATGGTCTGGTTCACATAACCTTCCAATCCTCCAATAAGAGGGCAAGTGGGCAAATAGCACCAATGGAGGTTGCGGACTGTTTTCGATAAATCCTAAGAGCATTTTGGTAACATAATGACCATAGCTCTTTATAGCCCTATTTAATCTTGTGCTCCACTATGAGAGACTGCTGGCTGCTCACTCGTGCGAGATTTTAATGTTTGCAGTTGAGGGGAACCACAGCAAATATATAACAAGACAGTGTTTGAAAGCGCCACAAGGCAAAAGGGAAGAGAACAAGGAAGCAAATAAACCGTGGAAGTGACAATTAATAAATAAGAAAACAGACAGCAGTCCTACTAGACCTTGTGACATTCAGAACGTGCAAGTGCAGAGAAAGAGAGGAGGAGTTGGGGTGCGAAGGAGTAAGTGCCAAGGGGCCCCAAGGGGGGTGGAATTGGGAATGCCAGGGTGCCTGTTGGGGCACAGGCATCCCAACCCAAGAGGGCTGTCTGACGCCCATCAGGTAAGTGCGGACTGAGAAAAACCACCCAACTAGTAGGTGTAGGCCCGGATGGTAGTGCGGGGACCGGCGGGAGAGACCGAGCAGCCAATCTCAGCAGCTGAGGGGATGGTTAGCACAGGAGGGAGAGAGAGAAGGAGTAGAAGAGAAAGGTCTTGAGTGGTTTGCAGAAGGAACAAGTTACTTACCTGTAACTGTTGTTCTCCAGCATGGGTCTGGCATGGATTCACATGCTCATGAATATTCCCCGTCGTCAGGCTGGGAATCCTCGGTAAAGAAAAAACCAGTATCAGTTTCGTTTCTGATCTGTCTTTCGTAGTAATAACCAATCACTGGTCTCTGCGTCATACTGACCACAGCCAATGACTGCCCTCTACCTAAGCACCGCCTCTGGCAGCCATCTTCAGATTTGGAAGCACGTGAAGTGGCAGTATGACCAAGTGAAGAGCCGCAGAGGGGTAGGCGGGAGGGTTCGCATGTGAATCCATGCCAGACCCATGCTGGAGAACAACAGTTACAGGTAAGTAACTTGTTCCTTCTCCAGCATGGGGTCTGGCATGGATTCACATGCTCATGAATAAAGAATACATAGCAGTACACACATGCACAACCACGGGAGGTGGCAAAGGCTCAACATTAAGCATTACATCAAACTCAACATTAAGCATCTTACCTCCTCACCAGGCTCACCTCAGGCGAACAGGTTGCGCAGCACTGCTTGGCCGACCCTGGACTCCTCCCTGGAATCCCGATCGACGCAGTAGAACTTTGTGAAGGTGTGCGTCGACCTCCACGTAGCAGCCCTGCATATGTCCAGCAGGGGCACACCAGAAAGGAACGCTGTGGTAGCTGCGATCGCTCTGGTGGAATGGGCTCTCGGACGGCCAGGCAGCGGTCGGTTTGCCAACCGATGACAGTACATGATACAGCCGGAGAGCCATCTGGAAATGGAAGCCTTCGAGAGAGCCTTCCCCTGATTGACAGGTCCAAAGTTCACAAAGAGTTGTGACGTCTTCCGAAAACCCTTCGTGCGGTCCACGTAGAACTTCAGCGCTCTAGCTACATCCAGCGAGTGCAAAGTCCTCTCAGCCGGCGACGAAGGCGACGGGAAGAACACAGGTAACACCAAGGGTTCGTTGAGATGGAAGTCCGACGGTACCTTGGGCATGAAGGAGGGGTGCGTCCTGAGCACTACCCTCGTGTCGTGGAAAGTCAAGTACGGGGCCTTGCAGGAAAGGGCCTGGATCTCTCCCACTTGTCGTGCGGAGGTGATGGCCACAAGAAAAGCTGTTTTCCACGATAGAAACTTCAACGGGGCCGAGTGCAGAGGCTCGAACGGAGGTCCCATGAGCTTGGTCAGCACCACGTTGAGCTCCCACGCCGGGGCCGGAGCCTTCACCGGCGGGAACGATCTGAACAGTCCCTTCATGAACTCTTTCACCAGACGATGAGACCACAAGGACGTCCGCCCCGTGGTTCTGGTGTATCGGGAGATCGCAGCAAGATGAATCTTGATGGACGCGTGTGCCAGACCAGCTTTGGCCAGCGTCAGCAGGTACGGCAGTACTTGGGGGGCCGTAATCCGTAGAGGGTTAATCTTCTGTGCGTGGCACCAGACAGAGAACCTCTTCCATTTGTGTCCGTAGCATTTAAGAGTCGAGGACGCCCTGGCCTTTGCAAGAACCTCTCTGCAATCGGCCGGTATGTCGTATCCTCCAAACTCTAGCGCTGCAGGAGCCAGGCCTGCAAGTTCAGCGACTTCGGGTCGTGGTGGAGGATGGCGCCTCCTTCCCTGGAGAGTAGATCCGCGTCCGCCGGCAGCTTGATCGGCGGGGACGCTGACAAGTCCAGAAGGTCCGGGAACCATATCTGCCTCGGCCACGCAGGTGCAACGAGGATCATCCTGCACCGTGACCTCTTGAGCTGGTTGACGAGCCGGATTAGCAGAGGCAAGGGAGGGAACGCGTAGAGGAACAGGCCCTCCCAGGGGAACGAGAAAGCATCGCCCATGCTCCTCGTCTGGGGAAACCTGCTGGCGAACCTCCGGCACTTGGTGCTCGTCGCCGTCGCGAACAGGTCGATCTGGGGTGTGCCCCACCGTCGGAAGAGGCGATCCACCAGATCCTGCCGTAGTTCCCACTCGTGGCACGAGCGCAGCTCCCTGCTGAGTGAGTCGGCAATGGTGTTTTTTATCCCTGCCAGATGAAACGGCACCAGAAAAATCCCTTGGGCAACGGCCCAATGCCACAGGTCCTGCGCCTCCTTGGACAGCGCTGGGGACCTGGTTCCGCCCTGTTTCCTGATGTAAAACATGGTGGTGGTGTTGTCGGTGAAGATCCTCACCACCTTGCCCTTGAGGGACGGAAGGAAGGACCTGAGGGCCCAAAACACTGCACGGAGCTCCAGGACGTTGATATGCAGGGACTTCTCCGTCGGGAGCCAGAGTCCCCTTGCGTGCAGATTTTCGGTGTGCGCTCCCCACCCTTCCAGGGAGGCATCCGTGGTCACGGTCTCCTGGTGGGCTGGGGTCTGGAAGTCCATGCCCGCCGTCAAATGCGCGCGGGTGCCCCACCACCGTATCGCTCGTCGGAAACTCTCGTCGAGCTTGATCCTTTCCTCGAAGCTGCCCGTCGTCTGGATCCAGCGCGCATCCAGGAATTCTTGCAACGGGCGCATCCGGAGCCTGCACATGGGAATGAGGTAGATGCAGGAAGACATCATCCCGAGGAGGGACTTGATGGACCTCACTTTGGCCGCGTCGGCCACCAACATCCGTTGCACCTTGCCCAAGATGGTCCTGGTCCTCTCCTCCGACGGGGAGGCCAGAAGGGACACTGTGTCGAGCCTGGCTCCCAGAAACAGTGCGACTTGCGCGGGCACCAGGTGGGATTTGGCGTAGTTCACGGAGAATCCCAGGTCCGTGAGGAGTTGGACGGTCCTTGCCGTGTGGACCACGGCGAGCTCCCTCGTCTTGGCGCGGATGAGCCAGTCGTCCAGGTAGGGGTAGACGTGAATCCCCTCGCGGCGCAGCTGCGCCGCCACCGGTGCGAGGCACTTGGTGAATACCCTGAGTGCCGACCGTAGTCCGAAGGGAAGGGCTTTGAACTGGTAATGACGCCCTTGGACCACGAATCTGAGGAATTTGCGGTGCCCCTTTAGGATGGGAATGTGGAAGTAGGCATCCTCCAAATCCAACGACGATAGGAAGTCTCCTTCCTCCAGCTGACCCAGGACGTGCTGGAGGGTGACCATCCGGAACTTCTGCGCCTTGATGAACTTGTTCAGACGTCGCAGGTCCAGGATGGGGCGCCATCCTCCCGTCTTCTTCTTCACGAGGAAGTATCTCGAGTAGACTCCGGAGCCCCGAAGCCTCTTTGGGACGAGTTCGATGGCGCCCTTTCTGAGCATCGCCTTTACCTCCAGGAGAAGTTGAGGGACGTGAAGTTCTTTCCTGGCCACGGGGGGGACGCGCGGGCACCTTCTTTGAAACTCGAGCGCGTGGCCCCGGGCCAGGGCGTCCAGCACCCAACGGTCGGTGGAGATGGACTCCCACACGCTGTCGAAGCCCGCCAGCCGGCCTCCCACCGGGGTGCTTCGGTGGGGGCCCGACCCCACGGCCGGTTCAATCCTGCTTGGGCGCGGCCTTGCCGCCTTAACCTCCTTGGCGACGACGGCGGGGTCCGCTAGACTTGCCTCGTCCTCTGTAGGCCTCTTGCGACGACGAGCGGGCCGCTTGACGGTAGGAAGCGAAACCGCCGCCGGAACCTTTGGAGGCGCCCTTGCCTCCGCCGCTCCGAAAGGGCGTCCGTCGTTGCAGGACTCCAAGGGCCCGGGCCGTCTCAGTATCCGCCTTGATGGCCTGAAGGGAATCGTCCACTGTCTTCCCAAACAGGTTGTTCCCGTCGAAGGGCATGTCCAGGACTCTGGTCTGGACGTCCTGCCGGAAATCCGTAGCTTTGAGCCATCCACGACGTCGAAGGCAAACGCCGTTGCCCAGCTGGCGGAACCCGGTGTCGGCGATGTCCGTCGCCACGGTGATGGCGTGGTCCGAGGCCACCTCACCTTCCTGCAGGATCTCAAGGGCCTCCGCCCTCTTGTCGTCCGGCAGAAAATCCAGCAGGGGAGCTATCTTGTACCAGAGCTCCCTGTCATAGCGGGCCACGGCGTTGGCCGCTTTAATCGTCGTCGCTGCCGACGAGATGACTCTACGTCCCATAGCATCCAATTTCTTTCCCTCGCCGTCCGGCGGGGAAGTCGATGTGGAGGCCGCACCCCCCCCCGCTTTCTTCCTGGCTGCCGCGGAGACGACGGAGTCCGGGGTAGGCTGCGCCCGGAGGCACAGGGGGGCCGTGTCCGGGACCCGGTACTTTTTCTCGTACCGGTCTCTTCTAGCTGGCGTCGTGGAAGGGTTCTTGAGGAGGGAAAGGCCCTCATCCCAAATGCCGTCCAACAGAGGCACTGAGAGGACCGTCTTCCTCTTGGCCTCGCGCCGCTGATGAAGGAAGCCTTCCTTTTTCTTCTCCTCAGGGCAGAGTTGGAAAAGCTCGGAAGCCCTGGAGATCATGGAGTGGAAAGATCCGATCTCGTCGGGCGGAGAAGCCCTGGTGGGAGGCGACGACGGAAAATCCTCGTCGTATGCCTCGTCGTCCGTACCCGTCGCTGCCGTGTCAGTCCCCGTATCATCCCCTCGGGTGGACGGGGAGGAGGGCTGGAAGGGGCGCGACGGTTGAAAAGGAGGTGGTGGATGGATCCTTCTTTTCTTGGTAGGGGGAACACCAGAAGGTCCCGGTTCTGGATCCCCCGACGGGAGAGGTTCCTCCGTCGGTAACGGTAGCCTCGTCCTTATCTCGGAGCATAAGGACTGTATGGCCAACAAAATGGCCCCCGAGTTGTCTTGCGGCGCTGGCAGAGGGGAATCCGACGGGCGAGCAGGGGCCCCGTCGGTATCCTCGACGATGTCGTCGTCGTCACCTGCGTCGGGGTCCATTCCGACGGGCTGGCCTTCTTCCACGCCTAGGCCGTGGCTTAAGACCTCGATCAGCTCCTCTTCTGAGGTTGAGGCCGAATCTCCGACGACGCCCTGCCCCCCCTTCTTCTTCCCCACGGAGGGTTTCACGGGGGTCCTATCGATGGGCACAAAGGAAGACTCCCTCCGAGGAGGCAGGGAGATTCTGGGCCCTGAGGTCGCCACCACTGGTGCAGCCACCACAGGCTGAGCCAGGGCCGCCGCAACCGTTTCGATAGAGGGCTTGGTCGGATGGATCAAGGCCTTCACCACCTTAGGTGCGCTCACCGCCTTATCCTTGAGGGAGGGGGCACTGCCACGCTCCTCCTCTGCCTTAGAGCTCGACCGGGGCCTCTCCAGGAGCTTCGCCGGGTGCTCGGCCTTCCTCTTACCCGACCCAGAGCGTTGGCTCGTGGTTGATGGTGCCGGGGAGGGTGCGCCCTGCCTGGCGCCCGTAGAGCCCGAACGTTCGGCGCTCCCGGTGCCAGCGGACTCGCGGTGCTTGGCCTTATGTTGGGCCCCCGTCGCCGGGGCGCCCTCAAAGGTCTTAGAAGACCGCTCGGATTTCTTCTTCTTCTCGCCAGACGGGCTCTTACCCTCCAGCCAGTTGGCGAGACGTTGATGGCGGTCCTTCATGGTCCGTTCCGACATGTTGCCGCAAAACGCACAGTCCTTCTCCACGTGCGTCTTGTCCTCATGAAGGCAGTAAAGGCAGAAAGAGTGTTCGTCCTCCTTGAAGACGTTCTGCAGCTGGCATCCAGGGCAGACCCTGAACAGCTTTCCGGGCGTCGAGCTTCCCTTCTCCTGGGCCATCTCCGAGACCGGGCCTGAGAAGCTTCTGGATTCCTCTGAAGTGTAGCTCGACGAAATCTTCACCCTTGAGGGGCACAGATGAATCCGACACGGGTCCCCGTTGATCGGATGTAGGATCGGTGGAGCTTGAGGCTCTTTGACCGAAAGAATCTTAGTTTTTTTGTGAAAAAAGCACGAAAAATAGCACTAACGCTCGAGAGCAATAGCACGAGGATCCCAACACATGAACGTGCGGTAAAAATCTGAAGATGGCTGCCAGAGGCGGTGCTTAGGTAGAGGGCAGTCATTGGCTGTGGTCAGTATGACGCAGAGACCAGTGATTGGTTATTACTACGAAAGACAGATCAGAAACGAAACTGATACTGGTTTTTTCTTTACCGAGGATTCCCAGCCTGACGACGGGGAATATTCATGAGCATGTGAATCCATGCCAGACCCCATGCTGGAGAACTTGAGGTGATCCGGTTCAAGACGAGGGAGCCAACCGAAGAGCGAGATCTGCCCCCAAGCTCTCTGCTTGGAGAAGCCTTTGACCAGCAAAGAATTGGAGCCAGACTATCGAAAGGGATCTGGAGGGAGAGTATTTAGTGAGAGAGAGTTGCAGGTAGCATGTTCCCAGGCCCCAGGCAGCCTTATGGATGATGCAGAGGGTCTTTAATTTGATCCTTGCAGCAACCGGGAGGCATTGGAGAGATTTTAGGGCTGGGAGATACGGTCCCTGGGCTTGAAGCCATGAGAAGCCTTGCAGCCCTATTGTGGATTAGTTGAAGAGGGCGCAGGGAAGCAATATATAGGTTGAGAAGAACAAGTTACTTTCTTACTCGGTAACTTTCTTTTGATGGGATGGTCCGACGACGTATTCTATATCTATGACAGGTAATGTTCACAGCTGTGCTGCTTCGGAAAATCTTTGGCGTCTGCGTCCCGCGTCAATGACGTCGATGCACCGTCCCCGAGGACCTCCTCCGATGGCCGACGTCACCCGATGTGATAAGTAGGACGCACGACGCCCATAGCCTCAGTTGTAGTTTTTTTCCCCCAGAACGTGTGCCACCAGTTTTCTGCCAGTCATACAAACAAAGCCTTGCGGAACGCAAGCTGCAATCGCAAAAGAAATTCTGCAGCGGGATAGGTAGGGAGGGAGCGATATGGAATAAGTCGTCGGACCATCCCATCGAAAGAACGTTACCAGGTAAGAAAGTAACTTGTTCGAGGGGATTGGGTTCTCCGACGTATTCCATATCTATGACAGACTCCCAAAGCAGTACCAAGCAAGGAGGTGGGAAAAGAATTTAGAACACAAATTTAGCATGCCCAATCAAATTGCGGAATAAAGGACTGCCTTGCCAAAGGCCAGATCCTGCCCTCGGATGGAACCGAGGGAGTAGTGACGTACAAAAGTATGTACTGAAGCCCAGGTGGCTGCATCACAGATGTGACGAATAGGAACACCCCTCTGCAAGGCAGTAGACGCAGCCACTCCCCTGGTAGAATGGGCCCGCAAGCCAGCCGGAGGGTCCTTACCCGCCAAGCGGTAACACTCAGAGATAGCTAAAATAATCCAACGAGACAAAGTCTGTTTCGTCACAGCTTGTCCCAAACGCTTTCCAGCGTAACCAATGAAAAGTTGATCGTCCACTCTGACCCGAGAAATGCGCGAAATATAAAAGCTCAACGATCTCCTAGGATCAAGCCTATGGAGCCTCTGCTCTTCCTTACCAGGATGCGGAGGAGGATAGAACGCCGGAAGAACAACCTTCTGGCTCAAATGAAATTCCGAAACCACCTTCGGAAGAAAGGAAGGACGAACTCTAAGGACAACCCTGTCCTTAACTGAAAGTGCCTGTAACTCACTCACTCTGCGAGCGGAAGTAACCGCAACCAAAAACACAGTTTTCAGAGTTAACAGTCTCAAAGGGCAAGAATGCAAAGGCTCAAACAGAGCACCCATAAGAAACTTAAGAACAAGGTTCAAATCCCAACCGGGCACCAGAAAAGGTGACGGAGGAAACACATTAGTGAGCCCTTTCAAAAACTGAGAAATTAAAGGAATCTTAAAATAGGAACATTCTTCAGACTAGCACTTAAAGATGGACAGCGCCGCCAGGTAACCTTTAATGGTCCCCACTTGCAAGCCCCTGTGGGCCAAGGAAAGCAAAAAAAAGACAACCATGGGAATGTCACACTCAAAAGGATCCACATTCTTAACTCTGCACCAGTCGCAGAACTTTATCCAACGGCAACGGTACAGAGACTTTGTTGCTGGCTGCCTGGCCGAGAGCAACACCTCCATCACGTCTTCAGGGAGGTCCCAATACTTCTACCTCAACCTTTCAGAAGCCAAGCATGAAGGTTGAGGGATCTGACCTCTGGATGGAGAACCTGACCCCCCTCCCGTGAGAGCAGATCGTCTCGGTAGGGAAGACGACGTGGAGGGCAGATGGACAAGTCGAGAAGGTCTGGGTACCACGTCCTCCGGGCCCATGCCGGAGCAATTGGGATCATCTGGGAACCGAACCTCCGTAATCTCTGCAGTACTTGCGGGATGACGGGGACTGGAGGAAACGCGTATAGCAGTGGGAATGACCATTCCACCACGAACGCGTCTCCTAAGGCTCCTTTTGGAGGAAATTCCCGCGAGCAGAAACTTTCGCACTTCCGGTTGACACTGGAGGCGAACAGATCCACTTGAGGGGTCCCCTAAAGGGCGAAGATCTCCAGGAGAATCTCCTGAGCCAGCTCCCACTCGTGAGAGATCGTGCTCTACCTGCTCAGAGCGTCCGCCGTCTCGTTGTCGTCTACGGCCAGATGAACTGCCGAGATCGAAACTTCCTGCTGGATGGCCCAGAACTCGAGCTGCATCGCCTCCCTGCACAGAGGAAGTGACCCTGCCCCACCCTTTTTGTTGAGGTAGTGCATGGCCACCATGTTGTCCGTTAGAATCAGGACACTTTCCTCGCACAGTCGGCAGAAAAGCCTTCAGGGCAAGCCTGACGGCCCTCTGCTCCAACAGATTTACATGGAGTCTGGACTCCGACGGAGACCAACGACCGCTGACTCAACTCGTTGGCATGAGCTCCCCATTCCGTGAGGGATGCGTCCGTCATGATCGTCACCTCCGGCCAGGGCAGCCAAAATGGGGCCCCCTTCATCAGATTGCCTTCGACGGCCCACCACAGAAGGTCCTGGGTGACCGAGGGCGGCACCTGAACAGGGTCCGACAGCCTGCCGGAGGCCTGAGACCACTGGAGCTTGAGTGCCCACTGCAAAGATCTCATCCGCAGACGAGCCTCTGGCACCAGAAGAATGCAGGATGCCATGAGGCCGAGCAGTCTCAAGAACTCGGACGCTGGGAGATTTTGGGCAAGTTGAAACTTGTGCACCATCTGCTGAATGTGAAGACCCCTCACCTGGGGAGGAAAACACTGCCCCAGGGATGTGTCGAGCACTGCTCCGATGTACTGGAGCTGCTGTGTTGGTGTCAAATGGGACTTCTTTAAATTGAGGGAGAAGCCCAGCTTGTGAAGGGAGTGGCAGGTGACGGACAGATGATCCAGGACTTGCTCGGGAGGAGAGCTCCCCCTGATCAACCAATCGTCCAGGTAGGGGTAGACATGAATCCCCCCTTTCCTGAGATGCGCTGCCACCACCACCATGAGCTTGATGAAAACCCTCGGGCGGAGGTCAATCCGAACGGCAGGACTCGAAACTGAAAGTGCGAGTCGCCAACCGCGAACCTCAGGTACTTCTTGTGCTTGGGATGGATCGGCACATGGAAGTAAGTGTCCTTGAGGTCGAGAGACACCAACAAATCCTGAAGTTGAAGGGCCTGGAGGACTTGAGAGTAACCATCTTGATCTTGTCCTTCCTGAGGAGTTTGTTCAAACTGCGCAAGTCCATGATGGGTCTCAATCCCCTGTCTTTCTTCGAAATCAAAAAATAAGGGGAATACCATCCCTTGTTCCTCTCCGCTACAGGCACCAGTTCTATGGCGCCTTTCTCCAGCAGGGCTTGAATTTCCTGCGCAAGGAGCGGATCCGGACTCTTCAAAGAGAGGTTCCCAGGTGGATTGTCGTGAGGCCTCTGCCGAAAGGGACGACAGTAGCCGTGGGTTATGATCTCCAGAACCCACACATCTGAAGTAATGGCGCGCCACTCTACAAGATGCTGCGCCAGCCTTCCCCCAACCGGCGAACCATAGGACCTGGCCTCATGACTGAGTGCTAGCGGCTGGGGCGTTGCCAGAGGGCAAAGAGGCAACTGCCCGAGCGGCCTTGGCACCTCGAGTATCCAGTTTTCCACCTCTGGAACTCTTACGGTGGCCTCTTCGACTGCTAGCTCCTCTCGCTTTACTGAAGGATGAGTAATAGCGAAAGGAACCTCCCCTCCATTGTTGTCCCCTAGGACGAAAATGCGGAGGTTGTGGAACTGCAGCACCCAACGACTTTGCTGCAGCTTTGGAGGTCTGCAACCTCTCAAGGCACTCGTCAGCCTTGCTGCCAAAAAGATGTTCACCGTCAAAGGGCATGTTGAGGAGCCGGGACTGCACATCAGGAGCAAACCCAGACTTCCGCAACCACGCAAACCTGCGTATTACGGTGCTCGCCGCCATGGACCGGCTGACACAATCTGCCATGTCCAAACCCGAATGAACGGCCTCACACATGGCATCCTTGCTATCCTGAACCATAGCAAGGAAACCATCCCGTTCGTCCCCTTCGGGAATATGTTCAGCCGCTAATGCAACACAGTTCCACAGAGTGTGTGTGAAACGAGACAAGGCACATATGGAGTTGGCCACCTGAAGTGCCATACCCCCTGAAGAAAACACTTTCTTCACGACCAGCCGTCAAAACGCCCAGCCGTCAAAACGTTTGTCGTCCCTATCCGGAGGGATGGTAGGATACGACGCCTGCTTTGCCAGGGCCGTAGCCGCCTGCACCATCAAATTCTCCAGAGTGGGGTGCCTGGACAAGTAGCAGGGGTCGCTACTGGCTGGATGGTATTTTTGCGACAAAGAGTTGCCCACTGCCGGGACACTCTCCGGAGCAGTCCAAGCCGCTGCCAGCTTTCTCTGCAGAGCCATATGAAACGGCAGTACCGGGTCAGTGGGGGGACCAAGATCAAGGATGTCCGTGAGATCATCCTGAACGAACTCCCCTGGGGGAGCCGACCATCCCAAGTACTCGGTGACCCGACTCAGCGAACTGAGAAGAAAACAGCAAACTCCAAAGATTCGAGGCGTACCGAGATTCATGAAGCGGACACGTTTGCGGAAAAAACGGAACTGAGGCTATGGGCGTCGTGCGTCCTGCTCATCACATCGGGTGACGTCGGCCGTCGGAGGAGGTCCTCGGGGACGGCGCATTGACATCGATGCAGGACGCACATGCCGAAGATTTTCCGAAGCAGCACAGCTGTGGACATTACCTGTCATAGATATGGAATACGTCGGAGGACCCAATCCCCTCGAAATAGGCTTTTGCAGTAACTGGAAAGAACCAGAGCTCTAGTAACATTGAGCTTCTGGGGGAAGGGGAGGAAAGGGAGAGTGCCTCTGAGGAGTTGAAGTTGAAAGGGGGCCTTCTTGGCAAGGTCGAAGATGTATGATGATGTGAGGAGTGAAGGAGAGAGAGGGCTCGAAGATGCCCCAAGGTTTCTGGCAAAGGAGAAGGAGGAGAGCCCATACATGGCAGCGAGAATGCAGGAGGGAAACAACGAATAGGAGTTCCAATAGGAAGAATCTTGGTCTTACTGGTATTAAGACAGATCATTGGAGGGGCACCAAGACTGGTTAGCAGACAGGCACTTCGGGATAGGATGGGGAGAAAGAGGAGGAAGGGGGCTTGAAGAAGAGCGGTGTGTCATCTGCGTAACACTGGAAATGAGGAGAGAAGGCGGAGATAAGGTGAGGAAGAGGTGCAAGGTAGATATTGAAGAGCCAGGGTGAGAGGATATAACCTCAGAAAACACCAAATGTATAGAGAGGGGTGGTGGAGGAGAAGGAACCCAGTAGAACCTGGGATGACTGGTCAGCGAAGAAGGATGTCAACCAGTCCAGTGCCTGGTCTGAGATACCAAGAGTACCTAGGAGCCACTTTATGAGAATAGAATGGTTGACCAAGTCAAAGGTGGAACAGAGGTCAAGGAGAATAACAGCAGGAGAGTTTTGCAAGCAGTTCAGTGTGTTGGTCAGTCGGGGTAAGACCAACTCTTCCAGGAGTTTTCCAAGGAAGGGTGTAGTAGAGATAGGGCGATATTTAGCCAGACACATGAGGTTGGCTGAGAAAGGAAATAGCCAGAGGCTTAGGAGTGGTTTCAGAAGTCAGCAGGAGCCGGAGAGAGGGAAGAAATGTTGTCCTTAATGGTTCTGGAAGAACAGGGAGACACCCATTTGGATAAGACCTTAGAGCAGACTACTCTAGCGATCTCATCCGTTGTGATAGGTGAGAAGGAGGGGAGAGTGGGTGGGGTTGAAGAGAGGCCAAGGGAGACAGAGGGACAGGGTGAGGAATGGAAGAAGAGAGAAGTCCGAATTTCCAGAGTTTTAAAGCTGAAATGGGAGGCCAGTGCAGTGCAGAGGGCCTGAGAGGGAAGAGACTAGGTGGAGACTGCACATGGATAGGCTAGTTCTTTGCATATTTTGAACAGTTCAGCCATGCTGTTATTGGCTCCAGAGATGCAGGTCTGGATGTGGGCCCTCTTCTTGGAGCGGCTATGGAGACGGTATTGCCTTTAGAGCAGGCGACAGGCCAGTTTGTCAGAGGAGGAACCTGAGGTCTGCCACTTCCGTTTATAGAAGCTCTGCACTTGCGTTTCAGAGCAGCTAGCCTGGCGTCGTACCAGCTGTTACGCTTAGAGGTGGGTTTCAGGCAGATCATCATGACAGGGGCAAGAATGTCCAGATGAAGACTGGCAAGGACAGAGTCAGTGGGAGAGTCAACATGAGGGGAAGGAGGAGGGATGAAGGTGGAGGCAAACGTAGCAACTGACACTCGCTTCATCGGTCGGATGACCGCAAGGGAGGCTGGCAGTGCTGGTGGAGGCTCGGTCAGGGGGCAGAGAGGTCCCAGGTGAGAGGGGCCTGATCAGGAGAGAGGGGCAGCGAGAGGAATGGAGAGTAGGAGATCAGTGGGGATAAAGGCATCAAGAGTGTCCAACAAAGTGGGTAGGGCTGGTGGGGAGAAGTGCGTGAGATTATATATCTATATATCTATATCTATAATAAAACTGAAGATTGAGGAGGCAGGAACAGTGGCATCAAGGTGGAGGAGTTTCGAGGTAGAGGTTAAAAGGGAGGAGGTGCAGTCAGCCAATTCAGAAAGGAAGTTAGACACAGGCCAGGGAGCCTATAGATAGTGGCAAGGGTGAGAGGCGAGAGACACCAAGCTTTCAGACAGGACTTTCAAAAGAGGAGTAGGGCTGGGTGGGTATGAGACAGAGGTAGTGACCCACTCAGGAACGATCAGGGCTACTCCACCACCAGATCAGTTGGGCTGGGGCTTGGAGAGGATCTTGTAGCAATCAGGGAGAAGGGAGTCAAAAGCAGTGACTGAGCTGGCATTGAACCACGTCTCAGTGAGTGAGAACGTTGAGACAAAGTCTTCAAGAAGGAGGCAGATGCCAGAAGAATGTTTGACAGCAGATTGAGCGTTCAGAGTGGCTAAGTGTAGCCAGTCACCACCTTTGAAGGTTTTACGAGGAGGTTTTAAACAGCAATCATATAGTGCCTCCTTAATATTTATATTGGCCTAAGCCTACTCGCGCTACACGGAAAACTGCATTGCAAAGTTCCGATTTTTGGGTTAACTTCGCCGCCATTTTAAGATTCATCTGCCATTTTAATTTCTACTCGCGTGTTCGTCGTTCTAAAATGGTGGACTATGTTTTCAACTTGCAACCAAGCCTTCCGACCTTTGAGTTCTGTTAATGTTTAGGCTGTCCCGAGAGCCAACTGTTTAGACTGAGGAATGAGACCTTGTGCTTCATATGAACTGTTGTGAAAGTGTTGTCTACGCTCACAAGACTCATCCTTGTATAAACATTTGGACAAGGAAGAACAAACCTTGAGCGTATACATAGGCCGAACAGTATTGTAAAGGAACGTTGTATAAGGCTTACCGCGGGATCCGAGAACATACATCACTATTGTGCCTTCATGGAAATGCAAACCTATGTAATCCTTTTCATAATATTGTATAATCTGTATGTGAACTAGGCACAAACTCAAGACCACAAATTATTAACGTGAAGAGAGGCTGGACAATATTACACAAATTGTATAAAAGCACAAATGTTTAGACGTCCAGCACTCTCTCACCTCTGTTGGCTGGTACACACTGCGAGGTTTTGGGAGCCAGATAGCTATCCGTTTTGCTTTGTAAACTGCAGAGTAATAAAAGATCTGTGAATCTTTTTAGCCCGCGATTGGTGTATTTCCTTTGTCATACTCAGCCTCGATATTTCTTCGTCTTTCAGGTGGCGCCCGAATAGGGACCCTCAAGATTGGTGCCACCTCGTTGAAGAGTTGACGCGGCTATCGGACCGGGATCGGACGGTGAGAAAGGGGGTCCATTTTTGGATGAGATGCGACACCTCAACAGTACTGCACGATCCTATCCCTGGACGGTAATCACGGTCCGATACGGCATCTTGACGAGGGTCCATATATATATATCGAGGCGGGCAGTTTTGCCGAAATCACCAACCACGAGGGTCCTTTGTTGTCCTTTGTAATCCGATCGGACTCCCTTAGTCATTTGAATCAGGTGAGTCGTGCCCTGATTCCCAAGTATCCTGATATTTGGTTGTAGTATTGTACTCGCGAGCACAATCGGTGCCAGGTAACACTAGTAATCTCACATGCCTGGGAAATTGTCTGCCTGTTTCAGGGCGTTATTCCGCAGAGACAGACAATCTTTGGAATTTGGCCATCTGGCACCACAGGAGGGCTCGCCGGCATGTACTATGTACTGTAAGTACGGCATTGGTAGTATAGTATTCAATGATATTTGACACAGACAAACTAGACATGCTTCCAAACTTCAGTGGCCAATCAATGGTAGTTTTGAGATTGCCCGAATAGAGTATTTAGAATCCATATTTTTAAAGAAAAAAGCTAGACCTGCAGCATTTGAAGTAATACAAAATCGGAAAAAGGAAGCTATGCAGCAAATTAAAAGTAAAGAGAAGCATACAAGTCGACACATGTCAAACTCAGAAAAGGCATTATTGTATGAACAACAAAAACAGTCAGTTTGTTAGAAACATGGATAGAGCTTTTAACTTGGTATACAGAAAATATATCCATCTAAAGATTTTCATGCCTCAGATGAACTAATTGATAAACTCTTAAATGAACGTAGGCCTGGTGCCACTGTGCCACCTCCTTATGTACCTATTCCTGCTGTCTTACCTCTTCCTGCTGTCATTCCTCCTCCCGTAGCAATTCCTGTTCTTCCTGTTGCTCCTCCGCCACCAGTTATTGCTCCGCTTCCTGTTGTTGTTACTCTGCCTGTACCTCCACCTTTACCGACCATTACTGTTCCAATAGATCCGTCTTTGTCGCCAGTAGTAGTGTCTCCACTACCTGTTGTACAGGATTTGTCTACTCTTTCTTTCCCAAGCGGCTCTTGAAGCTTATAAAGGAGCGAGTGTTGAATCAAAAATTGTAACTCGGAACACAGTTTCCAAAGAGAAGAGGAGAGATTTGAGTGCATGGGCTAAGCAATGTATAGAGAAAGGTGAATATACTGTTTTAGCTACACTCTCTAATCTAGAAATTATTCCCGATCAGAATGTTTGAGGGGATGGGGATACATTTGGCTGTAATATGGAATAAATTGATGGGCACAGATGTCCCACAAGGGTTCCGATACTACTTCCACCACTTTAGCGCTCGATTTGGCTCTGTTGCTTAGTAAACGTTCAGAGTTGCCCACTTCTCAGTTGCCTATGAGAGAGGTTGCTCCGACATGTTCCCAAAGTTGAGATTCCAGCTAATGTTGCAACGGGTGCAGCAGCCTATGATATTGAAGCTCACTACGTATCACAGTTTGGTCACGTCTCGTTCTCCAGACAGGAAGTGAATATAATTAGGCAGTTGATTCCAGACATTAGGAAAAATACAACAGGGTTTTACTAAGAAATAGAATCTGTCTTGCATTCGTCAGTTTTTACTCTGTGTGATATAGACTTGTTGTTTCCTGTGCTCCTACCTAATGATTTATGGAAACAGATTAGGACTGTAGATGATCCAGCAGGGTTAGGTGACACATGGGTTAACTTGGTTAGGTTAGACGGAGAAAGGACAGCTGGTTAAAGACCACCACAGGTGATACTTACTTTGCTAGATAGAATAGTAGCAAAATTGAAGACTTTAATTCCAGAGAGAAGGATTGTTTGGGACAAACTCACTGCTTGTACCCAACGAAAATCTGAAGGTGCCATCTGTTTGAACAAGTATTCTCAGATTTTAGTGGACAGGATTTAAGCACTGAGTCAGGGAAAAGATTGTTTGTGAACAAATTTGTGCATGGATTGTTGCCCGATATCAGTCGCAAATTATAACTTCCGAGAGTGCTTGGAAAGCTAAATCACAGTCCGAAGTATTGCATGAGAAAGAAAGGATTGAAAAGAAAAGGGGAGATCTGAAAACTAAGGTATTATTGCAACAGATGATCAGAGGGCCTAGAGGTGGAAGTACACAGTTTTGAGGTCAGTTCGTTCCACAAAGTAATGTGCCATTGGGTCCTGTACACGCGAACCAATGTGTTTATTGCAGACAAGAAGGTCATTGGCGAGCACAATGTCCGATCCTCCAGCAAAGGTCGAACAACACATATGGTGTCATGGGTAGATGATCCAGAGGCCGCCCTGGGGTAGGGAGTCCTGGTAGAAGCCAGTTCGCTCAAAATTCTCAGTCTTTCTCGCAAGATAATCAGCAACCTAGTGTAGATAGCAGAAATAGCTTTGATAATCGTTCAACTGCCTATCTGTCTGAAGATCTTGTCTTCGATGATATATTGTTCCGTTAGGACAGCCTGAAGCAGGGACTGGAACCAAAGCCTATTCCCGTTAATCAGAAAGGTCCCCTGGTGGGGAATAGGAAGCATCTATTTTTGATCGACACAGGAGCAAAGAAGTGCTCCATTGATCATTCACGGGTTCCAGACATTCCACTGTCAGGGCAGAATAATTTTTCTGTAGGGTTTTCTGGTACGACAGTGGTTAGTCTGGTTTCTCTGCCGGTACCGATTTCACTGGTTCCATTTATGGATCACTGTCCGTTTCTTCTGACAACGAACTATGGAGAGAATTTGTTGGGGTTGAATCTGTTGAAAGAATTAAATGCTGTAATTTATTGTTCTTCGGATGGAGTGCATTTGACGATTTCACCACAGCAATTTTCTGCCTCACTGTTTCTGACTAGACCTTTGCTGCCAGAATTTAGTGAAGTTCCGGCGTGTTTATGGGCAATTGACGACAATGATGTTGGTATTTTAAAAATTGAGCCTGTTAAAATCGTTTTGAAACCAGGAGTTAAGTTGCCACGAATTCCACAATATAAGATTTGAGTTGATGGTGAGCAAGCTTTGAAATGTATAGTTTCGGATTTTCTACATCGTGGAGTAATTGAAGAAATTGCAGGAAGTTTGTGCAATAGCCCGATTTTACCAGTGTATAAGAAAGGGGATAATGCGATTCCTTTCCGTTTCATTATCGATTTATGCGCCATCAATAAGATTGTTGCTCCACAATTTCCAAT
The DNA here is from genome assembly GCF_040938575.1 of Ambystoma mexicanum. NCBI lineage: Eukaryota > Metazoa > Chordata > Amphibia > Caudata > Ambystomatidae > Ambystoma > Ambystoma mexicanum. The sequence continues at coordinate 1,127,291,164 of NC_090929.1, read as the reverse complement.
TGTGCCTGATGTAACGACAATAGTAACAATGATTCCAGCTTCTGCTACTCATTTCAATGTTGTGGATCTTAAGAATGTCTTCTTTAGTATTCCCATACAGGTGGATAGTAGATATTTGTTCACGTTTACCCTAGGGGGACGCTACATATACTTGTGCGCCACAAGGCTACACAGAGAGTCCAAGCATTTATAGTAGGGCTTTAAAAGAGCAGCTCTATACACTTGAGTTGCCTTCTACTTGTACATTGCTACAATATGTCAATGACCTTCTCTTAGCTGCAGACTCAGAAAGTGCTTGCAAGGAAGGCACTGTGTTATTGCATATTCATTTAGCAAAGAATGGGCATAAAGCTTCATTGAAAAAGTTTGTTTTGTCGACAGGAGGTGCCCTATTTAGGCTATCTCCTGTCAAAGGAGGGAAGATTGACACCTGAACGAATTAAGAGCATTTCTAGCATGTCTGTCCCAAATACACAGAAGGAAGTCAGAGCCTTGATAGGAATGGCTTCTTACTGTAGACAGTGGATCCCTAATTTCTCACTAGTGATCAAACCAATGTTGGTATTGACAAAGAAGGGCATTTCTTTGCCACTACCGTGATCTTGGAACACCACAAAGCTTTTGATCTGCTCAAGACTGCACTGTGTTCAGCACCAGTTTTGGGCACACCATATTATGAGAAGGCTTTCGAGTTTTATGTGCATGAATGTGATGGATGTGCTTTGGATGCGTTAACGCAGGAAAACGGGGGTGGGGGGGGAGAATAGACCGTGCGTGTATTTTTCCTCCACCCTTGATCCTGTTGCATGCGTTTTGCCGAGATGTGTGAGAGCTGTCGCTGCTGCTGCTGTGTCTGTAAAGCACAGCGAGGGTATGGTCCTAGGCCATACTTTAACCGTGTTGGTACCACACTCTGTAGACGTTCTATTAAACAGAATGCAAAACCTTACTCTTGCACGATTAACAAGATATGAACTGATTTTATTTGCACCGCATATTCAAATTAAAAGGTGTTGTGTATTGAATCCGGCTGAATTGTTACCTCTCCCGCAAGATATTGCTTGCATTGACGAAATGTCACATGACTGCCTTTAGAGCACAGAACAAGAAACTAAAAGGCAGGATTGATTTGAAAGATATACCTCTGAATGATCCACAAGGGGAGCTGTTTTGCAATGGCTCCTGCTTCAAACTTCCGGATGGTACATCCACTGCTGCTTATGCCATCACTACACTAAGCACGATCGTGGAAACCAAGAGAATTTCACATAACTCTGCGCAGGCCGCAGAGATTATTGCACTGACTCGAGCTTGTAAACTTTCCGAAGGGCTTAGAGTGAATATATATACTGACAGCCAGCATGTCTTTGGGGTGGTTCAGAACTTCGGTAGACTATGGGTAGAACGAGGTTTCTTTTTCGTTCCATGTGACCACACATGGAACTAAAATCCAACATGGCACCTTGATAGTTCAGCTACTCTCAGCACTTGCCCTTCCTACTCAACCAGCAATTATGAAGTGTGCGGGACATCAGAAAGTAGTAAATGATGTAGGGAAAGGGAACGCTTTTGCTGACAGGATAGCCAAACAGATTTGTACTCAGAAATGTATGTTACAAAGGAAGCCACAAACACTTGTACTGTAGATGAAGGGATTGACTCGATAAAGAATTTTCAAGCTGATGCCACTCTAGAAGAACTTAAACATTGGGATGAGGGTTTGACAAATTTGGATGAAGAAGGGTGTTGGGTAGATAATTCAAAAAAGTTGATGGATGTTACCCGATGCATATGTCACCGCCATGATCACAATGGCCCATGGTCCCACTCACATATGTGCTAGGAAAATCTGCAAAATGTTAGAATCGGTCTGGGTGAATGTTAACATCCCAAAAACTGCTGTGCGTTTTGTCCAGAATTGTATGATTTGCTTACAGCATAATGCGGGGAAGGGTATGACGACACCGAGGGGTCGTTTTGGTCCCCCCCCCTCTGTGCCTTTTGAAGTAATTCATTTCGACTTCATCGAGATGGAGCGCTGTAATAATTACAAATAACGTCCTGGTAGTCATTTGTGCCTTTAGCAAGTGGGTTGAAGCCTTCCCTGTGAAAGATGCTACAGCAATGACAACGGCGAAAACCATGCTGAAGGAATATTTTCCTAGGTTTGGTTTGCCGAGGGTCATCTGGTCGGATAATGGTCCACATTTTATTGCTGCTGTTATTCTGCAAGTATGCGCAGGATTACAGATCGATAAACGGTTCCATTCGGCTAGACACGCTCAAAGTGCTGGACTTGTAAAACGCCACAATGGTATCTTGAAGAATAAAATCGCCAAGCTATGTGCTAGCAGTAATTTGAAATGGCCAGACGCTTTACCTATAGCACTACTGTCCATGCGGACAACCCCACAGACTAGAACTGGGCTCTCCCCCTATGAGATTATTATGGGGAGGCCAGCTAACATTTGGAGCCTGCCCAAGCCAAAGCAATTAAAGGATGTAGAACATTTGCTTCTTTCTGAATACTGTGACCAGTTAACTCAAAACTTGTATTTGATTTAACAGGTGCGAGAAGCCCTCCCAGTTAAATATGAGGGGCCAGGTCACAAAATTCGACCCGGCGACTGGGTGCTCACAAAGTCATTTGAGAGAGCATCCAGCCTTGCACCGCGTTGGAGAGGACCATTCCAGGTGTTGTTGGCCACACAGACGGCTGTAGGAGTAGCGGGAAAACTACATTGGATATATGAGACACACATCAAGAGGATACCTTTCCCTTTGCCACACGGCGGAGAAGAAAAGAAGACAACTACTACCATTTCCGATGAACACCACCAAGGGTATTTCGGAGACTCTTCCTGAGCCCGCGGGGCCTGGGGAGACTGCCGCTTTGTCTCCGAATTCTTCTCCCGATCTTTCTGCACCCTTGAACAATACCTCTGTTTCACCACTTCCATCAGGAAGCAACGACACGCTGTTCGCAGATCACGCAGTATCTGGTGTCTTAAGGTACGATCTGCATCCATGGCACTAGACTTACTGCACAGCACGGCTGTGCCCACAGGAAATGACTGTTGAGTTCGTCCCTTGCCACTTTTGCGCAGAAACATAAGTGGCTGGGGCCCGGGAAAAGCCATCTTCAATCAAGATCACGTGATCAGGAGAGCACCAGCAAACGAACTATGGTGTTTATCACAGGAACTTTTCGGGAAAGAACTTTGAGGAACAATGCCTGTCGCTATCTTAACTCGTACGGAGCAACCGATCGATTGTGTGGCTAACAAAGACATTGGACAGAAAAATACATGGTCCTTGAGGACGTATTGTTTCCGTGTAATTATGGTAACCGGTCCACCAGTAGTAATTGCTCTTGGGTTTTGGTACATTGAAAGAGTGCGTCCACTTGAAACATTTTTACCCACTGAGAGTGTTTCCACTATGTCTACACCTTTCGTGCATCTGCACACTATCTCCTAGGGATTCCCAACACAGACAGAGTTACCACAATAATACACTTATGTTTTTTTTTTTTTAATATATTTTTATTTTATTTTTTAAGGTCAAACAAACACACTACAACCGTTTTAAAACATAGAAAGCATCATATTTCAACACATTTTCAAACTCCCCAACTCCCCCCTCCCCCTTTAAACTAGAGCCAGTTCTCACATATCATTTACGGGAACATCACTGGGTGGCACACTACCTAGACTGCCATCAACCGGGTCCTCTATTTCGTTGTCACCCTGGTGAGGGTTTGCCAATGAGGCCACCAATTGATGCCAGGCCAACAAGGGCCCTACTTCTTTTTCGCCCCCCCTGGTGACTGCTTCAAACCAGACTACGGATTCAGCTTCCGCCCATCTCAAGAGGTCTGTCCACCACAACTCCACCCTGGGTCTATGGGCCGCCTTCCAGCCCATGGCGATCCTACGTTTGGCCAAGACATAGGCCAGGTCCTTCATCTTGCTTATGTGTTTCAAAAGCCGGGGTCTACGGAATAGTCCAAGCAAGCATGACCAGGCCGATTCCACATCCAGCACTACCCCCCCCCCCCCAGCCAGTTTCGTCTTGACCTCATTCCAAAATCTATGCACCTCCGGGCAAGCCCAAAACATGTGTAGCAGTCCCGCGTTCACCTCTCCACACCTGGGGCATTGCTGTATAGCTGATCCCCCAAACTTTGCAATCTTCTCGGGGGTTAAATAAGCCCTGTGGGTAACATACAACTGAAGCTGTTGGAATCTCGCATTACGGGACACCTTTTTATGGTACCTCTGGGCCCGTTCCCACTGCCCATCCGTCATGGGTCCTCCCACCTCCTCCTCCCAATCTTGTCTCAATTGGAGCAACTCCTTCCCTGCCCTTGCCCGCAGGAGCTCATATATCCTCGATATGTCGTGCCCGCCCTCCGATACATCGTACGTGGTTTCCAGGGAGGCATCTGGATCCTCCGCGAGCACTGTCTCCGGCCATCTTTCTCTAGTCTTTTTCACCAGCCTAGTGTAGGTTATATATTGGCCACCATGTGCTCCCGTCTCTTCCTGCAGCCGCTGAAAGTCCACCGCCTCCCCTTCCCGCCATATGTCCCCTAGGGTGGCTAGGCCTACCTGTTCCCAGTATCTGCGGACCGATTCAAGTAGTGGGGAGTCGCGCCCACACAGAGCCGCCAAAGGGGCCTGCTGGGAGTATGGTTCTGAGTCCCCCCCAATTTTCCATGTCCTGTGCCAGATCTCCCAGCCCAACCTCAGTAACCGCCCCTTGCCCACCAGTTTATCTCTGCCCAACCACACCACTTCCATCAGAAAGTATGGGGCTGTATCTTCGCGCAGGAGCCTGGCTTCCGCCGAATCTTCAGTCGAGAGCCACCTGGCCACGTACTGCAGCTGCCCCGCCAGGTAATAGAGTTCGAAGTTAGGCAGGCCTATCCCCCCGTCGCACGGGTTCTGGAGCTTCCACAGAGCCACCCTATTCCTAGAGCTGCCCCACACAAAACCCCTACACACTCTGTGAGGTTTCGCGAATAGGCTTCTGGGTATCAGAAACGGGACGTTTGTAAAAAAGTGCAAGAGTCTAGGCAGGACCACCATCTTGAGCAAGGCCGCCCTCCCCATCATGGTCAGGGGCAGTCTGGACCAAAATACCATACTGTTCCTAATCCCCTCTATCGCCTTTTCCGTGTTGTGCTTGTGTTCTGTCTCGATCTTGTGGTAAATGTTTATTCCCAGATACCTAAATGTTACGGGCTGCCATGGTATTGGCAGAACAGGTAGCCTCTGCACCGGGACATTCCTATATCTACCCAAAAGGGAACAGGCTGGACTTTTCAGGGTTCACCGATATACCGGAGAGGATGGCGTACCGTTCTATCACCTCTAGGACGTACTGTAGGTTTTCTTCTGGATAGCGTAAATAAAGGAGCATATCATCCGCATATAATGATATCAAATGCTCTCCACTGGCCGTGTTTATGCCCACCTCCCCATATTGTTGACGCAGGCATATTGCCAGCGGCTCCAATGCCTGTATATATAGCAGCCAAGAATCTGAGACCGTGGACCCTGTCTTGACCCTCGCCATCGGGGTGCTGTAAAACAACTGTACCCATCTGAGGTATCCGGGTCCCACTCCATACCCCTTCAGGACCGCTTTCAGCCAGGGCCATCGTACCGAGTCGAAGGCCTTGACCGCGTCTAACGACACTATGGTCAGCTCGCCCGTGTCCTCCTCAGTTTGGTCCATGACATGGTGTAGCCGTCGGTGATGTTCCTGCCCGGAACATATCCCGTCTGATCTGGGTGTATCAGTTTTTTAATCACCCTTTTCAGTCTATTAGCCAGCACCGCCGTGAGTATTTTGCTGTCCTGGTTGAGCATGGACAACGGTCTGTAAGACCCGCACTCCACGGCCGGCTTGCCTGGTTTCAGGAGTGGGACGATTACGGCCTCACGGAGAGACAACAGGAGTTCTCCCTTCTCATAGGCCTCGTTGAAAGTGGCAAGCAGTGGCTGGAGCAACTCTTGCTGGTATGTTTTATAGAACTCGCTGGGCAGCCCATCCGAACCCGGCGCCTTGCAAGTGGGCAAGTTCGGAATCACTACCTCCAGCTCATCCGAGGTGACGGGTGCGTCCAACTCAGAGCGTTCTAGATCATCTAAGGTGGGCAGCTCAATGTCCCCCAATGTGTCTAGTATGTCTTGACCCATATCCTCCCCCGTATCCTCATACAAGTGTCTCTTTCTGGGTGTTGCATATGCTACCTCCTTCGCCCTGAATCTCACTAATCGCCGAGCTGGGGGTCTCGCTCTTGTACAGCCAAGCGAGAAATCTGCCCGGCTTATCTCCCCCTGCGTGTATCCGCTCCGTATATTTCCTGTAGCTGAGTCGGCACAGTCTATCCCAGAGTGCACTACAGGACAACTGTAGCTCCTCTACTTTGGTTCTGTTATCATGAGCGGTGCTCACGCAACGCGTGAGCTCCTCTAGCTCTCTTTCCGCCTCCCGGAGCTCCCTTTCAACCCCCCCCTGTAGCCCTTTAACTTGGGAAATAGCTACCCCACGCACCACCACCTTAAACGCTTCCCACAGTGTGCCCACAGATCTTACGCTTCCCGTGTTTTTGTCAAAATATTCTTCAATGGCGTCCCTCAGGCCCTCCCAAAACCCCTCATCCTGCAGAGCCTCGGTCCTAAGTCTCCATGTAGGGATCTGCGGGCGTGGGGGCTGGTGTCTCCAGTCTACCACCAAGGGCGAGTGGTCTGACAGCACTCGGGCCTTGTATTCTGCTCCTTCTATTTCTCTCACTATCCCGGCTGTTACAAACGTGTAGTCTAACCTTGTGTACAAATCATGTGGCGCTGTGTAGTGTGAGTACTGTCTATCCGTGGGATGCAGCCTCCTCCATGCATCCTCTAGGCCTAGGTCTTTCAGTAGGGTACTTGGCGCTTTAGCCGCCGGTGCCATTTTTCCTGCCTTATCCTTGGACCTATCCATACTGGGGTCTACGGTACAGTTAAAGTCCCCCCCCCACACTACCATATCCCCTGCCAGGGGGCCAAGTTTACCGTAGAGGGTCCTAAAGTAAGCCGCTGTATCGTTATTGGGGGCGTACAAATTTATGATGTGTATTTCTCTGTTTTCCAAGAGACCCGTTACCACCACCATTCTACCCTCCGGGTCCACCGTACAATCAAGCACTCGAAACGGCACGTGGGGCGCCACCCAAGTGACGACCCCTCTGGCATACGCGGAGTACGCCGCCCCCACAACGGTGCCCTTCCATTTCCTCCCGACCACCTCCAGCCTTTCCCTAGTGAGGTGGGTCTCTTGCAGCAGGGCTATGTCTACGCGCATCCTCTTTAAATACATCATCACTTTGTTGCGTTTAAGGTAGCTGTTGAGGCCCCGTACATTCCAGGTCACAATTCTGAGATTACCTGATGCCATCTAGTCGGTCTATCTCCGTCTCATCCCTCCCCGTAATGTTCCCCATGTAGGGTCGTTTGCTGGCTCCTTCCCTACTATTAACGAACCGTGCCCCCCTCCCCCCTTCTCCAACCTCACACCACTGCACACAACTCCCCCCGCCCCCCTCCCCACCAACCCCCAACAATAGCCCAGTTCCATCCCTGGATCTCAGGCCTACCCACGTCTGGACCCGTCTCGTGACCAAGAACAAGGACCCCGCGGGGTGTCACCAATCTAACAGTGACCTAACTAAGTATACTACTATCGGGTGCAGAGGTTGCTCCCCAGGAGCTCCCAGTCATCTATTTAGGAGAAGTGAATTCAACGGGACCCGCCGGCAGATGCCGTGACTACCCCCACAGAAGCACAATATCAAACTATATTCTAGTCCCAATGTCATAGCTATGGCCTCACGGGTGCCTCTGCAGCGTGCTACTTATCTCCATCCGCTTCTGTCTGGGCATCCGATTCCTGTGGTCGACCTTGCATATCCAGCCATTCCATCGCGTCGCTCGGCGTCTCAAAGAAGAGGGATCTGTTCTTATGGATCACCTTTAACCTAGCGGGGTAAAGCAACATGTAGCGGTGGCCTGCCTCTCTGAGCCTCCTCTTCACCGTTCCAAAGTTCATTCGACTCCGTTGTACAAGCAGCGTGTAATCCGGATACGCTGTAATATTCGCTGACCCCCTTTCTATCGTGCCCCCTTTCCGGAAAAATTTGAGAATCTTCTCGCGGTCACCATAGTTCAAGATCTTAGCAATCAACGGCCGCGGGGGGGCTCCTGGGGCCTGTCTTCTGGTCAGGGCCCTGTGCGCCCTTTCGACCGTGAACCCCTGGGTCAGCTCTCCGCCTGTAATCTCCTGCAAAAGCATGGTTTCAACGAAATCCGTGGGGTTCGATCCTTCATTCCCTCCGGTGCCCTCACTATGCGAATGTTGTTGCGCCTGGCGCGCCCCTCCGCCTGCTCTGCTCTGTCCTCCAAATTGCCCACTCGCTGCACGAGGGCATGAAGTTCCTTGGCGTGTGTATTACACGCCTCCACGGTCGGGGCCAACTCCTGCTCCAGTTCCCCAGTGTGCTCCGCGATCGTTCGCACATCCTGGCGCAACAGGTTCACTTCTCGGACCGCTCCTATCTTGAGGGTTAGGCCCTCTTGCAACTCTTTCATGGCCAGGCCCAGCTTCGTCTCCCAGGCCACCTTCAGATCAGCAATTGCTGCCAGTACCTCCTGGATGGTACCCGGTGGGTCCGTCGCAGCCGCAGGGGTTTCTTTGCTCTTGCCCCCTTCCGCGCCCTAGCGTAGGTCTCCATCGTAGGCTGCTTGGTCCGGGGTCGCACCACCTTGGAAGACATCCTGTTGCGTCGATTGGGCCCAGCTGTATCCTCGCGGGTTCAATCTGCTAGTGCGTCACAACCCATGGCCTCTGCAGTAGGGGCTCGCCCTTATGTTCTTGCTTTCAGCCCGAGGCGCATGCGACCCGTCTATCTGGTTGGGCTCGCCCACGTTCCGACCAACCTTGTCTTCCTCAGCTCGTTAGACCTTTTATGGCCCTTTGTCCACAGGCGGCCATCTTGGGTGCTCCCCTTCCTTTGTGCGACCGCCAACTTCTTCGGGGTTTAGTTCCGTGAATATGCAGTCTCGCCGTTGGGGAGGGCACGCACCGTATGCCCCCCACTTTCATACGCCTTTAGATGCACTGTGGGCTCGAAAGTCCACCAAAAACCATCACTTTTTTCCCAGGATCAGGATCGGATCATCGGGAGCTCCTCCAAGGAACGTCCTCTCACGTAGCCATCAAGCCACGCCCCCCAATAATACACTTATCTTAATAATGAATGCAACTCATGCCATCATGAATAGAATTGTTGGACCTGTTTGCATTTGCCAGAACATAGGGAAAAAGGGTTGGGCTGGTATATTCATCCTTTGCCTCCAACTACTGCATGCTATGCCTCTCTACGGGCGTTATTCTTTGGTCGTTGGAACAATAGCATCTCAGAGAACTTTGATGGGACTAATTTGAATGAGTTTGAAAGGCGAGTCCTGACGCCTCTGGGATGCTTTCTTTTTGCAAATAGGAGCATGCTTAATGTTGCTTCTATTAGGCCTTCCGCTAGACTATCTAGACCTTTTCAATCGTTCATCTCTTAAGATGGCTCCCGTAGGCAACCGGGATGCTACGCCTCCTTCCTATACTATCGATCATAGCCCCAACTCGGTTTCCTTCTGCATACAAAGGAATGGTTCTCAGTCAATGGGTACTTTCGAGGGTTGTATCTAGGGCTCGTCCAAGGCGGAACAAGAACAGTGATACTCCTTCGCAAGTCATGGCTGATGTAGCAAAATCCTTTGTGCCATTTTGGGGACAGATCATGAATTCTGATGATATTAGGAGACTAGCAAGAGTATTGGAGAGAAGCATCAACCGGACCACCAATATACTCTACAGCAAGACGCTAGAACAGAAAGCAATTAGATTAGTGGCTTTACAGAACCGGATGGTGTTCGACGTCCTCCTGGCTGAGCGTGGTGGAGTATGTAAATTGCTGGGATCGGCTTGTTGCGTTTGCGTACCCGACTCCTCCCCGACCATATTCAAGGCAATACAAAATCTGCATGTCCTTAGTACAGAATTGCATGTTCCCAAGGGAAACTGGGATCTTAGTACTTGGTTCTGGGACTATTTGCGTCTTGGGGATGTAAGTTTCTTTCAGCCTTAATGGTTATACTTGGTATTTTGTTGTTCTGTTGTTGTTGGATACAATGTCTTCCTGCCATATGTTCGATCTTAGGGGGATGTTGTGCGCAAACTGTAGGAACATTAGAACCGAAAATACATACACATGAGAAGACGACTCATGTTTTTGTAATGAAGGATATTACTGTTAAGGATTTGATGGTGATTGATTTATCTGGTGAATGTGATGAATGTGATTCAGGATGTACAGACATTGAAACATGGAGTTACAAGTAAAGCAAATATTTTTAGTAAGGCTCTTGGCTTAGGCTAAAAGGAGGGTTCGTTAAATGGTAATTATATAGTGCCTCCTTAGTATTTATATTGGCCTAAGTCTACTCGCGCTACACGGAAAACCGTGTTGCAAAGTTCCGATTTTTGGGTTAACTTTGCCGCCATTTTAAGATTCATCCACCATTTTGATTTCTACTCGTGTGTTCCTCGTTCTAAAATGGTGGACTATGTTTTCAACTTGCAACCAAGCCTTCCGACCTTTGAGTTCTGTTAATGTTTAGGCTGTTCGAGAGCCAACTGTTTAGACTGAGTAATGAGACCTTGTGCTTAATATGAACTGTTGTTCAAGTGTTGTCTACGCTCACAAGACTCATCCTTGTATGAACATTGGGACAATGAAGAACAAATCTTGAGCGTATACATAGGCCGAACAGTATTGTAAAGGAACGTTGTACAAGGCTTACCGCGGGATCCGAGAACATACAGCACTATTGTGCCTTCATGGAAATGCAAACCTATGTAATCCTTTTCATAATATTGTAAAATCTGTATGTGAACTAGGCACGAACTCTAGACCACGAATTATTAACGTGAAGAGAGGCTGGACAATATTACACAAATTGTATAAAAGCACAAATGTTTAGACGTCCAGCACTCTCTCACCTCTGTTGGCTGGTCCACACTGTGAGGTGTTGGGAGCCAGATAGCCATCTGTTTTGCTTTGTAAACTGTACAGTAATAAAAGATCTGTGAATCTTTTTAGCCCGTGATTGGTGTATTTCCTTTGTGTTACTCAGCCTCGATATTTCTTCGTCTTTCAGAGGGGTACAGGAAGGTGGCACACCTGTCAGAGGTGGTGAAGGGGGTGAAGAGAGAGCGAGGAAGGAGGAGTGGCAGGAGAAGGTAGGAAGTTGATGAGGGCCAGGAGGCATTGGTCAAAGAGAAAAAGATTGGGTTGAGTATCCTGGTCCATGACAGTGCCATTGTGGTAGACATTAATAACGCACCAAGAGGATGCGAAGTATGCCAAGAGTACTTCCCCATCTAGTACCGTCATTAATGGGTAAAGAGAAAAAAGGGGAGCGGGCAGAGATCAAGTGGGTGGTCCAAAGGTCTGGAGAGGGGACAGAGGATATCAGCGATAGTCTGTCTGGAAGTAGCACGGACATAGGTGTCAGCAATAGGTAGGCCAAGATTAGAGGGCAGGAGATCTTTTTAAAAATGTTCTTCCCCACTTCGTGAGAAGTAGGATAGGTGATAGAATGGCAGTTAGAATAGAGATCGAGAGTGCCATTGGAATAGTGGATGAGGGAGAGGGATATACATGTGGGCTGCACAGTGCACAAACTCACCAAGTGGCCCAGCAGCCAGGCAGGTATAGATGAAGGAGGTGTGCGCAATAGAAGAGAAACAAGGTACAGATTCAAAAAACACACCCAGGTTTGTTTTTCAGGCAAGGCACAAAAACGCAGTACAGGATGGTGGATGCGCAGATTAAGGCATGGTCATAGCGTGCATGGAAAAGGGGCAGTAGATTCAGGGCAGGGTCATTACAGGAAATCATGGATAGTGGGAAATGAATAAGTTACCACAGGATACAAAACAGATAACAGTATGATTGCATTAGCAAGGGATGAGCTGTAAAGGGCAGCGTGCCATAGGTGTGGGCAGTTGGATACACTCTTAGCAAGGATAAAGGGTCAAATGAAAAACATAGCGGTCAAACCATTGTGAAATCAGCAAGGGAAGACAAGGAAGTTTGCGTTGCAATCTGTGCTGTGCTGGCGATCATGGAAGAAGTTTAGAAGTCTGACGGAACAGGAGAGTCGATCTGATGCACAATGGGAGATGTGGAGCCCAAAAGTAAGAAGGTGGTGGTAAGAGGTGGGAGCAGACCACACTGCAGAGGATGTGTGCTCACCGGTGGATGCGGGGAAAACATCGCATCAAGATGGTAGACTGTAGTAGTAGGCACTGCAGGCCCTCACAGCCCTCCCAGACCTCCTAGACCCAGACAGGGCCAGACAAGGAGGGGCTTGGGCCTTAGATAAGGCCCTTTGAGGGGGCTGGGGTTCGGCTGCCGGCAGCAGGGGCTTCGTCACAGAAGAAACAATTGATCAGCCAATCAGGAAAAGGCCTGGAGGAAGCGAGGATCAGCTGTGCAAACCGCCTCGGGTGGCGGCCATGATGGAAGGCCCTCGCGGCCAGCAGTGTGATGGTAGACTGCCTTCTCTGCATAGTGTGGGACTGATTAAAGATACTGCCAGGTTGTTTGGGCCAGAATAGGATGAGGGGTGCACAACCCACCTCTTTATAGAGCATCCATTGGGTGGGCCAGCGATCACCTGCCGGCTCCAGGGGCTTCGCCACAGAAGAAACAAAAAATCAAATGATCAGCCAGCCAATCAGGCAAGGGCCTGGAGGAAGAGAGGATCAGTGGTGCAAACCGCCTCAGGTGGGGGCCATGATGGAAGGCCCTCGCAGCCAGCAGTGTGATGGTAGGCTGTCTCCTCCGCATAGTGTAGGGCTGAATAAAGATGCTGCCAGGTGGTTTGGGCCAAAAGAGATACCATTGCTACATAAATTCAAAGCTGGATGTACGCTCTTAGGGCTTAGGCGATCAGAGATGTGATCGTTCCCATTGCCCTGAGTAATTCCACTCTGCCTGGTAGCTGTCCAAGGTCCCAAGGCTGGGTAGACACGTTCTGTCCAATCTTTAGCTACCTTTCATGTTAAGGCATACCATGTTGCAGTGGCTTATAGTTTCCCTGTTAACCTGCAACTTTGTATTTGTTACATTTAGAGGTAGTCCTAGGAGGAGCCACCAGATATGGCGATCCAATAACCAAACTAACCCCCCCATCGATCATATGTAGTTTTCCTAAACTGACCAATCCCCATCCCGATAGGTTTTGGGGGATGCACCTTGGTTTTATGACATCACTTATGGTTTAAACGGTGTAACACATGTTTGGAGAATGAGAACCTGTGAACTGCTATGCTGTTTTAGTGTGATCCCCGTCACTTTGTTTGATAATAAATACAGTAAACTTTGCTCTATGATTGAGTCTTCTGTTCTTGCAGCTGGGATTTTGTTGGGGCCTAAGTACCCTCTTGCTGATAATCGGGTTAGCTGCTAAGAGTGCCCTTGCCACTCCTCTAGAAGAGGGAAGATACAGCGGAACTGACCCTGGCCATCATGATTTCCCAACAATATGATCCATAATTTCTCACTCCAAGATCCTGATACTTGAAGGGATCTTTTTGACTAACCAGTTGCTTGTCATGGGGAATCCCTGCGACCAGCCAAGGATATGGAGTGAAGACTCCATATACCTGGACTCTTTTTCCTCGTGATCATCAGGCTTTGTACATTGAACCTGTACTTGCCTCGGAGGTCTGGGTGAGCCCTAGGCCACCATGCCCAGGACAGCAACTGGAAAGAAAACATGCCAACCTCTGCACATCTCCAAGGAAGGTAGAGATCATCCATCCACTCGTGCAGCTAGCTTCCAGTCACTATAATCCGACCACTTCAGGTCATGTGCAGGGTTATGCTTGAATTGCAGAGCTCTCCTTGATGTCAGGGAGGAGCTTGGTGTAATTAAACACAAGTCTGCAAGTGCCCCTTGTTGTATCTGAAGGCGGCCAGGTATTCTTTTTACCCACAAGACCTAGGTAGCAGCATAGACGAAGTAAAGAACAAGCCGCTGGCTGCTCAATTTCTGACAAATGGCACTGATGCAGACTCGCCGGAGTGAATGGTTGACTATGTACAGCTTAAAGGGGAAAGAAGAAAGCAATTTAATTTCAGAGGCCGTTTCAGGAAAACCTATCCTTGCATTTCATAACCAGCTCAACTGGACCAGCTGCCCCATACCAGGTTCTAGGCCTCCCTGCTCTCTGACATGGAAATCACATGTGTCCCATTGAGAATTGTATGCCTCCAAAAATAAATGAATAAATAATTGCACCAAAAAGCTTTGATATGTTATATGGACCTTTCAGGCGACTTAAGAAAATGTGCCCTTTGCAGGCGCATTTCCCTCAGACTAATTTTTAACTTTATTCTGGTCAAAATCCCTTTACCTCCAACGCATTTTTTCACGTAGGTTTCGCCCATTGGCTTGAATTGAGCACATTAATCTGTATGGCCAATTGTCTGACTTTTGCAAAGATTCCCTAGGGACAAAATAAGCCTACGAGCAAATATGTTCTCAAACTCCTGTCATTCACACTTTCTAACTTCCTATTTGCTCTGTTTGCTCCATGAGAACAGTCACAAATATATTGCAAGGAATATATTAACATTTTGATGGAAATGCACTAAGTCCAGGTTACAGTTTTCATAACAATTCGCCATGCTGAAACGCTCTATGAAGGATAAAAGGCCAGGGGTTTTTGTGATCTGTATCATTTTCCATGAGTAATATCTAGACAAGTTTTGCTCTTCAGGAAAAATTGATTTACTTTTCTTAATCATTTGACTTGCCCTAATCTTGATGTGTTATACGTTTTGTTATTGTGGCTCCTATAAGAATCACTCCCTACAAGGCCTTCCTAGATTGGTCCCAGGCTGCTCTTGTATACTACCCGGAGAAAACACTTCTGGAATCAGAGTGGAGTAAGGGCAATGCCACCAGGCTAGGAGATCCGGACAGATCTGTGTGGGACGCTTACATTTGAGGACAGTTTTGCACTGGCCAGCTGTACCGTTAAGTTATGCCATTGGTATTTGCAAAACACAAATCTTTGCTATGGCGTTGTGTGGCTGCGCTCTAAGCATGTGCAGCTGTCGGGTCTGGGGATAGAGAGCAGGAATACACAGAGGTTTGTGGGAAGCAGGATAACAGCACACACAAATTATCACTAGATGATAGCTCTCATTGTGCGACACTCTCTCCTTCAGAAGCCTGCTGCTCCATCTCAATTCCTACCACAGCACAGGTGGCAATAGTGAGAAATGAGGAAAGTAGCAAATCTGCTGTCCAGCCTAGCCAGGGGTACTGCTGCTCTAACTTTAACCAAGCGGGTCACCACCCACCACTGTATTTTTGTCCATGTTTGTTTGTACATTTATATAGCCTCGGGTAGCTGAGCTCTGCTCATTATTACCCACGTGTTTTATATAGCCTCGGGTAGCTGAGCTCTGCTCATTATTACCCACGTGTGTGGTGCTCATTTATCGACCTTGGAAGGATGAAGGGCTGGTTTTGGCCCGACTGGGATTCGAACCTGCTCAGCAGGCTCTGCACGGATGTCAAAGCAAGCGCTCTACTCGCTGTGCTATCTGACCGGCAGTGCCCTATTCAAGGACCATGTCTGTGCTACAAAGAGGCAGTGATGGGAAGACAGTCAAAGTGCCTGCTGGCCTGTTTGTCAAAACAATGGGTTTTTAGAGGGGCATTATAAAATCTGAGCAATTCTGTACATTTCCATAGCATTGTGGCAGCAGGCCAAAGCTTTGTTGCTGCAAAACTGGAAGCTGTACAAACATGTGCATTACTGCAGCTTTTTGGATATTGGTAAACATGTGTTACTGAGGCATTGTGGAAACTGATAATGTATGCATACCGAGCAATGTGGAAACGGAAATGACTGGGCAAAGATGTGTTAATATGGAAATGTAAGGTTTTGGCATTAGAGGTGGAGGGTGCTCCGTTTGGGAGCTAATGGGGCTAGCATATGCATTATAAGCATCAGGAAAGACTGCTTACATCTGGAGCGACTATATTGTGTTGAAGCAGTATGTGCTTTTTCTCAAAATATAATTTTAGGGAAAGCAGGAAGACACAACTCTTCATAGTTGTTACACATGCTAACATGGACCAACATGAACGGCCCAATGTACTACTGCCATGGGTTTTCCCCCCAGTGCCAAGGCCTTTTCCTTTTTGGGGATTTCAGTATTTCACCATGCAAAGCCTTCTAACATTTTCTCCTTCATTAAGATGCACAATTTGCCACAAAGTCCCACATTAATCCTTCGAGGGGCAATTAACACACCTTTACAAGGGGTGTTTAAATTCAGGTCAATTTAAGCATTAACGGCGATTGTGTGCTCTGAAATTACGATTTGACGTAACTTTCTCAATAATTGCCCTAGGTTGAACGCCAGATTCCCCTGTGCATGCTTTTTAAATGCCATGCAATTGCGACCAGTGGTATGGGCCGAATGTGCTTCATGTGCATATGCCGCAAATGTTCCCAAAAGAACAATAGGTGCAACAAGTGGGGAGTAGAAATTAGACCGGCACAACAGAAATCGGTGGATTCCACACAGGAGTCCACTCCTTGCCCAGAGCAGAATTTGAAGACGCCAAGTAGGCGTGTGGTTGTCTGAAAGGCCTGGCAGTGTTCTGCTCATCTGATTTGTTGGAATGCTAGGAATCCAGGCCAATCACGGTGCACAGAACAATCCAGCCTTCCGATTGCCAAATCTCCACAGGGTCGGACTGGGGCATACAATTGTCTCGGGTATCAATAAAAAAGAGTGCCCCACAGTTTCAAATGGCAATTCATACCTTTTGCGACAGACTGAGTAGTACCCAAGCGGGAAGATCTGGTCAAAACTACTAGCCACATGGTGAAGTAAGTTATCAAACTAGGCCACGTGGGCCAAAAAAGTGGCCCACTTTGACCCCAAAAAATGACCCACACTAGTATTTTGTGTTTTTAGTTTGGGCCCTTTTGCCCTACAGGCCAGTCCGAGCCTGAATGTCCACCTTATTAACAGAAACTTTCGATCTCTCCAACTAGGCGAATTCTGCCTAATCAGATCGATGGGAGTCAAAATCATAGACACAGGGGGCAGATGAGCCATCCAATCCTCCATTCCGCTCTGAAGTACTGAAAACTGTTTGCAAGACACGTAAACCCATATTTGTTGGTACCAAGGAATTTTTGTACTCCTTTTCCTCACTCCTATGGTATTCATGGTGGATCTAAGCACTGGATATACAATTATAGGGCTATGGAGCCCTCTGAAGTTATACATTCAGTAAATTAGCTCTTCAAATCACCTAATATGTGCAAGGAAAACACTCTTTTCTGGTATTAAGGATGGCATTGAACAATGAATGTTAGGTAATCGGTGTAAGAAACCCCCGTTTCTTTTGGGGTAAAAAATGGTAGTATGCATTGTGGCCATTACCGGTTAGAGAAGAGGAAACTCACATTTAACCTGATAAGGTAGCCCTTGTACTTTGTTGACTGTGCTGGGTTTTGGACTTTCTCCCAGTCAGGCTGAATCTAAAGCCCAACAGAGTGTGCCTCTGTTTTTGCGTGCTGGGCCTTAATAGTCCTTAGGAATTCAGGTGGAATCAACTTTACCTGGATGGGTACTATTTAAAGCCCCTCCTCCATTTCACAAAATGGAGGTTATTTTCTTTTTCCTCGATGACCTGAGGGGTCACATGACTATTGTGTGTGAGTGAGACTGTAATCTCTGGCTACTGGATGCCTTTATCCCAGGACACGGTGTTGCAGTCAACCCGAAAAAAAGGTCTGACTGGGAGATACCTGCGTGGGATAGTGTGGATTCACTGAGCGATAGGCATTCCCGAGTGCATGTGTGTATTTGGATGCATGGTCTGCCTGCCATGGCTGAAAAAAATGTGGTGTGATTGGGTTCTATGTCCACTCATTGCCGCCAGAAGGGGATAAAAGCAGGCTCTCCTACTCATCTAGGCTACTGCTGGAAGCTGCATTCCTAGAAGACCTGCTAGTGGAGCAATGACCGCAGCCCTGCACATGCATTCTTTGCTCTTGACGCTCCACTGACTCAGATGGTAACGTTATGCCTGACCAGAAGGAACAGATTATGGTGCTCCTTCCCCCTGATCCAGTGTAGACAGTCGGATAATAGTTCCTACTTGAAAGCCTCGTCTTTCTGAAACTCCCAACCGTGGGAGCCCCTTTACTTCCAGGATTCTGAAGACTGTGCCAAACCGACCAGTGCTTCTTCATCCCAGGACATGAGGCCGGGCCAGTGGGTGCATCTGTCCCACCTGAGAAGCTCCAGTGGCAGCCCTCTATCCTGCACCCACATTGCCAAACTCCCATCACGGTCCATCTTCCTTGGCTGGCACCTCTCCATTGTGAATTTGCAAGATTTTATTCAACAATCTTCTTCCCTGGGGTCTTCACAACGTGCCTCAACCCTAGAATTTGAGTCCTGTGCCCAGGGATGACAGAGGCATTGCAGACTGCAACTGACCAAGCATCTTCACCTTACAGCTCTTCTGACTGGGACCTTTGACCCAGAAACCATAGCATCTTCAATAATAGTCCTTGTCAAGAGTCTTGGGGTCCTTCATGCACTGGTGTATCATCAGTGGAACCTAACGTGGTCACCAAACAACGTTCACAGTGATGTGTATAGGCGCGTTACAAATGCCATATCATAAGTGCTTCAAGGCGCCACGAGGCAAGGAAGGGGGAACAGAGGGAGGGCAGAGACAACGATCTTACTAGGCCAAGTGACCTTGAGATTGCGCAAGTACAGGGGAGAATAGGGCGGGGAGGGGAAAAGTGCCAGGGAAACGGGGAGGGGCCAGTGCGCTGTACATGGGATCAAAAGAATAACAAGAAGTGCAGGTGGCAGGTACAAGGGTAAGTGCAGACAGTAGGTGTCCAAAAGTGCAGGTAGGGGGACTGTAGGGTTACAGATACAGACCCAAGTGCAAGGGTTGCCAGAAGGCTGTGCAGGTGTGCATCTGGGCGGGCAGGGACCTGGGCCCGAAATCAGAGGGTAGCCAGGTGACCAGTGCAGTATTAGACAGGAAATCAGCAGAGGAGAGGAAGAGAGAAGGCTGAAGCAAAGAGGAAGGACTTGTGGTGCTTCCGGAACCGGAGATGGTTCTTCTCAAGTTTCAGAGAGGGAGGGAGGCTGTTCCAGAGGAAGGCCCCAGCCGAAGAAAGATCTACCACCAACTTGCTGCTTGGAGAAGCGAATGACCCTGATGGAGTTTGAGGTGGAGCAAAGAGCTTGAAAAGGAAGGTATTTACGAAGAGAGAGTTGGAAGTATTGAGGACCCAGACCCCAGTAAGTCTTGTGGACAATGCAGAGGGTCTTGAACTTAATCCTTGCAGCGACTGTGAGCCAATGCAGAGATTTCAGTGCTGGAGGGTACGATCCCTGGGCTTGAGGCCAAGGACAAGTCTTGCAGTCCTGTTCTGGATGAGTTGCAGAGGGCTGAGAGTAAAAGCAGGCAGATTTAGAAAGAGGCTGTTGCAGTAGTCCAGCCTAGAGAGAACCAGATCTCTAGAGACAGTGAGCTTCTGGGGGAAGGAGAGGAAAGGAAGAACCTCTGAGGAGGTGCAGTTGGTAGTTTGACTTCTTACAGAAATCAGAGGTGCGAGGAGAAAAGGAGAGTGTGGAGTCGAAGATGACCCAGAGGTCTCTGAAAACTGTCAACCACACGCTGCAGAACTGCTTTTTTATATCAGAGTTATTGCGCCAACTCTGCGGCACTGCTGGTGAGGTCTCTCTCCACTTGTTTCTTAATCTGCAGGTCTCCTCTTCATCACCTCTTCTGTGGTTTGAACTTATCTGCAACTCTGGAAACTATTCCTTGGGACACTCTTGAAGAAGTTAACTTTCCTGCTAAACACTGCCTCAAGTCTTCACCACTTGTCTTGCTTGGTCCCTTATAAATACAGCTTTCTGGCTTCAGTAGGAAATAGTTCTACCAACCTGACATTGCATTTTTCCCCTTCTAGGAAAGGCTCCTTGATGCTTAAACGTCTCCTACATATATGTAGTGATTAATCGCTTGCCTTTTCTTACATAAGTAGACTAGTTACATAACAGTGTGTGGACATTCTCTCACTATGGCATTTGTGAAAAGTGTGTACTTTACCAGTTAACCACCCCAGTTAACGTCCTGAGAGTTCGGCCTGTGATGCTCTTCCACAAAACCACCAAGAGAGCCTGATGAGCTTGAGGGAATCATTGGCACCCCGAAGTCCAGACATAGCTAAATCTCCCACGGGTATACCTGCGTTTAGCAAACTGTTGTGAGCTCAGCAGGCTAATACTTTGGTGAAATTCGCCATTTGGTTCTATTTTGACCAGGTAGGGCTCGTATTCCCTGGATTTCACTCTTAGAATGGAGATAATCAAGCAGATCATATCATAAAGTAAGGTTATTGATATTTTATTTCTATCGCGCTCATACACAAGTGTTTACACATTAGTTCTCCTGGCGGAGACCGTGATTGGTCGCATCATTTTTAATAGCCAAAGGATATTGTTCAGACAGTAAAATCAAGACTCATAAGAAGCTCTTGTTCATCAAACTTGGTGAACCTGCAGAGCCTTCATCGTGAGCTCTCTCCTGTAACTATGGAAGGAGATGCCAGGATCTTCAAAATTCGTTATGCATTTTCCAGTCCTGTTCAAGCTTTACATACTGATCCGCTGACAGCCATTAGAAGAGGGGTTAATGGCCTCGAAATAAACAAGTACCCACCTTCCATGATGGTGACCGGGTCCTCCATGGCAGGACGCAGAATGTTCGGCCCAAACACTGTGGCCAAGTTTTGAACACTCATTTTGTTGATGCTTGAGTGAGACTGAACTTCATCGAGGAATCTGTGAAAGGGAAAAAATAATGAGACTGAAGACATACAATGATACATTGCCACAAACATGGGCCTAACGGTGCCCCCATCTAGACTTTAGAAGAGAGGAAAAATGCTTTTGTGTGGGAGTAAAACACATGCACAGGCTATCAAGAGCCTACTAAATACTTAGGGATGTATGGGCGTGCAGGGACCAGCAACCAACAACTAGTGTCTACTGTACGATGCATATAATTGGGTAGGGAGGCTTAAAACACAGCAATGATTGTATTACTGTTTAAATGGTATCCTGTGACAGAGAAAGCAAGAGTAATGGGCACATTTATCTCACATTGGGACGTGATTGGTTAGTCAAATACAGACTCCAGGATAGCTCCATGGGTACTACTAAAGTCAAACTCTGTATTACACAGCTCCATGTTACTGTTAGCAAGTGTTCCCGTGGGCAGTATGTCGTCACAAGAGCTGCATATCAATCTTTGGCAGCAAAATGCATTTAGGTTACAGGAAGCATATTTAGACAACCAATGAAGCACCCTATTAAAGTAACAGAACCCAGTCTCGCAACGAAGGAACACTCTTCTTGGATTTAAAGTATACAAGTTAGCAGAACGACCAGGCTAGAATACTGTACTGTATTAGCCAATTACGATGAAAATATATTTCATGTTCAGCAGGAAAACGGGTTAAAATTGTAAATGTAAGTGCTCAGAATTATGGCTTAAACAAATACATAGTTATAAAACCCAACTGGCTTGTTTTGATTCAGTAATAGAGCTTTTCTAGGCAAAATTGACTTGACTGGATAATTCTTGCAACCGCCTCTTGCACGACTCCCTGAAGGGAGGGCTACCACAATGATGCAATTACCCTGCGAGGCATTCCGATTTAAATGGATTCAGATCATTCTACTGCATTGTAGATGTCAAAGTGAGCGGGAGCGGAGAACCAGTTCCGAAATTGCAAAAAAGGTTGTAAAAAAAATAAAAAATAGTGAAACTGCTCTTTTTGAATTTAAAGCATACCTCTTTATTTTACCACCCTATAGCAGTTACAGCTCGACTGAAATCTGCTTCACCGTTCATTCACAAAGCCGGAATGACATCTCCGCCTGGATGAACTCTACCTGTGTTCATCTTAAATATCAATAGCTGCCGGAAGTTCTGCAGATACTAAGAAAAGATATCTCTTCGTCCCCCATACCCACCCGGTCCCCACTCCCCACCAATCTACCACAGATCTTTTGATAACCTGTGAAGATGTTCTCAGGTTAAATGCTTCGATGTTAGTTACATGGGATTTGCCCTTTCATGCCATGGGACAAGTGTGCAGTTATAGAAGGAGTTTTAGGGACTAGTCACGTGGACCTGCTGTAATGCACTCCTCTGGAAATCTTAGAACCACAGACTCTTCATCCCTTAAACTCCCTCAGACCATAGACGATGAAAGACTAGGTCTGGTGATCCATACTGTAATAAATTACCAAATTTGATTGATCACAGCACATTTTCTAGTGGCTGGCCCCTGTTGAAGCAGCAGCTGCTGCACAGGTAGGTGTTAAGCATGGGTTCCAGCAGGGTTAATACCAGTGAGGAGACGCAGCTGACTTCACAAAGGCCATAGATAAAATGTTCCAACTGACGGACCAACAGAGATAAATTAACATTACAGAGGTCCTCCTTTGGTTGCCTTTTCCACCAGTTTGTCAACCTGGCCAGTCCACCACCTCTTGAAACGTGTTGCATCTTGGTCACTCCTGTCCCCCGCCAGGATCAGAGTTCCAACACCTTTTTCGACACACTTCCACCACTGATTGTAATTGGTTTTGATGTGCAAGCTATGGTCAGGTGGTTTCCTTTTCATCAATGGCGGTTACGACGACAGGTCTTGCACTGTATGCATGCATGGAGTAAAAGGCTGGCTTCTTTGTTTCTCTTGGATCCATTTGGTGAGTCCCCATTGTGTCTTGCACGTGTGCAGAGCAAGCTCAATCGCCTTTGATAATCCTGAAGGCCCATCATAGTGCCAGGTGGGCTAAATTCTGAGGCCCCTCAAATCAATTTGAAAAAATCTAGAGGACAGTTGATTTATCTCCAGTCTGTGCCAGGTGGAATTTCAGTGTGCTGTTTTTTGTTTTCATGTTCCCGTAGCCAAAAGGTGGCTACCGGGTCCCAATATTCAGTGAGCCCTCAATGCCCAAATCCCCAGTAAGCCACCAAACTCAGGGTCTCAATTAGCAAGGCTTATTCATTTCCCTTGGTGGGTTTGGTAATCTCACCAGACTCTGGTTTATGGCTCCCTGCTAACCTATATCCTTCTCTTTGTTTTCCTTAGGCTCTTTAGGATTGTGGCCCTACTCTCCTCTTGGCCCAGGTTAACCAGGCTTTCCACTTCAGCCTGTGCCCCCTAGCTGCACCCCAGCTTCAACCCCAGTAGCCTCAACTTCTGACCAGCATTTCTTACAGCCCTTGGCCATCTCTTCTGGACATCTCACAAGTGCGTTCTTCTTGCTATCCCCGCTCCAATCTTCAACCTCACCCTGCCTCTGATAACCTCATTCTGTCTCTTGCTTTAACTCCCCTCCAAACCTCTGATTTCACCTCCCATTTTTCCCGTTGCCTCTTTCTCTTTCAACTCCCTGATAAGTCATTCCTCCTCCTCCTCCTCCTCCTCCTCCTCTTTGTCCTCTTCCTCCTCCTTCTCCTCCTCTCTACTGTTGCTATCTGCCACCTCCTTTCTCTCCCCCCACACTTGTATCTCTCCTTGCTTCCCGTCCTCAATCAATATTTCTCCCAACTACCTTACTATGGACCGCTTTTGGCCCATTTAAGTACTGTAAATTACAGGATTGGGGAAATGAGGGGTGGACTGGTACCAACTTGCCCCTATTGGCAGTGGGCACATGTGATTGGATGATGGTCAATGGGACCTTCTTTGGCCCAGATTTCTTACATAGTATTCACTTCGATGATTGCTGCCCTACAGCTCAATTATGATGAGCTTATCTGGTCTCCATCACAACCAGTCTACCTACCACCTTTTTGGGAGAGAAAGTCCTACAATTCAAATAAACCCTCAACATTTTAACATTTGAATGCCATTCATTTTGGAAGAAAATGGATTCCGTGACAAAAATGTAAAACAATTCTGCCGTCTATCTTCCATTTTATGCTCAGACGTAATTGCATTTGTCCCAACTTTCCCAGAGGAAGTGGAGGGAGGGACACAAAGACATTCAACAAAAGAAATCTACAATCAGCACGCTTAAGAATACTTCTAAACTTTCTTAAACGTTGTGTACTTTGCCAACCAAAGTCTTCCCTTCATTTTCTTGTTGGAAGTCACCTCAATCTGATCCCGGATTTATTCTCCTAGTCGATGGTGAAGATACATTTGGCCTCCAACTCCACATCAAAATTGTCCACCAAGTCACCACTGCAGTATCAAATGTGCTTGGGATCCCACCAATGGCAACTGCACCCCGTGCTCTGGATCCAGCACCTGGCCTGGATAAGACAAGTGCTTGTATCCCTTTGAACCATCAGTGCACAGTTATTTAGTATGGTATATTTCTTAATGTGTCAGCTATGCTTCATTGTTGCACTGAGCATAGAAACTAACATATCCTTCCAACCCTCACACCAAACTAGAAGGAAACCTGTTGACAGCAGAAAACAAGGCGTTGGCACCAAATTCTAATCGCCCAACCAAGCAGATTTCTGGTATCATGGCATCGGTCCTGCCTTTGCCATTAGATTGATAAAATATTGATATAAATATCAAGGTTTCCTTTGTTGCATTATAAAAAACTTGTTTGTCTTTGCAAAGAACTCATGGCTCATGACACAGTGTTCTACCGTTAGGATTTTTCAGAATACTGGGGCTCGGGTTGCCAGTTTGAACCAAGATGGCTGGCCTGGAGCTGAGCCTACATAACTCTTCTGGGCCACTCTCTAGGGCCTTTAAACAAAGAGTTGACCTTTTTCCTCTGTGGAGCGAGCACTTCCAAAAGCTTGTCAGATTTGATGTCAATGGAATGTTAGATTACCTCTCACATCCGACTACACACCACTTTCTATTACGTTTTCCCCACATTGTTGTAGTACTGTGTGCAGGTCTGGCACAGAGTTCTTTCTCCGTTCTCATAGCTTTGATACAATACGCTGCTGGACAGATATCGGGGGAGGAAGAGCCCGGGTGGGGTGGATAATTTCTCTGACCACTGCGACTAATCAAGGGAATTCGTCCACAATGTGGAGAGAGAGATAGAGAGAGAGGCATGCATACGCAGGCAAGGGAGGCCTGCTTCCTGAATAACACCTGAAGAAGGCAGAGAAGAACAAGTCGTGGAGCCCGCGATATTCAAGCTTGCGCTGGAAGGAAAGGGACAACGCCAGACACACTGCGTATCCCAGACGCAGAAAGCAGAGGGGACTGGAGCTCAAAACAAGGTGGTGGCATTACAACGAATGATAAGTGATGGGCCCTAAAACCAACACGGATACCATCCCGAGACCAAAGCAGCAATCGACCCGGTTAGTTGAATAAACAATGCAACGCTGCAGGAATGAGAGAGAATCTCAGGAAGAGGGCGCCAGCGACAATGAGCCGATGGCAACAAGTAGTGAGATGAGCTCTCCGATAGGCACAGAGCCCAGAGACATTTTCCTACATTATTGAAGGTAACAGGAAGACCGGGAGGCCAAAAGGGAATAGTTACACAGTTCAAGAAACCCGTCCCAGTACAGGTACAGAAAGGTTTAACAAAAAGCTGATAAATGTATATTGCCTGTACCTGAGAGGGAGAGAAAGCAACCTTGGATATCACTACCCTGGGAAAAGGGGAAAATACCCAAACCTTCAACACAGAACGAAGGGAACGTAAGAGAAAGAACCTTTTGAATGGAAGTACAGAGACACTACCAAAGTAAACAATATATAAGACAGAATGTCAGACTAAATTGAACCACCATTGTCTAGAAGGCCAGACATACAGCAGAGATTGTACATCTCCAGGTTGTTCTGAGCCCTTTAAAAAGGATCAAATAAAGTATAAAACCTCAAGGAAAGTTATTCTTCAGGAGGAGAGAAAAGCAAATCTCATGAAGGAGCTGCGTGAAGTGATACAGCAAGTAACTAGAGATTACCTATTAACCAGAAACAGAGACTGATACAAGAAATATCCTCAGGAAAAGTGAGCAAAGTGAGCCATTCTCCTAACCTTAGTTTATTTATTATTTGATGTGGATAATACAATCATCCTTTCAAATATATATATAAAAGAAACAGCACAGATTTACATTTTGAACATCTTACACTTTTTACATCTCAATTTAACATTTTAAGAAGCTGATTTTAGTAAGAGAAGAAAAAAGAAAGAAGAAAAGTAAGTAAATGAAAAAAAAGATAAGAGTGAAACATTTGTTATGAATACATATAAAGGAATAGGTATAAGAGAAATAGACATGTGTATCAGTAGTACTATATATGTACATATTTTGTCAGACGGATAAGAATTTCCCCATTTTTGGAGTTCATAGAAGATGTTTAAAGGAAAATTTACATTTTGCTAAAACAGCCAATTACAATTTGCACGATGGCTAGTCAATGAGTCTACTAGATACACAGTTTCTAGTATATATTTTTAGTTTATTTAGAATAGTGGCAG
Source organism: Ambystoma mexicanum (assembly GCF_040938575.1). Classification (NCBI taxonomy): domain Eukaryota; kingdom Metazoa; phylum Chordata; class Amphibia; order Caudata; family Ambystomatidae; genus Ambystoma; species Ambystoma mexicanum. Next base: position 1,127,264,466 of record NC_090929.1, on the reverse strand, counting down.
GACCAGTTAGATTAATTTTGGATAGTAGACGTAATTCTTTGGACATTCAAAGACTGAGGAGCACACTAGTTGGATATATATGTAGGAAAAAGCCCATCGAGTTTGGGTTAAGTTAGGCCTAATTTTTATTCCTCAGAGTGTCCGCATCCTTCTGACCCTCCACATCACATTGTGCCAATTTAGTTCCCTTTACAGTATTCCAGTAGTCACTCGAATGGACTTCAAATAGATTTTTCCTCCCACAAAAAATATATATATTTTCAACAGGCCTACCTTTGAGTGCTGCAGTCAATGTTTAATGTCAACACTTTGAGACTATGGAACTTATTCTCAGTAGATCCTACCCTTGTTTTAGGCCATCATACATAATAAACTGCACTCACCTATGCCGACTCCAGTCACTTACCATTTACCTTTTGCTGTACTGCAATGCAGACTAGGAGTCAGTGGCCCTACATAGTAGGGCGATGGGTATAATGGATTGGTCAAGAAGTAGTATTCTGAAGTAAAATGCAAAGACTGGGCGTGCCTTTAGGTCAGTGTGTACAAGAGGGCGGAGTGACCTCTGACGGCCCATGGGATCAGAGCTCACCCTCGAGTACATGTAGACGAGATAGCTGCACCTTGAGGTGGATGGGGTGCAGGATTCTCTTACTCCATCACCAATCAAGAAGGACAACTCAATGGTTTGGCAAAGGGAAGTCTGTTTAATGACAAGTACAAAAGACGGGGAAACAATAGGAAATCACCAGTGATGCGATCTCCCGTCTCGCTTCAACTTCCCCCTTCTTCATTTAGACAGCAATAGTTATAGCACATTCTCGTCATCATTGACGTGTAACACTAAAAAGTTTTTCATGCAATTCTATTGGTTAAAAAGAAAACTTAAGTATAGGTACTATATCTGTATATGGTAACAGAGTGTGAGGATTGGATAACTCTTATCGGGTGGGCATCTACGCCCCTCCCTCTACATCATTCGTGTCAAACGTCACTAAAGTACAACGTCTCATTGGTTCTACTAGCTATAGGACCCTTGATTATTTGGTCCATTGAGATTGGGTGGGTTACACCCCTAGGCATAAATCTCCACTTTAATTAGCAGCATGATCACCCAGGTGCAGTATGCCCCCTAGATTCACCCTACCTCCCCTCCATCAATCAGTACTTTAAGGCTATGTCTCATTAGTTGGCAGAGGATGGCCTCGAAACTGTAGCTTCTTATCAGGAGAAGTTATGGCATCCTCTGGGTTTGGATGACATCAGACATGGGTACCTCTGTGAATCTGCTTCATTTTCCCTCCATTTGTGTATTTGATTCTTCCTTTAGCCTTGCCACCTGCCTGGGCCTCCTTATCTCGACCTTCACTGGCTGGCTGCTATGCTCTTAAGTTTCGTTTCTTCAAAGTTGCCGCTCTCCTCCCTCTTGGGTGACCTTGAATTCCCAGGCATGAGCTGCTTCTTGCTAGGTTTCGATTCCGCTCTTTCGTCTGGCTTTGTGCCGTTATATGAATCCTGGCTTGTTTGACCCCTACCATTCTGGGCTGAATTCTGATTTTGTAAAATGGAGTCGGACTTGGTATAATGTGCTTCTTTGAGGTAGATATATAGTTGGCGCTTGCCGCTCTATTCTTCTACTAAGCGTAGCAAGCAGCACTGTTTCCTTAGCTTCTTGTGTTCCAAGCCTATTTACAGGCGTTTTGCCAGTTGCATATTTTGCTTCTTGCTTTATGGTTATGTTTCTTTAAAGTTCAGCATGGTTTCTCCTTTTATGTCCTTTACTTCTTTATTCATATCATTTCATCATTGTTTGTCATCCTTTGGGTGTTATTTCGTTCATCTGTAGATTTGTCCTGGCCCTTGTGTTGTCAGCATTCGCCTTCGATTAAGGCCCGTTGGGTCTCTTCGGGAACAGTTTGCAAGTAGTCTTAATTTCGTGTCAACTGTTGGTACGGTTGTCTGAATGGGTACCGTGCTGCCCATCGTTGTCTGGTTATTGGCACTTCAACAGGTATTGCTCTTCTGATGGGCACTGGGCAGAGCCCCAGTGTGGCTCTCTGTTGGCTTATTTGCTCCGCATACGAGCCCCAGTGTGGCTCTCTTGGTTTATTTGCTCCGCATACGTCACATCTCGGCGAGCATCTTCCTGGTATTTCAAAACGGGTGGCTTGAGTGCAGGCCCTATCTGGGAACTCCTCTACACTCCCCACTCTGGTAGGTTCATCGACCAATTCTTCTTTCTCCTCTGGATTATTCTTACTTGGTTCTTCTGCATCCAATTCTTCGTCTTCTGGGTTTGTACATGACGGTGTGAATGGGTGTTTCTTTGGAGTCCATATTTTTATCACTCCTTTCAAACTTCCTGCTGTTTTTACATGTTCGTCTTTGTTCCAGGTCATTAGCTGGCACTGTCCATTTGGACTGCAATAGATCCATTTTCCTTCATAATTTCTAAGTTTCCTTGGATACACGAACTTTGTTCCTTCTGGCGCATATTCGCTGGCCTTCACAAAGTCTCTTATTTCTTCATCAGTCAGGTCTCTGGGCTTCCATCCTGGTTTGACATCGATCATGATCTTCATCCCTATGGCTTTCTTTGCAGTTTTCTGGCACTGCGAGACGATTATCTTGATGACACAAAATCCTAATAGTATTATCAATAGCAGGGCTCCCAGAAACTTGAATATGTCTGCCATCCATTGTGGGACCCATGAGAACAGTGTTCCAAACCAACTTCGCCAGTTTCATCGATCATCTGGTTCTGTAGCTTCGTTAGCATCTCTATGGCTTCTGTCAAGGTTCCATTTTCCTCGTCGTGAGAAGGTATAAATGTGCAACATGATTCTCCGATTTTTGCACAAACTCCTCCATCCATCGCTGTTATCATGTAAAGTACATATCTGTTCTGTAGAGTCAATCGGATTGCTCTTAATTCTTCCTTAATCGCATTAAATCCTTTTATGGTAGTGTTGATGGTCTGAAATAACTCCCATCTGGTTATCTGCAACCATTTGGTATTCACTTCAACTCGTATCCATGGCATGAGAATCGTTGTGAAGACTGATGAAATGAGGCTGAAGAGCCTGTGTTCATACAGGATTGCATGGAATGCCTCTTCTGATTTGGCAGAAAAGTAGTTTTCTCTCTTCATTTGGGATACCAGCTCCACAGATCTCCTTTTCCTCAGGTGGGCATCTTCTTTTGGAAACTGTCAATGTTCAGGTCACTTTTCGGGATCACTAGTGCTGGAACATGGACGTTCACTATTGTGCATATGCCTCTCCAGATTTTTGGCAATCTTATGTATGCTTTGGATCCACACGCCCAGTAATGATCCATAACAACTGCGGTTCCGTGAATCATTCCTGGAGCTTAAAAAATGTGTCCGCAGTTCTGATTTTCTCCCATCTTCCTTGTGCCATTGTTCCTGAAGCACAATTTTGGGCTCTCCAGTGGCACTATCTGCAAGGGTCCTTCTCTGTCTTCGACCCATGTCAGTGCTTTTGTGAGTTTTAGCCATAACGACAAAAAAAAAAAAAAAAAAAAAAAAAAAATCAGATTGTGTAAGACTTTAAGAAGTATATAAGAAACAATACAACTGAACAACTTCATAAATAGAGTGAGAACATGCGAAAAAGAAAAGAAAAAACACAAAAAACACACCGTAACGTGCAGTCCATTTCTATTGCTTCTTTGCAGGCTCCAAGGACCATCCAAGCTCTGCAGATCACCACTTCTCATTCCCATCCGTTTGGTGAAAGTACTGTTCCCCAAATCTGCATCTGGCCTCTGTTCTTCCAAATTTGAGTTTCTTCTGGAGTTTTTCCTTGGACTTTTAGTCTTGGGTTAATTTCCCATCTTATTCTTGCTCTTTTAACTCCTGGCTTTTCATACCTGATCACGTGATTCCTAGTATGAGCTCTATTTCTTGTCTTAATGTCCTGGATGTAGTCATCTTCATCTGTCAACTCGTTTCGGTTGCCCATATCAATGAGGCATCCCTTCCCATAAACTGTCCTCTGGGGTTGCACATTGCTACGTGTGACAAACAGTGTGCTGTCGGGACATCAATTTCTACAGCCACAAAGATCTTAGATTTCCCCCATGCTGTACGGTAGGAGTGCACAAACGAAGCATTCTCCTTCTGATAATTTTCTTCCGACTTCTTTCATGTGTTGATACTAGATGTTTCCTAGATGCGCTGTGCTGTCCAGGTAATCGTTCAGTTCACTGTCATCTTCATGCAGGCTTTTCTTGATCCTTAATGTCTTCCTGTAGTCAGCTATGACTACATCTCTGTGTGACTTTCTTGGAGGACTCAGCATTCTGGTCCAAAGAGTGGGTTTCTTTATCTGCATCGATGAGGTAGGTAGACTTTGAGGTTTTCTCCTTCTCTTCTTGCATTCTTTTCCTGCCCTCGATAAGTGCCTTTATCAACCACCAGTCCATCATCGGCCCAGTGTTTGGCTGCATCGTGGGCCTAGTACTTGTTCCTTGTGTAGAAACTTGTGTGCTTGTGAATACAGTCTCTGCGGTTTTATTTTTCAGTTCCTCAAGCCGTTTCTTTGCTCTAGCTATAAACGGGAATACATGATCTATTAACATTTGTGTCCTTGCAGTGAATTTTCCTACAGCCACTACTGTCTTCTTAAGGGCTTTTGTTAGGTCTTCTTTCGTTGGCCTTTCACTTGATTCTTTTCGGTCTCTCTCCTTTCTCTCTAGGTCTGTTTGTCTGGTAGGCAGTCTCATGCTTTCTGTTGCTTTCGCTTGAGGTTCTATAGCCATTGACACATGCCCTGGTTCATGTACATTTAGTGTGTGGGTGCGTGTAGTTGTCAGTGCTATGTTTTCATTAATTCCGTGCTGACCCTGTCTCCAGCTTTTCTCTTCATTCATTACCTCAAGTGTGTATGTATCACTGCTAATTACATTAATTTTCAGTTCATTTGCCTTACCATCAGATTTTCTCGGGACTGGGATAACTATAGGTTAATGATAGCAAAATAATGATAAACACAATGCATAGATCCGTGATAGTGCGGTGTGTTAACCGGCAGCATTTCCTTCCAGAGAAGCGAGGGTGCCCCTCTGCTTGTGGGAGGACCAGGTTACTGTTCTGGGGCCCCATCTTGATTATTTATTTGATGTACTCTCGATTCGATTTACTTCTCGAACAGTTTGCGTCATAAAGTGTCTGGTGCTTCACAAGTGTCCCCCCTCTTGCGGGTGACGATTGTCTCTTGATACAGGATGCAGTATCCTTGCTATAGTATGGAAAAATGGGTTAGACTAACACTTCGATGAGTCACTTTTACTGTGCATATTCAAAATAGGCGAGTTCCCGGTCCACACCCCGAATCAGCTTCAGTCCTGAGGACATGCTGGACACTGTTTAATGTGAAGAAATGGAAAAAAATGGCAATCAAAACAAATGTAGGTGAAGTGCTTGCCTCTGCTTCCTCGATCTGTCCCTCGGCGGAAGGTTTCACTGGAATCTCCTCATATAATCTTTGAAAGTTGGACAGCTCCACTTGTAGCATGATGCCATGGAGGAGCGTTCCCATCTGTGCGAGGTTAGCTGGATCTCTGATAAATGTGAGGACGTCAACCTCGATATATCTCCCCACCATTTCTGGAAAGTCAGTGACTAGGCGGAAGAGGACGTTGTGGGCCCATCGACTATCTTCGGGCGACAGGTACATTTGTGCTATCTTGCCGAGTTCAAGATTACAGGCCCTTCCCTCTTCGTGAGCAGTCTTTGCACTTTCCGGATGCGTGGATTGCGACTAAGTAGCTGAGCTTAATCCACAGCTGGCTCAAATGTTCAGAGTTTGCTGGATCTCGAATAAACGTGAGAGCGTCTGTGGTTCTCCCGACAATAGCTGGGCATTCCTCTGATGCGAAAGAAAAGTATTGATGAGTTCATCTAGAATAGCCTGCAGTGGAATCATGTGTGTCTTTATCACTGTATTCCGGTAGTTCTATGACAGCTTCCGCGATGACGGTAAGTAGTTGCCAGATTACTTTCTTGTTGGCAGGATCTTGGATAAAGTCTGTGACACTGGTGACCCTCCCTACCAGCGACGGATATGTTGCCAATACAAAATGGAAGTAGTTGAGTACGACCCTTGTGATGTTTCTGCTGGGGGACACCATAAGTGCTGCCAAACAAAGTCTTGATATTTGATGATTCAGGATTCTGCATTTAGCTCTTAAGGTAAAAGTCCTTGATCACTGTTAGAGTCTTGTTTCTCGACAACGCTTAAGTGTGGTTTCATTTAGAAGTTCGTGTCAACAAACGTGTTGTGGCTTAGATGCGCAATTTTCTTCTTCAACTTGCAACTAGGATGCACAGAGTGTCCGTTTATGTCCTTATCCCCTTTTGCTTAGAGGAAATGTCCAGTTTAAGCCACAACTTGCAAAAGGGTTCTTTTCTGTCTCGGCTTTGTTACTCATGCGTCCTTCTTCCTCGTCATGGATCGTGTCAGCACGTGCTGTGGTTCTTCCCTGTTGTCTGTGGTTTCTTCGCGGTGGGGAGCAGCTGGAGGGCTCTCTCTGATAAAGGGCTTAATGTCATTAAGAAAAATCCATGCTCTCCTGCACTGCAGTTTAACAGCTGAAGGAGTGCAGTCCTCCACAATGAAAGGACCATTGAATCTCGGCTCGTCCCACTTTTTCCTTGTATGGTTCTTTACTAGTACAGCATCTCCCGGGAAAATTAGGGGAACACGTAAACCTTGAACTGCATCTGTTTCAGTGTCTCCAGCTGTGTTTTGTGCTGTGCTGCACCCTTTTCATCGCCGCTGCAGTTGGTCTGAAATTACAGTAAGGCTGGATGTCATGCAGTTCAGATATTTGCTCATTTTGGTTCCTATGACTTCCTGGGTTGACTGGGCATCACATCTAGCTCTGTCTCGTGGGTTTAGGGGAGTATTCATTCTCCTTCCTGTGACCATCTTGTACGGCGTAAGATGGTCAGAGCCTGGTTGATTCCGAAGAGCATTCAATGCCAGTGGAAGGCAGTGCAACCATCCCCTTTTAGAGTAAGCTTCAATTTGGCTATCCTTTCCTTTAACAAGCCATTGAGCCTCTCGAAAATACCTTCGGGATGATACGCCGACGAGAACTTGTGCTTTATACCAAGCAACAAGCTAATCTGCTCAAAGACTGTATTTACAAAATGAGATCAGTTATCTGATCTCATCACTTCACACACCCCCCCCCGCATCTAGGGAACACTTCCCTCACTAGGAATTTGGCAGCACAGGTAGAGTCTGGGTGTGTACGTGGACCTGCTTCTAACCATCTAGAGAATGGACACACGACTACAATTAGGTATCTGTACCCGTTACACACTTGAATCATGTCGACATAGTCGATATGTAAGTGCTGAAAGGGCCCATTTGGCCGGGGGAGGACTCCTCACTAATTTTAATGGGTGCCCAGCAGTGAATTGCTGGCAGATTATGCAGTTCACCATAAAGAATGCAACATGCTCAGCTAAATTCTCTATAAACCAGTCTTCGGCGAGCGTTGCAGCTAGATTCTCTTTTGACATGTGTAATGGGTAATGCAATTGCTCCAATGCTATTTTCAGTAGGGCTACAGGCATTACTGATTTACCAGTGCTGTCTTGCCACCACAATCCATCAGAGGGGTTTAAAGAACATCCTTGATGTTTCCATAGGTTCTTCTCATCCTGTGGTGCTTCCCCTTGAAGCTCCATTAATTGTGTCTGCCGCAGATTACTATAGGCTTCGGGTGTGGTACGTACCACCATCATTCTCTCATGGGTACATGCCACTTCTACTTCCATGATCGTCTCACTTTTGGCGGCCATACGCTTGGCTTCCATGTCCGCTGCATGGTTTCCACGTGACACGAAATTTGTCCTTTTAGTGTGGGCGGTGCATTTCACGACCGCTATGCCCACTGGGAGCTGTAGTGCCTTAATAGGCCTGTCCAATAAGGCTGCATGCTGCACTGGCGTGCCTTCTGCTCGGAGGTAGCCCCTCCTTTTCCAGCGTGCTAGCCCTGCGTACACTGTGGACGTCACATAGGCGGAGCCACATTGTACACAGTAACTTCCCGGTCTGTACGATTCTCTATGGCGAGTATCAACGCCAATAATTCTGCAGCCTGTGCTGAACAATGAGATGGTATTTGTGCACTGACGAGTACTCGAAACTCTCCGTTTGCTATGTGTTTCATCACAGCGAAGCCTGTATATATCTTTGTCAATCTTCTTGGTCGATTCTTGAAGAATCAATGAAAATTATCTCTCCTCCCGCCAGGGCATTTTCTTTCACCGTGGGCATTTCATCATAGAATTCTTCATAGTTTGCACAGTTATGTATCAGCTCTCCTTCAGTGACTGGCTCAGCTATGAACGTAGCTGGGTTCACTGTTTTACATCAAACTATTTTGATTGATGGATTAGATATAATCACTTAATAGGCAGAAGCTCTTTGAGATGTCAATGTGCCCTTTGATTTCTCTAAAATGGCGAATAATGAGTGTTCGACATATAATGTCATAGAACATCCCATTACAATGGTTGTTGCTTTCTCTATGGCAACGCTGCGGGAGCTAAGCTTTGTTTGCATGGGAAGTGGCCTCATTACTGGGTCCAGGTTCCCACTCTAATATGCCAGGGGATTGTACCCCAACAAGGTTTTTTGCGCGAGCACTGCCGTCATAAAGCTGCCATCTGTGTGCGAGAACAGGTAGAATTCCTCTGCATAATTAGGAATCCCGAGAACTGGAGCCGTACAAATCGCTCTCTTGAGTTATGCAAAACCCTTTTCCATTGCTTCAGTCTATTCAATCTTTTTTTTGTCCCCTGGGCCTTCCTCAGGGCCTGGAGCAAGGGCTTTGTATATGAGCTGTAATCGAAGACCAATGCTCTAACAGTTGCACAGGCCTAAAAAGCTCTGCATTTGCTTTATCGTGATTGGCTTAGCCGTGTTCATGATGGCTTCAGCCCTTTCTACGGTCACTTTTTTACCCTCATGTGAGATTAGCTGGCGTATGTATAGCACCTCCTGTTGAATATTGCAGCTTTTCCTTGTCAACCTTATAGCCTTTCTTAGCCAGTAAAGTCAATAGCTGAATTGAATCACGCCTGCACTGTTCTTCCGTGGAGCTGCAGATCAAGATGTCGTCCACATATTACAAGACGACACTTTCTAATGCAATATTGCTTAAGTCCATCTGTAGGACTCCATTGAAAATGGACGGGGACTCACAGTACCCCTGTGGCAACGTGCTTTTCAGACGCATGTGTCTGAAAGTGAATGACGTCCGATCTTGAGAGTCACGGTGCAACGGGACTGAGAAAAAGGCATTTTTCAAATCAATCACCGTGAAATATTTTGCCTCGATGGGTATGTTACATAGGATTGTAGATGGATTAGAGACTAGAGGGAACTCGGCTTCAACAATGTCATTTAATGCTCTTAAATCTTGGATTAAGCGCCAAGACCCACGCTTTGATTTCTTGACGGGATAAATCACTGTATTACAGGGTGACTGACGTCACTAAGATGCCCTGATCCATCATGGTGGAAATTGTCTTCGCGATCCCATCATCTGCCTCTATGGACATGGGATATTGTCACGCTCTCAGTAAAATTGCTCCTGGTTTCAGTTTAATTTTCACTTCTCCCACCCCCTTCAGGAGGCCTACGTCATATGGTCCTGTAGTCCATACTGTGACAGGTACCTGGGCCATGTCGTCATCAAAGTATTCCGGACGTATCAGTGCCAAAATCATTCTCTGGGGCACTTTTCTTTTGATCACTTTTACCCAGAATATGAGACTCACTTCCACCCTTGTCTCTTCTGAGTCTGGTTGTTCTTCAAACAAATCGTCATCGGTGACGTCAGTCACTCGATACCCTTCTTCAATGGTGATGACTGCTCACCATTGTCTGCCTTCATCGTCGTAGCCTTCAACCAATACTACTTTCCCTCGCACTGCTGCGGTATGTATCAAGGGAAATACTTGTCCCTCCTCTTCGTGCATATTTATTCTTGGTCTGAATAGAAATTCATCAGCGGTTCTCATAGTTCTGTCTGTGTGGCCTGGTAATCCAGCCATAAACACATATGCGAAAAACTTCTGGCTCTAATGGTATAGCTCTCATGGCTATATGTCCCGAGTACGCCCTGATCATTTCGCACACATTTGAATAATGCATTCCTGGAGTGGAGCATACTATGCCGTCCTCTGTCAACGAGATCGTCATGTTCAATTTTGTCATTAAGTCTCGACCCAAAATGTTTACGTGAATATAATAAAGGTACATTCATGTTGCACTCTCCTACGGAGACTGGGAATGCGTCTGTGAAGGGAACTTGACTGTGAGCTCCTGTGAAACTGAGTATCTATGGCCTCGCCAGACAAGGAAAACTTGCCTTCTCGTATAGACGAGCGTGTGGCACCCGTGTCAACTAAGAAGGAATATTCTTTACCCCCTATGACGACATTCACCCTTGGTTCCCTATTAGGGTCTGGTGTCACCGATAGGATAGAGCACGTCAGGGTTCCCAGTGAGCTGTCCTAGTTTATATACAAGTTCGGTCCACTATACACTTGCGGGTTTTACCCATTCACAGGGTTGCCTCCACTTACGGAGTTCGTGCCCTGAGACTGTTGTGGTGGCGCCTGTTGAACTTGCCCTTGTAGCAAATTCCCCATGTTTGGGGGTTGAGCCCCTTGCTGTGCACCCTGGTGCTTGCTGCTGCACGGAGTGATTTTGTGCACTGCCCTGTTGTGAGATTGCAGGTGGATTCGCTGTGCCTGCTCCCATTCCTTGGCCATTCTGCCACGCGCCCTAGCTTCTGCACGTGCGCGCTAAATGCCCCGTCATTCCACACAGCCAACATACTGGTGGTCGGATTGTTTGTTTGACATATCTATGCTGCCGGTTTGCACGTTTTGAAAGCCTCCTTGATTACTTTCGAAATCTCCTTCATTACGCTGCCATCATCTTCCTCTAAATCCTCTTCCCCTTTGGTATTGTTCTACGTTACTCTGGTTATTCTGCTGTGGGCTAGCCCCCTGTGTAAGTTCTGTTCAGCTGGGCTAGTTAGCATGGCTCCTTCAAGAGGATATTTTGATCATTTCTTTTGCACCATCTTCGCTTCCTCGCCCTTTCGAGTTGCCTCCTTTTTCCGATTCTTTTCTTGTAACAATCTACAGTAATGTGCAATAATTAACTGTATTTCAGCCCAAGGTTTAGCCTCACCCCCTACCAATTTCTTGAGCTGTTTCTGCACTGGTTCTGGCAACCCTTGACACAATATGTGGTAAAACACAGGTATAGATTTCGTCCAAGATTCAGGCGTTTCCAGCACCCACGCATCTGGGAAATTCTGGATATAAATCAACAGATCTTCCGACTCCTTCATTTTTTGAGTCATTATAGCTCCCATATTGGAAGTGTCCGGGTAAAGCATTTGTATCGTTTTCCAAACTTCTGCTCTGCAATTATTAAATGGTGCTCTGTCGTGTGCAGTTTTAATTATGGGTATCCTGCCCGTGTCCACACATAGTCTGCTCTCTCACCAAGTATGGCGATCAGGAGACCTTTAATGTCCCCTATAGCTAACGTGACACCCCCTGTCATTTTTTCTAACTCGTGTATCAACTTCCCTGCTCCCGATGTCAGCATTGGAAGTTTATTTTTTAGGTTTTCTCGATCCATGTGTGGCCATGGAATATATTGCAGTCTTGCTCCTCCTTTTTCTAACAGCGGAAATTGGAATGCGCAGCCTTCTTTCTCTTCCCTCATAGCTCTCCTGTCTATCGCTGGGTTAGCATTCCCACATCACCGTCTGCCTAGGGGGTGCCGACACCCCCCTCTGACCATGGGGTGTTCCTTCATGCTGGTCAGACTCTGATGTCCTTGGTGCGGACTCGCTAGCATCCGACCATCGTACCCCCTTGTCCCTTGGGAGCCACTTATCGCGCCGTCTCCCTTCATTTGTCTCACACTCCGCTTCCTCTCCGGAGTCGGACATTCATTGTTCCCAATTCACGCAACTCCTTGCAACTTCATCGTTCTTACTGATTTCTAATCTGTCCAGCGACAGTTTCCTGCTCCCACTACTTCGGGTGACATCCTCAGTGTCATACAACTGAGTGCTTTCCAAGCGCTCGTCTTCCCTTACCCTCTTGGGTAATTGTTCCAGTCCCATTCCATCATATATTTTATCGATCGTTTCCCCGACGCTTCGGGTGTCGAAGTCCTCTTCAATACTTGCCCTGGACATGCCTGGTACTGAATCGTACACAGGAAAGAATTCTTCAATGTCTTCCAATTCTACAATAGGATCGGGTTTTTTAACTTTCCGCTCCAGATATTCGAGATTGCGTGCCCTCCGTCTACGCTTTTGTTCAATATCAAATTCTTTGCGTTTCCTCGCCTCTTCTCTAACCTTATCCACTTCCCTTACTCTTTCATTTCTACATTCTTCTGCCCTTCGAATTTCCTCATCTTTCATCTTCCTATCCTTTTTTCACGTACCCTTTGCTCTTCTTTCAACCTTCGATGTTTCTGCCTGTACAGGTCATAGGCTGCTTTCTGCTTGCGTTCGAGCTGCTTTTCTTGCTCTTCGCAGTATAGCTGTTCTCGCCTCAGCCTATCTTTCCTTCTCGTCTTTTTATCCCTTAACTCCTTTTCTTTCTCCTTTATCTGTGCCTCATCTAACCTCTCCTTAGGCCTCACGTCATCACTTAGTTTTGCGTCGAGTTTCAAAAATATTTGTCCACCACCCCCTTCGTCTTTTGCAATTGTTATCTCATCAGTTCTGTCTTCACTACTTTTCCATTTCTTTCCCTCTTTCTCCTAGAGATGCACTTGTCTGTGCCTGTTCCTTCCTTTCATCGCGTTTCTCCTTGTCCCTCGGGACTGCGGAGGTAAGATTCTGGACCCGATCCTTCCCTCGATTTTCATCACCACTATAAGTAGGTGACTCGTATGCGGGGTTGCTGTACCCTGTAGCTGCTTTAAGCTCCCTTAATGGGTAGAGTCCCTCAGGCTTACTTCCCTCGATTTCTGTTTTAGGCGGGGCAAGTGGCGCAGTGGGCATCTCACCCTCCTCTGTGCATACGTTTAGTATCCAGTCAGCAGGTGGCTCTTCCTCCTTTGCTTGTTCGAACATTTTCCAAAATTCTAGAACAGCAAGGCGTTTCTCTAGTTTCTTGCCTGTATATGTGGCATGCAAGTAAGTCGTCATATGCTGTAAGACGGCTTTTGATAAAGACCCATTTTGTGGCCATGGCATAAACATCTTGTGGGCAGTACCCTTAACCCACTCGGTACTATATTTCTTAAGCTTACGTGCATGTTTCGGCAGTTGCTTACTTAAGTGTGCTAATGGGGTAATGTCTTCCATGCTTAAATCCGTTTCTAACAATACTTTCATACAACTTCAACACTCCCACAATATGAGCGAGCGCCAAATACCGCAAGCTCCAATCCAATCTTTTCCACCTAACTTTTATATTACCAATGTACTCAAATCATCAAGTTGTGCGAGATTCCTTTTTGTCTATATAATCGCGTAAAACCATATTTAGTTTCAAACACAGGACACATTTTCTTACATGCGACATACAACGGAACACGTACAACATACACTTGACAGACTAGACCGACACCAGCTGGACACAAATATCTCTGCCTTCTAATTTGTACCATGACATGGAGTTTAAACGAACCCCTTATATGACGTCTTTAAACGTGGTAGTGGCCTAGTCGTCCCCTATTATGTGGGGCTCCGAGTTCACGTTTCTTCTGACTGCTGTATTAAAGTGCAGGAATACACACACACATATACATATACTCGAGAATAATTGAGAAAGTTAAAATATATATATTATACATGTCCACGGTAGTGGCCATGTAGTTATGGTTAAGTTGCTGTTTCCATAGGAAGAGCACTTTTTGGGCGGCTTATAACTTTGCTTTCCCTGGACGAATCCTCACCAAACTTTGCAAAAAAAAAGTATTTGGGTCACTCTGAATTTTTTTGCAAAGTTTGGTGAGGATTTGTCCAGGGGGGGGCAAAATTATAGGGGGGGTCCCAAAACTTTTTTTTCCCATAGACATAATGGGAAAAAACTTTGCTCACGCCTACAGCCCAAACCGCTGGACGGATTTACACCAAATTTGCGGCAGGAGCGGCGGCTTGGTCCCGAAAGTGTGCTTTGCTTTATTTGGTGTAAATCCGTCCAGTAGTTTTTAAAAAAATTTACAAAAATGTAAGTGAAAAAAATTAGTGATATCTGTGTTCGCTTCGCGGACACACTTCTCTGTTCGCTCCGCGGACAGGACGGTGATTGGGCAAGCAGCTTGCGTGATGTCCGCGGACATCTGACGTGCTCTCTCATTGGATGGGGTGAAAGCGTGCAGGGCGTCTGTCTTCAGAGACGCCCGCCATCTTTGTTCCTCGCATTAGAGGCTTTGTATCCCTCCTGCACAGTAAGTCCCCCACCCCCGCTCATGCCCGTGTCTGTCTCCTGTTCCTCCCACCCCCCCACTCATGCCCCGTGTGTCCTCCTTTTCACCCCCACTCATGCTCCGTGTCTTCCCTTTCCCTCCAGCCCCCCGCTCACGCCATTGGCACACGGTGGCCAGCGAAGGGCCGAGGAGCGGGATCTGCCGCCTGCACACAGTCTTTCTCCCTCCCGCCCACCCCCCGCTCATGTCCGTGTGTCTTTCTCTCTCCCACCCACCGCTCATGCCCCTCTCGTCTCTACCACCTGCCCACCCCCCGCTCATGCCTCGTGTGTCTCTCCCCTTCCTCCCCACCCCTCGCTCATGCCTCGTGTGTCTCTCTCCCTAACCCCCACCCCAGCTCTTGCCCCGTGTCTCTTTCCCCCTCCCGCCCACCGCTGCTCTTGCACCGTTTCCTTCCTTTCCCCCCCCCCAACCCCCTGCTCATGCCCCGTTTGTACCCTGTTCCCTCTCACCCCCCGCTCATGCCCTGTTGTGTTCTTTATACACCCCGCCTTCCCTTTCCATGGTGGCCATCTTGGTAAAAGATTTTCCTTCCTACACCGGGACGCGGCAGGCGTCCTGGTGTAGGAAGGAAAATCTTTTTGTTTTTTTTTACCACCCGGCGTTCCCACTTTGAGGACATAAGATGTTAGTAGTCTTCATCTATTGAAAAGGATGTTATGGTGACGTTGCACTAATAAAACCCTTTATAATTTAGTTAAAAAAAAATGTTACAGGGACATTATGGTTAAGTTGCGCTACTAAAAACCTATGAAATTCAGTGAAAAAACGTTCTCAAAGGGACGTTATGGTTCCAAGTAAAACCGAAAAACCCTTGAAATTCACCAGTTATGGTAAGCTAAGCAACCATAACTCGCGCCACCACCGTGCACTGCTAAGACTAACACCCAGGACATCAAAGATGACATCACAAATGTCATTGATGGCATCACTGATGACATCACATGTCTGGCTCACTCTTTTTTCTTTTGCTGACATATCTAGGCCACATGTTTTTCTTCAGTAACAGTCAGAAACTAAACATTTTATTTTATTTGTAGACGTATCCTTCAAGTAGGTTCTTACAGTAATTCCCTTAGAGTCCAGTCACATCATATGAAACATACATACCGGAAGACACAAGCTTGAAAGACAGCAATCGTTTTTGTGCATAAAGATAATCAATAGACTTATGAGCACTTTCTGATAGTTCTGTTTTTTTTTTTTTTTTATAGCTGTACTTTCCCTGTGGGTCCAATCACATCAAGTAATACATATACATAGGGCAAATAGCAGCTTTGAAACAGAACAATCATTTATTTGCATGAAAATAATCAGTTAAGTTATGAATTGTTTCTGCTACTACTTGTGCTTTTTTGCCAACTTCACTTTCCCTGTATATACCCATATTGGTATGTGTTCTTGTGTCTTTGTGTTTTGCCTATAGTAATGAAGTTATGTAATACATGTGTTTTATTAGCTACGTATTACATATTTCACAGTACACAAAAATCTATTAAGAAAACAATTATCATTTCATTATTCAACATATTAACATTACGAATATTATACCTTCATCTTGTACGCTGCACACAATGTTATGTTTCTGTATGAGTAGCTTAGTATACTAGATAGAACCCCATAATAGAATGCTATTTATATCAATGCATCGTTCAATGCACTAATTAGGGTATGATATTTATTGCAATGATCCTTGACACTTGTTTCGTAACATTATAATAAGAATCCCTTGTACACATTTCATGAAAAGTACATACACATGTGATGTCATCAATGACATTTGTGATGTCATCTTTGATGTCCTGGTGTTAGTTTTAGAAGTGCACGGTGGTGGCGTGAATTATGGTTGCTTAGCTTACCATAACTGGCGAATTTCAAGCGTTTTTCGGTTTTACTTGGAACCATAACGTCCCTTTGACAAAGTTTTTTCACCTCCGTTACCTTTCCCCTTACTTGTTCTAATGTCTATGATATTTGCCAAAGTATTGAAATTTTTGTTTCATTCACCGCTCGCATGGTTCCTCTCTGGACCCTTGGGATCACCGCCTCTGTTACCGCCTCCTTTGGCCTTTCGTCTGATTCGCTTCCCGTAGGAATGGGAAGGGTTATGTTTTTAAAAACAGGACCCTTCAGGCCCACTGCAGTTTTGTATTGATTTTAAACTACCATTGTCCACGGAAAGCTTCACATTCTACTCAGCCAAATCGCAAAGGACTCGTGATATTGCCGAAGACCTAGAGTTACTTTGTGTCAACGGTCAATAGGTGTCTTATTTTAATCAATAATTGATTGTCAAAACCATCCTCTCCGCTACCAAGTGTACGAGAGGGCGGAGCGACCTCAGATGGGCCCATGGGATCAGCGCTCACCCTCGAGTACTTTAAGACGAGATAGCTGCACCTTGAGGTGGATGGGATGGGGTGCAGGATTCTCTTCCTCCATTACCAATCAATAAGGACAACTCAATGGTTTGGCAAAGGGAAGTGCATTTAATGACAAGTACAAAAGACGGGGAAACAATAGGAAAAAACCAGTGATGCGATCACCCATCTAGCTTCAATTTACCCCTTCTTCATTCAGACAGCAATAGTTATAGCACATTCTCCTCATCATTGACGTGTAACAACCAAAAAGTTTGTCATGCAATTCTATTGGTTAAAAGAGAAAATATAGGTACTATATCTGTATATGGTACAAAGTGTGAGGATTGGATAACTCTTATCGGGTGGGTGTCTACACCCCTCCCTCTACATCATTTGTGTCAAACGTCACTAAAGTACGATGTCTCATTGGTTCTACTAGCTATAGGACCCTTGATTATTTGGTCCATTGTGATTGGATGGATTACACCCGTAGGCATACATCTCCACTTTAATTAGCAGCATGCAGAATTATCACCCAGATGCGGTATGCCCCAAGATTCACCCTGCCTCCCCTCCATCAATCAGTACTTTAAGGCTATGTGTCAATTAGTTGGCAGAGGATGCCTC
This sequence comes from Ambystoma mexicanum, assembly GCF_040938575.1. NCBI lineage: Eukaryota > Metazoa > Chordata > Amphibia > Caudata > Ambystomatidae > Ambystoma > Ambystoma mexicanum. The sequence continues at coordinate 1,127,246,945 of NC_090929.1, read as the reverse complement.
AAAACTTTAGCTTATCAGGAGAAGTTATGGCATCCTCTGTGTTTGGATGACATCAGACGTGGGTACCTCTTCGCGCTTGGCTGGTCACTTGTCAGTACATCGTGAATCTGCTTCATTTTCCCTCTATTTGTGTATTTCTTTAGCCTTGCCACCTGCCTGGGCCTCCTTATCTCGACCTTCACTGGCAGGCTGCTATGTTCTGAAGTTTTGTTTCTTCGAAGTTGCCGCTCTCCTCCCCCCTCTTGGGTGACCTCGAATTCCCAGGCATGAGCTGCTTCTTGCTAAATTTCAATTCCGCTCTTTCGTCTGGCTTTGTGCTGTTATATGAATCCTGGCTTGCTTGATCCCTATCATTCTGGGCTTAATCTTGTTTTTCTAAAATGGAGTCGCACTTGTATAATGTGCTTCTTTGGAGGTAGATATATAGTTGGCGCGTGCCGCTCTATTCTTCTACTAAGTGTAGCAAGCAGTACCGTTTCCTTAGCTTCTTGCGTCCCAAGCCTAACTACAGGCGTTTAGCCAGTTGCATATTTTGCTTCTTGCTTTATGGTTATGTTTCTTTAAAGTTCAACATCGCTTCTCCTTTTAAATCCTTTACTTCTTTATTCATATCATTTCATCATTGTTTGTCATCTTTTGGTTGCTATTTCGTTCATCTGTACATCTGTCCTGGCCCTTGTGTTGTCAGCATTCGCCTTCGATTAAGGCCCTTTGGGTCTCTTCGGGGACAGTTTGTAAGTAGTCTTCATTTCGTGTCAACTGTTGGTACAGTTGTCTCAATGGGTACCTTGCTGCCCATGGTCGACTGGTTACTGGCACTTCAACAGGTATTGCTCTTCTGATGGGCACTGGGCACAGCCCCAGTGTGGCTCTGTTGGTTTATTTGCTCCTCATACTTCACATATCTCGGTTAGTATGTTCCTGGTATTTCAAAATGGGTGGCTGGAATGCAGGCCCTATCTGGGACCTCCTCTACAAGCGTCTGCTGGGATCAGTAGCAAGGTACGTATTGAATCGAACACCAATCATTTTAGAATTGTAATATTTATCTGAGACACTAGCAATGTTGGTTATCTTATCCTCTCAATAGGACAATTCCTGAGACTAAGACGTAATAGTTCCAATAAAAGAACTTTCTAATCAAAAGCAACTACACTTTGTTACAAATTGAGAACAAGCGGGTATCCCAACTCAATTGTTAAAAAGGCATATAAAAGGGCAGTTAATAACAAATGAGAGAGGCTCCAATAGAATACAAGGACAAATCCAATAATGATAAAAAAAAAATAGTCTTTGTGAGCACATTCAATCATCTTTCCAACAAGATCAATAATATTGTTAAAATAACTGGCATATTCTAAATGGAGGCGAGTTCCCCCTTAATCTCCCCTTGTGTGCGTTTAAAAGTGGGTCCAACCTGAAAGATATGTTAACCAAAAATAGATCAAATATGAAACAAATAAGCATCACTTATTCTTGAGGACTAACGAAACCTATAGGCTAAACACCATGTGGACCCTGTAGTTGTAATTCTACAAAAAGATCAAAGGAAGTGAACATTGGCCTCACAAGACCTTGGTCACAAAAACAATTTTCTAATTGCAACTCACAGATGGTGGTTTACACCATTTGGTATCCTTGCGGAAAGTTATATATAGGAAAGACAGAGAAAAGTCAAAATACGTATAACCGAACAGAAAAGTTGTATTAAAAAAAACAATTCTCACACAGCCCCTTTGGTAGAACACTTTGTTGCAATGGGACATTCCTACAACACATTAAGATGCACTGCCTTGTTACAGATTCTACATAATGGTGATGGAGCGAATGAGGAGAAGAGATATGAAAAGGAACGTCTCATTTTTTTGATTAATATTGTTGAATGTCGGCTCAACGGGCAGGTGGACTGGCACAATATACTCTGAATTATAACTTTGGAACCGAATGTCATTTGAGGAGGTATAATATAACTACAAAATCACTTTATTAAAAGAAAGTTGTATAACCTTGTTATATCAGCGTTAGCAACAGTACATGTTCTATTATTGAACTAATAGATGTGGTTGTGAATAAGAGATCCAATGACTGCTACTGAGTAAAGCAGTAATAGACATCATATGATAATGCACTACTCTCTATAAGATGGTCGACACATTATGGAGTTGACAACCATAGAGATACGAGTAAAATGACGGACAAGAGAAAACCGAGTTCTGAATACGTGGCTCTGCAATCTCACTTAAAAGTGATGCCCGCGTGTGAAGTACTCGAGTTTGAGGAACCGGACCTGCTCTTTCCAAAAATACCGTATGGCATAATGCTGAAATTGACAATAGTAAGTTTGAGTCATGTCTCGGAAAGAAAATGAGTATTAACATACAAGGGACAGGTGTATTAAATAGCGCTTGCCATTAATTTTTGTACTGTTCTACAGCTTGGTATTGAAGTTACATAAAAAGCCTCTAAATGCAACACAAACTATTGTAACATCACGAAGAAAGGGCAGCCACGCATTGATTTGGTCATTACGTGTGAGTAAACTCACAATGTTTTCTCGTTTCCAGCTAGACGGGTTACTGACATACAAAGCATAAAACGAAACTGAAGTTGTCAGTTGGTGAAATATCTTTTTAGCGGCTGAACCACAATATAACATCTCATGTGGACGAATAGATTTGACACATTCTGAGCAGGCACCCAATGACTTGTATACTGGCAGAGATAGTTATTTGTATTAAAGAACGATTGATGTTGCTAGGTGCAAAAAGAGCATAGGTACACATACTAATATTAGGATGGTAGTTGTCCTAACCCTTGGAGAATAACAAACCACCTGATGACAGGGGTAGGTTTATGAATATGTTGAACTCTCAGGGGAATGGAAGAGGGAGGAATTTGCTCACCACACCTTTGTTATCCTCCATTTGTGATTACAGGTATATTCCCAATATCAAGGCCCCCTCAACTGCTGCCATATGAAATTAATGAACAGAGTTGTTGAGTATATTGGGTAATTGATTAACAGCACTAATAAAGGCCGTTTACACTGTTTCCTAGGTGAACTAACACAATAGGAGTGAAGAATTCATCTACTGTACATTTGGAAATGGGAGTTTGGTCTAAGAAAAGATGAATGTTGAGAACAATCCTTGACGTTATAAGAATAAAATCCCCCGAAGAAGTTTTTATTTGTATAATAACATTTTAAAGAATGAAACATGTTGGGTTTTGGTTACTGCTAAACATTAATTGGACATTCATGTCTACAAGAACAACGAAACAGGTTGCTTTGTGAAAAAGAAAAATGGGGGTAATAGTAAAGTATAATTGCCATTTAGCAAGTACCTACTATTAAATATTAAACGTTTTGGTGAGGGGTGTAAGACCTACGAAAGTTCTCATTATGCCTTTTTTTTAAAAAAAACACATTGTAATGTATGTCTTAAATTGATGGTATGATGCACTTATCACTTTAACTCTGTAATGAAATGTACTTAACACATTTTTATGCTGTAAATTCCATAAAATGATATCTTATATTAGGTTGCTTCCATTAGACTGAAAACACCTGTATGTTTGGTAATTTGATTACAATGGTGATTTAATTAGAAATAATCCATTCTAAAACGAATTTGGTCAATCTTGTGAAATACTTCGAAACAGTGTAGTGGTGTTGTCATCCTTTTTGGTCTTTAGGTTACATTAAGGGTATGCTTCCCCCTCATCCTTATTTACCCAAAGTCTCTTGAGTTATATGGGTTATCATATCCAACAAGTATTTATTCGTTATTTATAGAGTTTGGTTGTTTAATAAGGAGTGTGCATTCTATTAGTCATCCATACTATGCCAATACTACTACTGTAACTGTTTTACAGTTCCCAGTATATTTGAACTGCATTTATTACATGTACTGGTTGATCACTATGAAAGTTAACATTTTGATATTGCAAACATTTAATAAACAAAAACACGTTTTATGGACTAGACCGTGGTCCTTCTATGCAGTACATTCATAAAATGGATGGGTCGGTGACCTGCATCTGAGGTTCAACTTCTGGTCTGAACCTGCAGGTACAAGTACAGGTACTTGTAATGAAAAAGTAGATTTGAAGGGCATGGCTGCCGATAGCAGTAGTGAACATGTAAACAGGAAGGTTTACATCTGCTGGGGATGGGATTTCCTGGCTTGGTCCGAGGTCATTAGCTCCAGGGATATGGAGAGGCTACACAGGACAGGTGGTTCAAGTCAGCAGGGACTGCTTAACTTTTAACTGCCATGGGTTTTCCCCCCCTGTGCCAAGGCCTTTTTTGGTGATTTCAGTATTTCATCATGCAAAGCCTTCTAACAGTTTCTCCTTCATTAATTGCATGCAGGTAGTAATCTGTTCCGCACAATTTGCTTTTAGCCACCTTCATGAGCCAGCTCCTTCTTGCTCCTCAACCCTGTGGATGGTGTAGATTCCACACACAATCATCATTCTATTTTCTGTTTGAAAATGAAATGTATGCAAAAGGAATGAGTGAAACAACAGACACACTGACTGCATCAGTGGTCACTCACCACTTACTTGCAGATGTACTTCAGGAGGTTGTAGTTGGCCTGCGGGAGACTGATCACCTGTCTGCCCAGCTCCTGGGTACCCTGAAAACAGACAAAGGCAGAGGTTGTAAACAAGCTAGAGTGGTGGAGGCAGTACATACTCAGCGTCTCGAAAAATCGTGATCTTTGCAGAGAAACAGTATGTCTGGAGGGTGTCTATCCTCCTTGCCAATAAGCTATGTTCAGAGTATTTCAGGGTCTGTTGATCATGAACTATATAAAGCGTAGTGCTTCCAGCAAATTACAAAAACACCAATGCCAGCCATTCCCCTCCAATAACCCTTCCTTATACGGACAGCCCACTAAAACCTATTTGTGTGGATGCACCTTTCTATTTAATGTGGCATGAGTATCCATTCCTGGCTATGTATTCTTACATCAATATTCACACCTCTCTGTGGTGCGATTAGTACCCACTCTGGCCAAACATCAGTGTTTACTCCCTCTCGGTCCTTTGCGATTGCAGTACTTCTGCGCTCTCGTCATCCAAGTCATGATACTCACACTGCTCTCGTCTTTTGTGACAACGGTATTGTTTTTGCCTAAATCTTCATTTGCAATAGTCCTGTATAACATTACATCAGTGCCCCTTTGTCTCATATGCCAGGAGTACTCTTGTTGCTTTTGACCTCAGTCGTCCTTTCCCTGGTCATCTGCGACATCAGTGCCACAACCTGCCTGGACTCGTGTGATCTCCACACATACGTGTTTATCTTTCATAGTGGAACTTCCTGCCCACTCACATTACATGGAATCTGTATTCTTATGGCTTGTCAAACCAATGCCAACTCTGTATGACTCTTGCCCAGTCTTACTGTGCAGCAACATCAGTAGACCCTCATTGCTCTCTTCTTGTGACACCATTACGGACTCCACACTTGTATCTTGTGACGTCAGCACCCAATATTCACTGGTCAACTTGGCGCCCAATACTCTTTTTTCATGCTATCAGTACCCACTTGCTTCTGGTCTCGTCATACTTGGAGCAGCACCACAAGCCTACTGCACTCATAACAGGACACTGATATCCACTCCCTGCTTGTTTTGGTACACTAATGTCCACGCCTGCTTCTTGTGACCAAGTGCCTACTCCTCTACTATCTTGAATGCGTTCATCACCAAGTCCTTTTGGGACACCAAACTCTGCAGTATGCTATTGATAGAAGGGATCAACAGAACACAAGATTCCAAAATGTATAATTTAAGAAATTTAGCTAGGATGTGTGGAATAAACGCCTAGAAGGCATGTGGGTTTTCAACTAAAACGATAGTGATAAATCATGGGATATTTTGAAATAATCAATTCAATAAAACATGTCAAAATAAAGCTGCAATTACAATACATAGAATACAATACTGCATACATCCATTATTCAAGAACATAGTTAAAAACCTACTACAAAATGTCAAACCTAAAAAGCAGCAATATTACAAGATGAGTTTTCCTAATCTTTAGCGCCTGTCGTGGATAAGTTAAAAAGGCCCCTCCTATAAGCGGTAGGACAGCCAACGCGCAGTAGCAAAATTAGAGCAGGTCTGCATGGATTCAAGCCAGGCATAGTCAGGGCAAAAAAACTAAAATGTAATATGTCTTATTGGGAATGGCACAGCAAACAGCTTTCCTCCTCATCCAAGTCCCTAAATTAGCTCTGAGAACATGGACTGCTAAATGGTCAACAATTAAGTTTGGCAAACATTTGGTAAGAGTATTGGGACAGTGGCACTCGTGGTTTAAGGGACTACCCAAGGGGGCAACAGTTTCTTTCAGGATTCCCTAATCTAACGTAGATTGTCAAGTATATAACACCCAGCTCGCTACTTGTCTTCTCAATCTCAGGCTTATAACGAACAGCTTGCTTTTGAACTGAGCCTACGTGCAATTAGTCCGCTCACCCGAGGGCCATAGAGTACATGTCTGCTTCAAAAATTCTCATCATGCAGCCATGAGTTGCCCTCCTATACCAGTGGAAATAACTAAGCAGGCATTCCTTCTCCCTGGTCGGGCTGCGTTATTGTAACCCATGGGCCACTGATCGCCCTCATGGGTAAAAACCTCCTGTGCTGGTCTGGAAGCTATTTCCACAAGCTCTTCCACTTACGCTCTCAGTCTAGCCTCTCCCAGTGCCCGGGATATAACTCTTAGCAAGCAAATCATTCGCTCTTCTTGGTCTGGTCTTTGCCAGTGTCCAAGATATAGCACTTGCCAAGCTCTTTGGTTTGTGAGACAGAAACGGTATCAAGAGATGACAGACAACTAAAAGATAGTTTGAAAGCCTTTATTCTACTGGTCAGGATGGTGTAACGCCCATCTTGCCCTGGCTCTAAGGTGGAAATGTTCCCCATCGCAAAGTAAAGTCTAAGTCTGTCAGTCCAAAACAAATACCTATGCTGGCCCTCACTTGTGCAGAATAACAATGTGTATGGGACTTAGAAAACTCAATAGTGTTCAAAGTAAAAATAGTTTAGCAATGGAGTTCTTCTGTAACTCCCTTCCCCAAGTTCAAGGCACACTGGATCACAAAGTTCCACAGGCTTCCCTTGTCATAAGTTCACAGTACTTTATTTGGCTCCTCCGGGTTCTCTCTCCCCAAACCCAAAAGCCCTTTGGTTTACACTCTCAATGGGTCTCCAAGGCTTCCCTTGGCAAAGCTTAGACCCTTTTGATTCCACAGAATTCACTTCAAAATACAAATTTTCAACTGGGTGAGTTGCGCTTTCTTTAAACACAAACGTTCCCTTTGGCAAAACCATGCCAGTTCAAGGGGTTTCCTTTGGGGTTCCCTTCCCCATTCTCAATGGCTCCTCTTTGCTCATTTCACTTCAGTTTGTCAGGTAGTTCACTTGTTCAATGGGGCTCCCTTGGTTGTTGTACAGTTGTCAGATCGCATGGTCCACCCACTACAGGTCACAAAACCAGGTGCCCTGGGCTTTAACTGTGCCCTCTCGTTAAAGTTCATTAGCCAAAATAAGATTCTCTTTCACATTCATGTTCTTAATAAATTACTGTTTCATTATATTTTCTTTACTGGGTTTCTGTGGTTCTCTTGGGTCACTCTCTCGCCTGGGGGCCACCCTGATGCTTAATTATCCTTTATAGTTTTTCTTGGGTATTTTGCTCACACTTCATCTAGTCGCATAGCTTCCCTTTTCTCCCAATGCCTTTTTGCTCACTTCAGTTTCACACAGCTTCCCCTTTTCTAAAGGTCTTCCTTTTTGACACAGAGGCGGTTTACTTAAAGTACATTTCACAAGGAGAAACATCCCTTCCCTTCTATGAAGGAACACGACCACTCTGATACACTGTATACTCTAAAACTAGATAGAATAGAAGTTCTTCCTCTAGCACTCACAATCAAAGTCACAAAGGGTTTTCCAGCTGCTGACACTCACCGGCTCCCCTTAGAAGACCTTTCCTTCTATTGCGCTTGCCACAAACTATGTGAAATGCCTCTAGGGGTTCTTTCTCGAACCCTTCAGGCACTCCTGCACTATTACAGTGCCCAAGGGGGGCGAGCACTCATTTTGGTGGGTGGAATAATGGCCCCTCAGTTGGCCTCCTTCCTCTGCCTCGCCTCTGCCCCTAGGAGCTCCAGCTCATAAACCACACCTGCCAGGACCAACAGCCTTCCAAGTCCTCAGGGTGTGGGTACCTTCCAAGCTGCAGCACTGCATACTCCGGCTCCCCTCAGTGTCTCGCCTCCTTTCAGCCTGACAACGTCTGCTTCTGTCACTCCCAGGACTGCTACTGCTGTTGCAGCTTTCTCCCTCCTTTTTATACACCGTGACTGGTTGATAGGTTGTAGGTGGGTATACTTTGGTTCAATTGCCTGACCTTGCCTGGCAATGTTATTGGGACATCTCCGTTGAGTATGCTGGCGTGCCTCCGTTTGCATCTTCTGCATCCCAGTACCATAGTGGCGTTTCACACAGAAAGTCTGTATTCCTTCCGACTCCCTATTCTTCATCACAGTACTGGAGTGGTATTTTGGGAAATGAAGACTGTGCCTTAATATATACCATGAAGGCTGTGTTAGGCCAATGTCAAAAAAGGGGGATACCGTGTCTCAGAGGGGTATTTTTGATGGGACAGTTGTATTACTTAGTTTTCTCTTCCCCACCTCAATGTTAGAATGATGTTCATAATGGTAAGGGGGTGACATGTCGAATCCTCTCCTTGTCTTATTACAATAATGATAATAAATGGGTGTAGGTTCTGGTCCTTTCATTCTTGTATCCTCAGTAAATGAGGATAACAGGGAAGGAAAGGATTGTGTTTTACAATAGTCTACATGAGTTGAGGGAGGGGAGGATAGGTCAAAGTCATAGTTAGAAAAAAGGAATCTGCCAACCTTTGTTTTTAGATAGCTTTCCTTTTCTTCTATTTGGAGTATTTGATGCAAAGTCATGGGGGAGGAGGAGAAGACATGAGTGACGATATCATATGACAGTAGCGGGACAGTAGGATAGGTTGGGATCAGAAAAGGTGGAATACCATGTCTCACCCTTGGGTATTCCCTCCCCAATCCCTGAGGGCCCTCTGACCAGGTGATCCAGTCTAGCTACCCCCCTAGGGTTGGGAACCAAAAAGCAATGACCCTCCCCTGGCCCCCTGTATAGAAGATCCCTGGTGAGCAGGCAGGGAAATACCCTTGGATTTTTCACAGTTTACTTCTCTTCAATCTCTATTCTGGTTGGTAGGCTTGTCAGGGCCTCCACCTGCTTTTACTGTAATTTGTATAGTTTCCCTGAGAAGTCAGGTTAAACAATATAGTCTGATTGTAGTCTGATTCTACCTTAGATTCCTTCCCTTTTAAGTCGTGGTTGGCTATTCCACGTTTCTATGGGTGTCTTCCCAGGTATCAAGAGAGGTTCGGGCCCAAAGAGCTGCCTATAAAAATAGGCCTTGGCAAGTCTCCTCACTGCCTAAACCTATGCTGAATAGAATTATAATAAAGATGTGGTTTGTACTATTTGGCATCTAGCTTCACCTTCCCTGGCAAGGATGCACCCAGAATTATGGAGGATTTAGAATTGGATAATTCTTTGTCCCCATCTCACCACCCCCAATGCTCCCTCCACACAATTTTCTGTGTTCCAATCTGGAATTTAGATAATGGAGTTTGAAAGATTGAGGCATACCACACCTTCACATCTACTCTTGCCTACAAGATGGCAATTGCTTGGTCAGTTGAACTGCTAACACCAGAAGGGTCCTGAAAAGGGACATCAACCCTGAGGGAGAGTTGCTAGCCTTGCCTTTGGCTCCCATGGAAATTACCACCGTGGGTGGTTTCCTGAGACAGTGCTTCGGAGAGCAATCACAATCTGTATCTGTTCCAAAGGCTTTTTTAGATGCACTAAGGAGCTTATCAAGCCTACCTGGATTATTACCCCAGCCACCATAGTGAATGCCCTGGAGCCAAAACCTGGTATCTTCTAGGTGTATTCCCTGTGGCCGTTGACCTGTTCAATGTTCTGGAACAAATAAATGCATCTAAAGCTATCAGTCAGAAGCCACAAAGCAAACCATGAACAACAGTCCAAATAGCGCATTATCGGAAAGTACATTTAAAAATATAATCCCTTTGTATGTAGGATCCAGCGGACACCACTGAAAGCCACCACGCACTGCCCACAAAGAAAATGTAACATTTGTAGACGTCAAGTAAGATAGTTCATCTTCCTGCATGTGTCATGTGTCTTGTGGTGTGGGCTGCGGGATGAAACCGGTGCCACTGTCTTTCAAGGGATGCCAGATCTCAGGGCCGTGCAGAGAGGAACCGCATGATCACCTCAGCTTGCCCATAAGTCAGAGGGTTATCAGATGTCTACTTTGGCCCTGTACATTTAGGGGACCTACGTGCTGTAAAATTGTCAGTAGAAAATACAACCATCCCAGATTAGACAGTTATACAATGATGTAATCCCCTACCATCTGTGGCAGGCTGAGAAGCACCACTAGCATAGAGTTACAATCACTGCAGGGAACAGAAATACTTCCCAAACACAGAATGATAGATCAACTTGAAAGTATGCGTGTTCACATTCAGAAAACCGTCTCCAGTCCAGGCTCTCGATAGGGAGAAAACAAGCAAGTCCACTGAGTGCAGAGCTCCAGTATGCTCGGTTCCATCCATATATTTGCGAGATATAGCTAGCCCCCTATGCAGGAGTGCCATGTCAAGAACCGGCCATGCTCTATACCAATAATAAAACATATCATAAGCGCAGAGTTTGAGAAAACTGCACCAAAACATTCCCAAAATTGTCCGACAGTTAGGGCAAGGAAGCAGAATGGCTGCAACCCACCTGGTTCATCAGAGACACAGAGGAAGCAGCAGATCTGTCTCCATTCGAAAACTTATGCTGCAAACAGAAGGGCACTTACAGAGGAGGTTCCAAGAAGGTGGGTAAATAACACACTGCCAATAAGATCAAAACAAATAAGCAATGCAGAGAGGTTCAATATTACCAATTCAAATATCCATTAGATGAACACACACAAATAACACAACCAGAGAAAAGAGAAAACCCTAAAGGGCCCTACCAATCACCTGATGGAGGGGGAAATGCTCAATAAATATGAAAAGAGGCTGGGAAAGCACAGTCCAGATAGCAGCCAGAACTGGACCATCAGCAGATCAATCATTCCCACTTGAATGCCACTTGGTACCACCTTCTGGATGAAATGGTGACTATCTCGACCCCAACACAAGAGTGCAAAGCCTTCCATAGAATTGGACCTGTATACTGAAGCTGAAACCAGTTTGTGGAGAGAGCTACCAAGTGACCAATGAGAACCCAGTTCATTATGAGACCTGGTAAATTGGCTGCGACACCAGGTCATAGTGAGACCTGTCCAGAACGAGGACCCTACCACTCGTTTAACCAACTTAAATTCAGCCAAGAGAAGGTCTTTTTTTCTCCTGGGTTTCTCGTAGTTTCTGATAATCTCTGTATGGAAATCTCCCTCTTACACTTTAGATTCTTTAAATAATCTTTGGTAAACTCTGGATACCTCCTTCACGAGCCCTTGTAAATCACTTCTGGGCTTGGTGCTCTCTTTAAGGTTATGCTGCTTGCAGCTTGTTTCCTTGGCTATCTTGCATGGGAGTTGATTCCCTTTTATATTCCTCCACTGTTGAGTTCTCTTTATTACTCTTTCTTCTATTATCTGGTTCTCTTGATAGTCTTATATCATATTCCTCAGAAAATGTGCCTGGGCTTTGGCTTTACCTGTGGTTTGTTTTTGTTCCCTCCATCCCAGAGTAATGGTTCCCAGTACCTCTTTATTCTTCTCACAGGGTTATTTGTTGCTTTCTGAGCCTTTCACCTTGACAACTTTATTCCTCATATCTTGTCTTTATGACTGGGACAAGTTGTACTCTTCATTTACTCTTGCCTCTGCGGCCTCCCATGTTTCCCGTTCTCCCCAGTACCTTCATCTGCATAGGGGAATGTTGCAAGGCTCGGCTCATGCTCAGCTATTCTTCTCAGTTGTTGAATTTCCCGTTCTGGATTCTCCACTTCCCCTCAGCTGCAACCCTCTATGAACGCAGGCGACAGGGAGTTTCTTGCGCTCCCAGCAGTGATGGTCCTAGCGCCGTTCAGTGGTCTTCTCGCCCACCCTAAGGGGTTTGTAGTCACGCCACGACGAGCTCCTGGATACTCTTCTCAGGCAGCAGTTTCCCCAATGCAATGGTCACCGACCTCCCATTGTGGCATTCCTTGTTGATTTGAAAGTTGCCAGCTCCGCGGTTTGGCTCCACTCCGCCTCTCCAAGGCACAATCACATCAGGGGGCTTCCCCTACATACCATATTCTCTTCCTTCACTCGTCTCAGTTAAATACATGTCTCGTCTTAGAGACATCCTCGTTTTCTTTTCTGATAGATTCACATCAACATTGCCTGCAGCCAACTATAAAGATGTTATAATTCTTCCCAGCAGGCAGTCCAATATATGTCGATATGTAGGGCAATCTAGGGAGTTCCTTTTAGGAATGGAGTCCTTGTGCCCGAAGCAGAGTCACTCCCATGAGGTCCCATAAGGAGGGTATCGAGGAGGTGGCTCACCTCCCAACCCTCGAACGGGGTGGCCCCCCTTGGGAAGAAGGGACGAATACCCTTAGTTCGTCACACAGTATACAAACATTTGAGAACATCTAGTGTAGTTTCGTGGGGCGTTAGATAGGACTTCCTAAGGGGTTCTGCATAGATCACCATTCTTTTTCATCCTTCTCTTTTCTTCTTATCCTTCACCCATCCCTTCCTCTCATGCCTACTTTCCGCTTTCTCTCTCAATTACCCAAGTGTTGTTCTTCCCCTGATTTAATGCCATGTGCCCACCCAAAAGGACTGGTGTCTTTGTGTCATGCTGCACTTGATCTACTATTGTTCTTTAATTCATGGCCATAGTGATTGTTACTTGCTTGCCTCTAAACTCTGTGCGTTATTAAAAAAAAACAATGTTTTGTTTTTTACATTCGAATGAAGTTTACCCAGTGCTTTAAATGGGAGGAGTCTGGGGTTGAGGCGGGTGGGGGGCTCAATGAAGGGGGCGTGGCCTAAGTGAAAGTGGTGGGAGCCAAGCAGGAGAGATGAGGCGCATTGATATTATTCCTTTAAGTGTGCCCCTCTCCTTTTGATTCTTAATCACAGGCTCCGACCCTCACTGGCATTAAGAACTGTAGGAGATGGGTGTGCACCAAAAGCAATTACAAGTGTCCAGTGTGTACTTGTGTTTCTTCAGGAGAGGTGCCAACCCCCTCAAGCAACCCTTCTCCATAATCCCTTGGCTAAAGGGCTGTCTGTGGGCTGGTGCCTCCAATTAATAAACAAATGGAGGTGTGGGAGCACTTGTCATACTTTTGGTGCTCACATCTTATCTTAGCAGAAGCGTCAACCCCTGCAGGCAAACGTTTACCATGCAGCACTGTGGAGTCAGAGGGATGTCTGTGGGGGTTGGCACGTCTAGTGCTAGTTGGCAGGAGCCCGGCAGAACCACAGCTCGAGAGCCCTTCTTTGGAGACTGCCAGGGCTCTGCCCTGCCCCACAAAACCCTTGGTTTACCTTGTCTCGGCAATAAAAAGAAATTGATGTAGCAAAAATAAAAATAAATACAAAATATAGTAATATTCTGTTACAGTACACAGGTGGATTTCTCCACATGAAATAGTTTGTGGCCATAAGAAAATGATGTGCAGGAGAACCATTGGAGGCACAACACAACACTGAAGTGTGGATTCAGTATACTACTACTACTACTACTACACTGGGAATAATAGCAATCATAGACCCAGTTATTTTCACATTCTTGCCGTTCATGGCCTGTAAGAATGTTTTGTATTTTCACTTGTTCCCTCCGTCGTCGTGTAGCGCTTTGAAACACATTGTGTATAGGTGCTATATAAATAAACCCTCATATCAGAAGCAAGTAGAAATGATACTATTATGACATACCGTGCCAGGAGACAGTATTACAGCAATTTGAAATACAGTGCAAGTTAACCCAATGCACGGAGTCCCCGCGATAGTTAAAAGTACAATAGAAATGTTCAGAATGGATCAAATAGTCACAATTGATATTGTATGCAAGGGCGCTGCATCCGCAAGCCAGCTTACCAACGCATTTCCGAGTGGTGTCAACACTAGTAGACTAATGCTGAAATATTTCATAATACTGCATACATACACTGATCTACCTACTCGCAAGAGATGCCGCTCACATAAAACATGGGACTCTCACATATGTCAAAATTCAGCTCAATGTGATAGCCCGTCATTTCAAACATTGGCGTAACAATAACATGTCAAGATAGTTTGACATGCCAGTCTTGCTCCACTTAAGCAGATCCTGTTGCTAGTGTCTACATTGCCCCCATAACGTCGATATGCACATTTCATAATGCGCCAATGAAAGTCCATTGCTTTTTCTGTTTCGAGGTGGTTGCATTTTGCCTAGCATTCAAAAACCAAATACCAGCATTGTTTTAAATGAAAAGCGTGACCAAAACTTTATCAAATGTCCTGATTCACCAGGTGAAACCCACTATTGCCACAGGCAAATTTAGGTGCCCATACCTTCATTGCTTAATGGATTAGAAATTAGTCATTTAATCTCAGAATTGATTATAACAAAATGGAAGAGTAAAATTTGGGGGCTTGTGCCTTCCAAATTGTGTCCTAATCGCATGTATTCGATTTGAACTAGGATTATCCTCACTTGATGTCTGGTTAAAATGGATAATATTAACTTTTTATAGGATCCTGCCAGAAAATTCTTTGTTTTGCAAAATTATTTCCGATCACGAATGTGGGCCTGTCAAGATTTTAAGCTGAAGAGTGAGGAAATCTCTATTTCGAATCGACTGACTCATAAACCCTCAATGGGTTAAGAAGAAACTTTTCTTGCAAGATTTGTGTGACACTATATAAAAACAAAAACATAAAATGTATAATCATATTCGAAAAACTCAGAAAACTCTGGGTTTATTACAAAGATACATTTCAAAATGTCAACATGTATCCTTGAGAACACAATTTTAAGATGTAGGCTTAATTAACACCCTTCTGGAGAAATATATTTAAGAAAGAATAACTCAAAATCAGAACAGTCCATGTGTTTTTGTGGAATTTCAACCGATACTCAAACACTAAATCATCTTTTGATTGAGTGCCCCAACGTTAGTAGATTTTTGGAAAAATATGTGAATACTAAGGAATGGCTGTCAGATGATTTTTGGCTTCACCTATCAAGCGGAAATTAAACATCATTCACAACTGCCATTTTAAAAATATTTTAAAAAAATGTAAGTTTGTGTATTAATGTTTGGAAAGAAGTATTGTCCAAGGACTTGGCGATGGTTCTCTTATTAAAAATTATTATAAATGAGTACCCGGCGAGGGTTGTGGCGGCCTCCCACCCAATGGTGAGGCTCGGAATGGGATATATGCGATTTTATAATATGTGATTTTTGTTTTGTCTATGTGTAAGATCTAATTATTTTGAACCAACATCAGAATAAATAAAAGTAGGTGCCCTTTTAGCAAAGTCCATAAAATGAAAGACAATAAATGGGAAAGAACACTTCTCGTTACAACAAAAGAGTGCCCATCTTAATTAAATTTCAGAGGTCGCCCTGTGGCGACTGGAGAAAATGCAGTTACTCTTTACCCAGATCATGCCCAATTGAGGGAAAATTACGTTTTCACAGGATCATTTTCCATATAAACGTGTATCTATTATTGCAACTCATTATCTTGGAAAAAGATCAGTCTAACGAAGGATGACAGATCCATTTGGCTGGAAGTCACCGGTCAATATAAAGCCCCAGAGTGGACATTAACTAGAAAATATAAACATGACTAGTTCAAACAAAGTTCCAGAACGCCAATAATTGGCAAACACCGGAAACCCTTCAGCAGGTGTTCTCAACAAAAGGCAGTACCATTGCAGCGGGGACGGGCGCACCATTAAAGAGCCATAGTTCCCTCTTAGCCCAGGCTAACTCGGATTGATTTTGTGGAAGTTTGGCTTGGTGTTTTCTGAGCCTAGACCAAACCTCACATTTACTCTGAGCTGATCAAGCACTTACTCGGCTCATGTAACATCAGTAGCCACTGCATTCCGCCACTTGTGACGGTGTCTATTCCACACTTGAATCTTGGGAAATCAGTACCTCATTTCCAACACCTCTATGATAAGCATTGGCAATGCCAACAGTTAAGGCTTTTTATTTTTTTTAATTACACATCAGTTGGTTTAAATGTAAACCTTAAATGGAATTTACAAGAAAAAGGAAGTACAGATAATAAAAACACACAAAAAAGAAACAAAAACACAAAAGGAACCCTCTTTCCCAGCGGCCCGGGATCATAAAAGTTTTTCTTCAATCATGATGAACAATTGTCCTTTTCATCCAGAATGTCGAATATTTCCCTCACAAGCTGTAACAGGGCCAATGTCATGGAGAGCCTCCCTCCCCATCTCAAAATAGCCCACCAGTCCTCCAACATTCTTATGTTTGATTCCTCAACGAATCTTCCCAAGTACCTGTCTCTCTTACCAGTTAGGGGCTCGCAATCCA
The DNA here is from genome assembly GCF_040938575.1 of Ambystoma mexicanum. Classification (NCBI taxonomy): domain Eukaryota; kingdom Metazoa; phylum Chordata; class Amphibia; order Caudata; family Ambystomatidae; genus Ambystoma; species Ambystoma mexicanum. The sequence continues at coordinate 1,127,230,257 of NC_090929.1, read as the reverse complement.
ATACTAAGTGCTTCAAAGTTTCAGTACTCTTCCCACAAATCCGGCAGTTTGAGTTCCTATCTTCCCAGGCCTTTATTCTTCTCCCTGCAACCTCTCTTGTAGGAAAGAGGTTTAATCGAAGCCTTAAGAAGTTTTGCCTCTCGTACTGTGAAGGGAACCTCTCAAGATAGGGCAGAACAGTTCAGGCTTTTAAGTATGCACTGGAAAGGCCCTTGGCAGGCACTAACAGGCTATTGATGGTAGCATGTCCAAAATGTTGAGTACCTGGACATATAGCAGTGCAAGCATCTGGCTCTTACTGCATTGAGGGAGGCGGAACCGCCGAGGAGCATGTGACGCGGTCATTGCCGGCAACTTCAAAAGCACTGTACTGTCACCCTTGCGGCATAAGCCCTGGTGGCAGAAGGGCTGGTGCCATTTGGCTGTTCGGGGTGGACGGCTTCCGGTTGCTATACGCTAGTAAGCATTCTTAATTTATTGTGAACATTGAACTGTGACTGACTACGCACCTGGCTCTCTTATTTGGCCCAGTGTATTTTTTAACCTGCAGACTCAGCTATTTTATCTGTGGTGTGCTGCTAGAGACTGCGGAGTTGCTGTTTAATATTCATCACTGCAATCTCTTTGATCTGGACACACGCTTATTCAGATCTAGTAGACCTGTGCCAAGGACGGATTTGCATCTCTATTTCCTTGTTTTTAACTGGTCTTGAAATATTAATCATCTTCTTTATCCTAAGGCTCGTGGTTCTACATATTTCCCCCCCCCCCCCCCAAGATCAATTATGAGATCCGGTCTAAGCAGCCAAAAAGGTTCTTCTATGTTACCAGATGCTATTTTAGTGGACCCTGCTCACCATACCGAACCACTTTGCACATTCTCCAAGTGCTGCCCATTCACTAATGTCAACTAACTACCTCTAAGTCGATTTTCTGCTGCACCAGTCTCGGTGCAATCTACCCTCCTTCTGAAAAATGAGATGTCTTGTAGCCTTTCATCAGTGAAAGCCTACAATTTCTAATTATATAGATCCCACCACTGCAGCAGCTACTCAAAGTTTTGATCCATAATTCCGAGGACGCTGATGCTACTATTAACCTTCCTACTGTCCATGACAAAACGCATCATAAAATTCCTAGAACATTTAAACCAATTCAAAAAGTACCAGGACAGACATTTATGGACAAATACATTTTGAAAGCAACCTCTACGAGCACTGAAATTAAACTGCCCAAAGCTTTTAGAGTTAATGCAATGTTAGACCACTCAGCAATGACTACACAGGCTTTCTTTGGTGGAAACAACAATATCACGGATATCAGTATAATTGAATGCGCGGATACAGTGATGAACTTGCCCTCTACTGTTGGAATCCCAGAAAACTCAATTTCTTTGTCCCAACTGTGCTTGGTTGACAACACACCTACCGCCTTAACTATTATTATTGAAGGTATTCATTCTAATAAAGGTGACCTCCTAGTGGAAGCAAGCTCCGGGGATTCCAACTCGAACAATGTCAATTCACCACATCTACACCGCCCGTTGAAAGACTTGGATGAACGGATTAGATTGACCCATCCGACAGTCTCGGCCCTAAATGTGGTCCTCAGCTCTTTTGTTGAGCTGTACGATAATGTTTGGTCCGAGCTTAAAGCTGTCCAAAGATCAATGATGGAACTCAACTTGAAAATCGATTGCATAGGTACCGATATTTTGGTAGATTTAAATAATAGGGTGGAGGGGATTGGTACTGAATTATCCAAGAAGCTGGCAGTGCAACTACCCTTATCGGCTCCACAGGGTGAAAGCTCTGCCTCAGCACCTATGCAAACACCTAAAGTTACAACGCACATTATAGAGATCTGACACTATATTCGAACCTACCAATAATGCCACTTCTTATGACCAAGTTGGGCAAGTACCACCTGCTGGCCTCCGTTTTTCTGCTGCCCCGGCAGCTGGTATAATCAAATCATATACAGAGCCTTCCCAATCTGATTCCCAACTTAAGTCAACCTGCGTCTATTCTGACTTTAGCAACAAAGGAAAGTGCTCCTAATAATGACACTGCTCATGAACAAGCTAAGTTGGTACTACCGGCTGCCCATGGTTATATTGCTGATGCCTTACCTGGCTCAACTAATCCAACACAGGTCATTTCCAACCCTACCTCCAACATAAGCCAGCCTCCATCTGCTGTGACCCCAGCTATACAGGAAATCGTGTATAAGCGCTCTAGCCACGCAAATCACGCCTTATTAAGCGGAAATTGGCCACAAAACAAACCAATCTACTATTTGCCAAAATCCATGCTCCAACTCCGTCAAATCTGAATCTAGGGTCTACCACTGAGGGGAAGCACTAATGTGCTTTTGATCTACCAACGGTCAAACTGGTTGATTCTACAGTTCAAACTGATAGTTGCAACTTACCAACTACTCAGGCTTCCGCTATGTTGGAGGGAAGCCCTTCGCAGTATTGCTTGGCCCCCTTGAAATTGATTGTACGAGAAACCCCAATTTCTCCATCAATTGCGAAGCTGATTTCCACATCAGCTTTACATCAGGGATGTGGCACTGGTAAATGTAGGACCTGTGAAGAAGTTCCTATGTTACCTGTTGTGTCTCAGGCTATAAATCCAACTAAGTTGGACACAAGGACTGATCAATTGTCCTCAATATGGGGGCCTACCCAAATTAAACCACCTAGGAATAAATATCCTAATCAGTCGTTGATCCCTGTTCCACCTTTGGAACGGAGTGTGGGCAGCTTCAGGGCGATAATATTCCGCCAGCTTCTACACATCCAACAATCTCAGCTGGTATTCGAAACCTGGTGGATCGCCTGCACAAACCAACTGCGAGGCTACAGTTCCATGATGCTGACAGAAGGCAAGACATCAACTTAAAGGGACTTCTAAATCTACCGGCAGGCTTTTTAAAATGCCAAGAAGGTACCAACGTTCCTAAATTGAAATCGTTGCACTTGGTAAAAATTCAGAGTCTACTGGAGTTGGAAGCTCCAGTTTGTCTGAATAGATGTAATGTGCTACCTATTTTCTCTGAAAACCCAGAAGTCTCTTTAATTTCCTCCAAGGACATCACTAGAGTGACTTTTCCGATTCGAAACCTTGTGGATACGAGTATGATTTTCCTTGCTTCCCCATTGGTTAAGGAATTAATCCTTACCCAAACAGACTCTCTGCAGGAATTTGGATTTAAAGTTGAAGCCGCTGCATCGTGGGAAACGTCACTGCATGGGCCTTCTCTAACACAATTTTCAGCTAAACCATCAGGGGCCAACCCAGGCAGCCCTGTAACCTTGCCTAAGCAAAAAACTCCACTCAAACAGCAGGATAAGGACGTTGATTGGGCCTCCATCATCTCCACCCTGTGGCACAAACCTGTGCCCTAGGCCAACATCTCCAAGCATAGGCTTAGAAACTTTTTTTTCTAGACCTCTGCCTTAAATCTTGGAACTCTAGAGGCAATCAGCACCTATTTACAAACTTGGACTGCCTACAGTTGTTGAGATGCTAATGTCATCTGTATTCAGGAGACCTGGATGACCTCGACCCCATGTTTAGATGGTTATCTAATTTTTCAATCAGCCTGCTCAACACAATCAGGGAGGTGGACCTTCGGGTGGTTTAATTGTTGCAGTCGATAACTGCTCTGGTCTATATGGTAAAGCTCTTCTGGATCTCCCCTATGGGGCTTTGGGTGTAGACCTTACTTCTAGCAGTGGAGAATTGAAATTGCTAATCATTAACATTTATTGGCATAGAGGTGTTGGTGAAGTCAAATTGTTTGTATCCACTATTTCTCAGACTATCCTACATTGGGTGCTTGCCAACAACTCAGGACATGTACTATTAGCAGGGGATTTAAACTGTGATTGTTTATTTAATCACTCATCATGGGAAATATCTGAGATGAATACCTTCAGCCCTTACTATACGAGGAAAAAACAAGATGGCTACATCGGGTATACGGAGCTGGGCAACTTAGGTCTACAACCTTTGCTCGGCTACTCTCAATGCCCTGAAAACCCCATTGAATATACCTGGTGTCGGGGGCTTTCCACCTCTATGCTTGATTACATCCTTGTGGACGAATATCTGTGTATAAGATGCTCGAAGTTGGAAATCCTCATGAGTATTTGGAGTGACCCTGGTATACTAACGGCAACATTTAAAATCTGCCACCCAAAGCGTTGGTACCGCACTCAACTTATGGTCACTCCTAATTCATCGGGTACTGTGGTTCGGTGGTCTTCTAAAAATATTAACACCCTGAACCTCAATTTGAGGGCTATGCTGAACCCGACTACTTTCTACTGGAAAATGATAACTTTTAACACTGCAACGGTTACATCATTGGTACAAGCAGCAGTAGATGATCTGGGCAATCACTCTGCATGCCAAACTCCATTTAGTAGGCATTCCCATCTTTACAACTCTGATTTGGCAGTAGCAAAAACTAACATATCTTTCTGGCAGATTGTCAATGGACAAGATAGTAACCCGCCCATTGCTTTATTGAATCCAATTGCAGAACAAGGCTGGTTGGACTTTTATTCCAACAGATTTGCCCCCATTCCCTTTGAGGGTTTCAATCGTTCTATGAATTGTGACATATTAGTCCCGCTGTTTAAATGGGCTCCTCCAATTGAGATTGACAGTGCTGGATCTAATCCGAAAGTGTAAAAGATCTAGAGCCCCTGGAGCGAATGGGCTAACAAATAACACCTTTAAAGCTGACCCTAATCTCTGGGCCAATCTTCCATGTATGGAGTTCAGAGACATCCTCCAATCTGGGCTATGCCCAACCTCTTGGTCCACTGCACATGTGATCCCAATTTTCAAATGCGGCAGTAGGTCTGACCCTAAAAATTACCGGCCTATTGCTCTGATCGACGCGGATTGCAAAATCGTCTCTGCCTTTCTCTTATCCCATTGGAAGGATTGGGAAAAAAACAGCCATCCCCCCTGCCCCCCTCCCCCCACCCGAGTCTTTTTCAAACAGGCATCCGTAAATCCCATTCTACCAATATCAATGGGCTTGTGATCAAGTGCATACAGGACGCTGCCTGGAGCTCAACTAGGGGCCCTACTTTTATGGTCTCAGTGGATCTCTCGGCAGCCTTTGACTGCGTTGATCGAAATAGGCTAGGGTGTAAACTTTCTGCTTGGGGACTTCCAAAGGGCTTAATTCCCCTCTTAGAGGGGGTTTATAACAATTTGAGTGTACGAATTCGGTTAAATAAAAAGGGAGATGTGTCAGCTGAGGTTCGTACATATCGTGGGGTTAGACAAGGGTGTGTCTCAGCCCCATGGGTATTTAACCAATATGCCTGATGCAGCAGAGTATTTGCTGAAGGAGGGTCTTTTAGTGCCAAAAATTGGCTCTGTGAAGTTTATTTGGATGGCCTATGCAGACGACTTCTTATGATTTGACCTAACTAAGGTGGGGTTACAGCGTCTGCTGGATGTATTTGCCAACTATGCTAAGCTAAATGGGCTGAATATCAATCCCGTGAAAACCAAAATCCTCGCTTTTTCCAAAGGGCCAGTCAGGAAGAAAACTAACCTCTGGAATCTGGGGGGAGTAAGAATACCTTGGTTCCACCTGCTTTACCTATCTGGGCTATTATGTCAGAGCTAGAAGAGGCTCGAAAGGGCAGACTCAGCTTCTCCTAAAAGCTAAGGTACTGGCCAGGCAGGTCCTTAAAATCGACCGCAAACATGGCCGATTAGTTCTGCCCTCTTATTCTTTGAGGGTAAAATAGCCCCAAAACTGATATATGGTCTACAGTTCTGTTCGGGGTTAACCATCTCCAAACTCGATGGGATTGAAGGCGACATCTGGAGACGGGCCTTACTCCTACCTAATGCGGACCCTCTGGCCGCAATTCGATTCGAGTTAGGCTATATCTCCTTAAAATCCCGAGTTGTTTGGAGGATGCTTATGTTCTAAGCTAAACTTAAGGGACCAATATCCAACACTCTATACGAACTTGCTGGGAACAACATTAATCGATCTGGTTTCTTAAGTAAATTTGCTAAATTGCGCAAAGATATTTTGTGTAACATCAGCTCAGATTTAAAGCAGCTAACCACTTATCCTACTAAAACTAAAAAGAAGTTGTGGGACTACGACTGGTGCTAGACTATGGATGCTTTTCATTCTTATAGCTCCATGTCTCATCTGGCTCATGAACACAAGAAAAGAGGCACTCTTTCTCCAAATCTCAGGATTTTTCCTAACCCCGACTATCCACAAATCTTACTTAGATTGAGGTGGAATATTTTACCAAACCTGGATACCAAATTGAGGTGGAAACAGATTTCTGTGGTTGACAGCCTTTGTAGATTCTGCCATTTAGTTCCTGAAACGGCCAAACATATTATTTTATTCTGTACACAACTTAACACCTTGAGAGATTCCTGTCTGAATGTTCTAAAAGATTTATTCTTGGGTTTTTCAACTGAACTGGTATGGCAACGCTGTTTGTGTATTGGAACTACTCGAGAGGGCTTGGCTCCGTCTAGTTTCATTCGTAACCTTCATCTGGAACATATGGGATTGAATGCATTCTGTTGCTTAAAGCATTTAGCTTTTAAAACATAGTCGTCTTCTTTAGACACTATTTTTTGCTACCATTAGGCAATACATTGGTATTTTAACTTTTATTTTAAAATTTGTTTATTGGCATTTGTTATTAAGTACAACCACAGGGCAGTTATCTCAGCTGCCATTAGAGGATGACTTGCATAGCATCTCGGATCAATAACATTAGCAACTTTAACATTAAAACATTGAAACATTAAAACATTAAAACATTAACTATCTCCAGTTTCTGTTTCCTGAGAATCCGGTGTCAAATGGGGGCGTAAAGGGGGGTTAAACCCCACGGGAAGGGTGGGGCTTCGGGTCGGGACTACAAGCGGCCAAAAGCGACCGCTTCCGGGGCTCCCATTTAGTCTATGGATCTTCTTATAGTGGGTTCATGTCGGCTCATGGGGGCTTATCGTCGGAGGGGTAGAACAAGGGGTCTGTGAGTCCCCTCCAGGCGTCTAAGGTCATGCTCGAGGCTTCTGCGGATCTGGCCACACTTTGCTCCCAGGCTTTTGTTTCTGCTAGCACCCAGCGTTTAAGTTCCTTGTGCCAGATTTTCTGTTGAGGCCCCGATGGTTTCTTCCAGGACATCGCGATTGTCCTCTTTGCCAGGATGCACATGATGTCCATTAATTTGGCGAGGTGCTTTAGTTTTGCCGGTCTGGGATATGTGCCCAATAGGCATACCGCCGGAGACCATTCGTATCTGGTTAGCCCCAGTTTCGCACTAGTTTGTTGAATAAAGAACCACAGGGACTGTGTCCTGGCGCAGTGCCAGAATGTGTGAAAGAGATCCGCATTGTCCATTTCGCACCATGTGCATTTGGAACTCTGAGTTGTGTGAAGTTTGGCTAGCCTGGATGGGGTTAAGTATGTTCGGTGCAAGAGGTTCAGTTGTATTTGTCTAAATCTATGATTTCTAGACACTGTCCTAGGAAATGTTAGGGCCCTTTCCCATTCGCCATCCGATAGTTCTCGGCCTATATCTGCTTCCCATCTGGATTTCAGGCTAGCTGTATATGCACTTTCATACTTTTTCTATGTATCTGTTTTCTTTTTTGTAAAGGTTTAATAAACCATATATAAATTTAAAAAAAATAGCAGTGCATGGCAAATGCTGAATACTTATACACAAGCCAAAAAAACTGTTGGATGTGTCAATGCTTATTGTTGTTTAGTGAAGGACACGCTTAGTGCTTATAAAGAGAGTGGCTGTAGCCAGACCAGCTCAAGACATATTCATTACACCAGTAGCACATTTACAACTCCAATTAAGTAATTGATTCTCAGAAGACTAAGAAAAAACACTGGCAGGCACTTCGAGTGCAAAGTTTGAAGCTAAGGCTTGCTTAAAGTGAGCTCAAAGATTTCCCATTGGACGGTGTTCTGGGCGGGGAGCCGCAGGAATTGGGTGGGAATGGCCATAGGGATATGCATGGCGATGGGCAGTCAAATAACACCTACAAGCTGTGTGTCACTCCTTATACGACAAGTCTCCCAATTTGCACTCTAATGCAATCGTTTTGGCTTATAGTAGTGAGCGTCCTTCACATCATGGGCCTTGCCTAATAGTATGGGCCTGCATGCTGAACGCACTTGTTCTGGCCTCCCATTGATCTCCTTCAGATGCTGCTCTAGTTTTGTGAATAGTGCTCTTTAAAAAACAAAATAACTTGCTTACTTCGTTACGCCGCGCCGTCACACGCAACCTCCACTCCCACTGACACCCCCCTTTTCCGGGCTGTTATTTCAATAGGGATTCTAGCTTTTTGCGTGGATGTAAAAAAAAATAAAAAAAAAATAAAACTGTTCCTGGGTACCCCGCACTCTCATAAAAACAACCCTAGCTCCCCCGTTACCTGGGTGATAATGGTGAGGAAACATCTCTAGAGCGGGCTGTACCAGTCGGTAAGGCCCCCCAGCCTTGAGAGAGCTCCTGCCTGGACTCTAGTGCGAAAATGAGGCATAATGGTCTGGTGCGGGGATGTTAGGGTGGGGGAGACCTCAGAGGTGGACAGCGGTCCAGAGCAGCTGTTGCTTACCTCCTCCTGGTCCTTGGAGAGAAGCTGGGCACAGGAAAGGAAATCTTCGTACATGGAAAAGGGGATGACGGGTTCAGGCAACTCCCGCAGGTACAGCTTCAGGAGGGAGGCCACTGTGTGCACATCGGTACTGCTGCAGGGTGGGCAGAGAAAGAGGGGAGTGTCAAGTACGTCAAAATTAATGTTTTTCGGGTAGAGCACAAAAAAACCACATAATATTTAAAAAAAAAAAAAGAATTACAATGAAACACCCCCGATACAATGCATACAGTGGGGGCAGGGCGGATCCACACATCAAAGTGCATACCATACATCATTTGATGTTCCGAATACAAAGTGAGTATCAAACAACATTTCAAATTCTCAATACCAACATTAGGATTCATAACGCACCCCCTACCCCGCTCCCCACAATTCCCCTCAATGCACAGCAAGTTTCTGTAATGGCTCATGAGGTACCCTTGTTGTGTTTAAAGAGGGCACACAAGGCCCAGGAAATGTATCAATTATTCACCACACATTCGCTGGTTCACCTACGATGCTGTAACCGCCCTGCTACAATCATTGCCTGGCCTCGTGCATCCTCCCTTGTACATTACATCATTCTTGCAACCTCAACCCCTACCGCTGCTGTAAGCGGAAACGAGTCATTCTTTCGGTACATTTACAATGGGGACATTCGCTGCTCATCCGAAGAGACTGACAGATTAAGCACAATGCAACCTACACTGCTACCGCATTTTCACGATAAAATCTTAAGCTGCCACACTTCAGTGCAAGGGCACTTGGCATGCAACCTACACTGCAGCTCAGGTTTTTCTTCAGAATGTGCTGAACTGGAAACACGTAGCATAGCGTCTAAACGGAAATATAGGCGGATGCCATCATTTAGTTAATTGGGGTTGTGTGCGGACAGAGAGGCCAACACACATGGCAGAATGCATTCCTTTTCCCCTCTCCTATGTTCTGCACTTGCATGTTCTGAATTACAAGGCATAGTGGGTTCGTCCGTTGTCCGTTTCCGTCCTCCTTGTGTATGCATCACTCCCTTGTTCCCTCCCTTGCCCTGTGGGCGCTTTGAAACAGGCGCTTATAAAGCAAGTACATACTAACAAGCGAACAACCAATAAATGATAGATGAACATATTACATTACAAATACATATAATTCAAGTGGCTGAAGGCAGACCTGCTTAACACATTTTTATTAGACCAGTAGTGCGTTTACAGCTCGAATTAAGCCATTAACTTGCGAATTAAGCCAACAAGACTGCTTTGAAATAACACAGTCAGGCACTTTGAGTGCAAATGATGATGTTATGGCTTGATAAGCTAGATCTAAGGCATCTCAGTAGGATGTGTTTGGGTGGAGAGGGGCCATAAGTAGGTATTTGCATGGCGATGGGCAGTCGATGGGTGGGTAAATAACCAAACAACACCTTTAAGATATGTGTCCCTCATATGCCTTCTGCCCCTAGCTGTACTCCAGTGCAGTAGGTTTGGCTCATAGGTGGTGCCTTAGAAACCACTGTCAAAATGTTGGGGGACTGGGTGGAGCGGGTGGTAAGAATCACAAAGATGGGTGTATATAAAGGTTTGTGATGGTCAGGGCAAGGGCCCGTATTGTGGCAGCATTTCTTAGAGACTATCAGATACGCACATCCTCGACACCCGAAGACAGTCATTTGGGAGGGGATCTTTCACAAGTGGGGGATCAGGGTTGGAGGCCTTGCACAAACTCTGGGAGTTAGTGTCAGTGAAGGTGAGTTTAACAATGCGCAGGAGGAATGAGAGTAAATACCCTTGTAGAGGAGCGGGTGGATGCATTCCGCATCCCCCCCGCCCCCAACTCCCACCCCCTCGTCATACTGGAACAGTAGGAGAAGCTATATGTGGGACAACATGTGTTATGCCTATACTGCTTTGAGTGTACGAAAGATGATGTGCACTCGGACAACCATATCGAATATATCCTTGCACAGAGTGGAAGGATATCATATGGAAGGATGTTAGCATGCATCATTGGACATCATGTAGTGCTGAGGGAAATCGGACGAGGGCATTGATGTCAGAAAGATATACGAGGACATACTGAAGCAATATGAAAATACTTAAGAGTGACGATGTAACTGAAGTGACAAGAGAAACATGTACGGAATTATAAAGTAATCATGTATGCAAATGAAGATGAAATAACCTGCTGACCAATAAGTGGAAGTACGCAGTAATGCAAGGTAGATGAGATCAGGGATGTCATTTCACCAAAATGCCAGGGGTAGCAGAAGTGACATCACACAACCCTTGACCCCCCTGATGACATCACAGGAAGTGATATCATTTGACCCCACCCCGAAGATCATAGGAAGTGATGGAACATGACTTTTCACCCGTTGACAAAAAAGGAAGTGGCATCATGTAGCATTGTACACTACGAAAAATATGGTTACGATATCACTATAATGTGATGTACATTTCATACAAGAATGGATCGCCATATGTATCGTTAAGATCAGTGTGTATAGGCTCATATTACCAGATTACTGTGAATGCAAGCAGACGTCCATGACCAAATGATAATGATGTGTTAATATATAGAACTTGGGCTTAAGCGCTTTATGTAGAAAAAATACACCCAATATCACCCAACCTGTGTTGGTACTCATTTATCGACCTCAGAAGGATGAAAGGCTGAGTTGAGGTGTTTAAGAACAGACTAAATCAGTGACTCACCCCTGAAGTGTGCCTGAAACAAACCTTTAATGATTCTAGCAATTATTGTATAGAATTCCAGAAAGACACATTATTTGGTATTACTATTCTTTCTTATTTAGGATCAGTGCTGAAAGTGTTAGACTTGTGGCACTCCTGTTCTATTTTTCTTTTTAAAAAGGGGCCTGAACAAGAAAGCCAGCCACTCCAGAAGTAAAGAGCCACATGGTGCTGGCCACAGCCCAGGAGCTTGCGTTTTTTAGAGGTCGCAAGGGAGACCTCTGGTGACCCCTAAATGACGTCCCTGGATGAGATATATAGAAGCTTACTATAGGAGGAAAATATAACGTGGCAAGGACGGCCATGATAGGAAAATGGATGTTGGCTTGTGTAAAAATTCAATCCAGCTACCTCAGAAACAGAGGGGTGCAGAGTCAGGAGACGGAGTATTAGTTTCGTGGGTAAAACGAAGAAGAGTCCATATTGGCTTGGGATCATGGATGCTATTTCAAGGAATAGCTGCAAAGCACAAAGAGGTAGACGGATAAGTCATGGATGTGAGACACATTTCTCTTAGAATAAAGAAGAAAACATTTGCAAGAGTCAAGCATTGGACAATTAACAACGGATAAGGTTCCTACAAGATGGAGTGAGCAAGTCTCTAGAGGGCAAGGGGAGCAATGACACCCAGCATAATTGAATCAAATAGCAGTAAATAGGAGGTGGAGATGGACACATTTGCGGTCTCCTCACATGTGATTCAGAAGTCGAAAACAAGGGCTATTCATTAAGCTGTGGTTGAAGATCGTGTTGTGCTTACACTCCCTTGGATATTCCAGAACAGAGAGCTAGCGAGCTACAAGGTCAACTGCAGATGGGAAACGTTGGCTTATGGTCAGACTGATGAGATGGCCTAATTGGGAAAGTGGGGAGTAATCTGATGCGATTCAAGCACCTGTGTTTCAATTTGCTTACGTGTTGCTAGCAGTGCCGAAAGTCCAAGGTTGGGTGGGAATGCCAACCGGCTATAAAATGCTACATGGAGCAATCCGCTGCCATTTTGTCTGCTATAATCAGTATTCTACATATTTAGAAGTAGTTTGAGGCGTGCCTTACACATGAGACAGCCAATGAAGTAATAATCCATATTTATTGTATAGGTAGATATGTTCCCCTAACCAATCCCTCCCGTCAATAGGCTTTACACTTCGCCACGTAGGATGACATCATAGATGACACATATTGGGGTATACTACCTCTGCATAATCCAGTTTGTGTGCGACCTAGACCTCTGGACGCTCGACTGCTCCCACCATTAGCCAGAAGACCGCAGAGCTTCCCTGGAGAATGGCATGCAAAAACAGAATTGACAAAATGCATGTCCGGTCTCCGCAGGTGCCCCGTGGATGGCAAACTGGTCGGTTGAGGGAGAGTCGATGCCTAGGGACTCGAACTGAGCCACAGACGTAAGTAGAACAGTGAAAGTGGTAAAACTAGGGGCAGGGACTGTGTTGTGTATAACAGGATTTTTAGGTAGATACCTCGATTCCTGGATCCAAGGGGATTGAAGGATATACACTAAAAAGAGGATTCCAACAAGAAGAGTGCATATCAAACTCCAAGATGGAATAAAAATGAGATACATGGGGCGTGGCCTGGAGCGCGGACTATGCAGTCGCCTCCTTGATGGCCTCCGTGGGAAGCCCGCTGCATCTCAGCTTTCCAAGGCTCCCAGGCAGCGTTTTCGGACCCAACTCGGTGAGGGGATGTAAGAAGGTCCGGAGCCCCGCCGCTGCGCTGCTGGGACCCAGATTCGCCGAAATGAAGATAATCGGGCCGCCTGAATCTCACGGCCCCTCCACCACGTAATCCAAGATGGCGGACGGGACCCAGCGACGACAGCCGAGACGCGGCCTTGCCATCGGAGCTCCTCCTTTGGACTCCTGAGCTGCTCTGGACCCAGAAGCCTCCCGCCCCACATGACCGGAGGGACCCAGACCGCACTCCGGCGACCCAGCTGATATTCCGGGCGGCGGGGAGCGAGGTAGGTGCTTCGGGCCCCGGGCCCCCTCTGCTTTCGCCCCTGTCCCGGACGCCCCCAGGAGGAGAAGACCTTGCAGCCGCCCCAAACGCACCAGGGGCGCGCCACACCACGTAGCTGTGGTCCCCCTGCTCTCGCCCTCCGTTACGCCCCTCCGCCTCCAATCTAGAAGAGGGGGCTGGGGCCGGAGAGTCCTTGAGGGCGCAACACGGACCAACTCTCCCTCCATCTGTGGGGCGACTGCGACACCTCCTCGCCTCCAGACTCGGCACCCCCTGCAGGAGTCGATCTCCTAGCTCGTGGTCCCGGTCAGCGGCGCCACGTTCTACTGCCCTCCTAACTGAGGAATAAACCCTCTACTGCCACCACTACCACCAGGAATCTTGCTGGCACCCGTGGCGATCTGGATCCGCGCCCTCTACTCCGAGAGCCCACCCTGGACTGGCGTGCTCCGGCACCTAAGCTGCCCCCGCTCGTCCCCCTGTTTGCTTCCTGGGGCGCCCCGGCCCACGTTCTCCATCCCCCCTGCCCAACTTGGTACCAGAGAGACAACAATGCAATTCTCCTCCCCTTCGCACTGAAATCTCCCGCGTGCAATTAGGATTTCGGAACACTCATCCCAGCCCCCTGAGTGACTCAGGCTACCCTCAAGTCATCGCCACTATTGGCCCTTGACCCACTCCTGCTGGGCCACATTATGTCTAGGCAACCGAAATCCACCAAGTCCTCAGACATAGCAACAATGCTAATGTCGTCCGACAAAGCAAAGAAACTGGACACTCTTCCCCCCCGCCTCACGAGAATCCCTGGACAATAAGGGAACGCTAGCAACTAAGGAGGACATCCGTGATTTCATGGCTGACATTAAAACCGAATTTCGATCATGCATGTCTGAGCTTACCGCCAAGCTGGAGAATACTGATAAAAGGGTCTCGGAGATGGAACAGAGTGGGAGAGATTGAGGATCAAGCCCGGGACCACGCCTCCTCCCTGACTGAGATCCAGCGCTCCGTGGGGCTTTTGCAGGACAAATGCGACATCCTGGAGTATAAGCAGAAAAACCTGGAGAACAGAGCCCGGCGCAACAACCTCCGCATCCGGGGGGTTCCTATGTCAGTCCCAGACCAGGAGCTTGCCGGATACGTGGGCCTCTTCTTTCAATCTCTCCTCCCAGATATGGAGGACTCACTACTGCTACTGGATCGCACTCACAGATTAAACCCCCGCCGTGGAGTGGAGTCAGACGGCCCTCCTGATGTGATCACCAGGCAGGGACGTCATTTGGGGGTCGCCAAAGGTCGCAATAGCGACCTCTGGTGATTCCCTTGCGACCTCTGTAATCTTTTTGCGACCTCTGATTTGAAAACTATATTTTTAAAAGAATTATGCAGCAAGGCACTGGCAGGCTGATTCGCGCGCACGGGAACTTGCAAGGCAAGCTCCATGATGCCTGCCTGGGGGCGGGCGCGGCTCCACTAGGTCTGGCTGGAGCGTTGGGAGACTCGAGGTCATGGTTGCCTGGCAACCATGAACTTTGTCCGACCTCGCTATGTTTCCTGCATATTCAGGGCACCCGCACCTGGACACGGATCATTGCTGGGCTTTTTGTGACTGCAGCTGGCAGCAGAGCTTGAGGGCTGGTCTGCACTGCTGAGGCCACCGTCCTCAGGCTGTGTCTGGTGTCTATGTACAGGGACCAGCCCAGCGAGTTTGGCGCTGCTGTGTTCACGGCCACGGTGCAGGGAGAGGGGGTTTAATGTTGCCAAGAGACTGGTGAACAGTCGTTATGTTGATAGGACCTCAGAGGAAGGGGAGTCGGGCCGCGGGTCTAAATCAGTTCTTGAGAATTGCTGCAAAACTGGCTCCGAGCGGTAAGACGGCTATAACTTTGCCAGAACTCCCGTGTTAGAACCAAGCAGGTTACGCTAGGGGGTTCTCTACACTGTTGAAGCATATGCAAATTCCTCCTACCCTTGATGTTGTAATGCGATGGTATGTACTTCTGCACTCACCGTGTATCGTACGACGTTATTGTTTTTGAATGCCTGCTTCTGCTGTGTACAGAATTAAATACATTTAAAAAAGTAACAGCAACACCTGCTATTTACAAATGTCATACACTGTGGTCACAGGCGCTATATGAAAACACAGACTTATTATTATGTGTATGGTACGGCCTCACATTTAAACATTGTGCCATGCTGTTCTATGGAGTAGACTGCTATGTGCCCCTCTAAGCTTCCAAACACTTATCTGAACAAGACTATGCCAGCTAATGGAGTGTTTATGAGCTGGGTGTTTTTTGTGGCACCTATGCATTCTGCTAATTTTTGGCAAAATAAAAGAGCAGAACTCAGGGAAACGGTGCAGTGCGTGTTTACTCAGGTGCCGAAAAGCCACGGTAAGCATGAATTTGAAGCAAGTGTCTCAATAGCCAGGACAGCAACGCTGCCTTTCACAGCAGATGCACTGGAGGTCGGAAAGAGTTCCGATTATCATGTTGGTCTTAACGCTGACACGTTGTGTGATCGTGGGCAAAGACCTTAACCTCGGATCCCTTATCTCTCACATCAGGAGGTTTAACTAGCCGTAGTACGTGGTAATACATCTATTGTATGTGCTCACTAGCAGTCACTTCTTCTGTACTCCGCGGACCCCTACTGAAGGCCAATGATAGCTCAGCGAGTTGAACATTCACTGCAGAGACGTGACGTTCACCTGCTGGTGGACATTTCAAAGTCTGTCAGTCCCCTTTCAGCCACCCATCCTTCCACTGTTTATTTAAATGCCAAGATACCATTCAATTTGGTGTGTGCTGCATAAGTGGCCACTTTTATCATTGTTATCTTGGTTTGCTATTATTCATGTGCGATGTAGGGTGAGGTGGGAATCCCCTTTTAATGCATACAGACTGAGCCCATAAACTTAATTTGTATCCTGGGCCAAAAGAGAAATATTAAACACTCTCCTCCCCCAACCTCCCTATAATTAGGATTACGCTCCTACTAGGTACGTTATAATTGAGGCCAAGGCCAATTAGCATTGCATCAATGAAGAAATGGCCCTAGAAAGCGTGAAATACTAAAATGGAGGGCGTTGTAGCGCCGGGCCTGTGTCACGTGGAGGCGAGCCCTTTTTTCATTTTATTTTTGTATCGCTTTTTTTAATCGCTACCCGGTGCCTGCATTATAATGTATTTGTCAAATCCGCGGTTTAGCTCATGAATACTGCCTTGAGAAGGGATGCAGCCCACCTCGCCCATTGTTAAAGGTGAAGGACACCGTTATAGGACAGGGCCGGAGGTAGAGGATGTCATGGATCTCCCAGTCAATCAGGGAGGTCGGAAGGTGGGCTTTATCTACTTCTGTATTAATGTTTGTTGGGGGGGGAATGATAGCTCAGGAGGGCAACACGTTTGTTTTAGGAGAGGCACAGTGGCATATTGCTGAGAATACAGGGCCTTAAACCCTTGCACACTCTTATCTCAGCCCGGTGGACTGCTGCTCCTCGGGAAACCTCTGCTGACAAAACTGTTCTGAAGAGCATTTGACTGACGATTTTGACCATAGGAAGGAGCAACCTTCCCCAACACAAAATGGAGAAGCAAGCTGGATCTTGCCCAGACTGTAACTGCATGCACTCACAGTGCATTAACTGTTTGCAATATTCCCCTACATCCCCACTACTCACCTAGGATCCAGATGTGCACACACTACAACTTTGCACAATCCACAAAAGTCAGATTCCCAATGCACCTGAGGCTGACTTCATCTGCAGACTGCTGATCATGTTGGCCTGGTTTCTTTAAAAGGTCCCTTTTGCAAGGTGCTCGGTAGTCTTCCAGTTAATGTGAGGGCATAGCCTACTAGTTCCCAGGCCCAGGGGACCCTTGACCTAGGCTACATAGCTCAGGGCTACTTTTAACTTAAGGGTTTTAGGCCCAATGAAAGTCAAAGGGCGCTGAGGTATGTAAAGAAATTATGACCCCAGAAAAGGCTGAAAACAGCTTTATTGTGTTCCGAATACATCGGGGTGTGGGCCGGTGGTGATTCCTTGGGGGCAGCAGACTGAATTGGACCTTGGTGTAATCCAGGACAGTCATCTTGCCCTCTGGAGCAGTACAGTCAAACTTGTAGTTCTGGCGGCAGACCCTTACTCCTGAGACTGCAGCAGCAAGTGTGCGATCTCCCAGGAGAGCTCTGAGGATGCACTGTTTCCAGCAAGTAGGCACAAAGAGGAATCAATTGTGCAGTTCAAAATAAACATTTATGAGGATATCTCTACCCACCAACTTTACGGGTTCTTTACAAACAATCTAACACTGCAATCATCAGGTTTACTAATGCAGCATGACATATTCCTGCTGCTTCTAAGCGCTCGAATAATAATTGTTATGTTAATAAGAAACGGTACCCCCATAGCCAACACATTACCAAATGATGTGGTATGCACATTTAAGGGTAGATAGCTGGTAAGATAGCTCAGTGGGTTAAGTGCTCACTGCTGGGGTACTTTGCTGCATGCTGCTTTGCCTCTTTTTTTGGTTAGATGCATGTTGCATTAGTTTAAGTGTAATTGTGCACCATGACCATGCGTTGCCATTTTCTTCTATGCCAGGTTTCTGCATCCTCTGGCACAGGACTGGTAGCAGGACGGCCGGAGCACACCAGCACCAAGCAGGAGCTGCTCCTATTGCCTTGTCCAGAACCTCGAGCTGACCGTAACTGCAGGCAAGCCAAGGTAAGTGTAAATGCTTACATTCACAGTAATTTGGTAATATGGGCCTATACACACTGATATTAATGCTGCATATGGTGATCCATTCTTGTATGAAATGTATATCATATTACAGTGATATAACCATATATTTCTTAGTGTACTGAGGAACAGTGTTATGTGATGCCACTTCCTGTTTTGTCAAGGAGCGAAAGGTTGTCAAATGACATCACTTCCTGTGATGTCACCAGAGGTCACAGGTCATGTGATGTCACTTCCGCTACCCCAGGCATTTTGGTGAAATGACGTCCCTGTCACCAGGGTGCATTTCTTTACAACAAAGGAAGCCATATCAGCAATAAGTCGCTCCGAGAACGAAATCACCTTCCAAGGGGTTCCTCTTCAGATTTATCAAGACCTATCTCCGCTGACCCTCCAGAAAAGGCGAGTCCTTCGCCCAGTAACCACCTTTCTTCAAGCCCAAAAAATTCGCTACAAATGGCTCTTTCCTACAGCCTTGCAATTCTCCTATAAGGGTACCATACGCAGGATCAATCATCTAGACGACGCTGGAAGTATATTGCATCCGGTCCCCGCTAACTCCTCGCCCCCACAGGCCACCGAAGCGGCGACTGACTCGGACCTCATAGCCTCCCCTAGGTCCAAACAAAACACATGGTCAAAGGTTCCGAGATTTAGGAGGAGAAGATAACCTGGAACGACCCCACAAAGGACTCTTCCGACTCCTATGAACCAGTTTAGCAATCCTGGCGCTGCGGAGCCGACCGCTACTCTTGAAAACACAGTGAATTCCATCCCCGATGCAGCGGGCCCCCCCCCACGGCCCATGCCCAGCTTCAAGGTACATTCCACCTATGAGTCCTTGGAGCATATCACTCACATTTTCAGCCATGTTGGCTATTCTCTGTTCCACGGCCCCGTTGGCCAGGGGAGGGTCCAACCCCATAACGGGTCCCCCTTCCCCAGTTAAATCTTGGACTTCCCGTTGGCGGTCCGAGCAAAAACCTCAAAAGCAGGATAACAGATGGTCACATCTCCCACGACATAATGGCTGATTCCTCAGTAGCTCCCCCCTCCCACAAGCCTCCTCAGCGACCCCAGGTCCCGCTCCGGAACAGCAAACCTGGAAGTTTGTCTCTCTAAACGTCAGGGGACTGAACTCGCCGGCTAAACGCAAATCAATTCTACAAAAACTCCAGAATGATACCGCCGCTGTGGCCATGCTACAGGAAACTCACCTGCTACCGGCAGACTTCAGCCGTCTACACTCTTGCGACTTTCCAAAGCAACTCTTCGCATCCGGCAACTCCAAGCGAGGTGGCACAGCAATCCTGTTCCGGAAGGGGCTGAATCCCCAGATTCTGGACACCATAAGCTGCCCGGAAGGACGCTACATAGCAGTGAAATGCCTGCTAGCGGGACAGCTGTTCTCCCTGGTCTCCGTATACGCGCCAAACCTGGGCCAAGCGCCCTTCTATGATTCGCTAACCACAACTCTTTCTCCCTTCCTAGAGGGCCAGATAGTGATTGGTGGGGACTTTAATGGGGTCCCGGACCCCGTAAAAGACAAATCGCATCCACCCTCCGCCGGAGACTTCACCACGGCCTTAGCCCTCCTCAGATTATTCAGGACTCTAGGGGTGGTGGACTCATGGAGGGTGCTCCACCCATCTGAAAAAGACTTCTCCTTCTATTCTTATGTTCACCGGACATTCTCCAGGATAGATCTTCTAATATCCCCGCAAATCTTCGCCTTCACTGAGGAGGTGACTATAGGCTCCAGAATCCTGTCCGATCACGCCCCGGTAACCTTGGAAATCCGAGTCCAGGGACCTCCTGATCCCCAGCGACGCAGATGGATTCTATACGACCCCATCCTTAATGAGATGCCACTCAGAGATGCAATCGCAACCACGATCGACAACTTCTTTAAGGAAAACCCTAGCGGAGATACTTCCCTAGCCAACACCTGGGATGCAATGAAGGCAGTGGTGCGGGGAGAACTGATTGCCAAAGGGGCAGCCTATCACAGACAAACAACAAATTCGTCAGGGCCTCGAAGAAGAACTGGAGAAGGCAGAAAGGATCCATAAGGAGAAGGGCTGGACCCCTAAAACGCAGCGAGCTCTTCGAATAGCAAAAAAAGAAAATTGAAGCCCACTATGCTGAATATACCGCCCATCAAATGACGAAAGCCAAACAGTTCTATTATGCCAAAAATAATAAAGCAAACAAACCACTGGTGGCTAAACTTGCCAAGATAAGAAGAAATAACACAATCGTGGGCCTACGGAATCAGCAGGGCAAGACGCAATACTCAGATCACGACAAGCTTCAAATTGCATCGTCCCACCTGACCCAGGTAATGGCCGCCCCGCATCGGAATGTCAAAGAACAGAGGGAATACCTGCAAAGGGCGGCGCTCCCCCGACTGGAGAACGCAGCCCTGGACTCACTGGAAGCCCCAATCACCGGCGAGGAAGTCGATGAGGCGATAAAATCCCTTAAGTCTCGAGCCCCTGGCCCGGATGGCTACACGGCGAAATTTTATAAAGTTTTCAAACCCCAACTCCTCCCACCCCTGGTACAGCTGTTTAACTCATTCAGAACCACAGGCACTATAACCCCGTCAATGCAAGAATCAATCACAGTCTTGCTGCTCAAACCTGGCGGCGACCCGAAGAATCCTGCGTCTTACAGACCGATTGCTCTGCTCAATATAGATGCCAACATATACTCCAAAATTTTAGCAACCCGCCTGTCCCGGATCCTGCCAGAGATAATCGACGCCGACCAGAGTGGCTTCATCACACACCGCTCTACCGCTGATAACATTCGTAGAGCTTTGAATCTGGTGGAACTTGCCGCCCGAGACTCCCGAGAGCTGGTGCTTCTGGCCCTGGATGCAGTTAAGGCCTTTGACAAAGTGGACTGGAACTTCATGAGGCTTACTCTCGAGGCCTTTGGCTTTGGTCCAGAGTTCTGCGCCATGACTCTGGCTAACTATACTGCGCCCAAGACCTTTCTCAGAGTCAATGGCATCCTCTCTCCCCCTGTTGACCTGACCTGTGGAACCAGACAGGGCTGCCCGCTATCCCCACTGCTCTTTGCATTAATCATGGAACCATTCGCCCAACGGATCAGGCGAAACCCGGAGATCAAGGGCTTCCAAACGAACACAACACACCATAAACTGGCCCTATATGCAGACGACGTCTTACTAACCATCACAGAACCCCGCACCTCCTTCCCTCAGGCCCTAGCTGAGATAGAGAGCTATGGAAAGGTTACCGGCTTTGCCATCAACTTCCGGAAGTCAGCTGCCATGGGGGTGGCCCTTCCCCGAGAAGTCCGGGAGGTGCTGGCCCCACTATGTCCGATACAATGGACAACTAAGAGCATCAGTTATCTGGGTGTCCAGATCCCAGCTGACCCAGGGGAAGTCTATCGGGCAAACTTTCTCCCACTGTTCACGGACCTCGAGGCGGACTTAAAACGGTGGGCGGCGCAAGAAATCTCCCTGATGGGTCGTATCACGGCCTGTAAAATGAACTTGCTACCAAGGTTCCTATATGCTTGCTCTTCGCTTCCAGTACCAATCCCGGCACCGGCCCTTCAAAATCTACAAAAGAAAATGTCACGGTTCATTTGGAAAGGGAGGAAGCCCAGAATCCCTAGGACCACGATGCTGGGCAATGCTACACTGGGTGGCCTCGGAGTTCCAGACCTACAAAAATATCAGATGGCGGCCCAACTTGCCTGCATCCGAACATGGCAGATACTTACCAACCGCCCGAGATGGGTGGACCTCGAACAGGCACAACTGCCGCTCCCACTACGTTTTCTCCCGCATATCAATCCCTCTGAGCGCCGCCAGTGGCGGAACCTCCTAAGGTCCACCAAACACTATTGCTACCTGGGATAAAGCGCTGAAACAAAAGAAAACCCCAGTGGGACTCAGCCCCTCCTCACCGGTGTTCCTGAACCCGGCCTTTTCACCTGGCTGGTCCACCCGGAACTTCAGATCCTGGATAGCGGGAGGCCTGGAGACCCTGGGGCAACTTTTCGAAGGGGGACAGCCCTGCACCTTTAGGCGATGTAAAGAACTCTTCCAACTTCAGGAACAGGACAGATTCACGTACATTCAGCTGCGCCACTGGTGCTCCCATCCACAGACCCGTCAAGCCGCCACCCGTCCCCCCACGGCCATTGAACTGACCCTAAATGATCTCCCAGCCAGGGGGAGCATCTCCACCCTATACAAACGCCTCCAAAATGACTTCCTAATCTCTAAAACCCGGTACATGGCCCAATGGGAGGCGGACCTAGGCCGCCCGATCGAAGACCAGCTATGGGTCGACATTTGGTCGCGGGCTCACACTTCTTCATCCTGCATTACGAACAGAGAAGGCGCCTACAAAATCCTCCTTCGATGGTATTATTCTCCCCTGAGACTACACCATATGAACCCCACACTTAAACCCGAACTGCTGGAGGCAATGCGGCCAAGTAGGGACTTTCTTTCATATGTGGTGGTCCTGCCCGAGGGCCCAGACCTTCTGGAAACAATGCCTAGCAACAATCACAGACATCGCCCAGGTGCGACTTCCCCTGGAGCCCGAACCCATCCTGCTGGGAGCCCCAGTCCCCGGGATCTACCCTAGATCTGGCCCTACGGCCAAACTACTATCCCAATGCCTACTGGCGGGCAGAAACGTAATAGCTCGCACTTGGAAAACCGCAGAAGGACCGCTAATGCCTTTTTGGTGGGCAAAAATCTGGGACATCTTAATCGCAGAGAAGGTGACGGCTGCCGGGGCAGGCCACCTACATCGCTTCGAGAACATTTGGGCCCAATCTTAGACTTTGATCAGAAATTATCCAGCCCTGACATACAAGCCCCAATTAGCCAGGAGAACGTTACGGAACGATGACTCTCAGAGGGGACAGGAAGAAGAAAGTTAAGACCCGGGGGAGGGAAGGGAAGAGCAACCAACTGTATCTCCTTTATGCCATTTGTCGTGAATGATCATA